>NC_090448.1:136883965-137508965 GCF_031143425.1 Pleurodeles waltl
ATGTTACTAAATTGTTTTTGCATGAAGTCCCACATGCCGATGCTAATTTGAGGTTAGACGAGGGTTCCATATGTCGCACGATGCAATTTGAGATCTTGTTATGCTGACTAAATGTATGCGATTAGTTCATTACAGATTATCGTATTAGTGATTTGCATTGCTATTATCGAATGCCTTGTGATTCAAATGCTACATAGATTGCACCTGTTTCGCCGCTATGGACAGCTATTAATGTTCATTTACGTTTATCATTTGGTGTTGAGACACATTTATATTGTGCTAGCTTTGTTAATATAGGGAAATAAAATTCACTAACTTTGAATAAACTGGTGTGGTTATTCCTGACTGTAAGGTCAGGGTTCGCCGAAATGTATTCTGGATTAATTGTCAAGTGTTATGTTGATCAAGGTATTGCTTATGTTCGTTATTGATTATTGATTTGATGCAATTGATCGATATAGGGTACAGAGAGTCCCACTTAGTCAAAAGATTCATCGGCCTAAAGAGCGTCCAAAGTACCGGTAAAATACTAGTACGGACCGCTCTATCAGTATCCATCCACCATTCTCTGATTTACATGGGAGATTTCCAAAGAAATACATGTACATGATATAAAGAGCTTCTTTGAAGGAAATGGAGTAATTTGAGCTAGAAGAATCCTGCTCTGGCAGTGTTAACAAAGAATTATTGTGTAATGAAGAAAAAGCATAAAATAGCTTCTCCTAAGAAGTATCCGCACCTCTTTCCGGAAGTGGTTACTAAAGAGGTGTAACATGTGAAGAGCAGATTCCATGTGACCATGATAAAGAGGGAGAGGGGAAGAATTTTGAGATACTGTCAAAGTTAAAAAATTATACATCCTAAGAAGACTTATTCCCAACCCATACAAAGACATCCTCAAGGGAACGTGCACTTGACAACCACATCCAACACCTATGCCTTTCTAATTATCCCTGATTCACATGTGACTCCAACAACATGGATGTAGACACTAGTTGAACCCCCGAAACCATTGATGCATTCTGCTAAGTTTCATCCACTCAAACCCTCCATTTCTTTCTGGCCTGTAAAAAGGAAGAGGCAGATTGCAAAGAGACACAGCACAAACAGCCCGTGTTTGCATGCTTTTGCACAGTAAAGCCAGAACTGTAGGCTTTATCAATACACAGAGAGGTGCACTCTCAGGCCCATATTCATGAAGCCTTTGCATTGTCCTTGTGTCATGCATGGCAAGGCAAGGACAACACAAATGTTTCAGTAATATTTACAAAGCTGCAGAAGGCCTGATTTGCGTGGCCTGTGTAACTTGGTGAAGAAATGTAACGCAAGGCAGCTGCTTACGCTGCGTTACTTTACATTCCAACTTGGGCGCTGTTACATGGGTGTAGCATGGGCGTTCCCACTCATCCACCCATGGATTTTGGTGCATTCCCAACAGGGAATGCATCAAAATTCAACACCTTCCCAAGGGAGGCATAACATGGAGGAATATCTGTATTTCTACTCGTGATTTCCTCTTTCTACGTCTGATGCATTCTGCAGTGCACATGGAAAGAAGAATATGCCTCTAAGGATTGTTGTTTTTGTGCAAGAAGGTGTGACTATCTGCACAACAACAATCCTGCCTGAAACACAGACACCGTTGCACAATGTTGGAAGGGTGCCTGCGTTGGCGATAGGCTGCACATGGAGCGCCAGCGCAAGGAGAGGGCAGAACTGCTCCACATCTTTGTAAATATAAAGCATTTCTGCTCTTTTCCTTTCACACAAAAAAGCGCTACAACTTGATGAACTTTCTTGCATGAAGTGATGTAAAGGTGCCCCTCTGTTTCCTCAGAAAACTGGCCCCCGCCTGAATCATGGAAGGGAACATGCATAGCACTCTCGAAGGAAGAATAGATTTACATGATCCCTGCTCAATCAGTTCAAAGTTTGAACAATGTAAGTCGCACATTTCATTCAAGATGTCCGTGCTGCGATTCACGATTTCCGTGCTCCTATTGTGTTTGTCAAAGGCAACCCCTTGACTATATATTCATGCCGTTTCTTCTAAGCTTTATTCTTCTCGAAAGATAACTCCAGCAAATACAGAATTTGCCATCCTTCTTCCTCCAACTGCTTTGAAAATAAACAGGCAGGTGTTATGTTGCAGCTTGCTACAGCAGGCTTCTCGAGAGAATGCAACCTGTTTTTTTTCATCTGTTTTATGTAAAATGTATGTGCACACCGGGAAACAGATTAGGGTTTTCAAGAAGGGTCTGACCTCGTGCCATACGTTCGGGGGATTAACGTGCGCATTATTTAAATAACTCCCGGTTTGGGATCAGCGTCAGTCCCTACACTGTTCTGTTCAGATTCAGGTCAGACCGCCGCGCGCCCACGCTAGAGCTCCGACAGGCAGCTTTGTGAACTGCAGAAGGCTTAAAGGCCGCAATGCAAGCCTTAATCCCCTCCGATGCACGCACCGCATTTAAATAATTTCAATAGCGATATGGTAGACATAATGGTAAAAAATAAACATGAACGTTTTCATGTCTCGTGGTGTGGGCCGATTTCGTCCATTTTCACTCCTTCCACATATTTTAATGCTTTTGAACAAATTCATTCCACGCAAACCTAACAGGATCACCCAACCTCACCCTTCCCTGTGCCAGGAAAGCAGCGCTCAGTCACGTGTTCCAAAAGCAGAATAATTGACAGTGTTTTCATTATTAAACAGCTGACTGTGTACCTGATTCACAAAGTTAAACTTACACTTTTGTGCAGCGGTCAAAGTGCATTAAGAGAAGTAAGGGGACTGTGATGCTGCATGAAGTGGCGGCGGGGTCAGTGAGCTTGGGAGTGGGGTCAAGAGTGTTGCTATAAAAAATTAAATATTCTGGACTTTTCTTTAGTCTTTCACCCTCAGGTAGGTAGGTATAACATATTATGCAGCGTAAATGCTAAATAAATAAAAAAAAGTTGTTAATCATTGGGAATTGCACTATAATGCATTATGAAACCTCTATTAATGCACTGCAGGGGTCTGTGTGTTACCAAATAGCCACAAAATTAAGTCTTGGTTGGTGCAGCGAGAAAGGTGATGTCACAACCTGTGACAGAAAGCACTGTGAATTTGTAATTCATTACCTTAAACTTAGAGTGCTACAAAATGTGCAAAATGTTTAAGATAAAATGGTGCTTCCAAAATATAGATTTTAGTAATAACCAGAGTGTACTAATGCATTTTTTTTACATTACTGTCCCTTCAATACCTTCAGGTGTAGTAAGTGCAATATAAATACAATTACAATTAAAACCAAGCACTTCACAGTCTGGTTGTTAACTCTTTGCACTACCACTCAAAAAGAATAAATCTTTGTCATCACAAAGCTACCAATGATTAGGTCAATTAAAGCCAGTACAGGCCCCCAAGCATCCTTTACATTTGCAGATTAAATCGTAGTGCACATTTGCATTTCTTTCAGGCAAGTAGACACCCTGGCAGCAATGTGTGTTTAGCTGTCTGCTCGGTTTTGGTTTAATCGTGCAGGAGACTCATTGAATGACGCTTCAGCTGAGACATTTAAACTGTCATAATTAACTTTCGTGGGATGGTTGTATTTTTGGACAAAAGTAGGGGAACAGTGTTTTACAAATCATAAAAGTATAGGCAGGTTGTACCCCCACGATCCTGGCCACTTCGTCCACTGCTTTTGTGTAAGTTTACATTTGTTTTGGAATTCACAAACTCCAATTTAACGGCAAGTTTCTGACTGGCAGTTGAGCAGAGGCAGAGTTCACCACAGCCCTAAACATACCGTTAAATCAGAGTTTTTGAGTTTGTGAATTTCAAAACAAACGTAAACTTACACAAGGTGTGAGTTTACCTTTGTGAATCATGCTCTTTCAGTTTAATGATGTTAGATTCCTTTAGAGGCCTCACAGTTTCTTTCAATGTGTTTGAACCTTTTAATAACCCATTATCCCTACATCCTCGCCTCAGTCATTAATATTGAGGCATATGAGTATCCCACTCTTCTCAACAAAGAAAATAAAACCAGGAAGGAGTAGACAAGAGAATAGCCAACCCACCACTGTGGGCATCAGTAAATGGGTTGAATCCCCAATGGCATAAGGAAACCCTAGGTGGACTCTGCGCGAAGAATGGTGAGGGGAGCCCCCCATGGATGTCATTTAGGGGCTGGCAGGGGTCGCAGCTGCGACTCCTGGCTTGCCCTTTGCAACCCCTGACACTGTCTTTGTGATGCCTGTCCTCAGAGGTGGCAAAATCAGTGCAAGGAACACAGTGACATTTCGTCCTCATGGACATCTGTTGAAGCACCACTCTCTGTTTTCTCACAATGTTTTTATTTCACTAACAGTGAATAATGTTTCATTAGTCACAATTAGTGTAATAAAAAGTGATAACAATTAGCTGGAATATGGCTATACCTGGCAGGTGAGGCAAGTTAAAAAACGTGCTTTTACATATTATGTTGTGAAGTGTTTGAGGGTAAGTATGTCTTTTTTTGAGAGAGAGTATGTGTGTAAGTGTAAATTTGTTTAAGTGTAAATTTGTGCATGTGTAAGCATGTGTGTGTGAGTGAAATTAAAGCTCAATGGGCATGTGATGTCACTTCCGCTACCCCAGGCATTTTGATGAATTGACATTCATTGGGGCCCCTCGCAATACCTATATCCTCGAGCTATCAAGCTGATGGGGCCCCCTTTTTATGTATGGAAGGTTGAACCCCCTCCCCTGCTGTAGGGGTGTTCATTACACCTCTGCCTCCCACCACAAATCCTTCTGTTTTTTCCTTTCCCTGCCTTTGAACCAGGAGGAGGAAGCAGGATGGGGACCTTGCTTGTCTTAGACCCCCACCCCCAGTCATCTCCACACTTACACTCTCTTGTGCCGAATAAGCCATTTTTTTCTGCAGTTAAGGTCATGCACAGAGAAGGATTCCTTCACTCTTCTGCGCCTGCACAGTACCTTAACTGTAGGTTATTGTGCTGTAGTTCATTTTTAAAGAGCACAATGACAGGTAAGAAAAATGTATGGGAGATATTAGCCTCAATTAAGTCTAGGGGCTTTGTCATGAGTAAATTAGAACTTTCTGACATCTCTTCTGCATCCGATGAAGAGGATGTTACAATATCCAATGAGCAAATGGGCAAATATATTGATAAGGAACTCCTTCCTAAAATCCTTAGCAGAATATGCTTCAATATGGGGTTCCCTGATATAGAAACCCCTTCCACATCTACTGATCCAGTCTTGCATCAGTTCCGTAAGGCAGAGGCACTGTCTCTGCCCCTACATCAACATGTCTTAAATGTAATTCCCTGTAAAAGGAGGGATCCAGAAAAAAGCCTTGTCCCTCGCTTCATATCTAAACTTTATCCAAGGTAATGATAAAAAGAGATACCAGAAACAATTCCAGTTGATTTGTTAGTGACATGTCCAGCATGAAGATCCTCAGTTTCAGAGGTAAATAGGCTAAACAACTCCATAGATAAGAGAATAGATTCTGTTCTAAAAAGGAGTATGAATGATCAAATCTTGCTATCAGAAAAGGCATTTATGAAGCATATACAAGCCAGAGTATAATCTCAGGCTTTATGGAGCTATTTAAATCTGTCAAAGAGGGAACTGAATGCATAGCTGTTTTGGAAAACTTGGAAAGACATCCGCTCTGTTGGAGGGAGCTACTGTGGCAGCAAGAAGAAACATATGTCTGAGAGACTGGCATACTGATTCAGCCCAGAAGGAGAAGTAATGCAGGGTATGCAGTTTTTTCATATCGGCAGTGTATCCAATGGAATTATGTTAGACTATTTTAAGCATAGAAAGCCCATGTACTGCATACTCACTCTCACTCACACTCACATCTCGTTACATTGTCTCAGATCTCATTATCTTCCACACTCACTCTGTCAGGATTCTGACTGGTTTACAGGGCTATTCACAGATTCAAAAATAAAAGTGCTACATTGAAATGCTTTAATAAACAAATTCTTCAACACAGTTGGGGTCATTCACTTACTCCATAATGAATATTATGACATGATAGGGGAGGTCAACCCTGTTAAATGCATTATGGCTTGTGCCCACTTGAACATTTTGAATTACACCAGATTCATTTGAAGGCCCACTTTCTAAGGCACCACAAACTTGATGCTTTAAGGATGCTTGCCTCTGCTTTTCTGTATTCTTGTGTGTCTACGTTAAGGCAGTGCTGCTGTTCTACAGACATTCAGAGCTGCAAGCGTCCCCATCTCAAACACCTCACTTTAAGTCAGACCTAACCTTTTGATAGGCATCCCATTCTAGGACTTAACATTTTACTGCTAATATTGTAACTATGAGTTCAAAAACCCCAGCAGTAAAGTGCAGTTGGGTAAAAAGCCAGGGTTAGCTGGAGGTATTTCAACACTATCCCATCTGCATGATGACAGTAATCTTTTCACGGGTAACTGTTGCTACACTTTGTTTTGAATGTTTAAAGCTTGGGGTGTTCAGCAGTTGAATTGCTATCAATACCAACTTGTTTAAAATGAGGGATAGTGTATCAAAGGGTTTTACCCATTCCACCTATGTGGGTAAATGTGAAAGTTCATATTGGTCAAGGTTCTTATGAACCAGCCATTTCACCAATCAGTGAAAAAATTAAACACTGCAAAAGATCAAATATGACTTTTATATTCCCACATGCTACGGTGTATATAAAAATGAGATCAGACTTACAACATTTTTACAAACTCTGCTGCTTTGATTCAAGCACACAAAACAGAAGAAAACAAAAGGAAACAGAAGCAATATTTTAGTGACATTCCTAAGCAATAAAAACTCAAGAATAATAATCATAGATCAATTTCTTTCTTCAACTTTTCATAATAAAATTATATATTGTGTTGGCCCCTTCAGCAGGAAATACTAATGACTCATTCTCTCTCACTTTTCTTTCTTTGAATGGCAATTTAGTTTGTGGTTGTCTAGGTGTTTATCAGTGTTTATATGTTTACAGACATGAGGGTTGTTTCCCTTTCTGTGGAGTTTTATTGGTTATTAAAGGCCGAAACCTTAGTTGAGCCTTTGTATTGCCTTGTATCACCTAGTTCAATTCAAAGACAATGTAAAGGTTTACTAAATCTAGGCCAGGGAGTTTCTCAACAGTTGACATTTTTCTGCCAAGTGAAAGCATACCTGCTGCACCATGACTGCAGAACTAGTATCATCAACCCGATCATGTCACATCTAGAAAGTAGCAATGCTCTGCTCATCAGTATCACAAATGTACGCCTCACATATCAAACCAGTGTCCACCATCAAGACTCATCATAAAACTGTGAAAATACAACCTTTTATCCCAATGCTTTAGTCAGTACATTCACTTCCTCAGCAAACTCAAATCACTTGCATTCTGCTGTCTCTTACTCAAGACCTTCGCCACAATAACTTTCAAGCAGAGAAGATCAAATTCTTAAGTGGTGAATACAGCAAATGCAGTCAGGGCTGAGGAACCAATCATTTTGGATATAATTCTTAAATCCAACAATCCAAGGAGACCTAGACTGGTCTTCAAATGGCAGAAGCAGAGTTGACCTCTGAAGAGCCAGGTGGGGCATCCATCTGTGCTATGTTTCACTCAGTGGCAGGAGACCTACAGCTACACTTTGAGAGCTACCACTACCACCCTCCATTATCTTTGGGGCCAATCTAAGTTGATAAGTATGAGCTTGCAGGCAAATCTCTTTATGATGAGGACTATCCTTGCATCATGAGAAATGAATGAACTTGTCTTGTTATGGCTGGGAAAATGGCTCCATTGATCACCAGTCAGGGCAAAAACATAAGGTTTGAGGAACATGTGTTGCATAGTTGACTTAGCCTTATATATAGGGTGGCAAGGGTTGATAGTCACTTGCACACCAATTTGATAAATGTGTTGCTGAACAAGAAGCCAGTGCTGTCTACCTATAGGCTTCTGAAAACAGGCCTGCAATTGTGAAGTATCTTTGTAGGAGTATTAATTTTGTGGCACAAAGTGAGAATAGCAGACTGGGTATCACCAGGGATAACTAGGGCACTAGGGGCCCTGTTGATGCAGGAATCCATTTCAGCTCCATCTTTGGAGAGCATAGCCTTCTCTTGGACATCAAGGAGACAAAAGAACCTCATTCATCCAAGGTATGGTCCTGGGAGCACTTCAGTGTATGATCTACCCCTCTGTGGGAATCCCACAGAATATGTTGCAGTAAGATAAAAAGGTTGAGGTCTAACACAACTTTTTGGTGGAGGAAGGGATGATGGCACTCTGTAAGCAGTGTGTTGCAGGCAGATTTCTCAAGGATAAAAAAAACAGCAATGAAAAATGTTGATGAAGTGCACACAAGGGACTCCATTACATGAATTTGGCTGTCTTTACTCAGAGAAATAAAACAGTGGTTTATCTTGAAGGTTCAGAATAAATGAATTCTTCTCCAGGCTGGATATAGATGAGCCTTGGACATACAAGAATGTTTAGAGTGTTGAGGAAAAGGCCTCATGGATCATTATAATCCATCAGCTGACTCACTTATGAGGAGTCATCCGACCAGCACCATCGTCCTCTGTTATATGAGGCTTGGGAAAGTGGCCATCATTATTCTTCAAGAGCTGCTATAGGCCTTTTCGTAAAGCAATTTACCAAAGGTCAGTGACCAAATGAATCTCCTAAGCTTAGTAATAAACTATCTGCCACTGGAAACCAAGGGTATTCACTCATACAGTGGAACAAGGCATACCACATGCAACTACACAAAGATAAGTGGGTTCTTATGGTCAGCTTGTTTCTGGTCCAGAACAAGAGTGTGGTGAGAATGTTTGTGTCAAACTATAAAACTATAAAATAATAATCATGTAGATTTCATATTGGAAGTTTCTGACATCTCTGAATCTGCTGAAAGGGTTATTTTATATTTGCAAGAAAATGGGTTTTTGACTGGGGTGTGAGCCCTGGTCGAGCAACAAGCACAATTCTTGTCAGGATAATACACAAGCAAATCCCAAATTAACATTTGCTCAACCCCCTGGTAGCTTAGCACAGAGCAGTAAAGCTTAACTTAGAGGCAGTCTGGAAATTAATTGTGCAACACTTCAAACTGTAACACAGTACAAACACACCACAAAAGGAGTCCACAACAGAGGTAGAAAAATAGAGTAATTTTGATAAAAACAAGACCAACATGACAAAAATCAAAAAAGTAGATCCACAGACATGGAATGTTCAAGTCTTAAGTAAAAATAGTGCCAAAAAGCACAAAGCTACAAGTTCAGGCCAACCACGAGGAAGCACAGGCTGGCTACAGGGACCAAGTCAGGCCAGCTGAACCTTAAATCCCTGTTGTGGAGTATTGAGTGGATCTATGTTGAAGATGCTTCGCACAGCCCAGGCAATGCATCCGTTCTGAGATGTAAGGTTAGTTTGCATCAATGTTGTGCATGTCTGTCAATGGAGCTTGCAATGCAAAGGCTGGTGTTGAGGATGATTTGTGCAATTGAGGAGATGCGTCAGTTTCGATGAGCAGTGACCCTGAACAGCAGAGCTTTCGGCATCATCGTCAAGGATGCCATTGACGAGTGAGGCGAGGATCTGCTCCAGAGAAACATTGCAATGCAGTGGTTCTGAAGGTGATGCTTTGAACCCAAGATGCAAGATGCAACAGCGATGCAAGCCTTTTGTGTCCAATCCATGCAGCAGCAGTGATGCATCAGTTCTGCTTGAGAATGCGCTGGTCAGCTGAGATGTGTCAGTTCTGCTCAGAAATGCAGTGCTCAGCAAAGGGGATGTGTGGAATCCACTGGCAAACACTTTAGGCCCACTTCCAAGGGTCCAGGACTAGGGAGGCACCACATGGCAAGGCAGGTTCACAGATAACAGTGTCCAGGTGCAGAAGCAGGGTAGTTGGAAAACTTTAATGTCCCTGAGGCTTCAGCTCGGGAGGGCAGCCAACTAGCCCTTGGAGTCACTCTGGATTCTGGGCTCAAGAGAGATGTATGTCCAGTTCTTCTCACCCAGGCAAGAGGGCAGCAGTCAGCAAGTCAGCACAAAAAACCAGGAGTCTAGCAGAGTGCAGTCCAAGAGAATGGCAGTTCTTCAGTAGCACAGCAGTCTTTCCTCCTGGCAGAGTATTCACAGGTCCAAAAATGTACTGAAGTGGAGGTGTCTGAGGTCCAGTTCTTATGCCTAGTGGTGCCTTTAAATTGGGGGAGATTGCTAAGACATGTCTTTGAAGTGCACAGATGTCCTGCCCTCTCTGCCCTCGGTCCAGACTAACTACAGGGGGTATGCAGCCCTTTGTGTGGGGTTCGACACATCGTATTCAAGTGCAAGTGAGGTTGTTTCTAGCTTTTCTCTCATCCTGCCAGGATGGCCATCAAGTCACACATAATTTCCCATTGTGTGTGGATGCGTAGGGTGGATACAGAAAGCCAAACTGCCAACTACACCCGTCAGGTGACCAGAGATATGGTGCAGGAATCAAATAGCTAAGACAAGAAACGCTAACATTCTAAAATCGCCCCCAATTTAAAGGCAACACTGGGTATCAAATTGATAACTGTAATTTAAAATCCAACTTCACCATGAGTTAGGATTTTAAATTGAGATTCCAGAGACACCAAACTTGAAGGAATCATCTCTTCCCATTTGGAAATTATACTTATACAATGTAATAAGGCAACACCAATGTTAGCGTAGGGGAGAGTTAAACTTTCCAGTTGTGAAAATTAAATATAAGAATTTTTCAATACTTGAACACGTAAAACTAAGTACATGCACTACTTTTTAAAGATATTGCAAATTGCTGTCTGGGCGGTCTAGGGCCTAACCTAGGGGTGACATATGTATTGAAAAAGAAGTTTTGGGCCTGGCAAAGGTGTTATTTTGCCAGGTTAAAATGGCAGTTGAAAACTGGACACCATTGAAGAATGGAAGGCCTAAGACATGTTTGAGGAGCTACTTATGTGGATGACACAATCAGCACTGCACGCCCACTAATAGCATTACATTTGCAGGATCTGGGCACATATAGTGCACTTTACTAGGGACTTATAAGTAAATTAAATATGCTAACTGGGGATAGACCAATATTACCATGTTTAAGAGGAGAGAGCACAAGCACTTTAGCACTGGTTAGCAGTGGTAAACTCTGCAGAGTCCTAATATCAGCAAAAACGATTTCAGAAAAATGGGGGAGGAAGGTAAACATTTTGGGGGGAGACCACTCTAAGGCTGACAAGTCTAACCATATTCCTTCAAGTTTACTACACCATAAATTTCCTCACATTCTGTTAAGAAAAATGTTCCTGTTCTCCATATTGCCATTTTGTTCTGAAGAACACTCCAACTGTTTTCATAAAGATCTTGGCACCACCTAAGCGCCATCCCCATGAACAGGAGGTGTCGATCTTCCCCTAGGCTACCGGTGTGGCACTGATCTGGGCCCAGTGCGCAAATATTCACCAGATCACTCATGTGAAACCTTTGAAACCTTTAAAACAGAAGATCTCACGTTTTTGACTATATATGATTGTTGCGGATAACCAGTGCTTCTGCTGGCTCATCTCACTTGAGAACGGTTGCTTACTTCTTGAGCGAGAACTATTTTTTGTGGTTCTTTCAGAAGGCTGGCTCTCTGGTACCTGGGAAGATTTGCCAGAACAGTCTCACTACATTTTATAGGTCACAGTAGATGCTGCATTGCATGTTCTTTATTTATGCAGATTTGGGAAAAGTAGAGCTATGATCTCTACAGTAAATGAGACTGATGTAGATGGGATAGTATCATACCTTGGCACGCATGATCTTCGTTAAGTTGAGGGGACTCAGACATCCAGTTGACAGTTGGTTTCCTTTAGTTATAAGCAAAAGGAATATCTGTAGGACAAGAGCTACAGAAGATTACTGTTAAGTAATAAGGGCTCTTCTGAATGGTCATTCTTAGCACATTTCCAAGATAATGACCCACATAATATCCTTCCAAAGACGTCTGTTTTAGATGTGGCTAGTGATGTGAATGCAGAGATGAACAAAAGACTGACCTCTATCAAAAATTGATAGTTGTGCAGTCACATATTCACCAATCATTGGATGATTGTACCTGTTATTCAAGACACCAGCTTAAAATCATCGCATCAGTGCAGAGTCAAATTAGTCTACATTGGGAGGCATGTCCTCATTAACTCTTTAGTGTCATATTATAGTTGGCAGGTTTTGATTTTTTTTTGGCGGGGCTTAACGGCAATGGCAACTTTTTGCTTTTGAGCAGTGAGACTGATGGACACACGGCAAGTCACAAGCAGAGTCTTATCAGCACACAAAAGCACAAGCCTACTCTCCCTGTGAGCTGCTGCCTGTCCTCAAAACTGTAAACTTAATGTCCGCAAATGTTATCACTGGTCATGTAATGTGAGTGTGTACCTATAACTCTTCTTTTGTCCATCTCTCCATCATCCCGCTCAATTCTTTTGAGTTATCTTTGAAACAATGATTTGAAGTTATGAGGATGAGAATAACTTCCCTGACCTGCTTACTTCCTGCAAACCCATTGTCACTTGCAGAGGCCAACCAATGGAGAGCTCTGTGAGTGACTCAGAAGCGGGGACCTACTGAAAAAGTAGAGTAGAATTGGAGGAGGAGGCAAAAAAGGGAGGTGCAGATAGTCCACGGACAGGACAAGTTTGTAGATCTCCGGGGGCAGCACAGCAAGCATATGCTGCTACCATACTGACTTTTCCCACTATTCTCCTTGTTGCTCCCATGTAATTCAGTTTGCGACATTGATGATGTGCTGAACTGCAGTTTTCAGTCGGCATTGAGGTCTCTTCTTTTTTCCCCACAATGCTTCTGCTTCAAAGTCTTCGACTTTGAAGATCAGTCATTAATTCAGGGTCTCGGAAGTCAAAACGAGTCCAACCGGACAAAGCATCAACTGCCTGCAGCCCTTCAGGGGAAACAAACATACAGCCTGCCATGTTATTTTACAAATCAACCGAGAGAGGAAAAAAAGAAATGAATGCATTTTACTTTATGGAGATTTAAAAAGACAAAGATCTGGCAAAGAAAAGAGAAGCTATTGTTTGGGATTATACTTGTTTGACAGATAGGAACAGGTGTATCCGCTAGACGCTAGCTTTAAGAAAGCTGTGAAAAACAAAATGTTCATTTAATGCACCTTATATGGAATTAAATGTACTTAGATAGTCCCCAGTGTATTTGGAATAACAATGTACCTTTCAGTGTGCGGGGAAGAACTAAGAAACATATTAAAGATGTACAGTGAAAGTATTAACTATAGCACTAACTTACATAATTTGCTTTTTATCCAAATACGCCTCTCCTGTTAAAAGATTTTGTACAATACCAGTAGGAGACCGATCAGAGTAGAAAATGCCTCTTTGTCTGACATTTTCTATACAAAACAGTCTCCCCCGGTATCTTACGAGACTTTTTAACTGAAGATGCATTCTCTGGTAAAACAAGTTAAACTAAATCATGCAATGCGAAATTTTGTAAAATTACTCGTTTTGCATACCACGAAATATGTGAATTTCACAAATAGTACCACCTTAATTAAAATTTCTCCCCAATAGAAGTCACTTTGTGGTTATCAACCACAGTGACTTGTATGAAGACCACGGACAAATACGTTTGTACATTGTCTCAGCCAGAACAATTCTATTTGAGTATAGTGCTATCCTTTACCACATACAGATGATGTTATCGGGGTGGCCTCAGGGGTGAGCGGGTTCATTAAGCTGGAACTAAGATCAGCATATCATCAGGTGATGCAAGATAAGAGGATCTTTCATTTCAAGTGATGAAACATCAGTTTAGATTCATGTAAAAAATTAGGTTATTTGTTGAGGTGTGTGGAAACAAAGTCAATAGTTAGGATCAACTGTGATAGAGTGTGCATCAGATATAAGTTGTGGATTGGACCTGGCTACTGCTTACCTTCAAACTTAGATGAAATTCTAAAGAAAAGTTCATTGGAAGGTAGAGTCCAGTGGAGCAAGGCAGCAGGCAGTATCTAAGGAGGAGGTATAATTGTTGGGGATCCGTTAGCCAAAGTCACAGTGAAGATTTTATCCTTCAGAATTTGTCAGATTTTTGGAAGTCAAAAATCTCCCGCGGCATTAAGCTGCAGGCTGTTGCCGATGAGCGCTCCACAAGGCTGGATATCAACACCAAGAGGTCTAGCTGAAAAGGATTTGCGGCTGCAGAAAAGGATGTAGTGAGAGCTGCTGTGAAGTCAGTGGACTGGTGATGCACCTTGGATGGTTAGGCTGGCAGGTAGGCCTTGGTCTTCAGTCAGTTCTCATGGCATTTTTTAGTGAAAAATGTTTCTAAGTCCCAGGTTCTTGGAAAAGTAACACAAACACCACAGCCATTGGTACAGGACTTGGGAGGGCATCACTTGGGAGACTAGGACTCACTCCAGCAGGGGCCAGGTGTATAGCTCAAGGCCCAAGAGCTTGTTATGTCTGTGTAGCTCATGTAGGAGGCCATCTAACTAGCCCGTGGAGTTACATCTGGTGGTGCAAGGTTCAAGGAGATGGTCCCGTTTTCCTCTAAGCAGTAAAGCAGGTATTCTACCTAAAGGGCAGTCTGCTGGAAGCAGCAGGGCAGTCCTCTGAGGGGTCCACGGCACTCTTTCTGAAGTCTGCCACTGCAGAAGTATACTCAAGAAGTGTTCGGAGGGTCCAATAATTATGCCTGTTTCCAGCCTTTGAAGTGGGGGAAACTTCCAGGCAACCCCCATATCTGGTTCTGGAAAGTTCCTTCCTTTTCCATCCAGGCTTCAATAAGTCTTGGAGGACAAAGGCTAGTGTCAGGTTCCTTAATGTGTGTGCTGGAGGCAACTCTTTGAAATGAAAGTGGGGCAGGAAACAGATCCAACCCTACAATCCAGGCAAGATGGCCCATCCTGCCTACCTCCAGTCCTCTTTATCTCACTGTCTGGGATAAATAAACTAATCCCAGCAGCAGAGCCATTCACAGTCATGTGAACCAGGACAGCTGCGGAAGGCACAACTGGTTAGGACAAGAAAAATCCAATTTTCTAAAGTTGCATTTCCAGTATTGTGACCTAAAATTCAACTTTACAGTTAAAGATGATTTTAAATTACAATTCATTTGAGTCTAACCATGGCATTCCTACCTGCTCCCAATCACAAGTTAGCACTTATTAAATGTAATCCAGTGTTATCCTACGTGAGAGGTAGGCCTTACAGTAGTGAAAAACAAATGTAGGAGTTTTCACTACCAGGACATATAGAACTTAAAAAAACACAAGTTTAACTTTTGAATACAATTCACTCTGCACTACCTTTAGGGCTTGTGAGAAGGTAGCCTCTTTCTAGCATTGTTACCCCCACTTTTGGCCTGTTTGTGAGTATATGTCAGAGTGTTTTTACTGTCTCACTGGGATCCTGCTAGCCAGGAAACCCAGGGCTCATAGTGAAAACCCTATTTGTCAGTGTGTTTTATATGTCTCACTGAGACCCTGCTAGCCAGGACCCCAGTGCTTATAGTTTGTGGCCTGTATGTGTATACCTGTGTAGCGACTAACTGTGTCACTGAGGCTCTGCTAATCAGAACCTCAGTGCTTATGCTCTCTATGCCTTTAAAATTGTCACTATAGGCTAGTGACCATTTTTACCAATTCTAATTGGCACACTGAAACACCCTTATATTTCCCTAGTATATGGTACCTAGGTACCCAAGATATTGGGGTTCCAGGAGATCCCGATGGGCTGCAGCATTTCTTTTGCCATCCATAGGGAGCTCAAACAATTCTTACACAGGACTGCCACTGCAGCCTGAGTGAAATAACACACACGTTTTCACAGCCATTTTCACTGCACTTAAGTAACTTATAAGTCACCTATATGTCTAACCTTCACTTGCTGAAGGTTAGATGCAAAGTTACTAAGTGTGTGGGCACCCTTGCACTGGCAAAGGTGCCCCCACATGGTTCAGGGCCATTTCCCCGGACTTTGTGAGTGCGGGGACACCATTACACGCGTGCACTACATAATAGGTTAATACCTTCACAATGGTAACTCTGAATATGGCCATGTAGCATGTCTAAGATCATGGAATTGTCCCCCCATGCCAAATCTGGTATTGGGGTGCCAATTCCATGCATCCCCGGGGCTCCACTATGGACCCCGAGTACTTCCAAACCAGCTCTCTGGGGTTTTCTCTGCAGCTACCGCTGCTGCCACCCCACAGACAGGGTTCTGCCCTCCTGGGGTCTGGGCAGCCCAGTCCCAGGAAGGCAGAACAAAGAATTTCCTCTGAGAGAGGGTGTTACACCCTCTCCCTTTGGAAATAGGTGTTAAAGGCTGGGGAGGAGAAGGCTCTGCTTGCCTCTGGACATGCTTTGAAGGGCACAGATGGTGCTTTCATTGCATAAACCAGTCTACACTGGTTTAGGGAACCTCCAGTCCCTGCTCTGGTGTGAAACTGGACAGAGGAAAGGGGAGTGATCACTCCCCTGTCCATCACCACCCCAGGGGTGGTGCCCAGAGCTCCTCCAGTGTGTCCCAGACCTCTGTCATCTTGGATCCAGAGGTGTGAGGGCACCCTGGAGGCCTCTGAGTTGCCAGTGCCAGCAGGTGACGTCAGAGACCCCTCCTGATAGGTGCTTACCCGACTAGGTGGCCAATCCTCCTCTGAGGGCTATTTAGGGTCTCTCCAGTGGGCTTTTCCTCAGATAACGACTTGCAAGAATTCACCAGAGTTCCTCTGCACCTCTCTCTTCGACTTCTGCCAAGGATCGACAGCTGACTGCTCCAGGACGCCTGCAAAACTGCCACAAAGTAGCAAGAAGACTACCAGCGACATTGTAGCGCCTAATCCTGCCGGCTTTCTCGACTGTTTCCTGGTGGTGCATGCTTTGGGGGCTGCCTGCCTTCATCCTGCACTGGAAGCTACCAAGAAATCTCCTGTGGGTCTTACCCCTGGCCCAGCAGGCACCAAACTTCAGCTTCACTGGTACTCTGGGACCCCTCTCATCCTGACGAACATGGCCCCTGGAACACAGGTGGTGGACCCAAGTGACTCAGACTGTCCAGTGGTCCAACTGTCCAAATTTGGAGGAGGTAAGTCCTTGCCTTCCCTCTCCAGACAGTAATCCTGTGCACCGCGTGAACTGCAGCTACTAGGGCTTCTGTGCACATTTCCAAGACATCCTTCATGCACAGCCAAGCCCAGGTCCCCAGCACTCTGTCCTGCAATGCCCAGCTCCCTCAGTTGATCTCCGGCTTCGTGGGACTCTCTTTTGCAGTGTTGAGATGACTCTCATGTTCAGACTTCTTGAACCCATGTTCAAGTACTTCTGTGGGTGCTACCTTCTTTTGCATGGGCTCTCTACATTGCTGAGGGCACCCTCTGTCTCCTCTCCCAAGTGGCGACATCCTGGTGTTTCCTGGGCAAAGGCAGCACCATTTTTTCTTTACCATGACTCTTGCAGCTAGCAAGGCTTGTTTGCAGTCTTTTGCCAAATAAACAACTCTGCATCCTCCAGCTCTCCGTGGGACATCTTCTGCACAAAGGAAAAGTTCCTAGTGCCTTTTGTTGTTGCAGAATCTCCAGCTTCTTCCATCCAGAGGCAGCCATTTTGCACCTTCATCCGGGGTTTAGTAGGCTCCTGCCCCCCTGGACACTTTCATGACTCTTGGACTTAATCCCCTTCCTTTGCAGGTCATCAGGTCCAGGAATCCGTCTTCAGTGCTTTGCAGTCTGTTGTGGTCTTTGCAAAATCCTCTATCACGAGTTTAGTGTGTTTCTGGGGAAATAGTACTACTTTCCAGGGTCTTGGGGTGGGGTATCTTGGACACTCTTAGTGTTTTCTTACACTCCCAGCAACCCTCTACACACTACACTAGCATAGGGGTCCATTCGTGGTTCCGTTTCCACTTTCTTAGTATATGGTTTGTGTTGCCCCTAGGTCTATTGCAATCTATTGTATTCTACATTGTTTGCACTACGTTCTGACTGTTTTACTTACCTGATTTTGGTTTATGTGTATATTTTGTGTATTTTACTTACCTCCTAAGGGAGTATATCCTCTGAGATATTTTTGGCACAGTGTCACTTAAATAAAGTACCTTTATTTTTAGTAACTCTGAGTATTGTGTTTCTTATGATATAGTACCTATATGAAACAGGTGGTATAGTAGGAGCTTTGCATGTCTCCTAGTTCAGCCTAAGCTGCTCTGCTATAGCTACCTCTATCAGCCTAAGCTGCTAGAACACTACTAATCTACTAATAAGGGATAACTGGACCTTGCACAAGGTGTAAGTACCATCAGGTGCCCACTATAAGCCAGGCCAGCCTCCTACAGGGCCTACCTTTGGGGTGACCTATTATAAAGAAAAGGTTTAGGCCTGGCAAAAGGTTTATTTTGCCAGGTTGAATTGGCAGTTCAAAACTACACTTAAGGCTGCAATGACAGGTTAAAGGCAGGTTTTAAACTGATACTTTAGTGTATGGTACAATGAGTGCGACAGACCCACTAGCAGAATTTAAACAATGGGCCCTGGGCACTATGTTGTATCATATACTAGGGACTTACAAGTAAATTAAATGTGCCAATCAGGTGTAGGACAATATTACTGTAGAAGCCTAATTATTCAACACCCATCCAGATACAAACGACCGTTAGCCAGCTCTTCTAGATAAACATAAAGAATTTATTAGAGATAGAATAGAAAGACATGTACATGGATGATGCTCTGTACTAGTGTACACGAACAGCCTAATACAAGGAAGTAATACATGATCTTTTATAGTATTAAACCACAAACCTAATTCAACGTATTATTGGCTCTTTGGCATTGACGTATGATTGACGTATGGCTATTTCTCCATTATGTCTGAAGGTAGTTTTTCCTATCATACCATATATAGTAACAAAAAGCATAGAAAATAATTTTACACAAGGTGGCCTACGTGCCTAATATCACATGGTCCATCTTGTGACAGAACTTGAGAACATTACGTACTCAGACTGGTACTTTCCAGAAGGGAGATTGCTTCAGCTAGCATGCAATGACGATGATATTTCATGATGGCTGTTCAGAGAGCAAGCCTTGCAACATAATGCGTTCCTAGCAGTAGCAAATTACATTTGTAGGCCTCTTTATTTAATGATAGGCCTGTGAAGAGATTGTCATTGTGTATCACAAGGGCCGCCAGGCATAGCATACCTAAGAACTGTAAAATGTGATTCCACATTACCATGTTTTAGAGAGAGAGTACAAGCACTTTAACTTTAGCAGTGGTTAGAGTCCTAATTCCAACAAAAAAGAAATTCAGAAAACAGTAGGGGTTAAGGTAAAAAGCTTGGCGGAAGACCACATCAAGGATGTCAGGTCTAATGCATGCTTTGAATCTGTGGCTTCTTTTTTTAACAAGTGATGGCAGATTTGTTTAGAGGAAGGCACAGTGCTCTGTTACCTCTGGATGACATCCTGGTATGGGGCAGATGGAGTAGGAAGATGATGAGTGTGTTAAGAAGGTTTTACAGCGTTTGACTGATGCAGGGATGATGTAGAGAACATACAATGCATGTTTGGTGTTTAAGAAGTGGAATACTTGGAGTGTCTGGGGAAGGAGTGAAACCTACGCCAAGAGTGATGATAGGTATATGTCTACACCTTAAAACATAGAAAAACTATTAGCATTGTTAGGGATTTAAGAGTTCTATGCCTGTTTCTTCAAATTATTGTGCACACTCAAGTTTATAGTTTTGTACTTTTTTTAGGAAAGCAAAAGAAGTTTACTTGGTCTGGTGAAAGTTAGCAGCCATTTGAAATAATTAAAAGTCTGTTGAGTAAGTCACCTATTTCACACCTATTTGGCAACTGGATGTTTCAACTAGGGGGACCATGGTGACAGTTGACATCAGTGCATAGTTTAAGGGCCATCGTCACTCAAAAAGAATGTGGATGGGAGCTTATGATATGATTTTCATTGTGGCTGCTGACGGGAAGGAGGGACACTGCTATTGAAAAGGAGATGTTGACATGTGGTTGGTAAGTATTTATTTCAGGCAAATATTTGGGGACAGTCATTTATTCTGAGGATAGATCACAAGCCACTTGTAGACAGGCAGCTAGGTTGCTGATGCTGTCTAGCAAATTGTTGGTGTATAATTATTTTGCTGAGTTTGCTCTGGATGGGAGGACTCTCATAGCAGATTCTTCTTCCAGGAAACCTTCCAATAGTGGAGAGACAATAGGGGAGGTAAAAGAATCAGAACCTTGTATAACAGCATGCATCAATGTGTGTAGTATGATGTGTGGTAGTAAACAAGTGTTTGTGGAGGTTGTGGAATGAGATGCTTTTTTGAAAAGGGAGAAGGTTATGGTGTTAGGAGTGTGGCCAGGGAAAACTAGTCTAGGATGAGAGTTGCAATGTTGCAATGTTATTGAAAGAGTGATAAGTTGTAGGAAGAAGGTTTGCTGGTCAAGAGGAAGAAATGGTTACTGCAGTTTGTATTACGTGGAAGAAGAGAGTTTGGAGAGAGGAATTTTGTTGATCGTGGATGGATTCAGAGGTGGAGAGCTATGTGATAGTGTAGGAAATTGAGTTACTGGTTCAGGGAGGGTGGAACCGTAATCAAGCACCATCTATAATCTTTGTCAGGGTCAGACACAAGCAAACCTCAAATTAACCATTGCTTAACCCTCTGGTAGCTTGGCACAAAGCAGTCAGGCTTAACTTACACATTGCCATAACTTAGAGGCAATGTGTAAAGTTTTTATGCAGCAATTAGAACAGTAATAAAGTGAAAACACACAGCAAGAAACATTCTACACCAACTTAGAAAAAAAGAGAAAACTGAATAACTTATTTGAGACAAAAACATCAAACATCCAATCATTGTAACCAGAGATATGCAATGATAAAGATTTAAGTAAAAACAGTGCTTAAAGCAAAAAGCCTCAACTATAGTTATCTGACCATGCCAGGACAAAGTCACAAGTTTAGGCTGACTGCGATGGAGGGCAGTCCACATACAAAACCACATTAGGCTCCCTTAACAAGAGTACCTTAAATCCTGGTTTGCAGAATGGTCTGAGATCCTGCGTCGAACAGAGGAGGTTCTGAAGAGGCGGCGGTGTTGAGATGCAGTGTCCGGTGTCATCACCGAGGATGCTGACGAGGGGCTTGCAATGCAAAGGCCTGCACTGAGCATTCATCGTGCAGTGGCAGTTCTGAGGAGGCAGCAGGGTGTAATAGGAGGTCTGGCATCGGGAATGCGTTGCACTGCAGTGGTTCGAAGCGGAGTTGCAAGGGTTTGCATGATGCACCTTTGGCTCTGCCCACAGGACCACAACAGGGCTGGCAGAGCACCTTCAGACTCACTTCCAGGGTTCAATGACTGGGGTTGCACCACTTGGGTGGTAGGACTCACAGCAGACAGTGTTCAGGTGCTGGGTTTAAGGTGGTCGGGACCTTTTCTATCCCTGTGGCTCTGATCCAGAGACCAGCCAACTAGCCCTTGGAGCCATACTGGTGGTCCTGAGTTCAAACTGCTGTTCCAGTCCTCTTTACTTAGGCAGCAGGGCATCAGGACAGCAGAGTAGCAATTCCTCCAGCAGAGCAACACAGCAAACCTTTTGAGTCTTCCACAGGCCCAAAGGAGTACTGAAGCATTAAGTCTGAGAGTTCATTATTTATACTTGGTGCCCACTTTGAATTAGGAGAAGGTTCTGGAGGTTGCCACCCATAGAGGTGTCTGGAATTTTCTGCCTCCCTGCCCTGGCTCCAATTTGTCTGACATCACAAAAGACTAGTGTCAAACATTTTGTGAGTGTGCTCAGACAGAGCCTTTGTAATGTGCAAATGTTGTTGGCAACAGCTCCTCCCCCTCCTCAAGTTAGAGCTGGCCCATCCTGCAAACACCTGTCTCACCTTTGTCTCACTGTCTGGCCCAACTGCCAGCTACACCTAGGGCCAGATGTAGCAAACGTTTTGCGACTCGCAAACGGCAAAATTTGCCGTTTGCGAGTCGCAAAACGCGTATCCCAATGCAGAAATGCATTTTGCGAGTCGTTACCGACTCGAAAAATGCATTTCAGACTCGCAAATAGGAAGGGGTGTTCCCTTCCTATTTGCGAGTCGCATTGGGATGCAATACCATTTGCGACCGCATATGCGGTCGCAAATGGCATCGCAGTTACCATCCACTTCAAGTGGATGGTAACCCAATCGCAAATTGGAAGGGGTCCCCATGGGACCCCTTCCAGTTTGTGACTGGAGCCCAAAATATTTTTTCAGGGCAGGGAGTGGTCCAAGGGACCACTCCCTGCCCTGAAAAAAACCGAAACTAAAGGTTTCGTTTTTTTTTTAAGTGCAGCTCGTTTTCCCTTAGGGAAAACGGGCTACACTTCAAAAAAAAAAAACTGCTTTATTTAAAAGCAGGTCGCTAACATGGAGGTCTGCTGACGTCAGCAGGCCTCCATGTTAGCGAGTGCCTATACTCGCAATGGGGCCGCAATTTGCGACCCACCTCATGAATATTCATGAGGTGGGTCATTGCGACCCCATTGCGAGTTGCAGTCGGTGTCTGAGACACCGTACTGCATAGCAATTTGCGACTTGCAAATTGCGAGTCGCAGGGACTCGCAATTTGCAAGTCGCAAATTGCTTTTTTCCTACATCTGGCCCCTAGTCATTTGACCTTGGATGCAGGCACCATATGGTTAGGATAAGAAAATGCCAACTTCCTAAAAGTGGCATTTTCAGAATTGTGACTTAAAATCAGACTTTATCATTAACAAGGGCTTTAAATTACAGTTCCACAAACACCAAACTCAACCTTCCTACATGCTCCCAATTGAAAGTTATAATTTTTTAAATGTAACAAGTTACCCCAATGTTATCCAACGGGAGAGGTTGGCCTCACAGTAGTGAAAAACACATTTAGGGATTTTTCATTACCAGAACACATAGAACTTTAAACGACAAATCCAACATTTTAAACACACTGTACCTGGCCCTCTGGGTTGCTTTGGACCTACCCTAAGGGTGACCTATATGTATTGAAAAGTGAGTTTGAGGCCTGGCAAAATGTTTATTTTGCCAGGTCAAACTGACAGTTTAACACTGCCTACAGATAGTGCAATGGCAGGCCTCAGACATATTTAAAGGGCTACTTAAGTGGGTGGCACAATGAGTGGTCCAAGCCTACTAATAGCATTTAATTCACAGGCACTAAGTACATTTATTCCCACTTCACCACAGATTTATAAGTAAAGTAAATATTCCAATTGGGTGTAACCCAATTTTACCATGTTTAAAGAAGAGAGCACAAGCACTTTAGCACAGATTAGCAGTGGTAAAGTATGCCAAGTCCTAAGGCCAGCAAAAACAAAGTCAGTGAAAACGGAAGGATGAAAGATAATAAGTTGGTAGAAAACAACTCCAGGGATGTCAGGTCATACAGATAGGATGTAGTATTTGTGCCATGGGCGACAAACAGTTAACAGCATATTGTTCCCCATTTCTTCTAATGGACCATACTGGCAGATGATGGGGCCTGCATGGAGTAGATTTTCTTGGTCCATTTAATGTTCTGCCTGAATAGAACATTTATGTTGTCAATGGATTTTAAGTGTTTTAGATAGACATCCTAAATCACAAGTGGTTCTAGGTTTCTTTGATTAATTGTTTTTAGGGAGGTAGCCTCAGAAAGATTTTGACTGCCAATGGAGCACTGTTTACTTGGCAGAGATAGCAGGGTATCCCAAAAAGAAGGGAATTGTGCATGTGGGACGGCAGACCAACAGAACTTTCCCACATGGCGCCACTGGAGTCTCTCCTTTTATGTGGATAAGGGCAAAGAAGATTTGTTCTGATTTGGGTGCTCCGGATTAGAGATTTACGTGACCAATAATATGAAGGTGGGAGTTAGTGGGAGCACAGGTGCAAGGCCAAGGATTATGGGCCAGATGTATCAAAGGGTTTTACCAATTCTGTGTCTATGGGAAAATGTGTTCATACATATGGCCCTATATCTTTAAAAAAACTGATAGGGAAATGTAATGTCTCTAGGGACAGCACTATGTCACATTGTGTGACTGTCAGCGATTGAGTAAGGTAAAGAATCTCTTGTTTGTATACAAGGGTTAGTACGCATATATGAACTGGCAGAAGTGTTGCAGTGTAATATACTGTTATTTTATAATATGCTTGTTCACTGCATTGAAATATGTACATGTTTTTATTTGATTTTGTTATCTCGTGCAGTGACGGTGTCGGCAGCATTCTAGGTTCGAGAGCCTCACACCTATGGCAGTTGCTAGCAGTCTCTCATCCTGGATAGTTGTTGTTGCTGTCATGTGTTCTTTCTCACAATAAAGAAACGTACTGAAAAATCAACAAAGCGTTCCTGGAGGATTCTATAATTTTGGAAACTCTGGCCCTCATTCTGACCCTGGCGGTTTCTAACCGCCAGGGCAGAGGAAGCACCGCGAACAGGCTGGCGGTGCTTCCGGGGCAATTCTGACCGCGGCGTTAAAGCCGCGGTCAGAAAAGGGGAACCGGCGTTTTCCCGCCGGTTTTCCCCTGCCCCAGGGAATCCGCGCCGCCATGGGGATTCCGACCCCCTTCCCGCCAGCCTCTTCCTGCCGGTTTACACCGCCAGGAAGAGGCTGGCGGGAACGGGTGTTGTGGGGCCCCTGGGGGCCCCTGCAGTGCCCATGTCACTGGCATGGGCACTGCAGGGGCCCCCTAACAGGGCCCCATTAAGATTTTCAGTGTCTGCTTGGCAGACACTGAAAATCGCGACGGGTGCAACTGCACCCGTCGCACCCCAGCAAATCCGCCGGCTCCATTCGGAGCCGGCTTCATCTTTGCTGGGGCTTTCCCGGTGGGCCAGCGGGAATGTTGGAATGCTCCCCGCGGTCATTTGACCGCGGGGCGATGTTTGGGCGGTTTCCGCCCGGCGGGCGGTGCCCGCCGCCCGCCGGGGTCGGAATGACCCCCTCTGTCTTTGGCGGAATACGTTAGTTTGCGCTCCACATGCAGGTTCATGGAGTCTTTGCTAGAATTTTGAGTGTCCATTGGTGGAATGTCAGATGCATGGGGGAACATGGCATTTGTCCATGTGCACAAAGTTGTGAGAGGGAAAGAAATGTACAAGCCAAGTACAGGAAGTACAATGCATTTCGTGTGCTCCTTCGATAGTGTCATTGTTGCGTATGTGCTGAATTTCGTATCTTATTTCCTCACCTAGGTCTGGTTGTCAGTGTATCATATTTATTCATTGCAATTTGTCTCATTAGTGTTCTCCTAGAGCAAGCACTTCCATAATGAGGAAGGTGTTGTAACATTCTTGCAGATGTTCTGGAGTCTTGAGTGTTGTGATTTTCTGAGTTGGTCGGTTGACTAATTCAGTCGCCGCCATACTTCCAAAGCAGTGTGTATGGGACTCTTCTATATGACATTAAACAGCATATTTATCTACCTTATGGCATCATTCTTGGTATATCACAAGGTGCTAGTATCCAAGTCAACGCTATTCTTTCTATTAACCATAGAAGAATGAAAGATAGAGCTGAAACTTGCAAGGACTTCAATATGTGCCTTACAGGATCCATGAAGATGTTTGTAGCAGGTGAATAGCTGTTGTACCTGGAATGAACTTGTGTCCTGCAGGCTACACCAAGGTCTCTGGAACAAACAAATGATACATTGTATTAGGATGTAAACATGTGACCTGCTGATTACACACCATACTCTGCAGGTGGAACAGAACCCCTCCAAGCGATTTTATGATTCAACCTTGTGACTGGCAGACTGCACACATTCCCCTAAAGTAGTAAATGCATTGACCACTTGAACAATCTTATCACTAGTACATCCTGCAACTTACTGAATGCACAGAGGTTTCTGATTAATAAAGTAAGCCAGAACAACAGGTCTGCTAAACTGCTTTAAACGTAAATTAAGCAGTATCCTTTGATGTAGCACTTCCATCATGTAAATAACTACATCACAGTGAAACACTCACAAACATTACTAGGACCACAGTAACTGTGCTGTTCGAAAGGTTGAGAACCGCCACTGAGATGAAGCATAGTTAGCACCCATCCCAAACCAGCCCTCGGGGTGTACCTCAAGTAAGGAATTAAACCATTTCCTATTCTCTTAACCCCATTGCTGTTAAAAAATCATGTATCCACTAGCCCCTTTAAGAAAATAAATGAATCAGCATTTCGAACACCACTTCGGCTCTCACTTGTAATACTTTCATTGACCTGACACCCCCTGCTGCTCATCGTCTCCCAATCACCATGGCTGTGTGTGATGTATATGTTTGTGTCCACCTACATGCATACTATATGTACTGACAAGTGCACACACTATGGTGCTAATTATGACCCTGGTGGTCACCAGACCTCCAGGGTCATGGGCACGGTCGGACCGCCGCCAAAGCAGTGGACCGCTGGCACTACCAGGTTGCTGCCAGGTGGTTTATAAGTCCCCTCTCTGCCAGCCTTTGCAAAAATGGGGGCCCCTGCACTTCCCATGCACTCAGAATAGGCAGTGCACTGGCCTGCATGGACAGCACCATTGCGCTTTCCACTGCCCAAATTACGGGCACTGGAAAGTGGGACGGGTGCTGCTGCACCCACCACACCGCCACATTGTGGCTGGCTCTATACAAGCCGGCGTCAATGTTAAGGCCCTGTTCACCGCAGGGCCCACGTTCGGAAACACTGTTTTGCCCACTGGCCCTACAGTGAACTCCTAATAGGGCCAGGGGTGTTCAGTCCCCACAGACAGCCTGATGGTGGTATGAGTTTGGCAGGTGGCCTCTGCCGCCTGCCAAACTCGTAATGAGGGCCTATGTCATTTGTGTATAACCGTATGCGTTAGAGGCATATGTGCCTGCATATGTTGACCCTGTGTCTGTGAGCCTATTTGTGCTTTTTCTATGTACCCCAGTGTATGTTATCAATATGTGAACTCTGTGTGCAAGTATGTTTCCCCTGTGTGTATGCATATATGTATATGTTATCAGTTGATGAGTCTGTCACTGTGTCACTTGATGTCTGTTGCTTGTGCTCACCTGTTTACCTGCAGTGTTGACTGTCCATGACTCTATTTTGCCCTATGTGCATGTAAAATTTCAATGTCAGACCTATTAGCATTGTCAATACTTAGGCGGTCATTACAACATTGGCGGTAAAAGCTGCTTAGCGCCGTGCAGAAGACTGCCAACACACCGCCGCAGCCGCGGAAATCCGCCACAGCTATCATAACCCACAACACGGAATCCACCAATATTCGGACACCCACACAAGTCGGCCACACCAAAGGTCAGTAATAAACAAAACCTCCTCCGTCACGCCAACAGAAATACGCCCACACTATCATGACCCACGAATCCACGCGGCAGTCATTCAACCGCGGTATTCCATTGGCGGTACACACCGCCGCGCTCAAAATACACACACACTTACAAAACACAGCCACATTGGACAAATCGAAATACACACACCTGATACACATACACACACCACTCCCACACACCCAATACAATATAAAACACACACCCACATCACCGCAAACCCCTACGACCACAATTACTGAGAGAAGGCCAGAGAGAGACACCACCATCAACAATACTAGCATCCACAGGCACACAACACCATCACCCACATAACTTCTATGCACCTCACACTACACACCACTACATATCAGCACACTTATCACCCCACACCCCACCCCACACATCACCTACACCACCCCATGGCACGGCAAAGACACCCCAGCTTCTCGGAGGAGGAGCTCAGGGTCATGGTGGAGGAAATCGTCTGGGTAGAGCCACAGCTATTCGGAGCACAGGTGCAGCACACCTCCTTTGCAAGGAAGATGGAGCTATGGCGAAGAATAGTGGACAGGGTCAACGCAGTGGGACAGCACCCAAGAAATCGGGAGGACATCAGGAAGAGGTGGAACGACCTACGGGGGAAGGTGTGTTCCGTGGTCTCAAGACACCACCTTGCGGTTCAGCGGACTGGCGGCAGACCCCCACCTCCTCCCCCACAACTAACAACATGGGAGGAGGAAGTCTTGGTGATTCTGCACCCTGAGGGCTTCACAGGAGTAGGTGGAGGAATGGACTCTGGTAAGTCAAATATTAACTATTACATCTCCCACCCTACCTGAATGCCAGCACATACCCCCACCCTCACCCTCACCCCCATCACTCTAACTCCTCACAAATGTCCCAACATCACAAACCACACATTCTAACACCAAGCCCTGCATGCAACAACAAAGCATGGACACCCATCCCTAAAGCATGGCCACTGCACATACCCATACACCCCCCTAAACCATCATCACACAAGGTCCCACACAGGAATGCAAGCACTGGGGTACATGGTCACCCACCCATTGCACACCATTACACACACAGATTTAATAAACATCCTTTTCTACCCCTGCAGGACCCCTACCCAACGTCACCTGACAGGAGGGCCCACACATGTCCACACCACCAACAGAAGAGGCCCACAGTGATGACAGCACCTCTGTTCAACTGGATCTAGATGACCAGCCCGGCCCATCGGGGACCTCGGGGCAGTCGGTTCCCCTCACACTGGCACAGGCCACCACAGAGCTTCCCCCCTCTGGAAACACCAGCACAGCACCCACCCAGCGGGCCCATACCTCCGTCCCCAGGACACGTCAATCAGCGGTGTGTCCACCACTACAGGGAACCCAGGCTAACCCACCACCCCAACAACAACAGGGACCTGGGGGCAGTGGTAGTGGGCACATGGTCCAGGGGTCGAAGGCCCAGGAACACAGGGGAACTGGGACGGCTGCTGTGCGACGGGGGAGGACAGGCCAAGGGAACCCACTCTCCACGAGGCCCTCTCCAACATCATGGGAGCCTACCACCACTCCCAGGAGACGATGGCAACGGTACTGGCCAAGTTTCAGGAGACCCAGCGCCTGCAGGAAAAATAGTATTTGGGCTTCAGAGAGGAACTCAGAGCCATCAACTCCATCCTGGGCACCATCGTAGGGGTGCTGAAGGAAGTACTCAACACCAGGAGGGACACTGTGGCACTACAAGGGGCCCCTGACACTAGCCTGGACGATGAACTACCCACCACCTCCGCCGGCGCTAGTGGACAGGAGGCACCGCCACAGGACCACCACACCAGCACCCCACCCCCTGCAGAGAGAGAACCACCTCGCAAACGGTCCCTGAGATCCAGGATAAAGACAGATAACGATGCCAAGAAATGAGAGAACCCTGAATATCATCCTTCTATCCCACTTTGTCACCCTGTCCATCCTTAAACTGCTGCAGCTCCACTTCCTATGCCCATTTGGGCAATGCACCTGTGAGACTAATAGACTGGACTCTGCCATGGACATTCCTCAGCTATCACCCCTCACCATTTTGCTACCCCCTCCAATATTGAGCACTAAAATAAACACCCGTAAAGCACAAAACAATCTGTAGTCAGTCTGTGATTTCGAAATAGTGTATTGGCAATTACTGTGGCAAAAAGCTTTCATTTGTAATGTCAACATACCTATGTCACACAGCTGTAGTCCATGATGAATCAAAGCAGAAGTCACACTGTGGGACACACATCTGTGAAATCGTAAGGGAAAGTGACAACTCAGTGACGATACACTGGGTGAAAACGACAGACAGTAGAGAGGTAGTAGTGTTAAAGTACATGTAGTAGGCAGGTTTGTATTCTTCCCTGTGTTTCACTGGAAATATTGCTGGATCACTGAGTCCCAGTTGTGCATGTCTTCTTCTTCTGCTTCCTCGTCTTCACTGTCCACAGGCTCCACAGCTGCAAAAACACCGCCATCTGGGCCATCCTCCTGCAGAAAAGGCACCTGTCGTCGCAAAGCCAAGTTGTGAAGCATACAGCAGGCCACGATGATCTGGCACACCTTCTTTGGTAAGTAGAATAGGGATCCACCTGTCATATGGATGCACCTGAACCTGGCCTTCAGGAGGCCGAAGGTCCGTTCGATCACCCTCCTAGTTCGCCCATGGGCCTCATTGTAGCGTTCCTCTGCCCTTGTCCTGGGATTCCTCACTGGGTCAGTAGCCGTGACAGGTTGGGGTAACCAGAGTCACCTGCAAATGGCGAGGGACAACTGTTAGACACACACTAACCTGTAGGGATATCCCCAGACCCAGACAACCATTACCACTGTCTTGCTTCCAGGTGCTCACCTAATAGCCACACACGGTGCCTCTGGAGTTGACCCATCACATAAGGGATGCTGCTATTCCGCAGGATGTAGGCGTCATGCACTGAGCCAGGGAACTTGGCATTCACATGGGAGATGTACTGGTCAGCCAAACATACCATCTGTACATTCATCGAATGATAACTCTTCCGGTTTCTGTACACCTGTTCACTCCTGTTGGGGGGGACCAAAGCCACATGGGTCCCATCAATGGCACCTATGATGTTGGGGATATGTCCCAGGGCATAGATATCACCTTTCGCTGTAGGCAAATCCTCCACCTGAGGGAAAACGATGTAGCTCCGCATGTGTTTCAGCAGGGCAGACAACACTCTGGACAACACGTTGGAAAACATAGGCTGGGACATCCCTGAAGCTATGGCCACTGTTGTTTGAAATGACCCACATGCAAGGAAATGGAGCACTGACAGCACCTGCACTTGAGGGGGGATTCCTGTGGGATGGCGGATAGCTGACATCAGGTCTGGCTCCAGCTGGGTACACAGTTCCTGGATTGTGGGACGGTCAAGCCTGTAGGTGATGATCACGTCTTTCCTCCATTGTCGACAGGTCCACCAACGGTCGGTACACCGGAGGATGCCGCCATCTCCTCACATGTCCCAGCGGACTGTGCCTATGAAGGACAACAGCGAGCACAGAGTCAAACAACTCACAGCTTACACAGAACACGAATCATAATCCAAAAAGTGGCCTGTATGTGTGTTGAGTCTAGGCCTAGCTATGTGTGACGCAGTTAAAAATGAAGCCATGTGGGCCCCTGAAATGGTGGCTCCCTGACCTGTAAAGTGGGACAATGGGATGTGAGGTAACTGCGCTGGCGTTGTACACCTTCGCGGTAGGCGGTCGAAGACCGCGGCGCAATGCTGCAAGGGTCCCAGGAGCCAATGACGATGTACGCCAGCGGTGACGGTACGCACCGCCGCGGACGTGACCGCCATTTTCTATCTGTTCAATCACTCGATACCTGATCTTCGACAGTAGAGGACCTACACTGCAAGTGCTGCTGTGACCTCGGCCTGGAAGAGACAATGGCTCGAGTGTCTGGGGAAAGGGCCCCTGCCTTCACATCGGAGGAGTTGGAGAAACTCGTGGATGGGGTCCTCCCCCAGTACACGCTACTCTACGGTCGTCCAGACAAACAGGTAAGTACTCTGGGAGCATGCTGTATGGGCTATGCTTGTGTGGAGAGGGGTGGATGTAAGAAGGATGGGGGTAGAGTGCGGCGTGCATGAAACGACGGTGAGTGCATGTGCCACATGCCAAGGGTAGGGATGGGGACCAATAATTGTGATGGTGCAGTTGGTAATAAGTTTCTCTTCCGCCTGTACAAATCATGTAGGTCAGCGCCCAACAGAAAAAAGATATTTGGCGTGCCATCGCCAAGGACGTCCGGACCCTGGGGGTGTACCACAGACGGAGCACCCACTGCCGGAAAAGATGGGAGGACATTCGCCGCTGGAGCATGAAGATGGCGGAGGCTCAGCTGGGGATGGCCTCCCAACGTGGGAGGGGTGCCCGTCGCACCATGACCCCCCTGATGTTCAGGATCCCGGCGGTGGCGTACCCAGAGTTGGTTGGGCGCTTGAGGGCATCACAGCAGCCACAAGGGGGTGAGTAAACTCTCATCCTGCTGATTTAGCGCGCAGTGGAGGTGTCTGGGTGGGGGAGGTGGGCTGTGGGTTTCCCTAGGCCAGGGCGAGTTTAGTAGGCAAGGTCCCTCTGTACGGCAGGCCATGTGGCACCCCACCCCACCTCTGTAGAGTGCCAAGTACACCTAGTCATGCCCCTGTGTCATCCATGTGTGCAGATGTCGTCCATAGCCTAGTAGGCCATTTCCCTGGAATTGAACAGTGGAGCCCAAGTGCGCGGCGTAGTGCAGGGGGCTTCTGTGTCTGTCGTGTCCGCCAACGGTAGCGGTAATGCATGCACTCAACATGTCTTTCTTCTGTCGTCTCCCCCCTTTTTGTGGTCTCCCTGTTCTTGTGTGCATTAGCATCATCAGGCGGAGGAGCAGTGGCACCGGAGCATGAGGGAGCTGCATCCCACATGGCCCTGGAGGGCGGAGCTACGGACTCGAAGTTCACCAGTGGGACGAAGGGCGAGGGGAGCTCCACGGCGGGGACAGGAGCTGACACCAGCGACAGAGACTCGTCCTCTGATGGGAGCTCCCTTGTGGTGGCGGCAACATCTGTGCCCCCGCATCTACAGGTACAGCCGCCACCCCCCCTACCAGCATCGCCCTCCCAGCAGCCCCTCAGCCTTTGCCCCGTGCCCGCTCACCCAGGAGGGAGGGATTCACCTTCGCCCCAGGCACCTCAGACCCTGCCCCAGTCACCCCTGCTGCCCTCAGTGAGGAGGCCATTGACCTCCTCAGGTCCCTCACTGTTGGGGAGTCTACCATTTTGAATGCCATCCAGGGTGTAGAAAGGCAGTTGCAACAAACAAATGCATTCCTGGAGGGCATTCATTCTGGTCAGGCGGCCCTTCAGCGAGCTTTTCAGACTCTGGCCTCAGCACTGATGGCAGCCATTGTCCCTGTGTCTAGCCTCCCCCCTCCAACTTCCTCCACCCAGACCTAATCCCCTGTACCTCAGCCTATCCCAAGCACACCTTCAGACCAGCATGCACACACGTCAACACACAAGGGAAGCTCAGGCAGACATAAGCACCACACATCCCACAGGCACTCACGCAAGCATCACACACATGCAGACACACCAACGTCCACTGCCTCCACTGTGTCCCCCTCCTCCTCGTCTCCCTCCTCTCTCCCAGTCTCGTCTCCACTCACACCTGCATGCACTACATCAACAGCCACTACTGCCATCACCAGCACACACACCACCAAACCCCGCTCACGTGCAGTCACCACCCCCACTACCATTCACACGTCCCCTGTGTCCTCTCCCAGTGTGTCTGTGACGCCCCCTCCCAAGAATCACAAATGCAGGCACACACCCAGCCAACAGCCATCCACCTCACGACAGCCTCCAGCGCATGCACCTTCACCCAAAGTCACCAAACGAACACCTCCTACAACCACAACCTCTTCCTCCACTCCCAAACACCCTCCAGCTACCCGTCCCAGTGTCTCCAAAAAACGTTTCCTGTCCAACATTGACCTCTTTCCCACACCTCCCCCACCCCATCCGTCTCCTAGGTCCCGAACTAGCACCTCAGCCACAACATATCCGGGACCAGTGGTGCCTGTAGTCACCGGAATCTGGAGTGCACCGGCCACCAGGGCAGGCAGTGTGTCACGGAGCCAAAGCACAGACAGTCCCCCACCTGTGAAGCGTCAAAGGTTGGCCAGTGCCCGGCAGGAGAGGGGGAAACCTCCAGCCACAAAAGCCGCTCCCAGGGGTCCCGGTGGGATTGTGGAGTCAGCTGCTACACCTTCCAAGGTGGGGAAGGGACACAAGAAACCAGGAAAGTCTGGGAAGAGCAGCACAGCGGAGGAAACCGCCATCATCCCCGCTGCCCAGGAGGCCACAGCCGTCATCCCCGCTGGCCAGGAGGATACAGCCATCATCCCCGCCGCCCAGGAGGCCACAGCCATCATCCCCCTGCCCAGGAGGCCACCGCCATCATCCCCGCTGGGCCAGAGAGGACCGCCAGCACAAGCCCCGCTGGAACAGAGAGGACCGCCAGCACAAGCCCCGCTGGGCTAGAGTGGACCTCCAGCACAAGCCCCGCTGGGACAGAGAGGACCGCCAGCACAAGCCCCGCTGGGCTAGAGAGGACCGCCAGCACAAGCCCCGCTGGGCTAGAGAGGACCGCCAGCACAAGCCCCACTGGGACAGAGAGGACCGCCAGCATAGGCCCCGCTGGGACAGAGAGGACCGCCAGCACATGCCCCGCTTGGACAGAGAGGACCGCCAGCACAAGCCCCGCTGGGACAGAGAGGACCGCCAGCAGCTGAGTCACTGCAAAGGAGCCCGCCGCTCCAAGCACCGCTGAACAGGGCACCGCCGCCTCAAGCACCGCTGAACAGGGCACCGCCGCTCCAAGCACCGCTGAACAGGGCACCGCCGTCTTAAGCACCGCTGAACAGGGCACCGCCGCTCCAAGCACCGCTGAACAGGGCACCGCCGCTCCAAGCATCGCTGAACAGGGCACCGCCACCTCAAGCACCGCTGAACAGGGCACCGCCACCTCAAGCACCGCTGAACACGGCACCGCCGCTCCAAGCACCGCTGAACAGGGCACCGCCACCTCAAGCACCGCTGAACAGGGCACCGCCGCCTCAAGCACCGCTGGCCCATGAGCGCCAAGGGAACTGACACTACTGAGTCCGTCACGGGCAGGATGAAGCACTCTGGGTACAAAGCCCCCTCCAGAACCAGTGGAGAGATACATCCACTACCTCTGTCCTTAGCAGGATGAAGCCCTCTGGGCACAAAGCCCCCTCCAGAACCAGTGGAGAGATACATCCACTACCTCTGTCCTTAGCAGGATGAAGCACTCTGGGCACAAAGCCCCCTCCAGAACCAGTGGAGAGATACATCCACTACCTCAATCCTTCGCAGGATGAAGCACTCTGGGCACAATGCCTCCTCCAGAACCAGTGGAGACTGTTATCCACTTGAGAGACTGTGGCTTTGCACTTCCCAGGATTGAACAGTGGGCAAGCCACCCACTGTAGAGACTTGAGAGACTGTGGCTTTGCACTCCCCAGGATTGAACAGTGGGCAAGACACCCACTGTAGAGACTTGAGAGACTGTGGCTTTGCACTCCCCAGGATGGAACAGTGGGCAAGCCACCCACTGTAGAGACTTGAGAGACTGTGGCTTTGCACTCCCCAGGATTGAACAGTGGGCAACCCACCCACTGTAGAGACTTGAGAGACTGTGGCTTTGCACTCCCCAGGAATTGAACAGTGGGCAACCCACCCACTGTAGAGACTTGAGAGATTGTGGCTTTGCACTCCCCAGGATGGAACAGTGGGCAACCCACCCACTGTATAGACTTGTGAGACTGTGGCTTTGCACTCCCGAGGATTGAACAGTGGGCATGTGGCCCTCTCGTGGATTTGGCGTCGTGCACTCAACCGGCTGAGGTGCCCCCCCTTTCCCTCCCCCTGAGGTGCCTGTTTTCTTGCTCTCTGATGCCCCTGCAGTGTTCTCTCCGTCATGGTCGGGGATCTTGTGTGGGCCTCGCCCATACCGTGTGGGCCCAGTCTTCCACAAACTTAATTGGAGCACTACCTGGACTACTATACTTGGTGTATATTTTGTTTATGGTGTATATATATATTTTTGCCTACTTGATTCTAATATATTACAATGGTTACACTAATTTCCTTTTGTCGTTGTATTCTTCCGGGGAGGGGGTGTTAGGGGGTGTGACTATCATGTATTAATATGTATTAGTGTGTGTGTTGTAGTGGATGAGGGTGGGGGTGGGGGTGTTGCGTGTCTGTGTCCCTGTTTTTTCCCTCCCCCCTCCCCTGTGTCGTAGGTGCAGTACTCACCGTGGTCTTTGCCGCCGGCGTTCGTGCTCCTGGTAGAGGAGCAGGAAGACTATCGCAGGGAGGATTTGGAGTTCCGGCTCCATGGTGTCCTAGTTCCTCGTGGGGTGTGTAGAGGTGAGTGTTTTCCCTTCGGAGTCCTGTTTCCGCCGTGTTTTTATCCACGGTGAATCCGCCCCGGAATAGGTGGCGGATTGGCCTGTTGTGATACTGTGGGTGGTACTTTGTCTTCCGCCTGTCTGAAGGCGGTGACCGGCAAGCTGTTTGTTTGTACTGCCGTGGCGGTCGGAGTGTTAAAGTGGCTGTCTTTGTTGGCGGTTTCCGCCACGGTCGTAATTGCAAATGTTTTACCGCCGGTCTGTTGGCGGTCTTACCTCCGCTTTTACACCGACCGCCAGGGTTGTAATGACCCCCATATTGTGTAAGTTTACGTTTTAAGACATTGTCATACAGTTGAAAAGTACTTTAATAATTAATTACAAAACGATCTAGAAATGAGCCAAAATGAATGTTTTTGCTCAACCTACTTCTGAAAGGCTAAAGAGGTCGAGCTCCAGGTGGCTTTCATTTATTACTAATGCAAAACTAATATAGTCAACGCATTATCCATTATTGAGAATGACGGGGCTTCCATCATCAAGGCCTGTCACTCAGGTAAAATCTCTTGGAAATCTTTCAATTAATTTGTGGAATTTATTTAGAGCTTGGTGGATGTGAAACATCGGCCAAATGTAACAGATGACCAGTCGTGGCTTTGCATGGTTTAAATTCAAAGTAATTCAAGGGAGCACATAACGTTGCCTTGTGTTACCTTACATTGGTAAGGCGTTCCATGAGTGGAGCATGGGCATTCCCATATCTATATCCATGGCTTTTGTTGCAGTCCCAGATTTACAAAAGCTTGTAAACCTGCAAATGCTACCCCTTCCCCAATAAGGTGTAATACGGAGAAATATGTTTATCCTTGTATCCCATCCTGCACAGAAACAATCCTTCCCATAATGCAGGCACCATTGCACCATGGCCCCAAGTGCTCCAGCGTAGGAAGAGAGCTGAAGACAGCCACATCTTAGTAGATGTCAGCTTTCTCCCATATATGCAGCACAGCGCAGCAACTTGTCTTGCTGCAGTGCATCACATGAATTCAAAGTAAATCTACCCCTATGTGGGACAAACAGGACATCTGCCACTTTATAGCGATGCGCTTCATCCACAAAACTCCTAAAAAAGCCCAGAATGCTGGATATAATAGCTAATGTGGTGGTTAGACTTACAACAAGGCAGAAAGGAGAGCCAGATAGTTTTTGCAAGCATAACAGCGAAATAAACAGAAGAGAGGTTTTGTAAATTCCATTGCACATCGCCTTTTGTCAGTAATGCGCTGAACTAGTTTAGTCCACTAAACTGCAAAACAGTAACTGCAGCATATTAAATTCATGATGGCAAGTATCACGTAAATGTGAGAAATTATCGAGCGTATGTTTTTTAAGTCTGCGTTCTTATAGCAATAGTTGATATGCAGCATGAATGCATTCACATAGAGATTAAAATGTCAGTCCCACTTCAGCCAGTGATTGATTGTAACTATCATTCATGATGTATGGAATTTAGCCAAAGCATTAAGACCGATGGCCAATCTTTTGGTGCCGCATCAGATTATCTGGGTCTGGGGGGCGGGGTGAATTATTTTATATCTCCTTCTCACCTCCACTGTCTCTCATAGCCTAAAGTTTATTACATTTAGTAGTTAGGACTGCCACCTAGCATGTTTTACTGGCATGGGAAAGCTACCTAAAGTCGCTATTTTTTTCCTCTTCACAGTATACAGTAAAACAAAACAAGCAAATAAAAAGAAAGCAGTTTAAAATGTGTTCTAGAGTTATCTTTTGTATATAACTCTCTTAGTTTTCAGGTTATACACATGAAAACAACAAAAAATCAAGTAATTCCAAACCCCAAGTCAGCAAAAGATTGCCTGAATAAGCCATTCATTTTGCTCACACCTTGCAGTGTTTTCTGGGCGCTCCGTGAATTTATTTAAAAAATCGTTCAGTTGTAGCAGGGTAGTCGATACTACAGTCCATTCAAGGAACAGTAGAACTAGTCGTGAGCGCCAGTGTCAGGCAATAATGAAGCCCATGCCAACAAATTGCCTGACATGGCGACTCCTCCCATGCAGCTAACAAAACCAGCTTTGGGTCTGGCGAGACTGTCCTGCCGACAATCTAGGAAAAAGTGCTGCATGTATGTTGCCAGTAGGCCTGGATAACTGGGCAGTTCCAGACCATGGGATGCCGCCAACGCCACAGTGGTAGGTCAGTCCCTAGTCTAGAGTTAGTTTATTGGTCCATGACTGATCGTTAAATTAAACAAAGGCAGCCAATCCATGGTACTGAAGAATACAGACAATTTCAATTAAAGTCCTATTTGAGTGAAAGGTTGGGGCCTTTGCAGAATCTTCAGGAAAAAGAAGTACCCCTCCTGTAGTGACAATGCATTATGCTCATATCGTGAACACATCACTCTGAGCAGCATCGATTCAGGGAACAAACACAATTAGATATAAAAAAAAGTCCAAAACAAGAACATCCCACACAACAATGCTGTCTTTTTTCTGTTTAGGTTTCTTATATAGTTAGTTGTGCCTGCTCCTCGAACAGATGTTTCTCGTTTTGAGTACACTATTCAAGGGGAGGGACTGACAAGGCAGTGGACTGAGAGAGGGCTATAGAAGATGTAGTGCTCCTAGTCCCTTTAAGCCTGATGAGTCTGAAGGACAGTTACATGTAAATCTATATCTATATGAGTATACTATATGGAAATGAGTAATGCAAGTCTATTGTTGATGATGATTCCATCCGGGGCTAGTAGCGGAATGGCCCAGTGAGGTAACATATTGAGAAAAAATAGAAGAGTAAGCGAGGACAGACTAAAAGAAATGAAGGTATGAGAGAAGGGAAAGATCTAAAGGGAACATGTAGGTTTTAGAAATGTAAGGAGGCCAGAAAAGTAGTGGATGGTGTAAAGGGAGAGGAGGTGTAGTAGGAGAGAAAGATTTGGTGTAAGAAGAGAGTTGAAAGAAGGGTAAGGAGTGAAGGTCTGAGAGAAGGTGGTAAACCATCACATGAGTGAGATTGTATAAGATTAAAGAGTAACGGGCGAGTTCTGTACTCTAATGGCCAGATGTAAAAAGCCATTTAGTATTTCTTAACTGTCCGAATCACTATTTCAGGCAGTGAAGAAATGCTAAATGGGCTTCTCGGTTGTACAAAGCCCTGTAAGAGGTAGCAAATTGCAATTTGTGCCCAGTAGAAATAGCAATTTACGATCCCCTAAATAGGAAATTGCAAGTATGGATAACCGTTTTTTGATTCCTTTTCACATGTACAAAGCATTTCCTAAGTGCAAATTGGGAATTAAGGAAATGCAATTACCATTGACATCAGGTCGATGGTAATCATGTACATTTTACAAAAACATCCAAAGATGCTTTTTTTAAAGTGCAATAGAGCACACAAATGCCTTCAGGAGTGCATCGCGGGAGGCCCATAGCCATACTTGTTTTATCATTTCCAAAATAGGAAATCACTATTTTGGAAATGCTAAACCAGCCGATTGGAACACATACAATGGGATTTCCTAATTGTGATTTCCTAATCGCAATTCCTTCTCTGTAGGAACTGCTAGTAGGAAAACGGTAACTTCATACAATCATTTTGTATTTCCTAAATAGCGATTTCTATGGAGTTGCTATTTAGGAAGGATAAAATTGCATTTGGATATATCTTGCCCTAAGTTGCTCAGATCAGAACGACACCTAAGTGTGTCTTTAATAAGTTTTCACATGATCGGAGATTCAATCTGACCCATGTCACTTTGAAGGCTTTTACTTTACTTTCTGGTTAATAAAGTTGTGCATTTATAATGATAAAACCAAACTGCAAGTTGAGAATGAAAAAGCTCACAAAATGGTCCACTAATTAAATAATGAAAAAAGCGACACAACGCATTACTCCGTTACAGTAAGAAGACATTTATGTACCGAACAGAAGGATTCTTTGCTGTTCTTGTGTAACGAATGAGATCCGGCCAGAGTCACCAAAATGTTTTGTCACACAATTGCTGTCAGGCCACAAGTGCCACACCTCATGTATGTCAATAGCGAATAATGTACATATCCCTGCAGAGTAGTGGCTTGGGAAACAAATTACCACTTGGAAATGTTTCAGAAAGTTTTCAAAGGCTTTATGCAAGTATATGTCGCTTTGGCAGTGAGAGTAACAAAGAAAATGTTCACATAGCATGTTCTATAGTGGTGAAATTGCTAAAAATGTAAACACTGGAGTGCATTTTTCTGAAATCACTGAAAAATGGCTCTGAAAGAAAGAGCAAAGTTTGACTTAAAAACTATTGAAAAGATCAATTACTTCAGTAAATTGATAATATATCACTGTGGCATGCTGTGACACAAGAGAATGTTTCTGAAAAGGCAGTTGTGATGTGTGTTATGGAACACCTGTTTTCGAGTAATATTGTCCATATTATGTATGTTATCAAAAATAGCAGGATGAGCTTTTGTCTGAAACACACCTTTTCACTTTTCCAAAGAGATCCATGTGTAAGCCACTGCGGAGTAGGGTTGGTCTTGACATGAGATAAATTCATGTATCACAACTTCATGTCTAGTGGTCTATGCCTGGTCTGAGTAATTCTTTTAGTAATTTTAGGTGTTGTCTACTGGACAGCACAAGCTCGCTAATGTAAAAAGGTACATTGTCAGCTTAGAGGGAATTTAGAGCCCGCCCATTGCTTTCCATAGGTTGACCATCATGTTCTCTCATGTATTTGCTTTTTATTTGTAAGCTTGTATGGGATTTCCTTTCTCTTCTTGTGTTTGTTGCGCTCCTGGACAATGGTTTTGTTACTTGTGCCCTTCCATTGCTTACTTTTCTAGCACTGATTTTTTTAGGTGAAGTACTCAATGAGAGTGCATGTCTTTTACAGCTGAATGTGTTTTCCATCTGTCTCTCATCTGTTTCTGTATTGCTCTCTCTCTCACCTGTGTGTCTCACCTTCTCTTTTTTCCTCATGTTCCATGGCGCTCTCTCTTTGTATCATGTACTTTACCCCATCCTCCACGTTGCTTCCACCACCCTCAGTGTTGCTCCCCCCACCCACGCTCTCCTGTGTTGCTTCCCCACCCACGCCCTTTGTATTGCTTCCTTCCACAGCCCGCTGTGGTGCATCAATGTCAGCCCTTATTCAGCCAATCTTCCGGCAATAATCTACCAAGGACAATGCTATGCAAACCTTTTATTAGTTCTTTAACACACCACTGCATCTGGAAACATAAAATAAAATCCTACTATTAGGGAACCTCAGTCTATGGCTGATTGTAACTGGAAATAAACAGGCTTCTGAATTAATAAAGAATACGAAAAAAGTGGGTTTCAACCAAATCATGAAAGAGCAACACTTATAGCAGCTCTCATGCTAGATTGAGCTACAACACTGAAACATGAAAGGTGTTAAAAGAAACAGAGGAGCGGTTAACAATTTGCTGATTACATTCCAGCTTTTCAACATACGATGAAACCCTCTGCAAAACAGTGTAGGAAAGTCATCCTTTTTGCCCTTATCACTCCCATTTTCGACTGATGCTGGTGATTACTGGCTCTGATAGTGCCCTGGGCTCTGCTAACCAGGTCCAGGGCCAGTGCTCTGTCCTATAAAGGTATTGCTATAATTCTAACTAGCAAAGGCAACCTACCTTTCCCTAGTACACAGTAGAGCATGTTTTAAAGGCCCTGGTAAGGAAAAACAGCTAAAGTCGTTTTCCCTATTGTAGAGCTAGTGACCCAATAGGCTAAAATGGGAAGGCTTTATTTAACTCAATCAAGTCTAACTTTTGTTCAGAGCTAGCTAGACAAATCATTCAAAGTATCAGAATAATAGTAACAATAAATCCAACAACTTCCCAAGTTCAGATTTATTATAACTATTACAGAAAAGTAGTTTTAAAACTTGGTCTTCTGAAGTTACCTAAAACAGCCCTGGAGCAGCCTCTTCTGATTGGTCAGTCTTTTATAGCCCAATCCAAGCTGCTACATCAGTAATACACTACTGAAGGAAGGCCTGGGACTGCCACTATACAGCCATTTTGTGGGAGGAGACTTGGTTCCTGGATAAGTCAGAGAGAAGAAGGGGGCTGGGGAGACAAGCTGGGCTTGAAAGATAGTAGAGCAGATGTCATAGGACCCAGACCAACCCCCACTTACTTGAACCACAGCCAGTTGGGAGCCCCTCTAATTAGATTAGAAGAGGGACTGGAAGGGTAATGTAGTCAGATGATAGTCACACCTCTGAGTTGGGTTACACAGACACACTTACCAAGGAGAGAATTTCTCTTGATTTATGTTAGAACAGTACATTCTGGTAAAAAATATGCCATTCTTCGCAGTAAGTGGTCGCAGCAGAGGGAGGTAGCTTTACTGATGCCAGCCCAAAATAGAAGATAAATATGGGAAAGCTGCAGGAGCTCCTAAGAACACTTCCTGGAACAGTAGAAGCAGAAGGACTGCCCGGCAGGATTGGACTGCACCACAGAAGGCTTGAACTTAAAAGGATTGCACCTGCTGTTCTCTGAAGGCTCCTCAAAATAAGGACTGTGTCTGACTCAAAGGAAAAGAAGTAAACTCCCTGATTAGCAAAAGATACAACACAACTGGAAGACTTCACCTGCAAGACCAAAGAGAGGATTACTCAAGGTGACCAGTTGCAACTGGATTTTTCCTGGACTGTGAAGACACATTGTGGGAAATTGACCTGCCAAGAGGCAATCCAGGGTCTCTGAACCCATGGGTGGAGCTACTAAACTCTTATTTACCTCACAGGGACTCAGAAAAAAAACAGACCTTAAAGTTTGGAAACTTTCTGCAAGGTTTTGATGAAAATCTCCAGGAAGAGGCCAGATCGATGTCGAGAGTCGAGCCACCATTGTTGTAAAAGCTGAATTAATTCCTAATGATTTTGTTTATTAATAAGTAAGAATTTGCATAAAATGAGGCTAATCTAAAAAATAATGTGCGACTTGGAAAATGTGCCCACTTGGTTGGCCGTCATCAATTACATAAATGTTTTTAGTGAATGCATGTTATTATTAATCACAGTGCCTGGGTAGAGAGGGAAATGTACAAGTATGTCACATTAACAGATTTATGTTATTTATTTGATCTATTAACTGTAGGCCATAAGTTGGCGAGGTTTTGGCCTAGTATGCGAGGTCTAATGTCAAGCTGTAATGTTAAAATAGTGGGAAAGGTTCACACTGTGCTGACCAAAAAATGCTCAGATGTCTTTTACTTTCTCATGAGAATTGCTTGTAGAATCATGGTGTACTAGAAAAGATACAAATGTTAACTTGTTGGGTGAGACTGAAATGTTCCTAGGAATTAACAATGAATGCACTGACTAGAGTAAGGATTGCTATAAAAAAAAGCTACCTGACACGTCTGACAATGGGAACAGGAGAAGAAAAGCCAATCGTCGACATGTGAAAGACAGTTTAGTTATATCTTAGATTTGGGGTTTGATTCCTATTGGATTGACTATAAACTTACAATTGTCTGACCAATAACAGTGTGGGAAGTTTCTTTAGGAGATTCTAACTTGGTCCGACTGTACAATGGAGAAGGTGCATTTTTCTATTCTGATTTTCACATAGAGATTCTGTTTGAGAAGCTGAACACTTCCTGATGACTTTATTTCTAACTTTGACTTTAAAGCTTAATTGTTAATGGTCAATGCTGACCCCTTAGAGATGATTTCTTAAATGGTACAGATTGCTGAGAGTCCTCTGGGACTGAGCCATTCCCTTTCATTGCCCATTTGCTGAAGCTGACCAGACGGATGTCCAACTGACGAAGAAAATCGCAGCTTGCCGATCCAATTTGAGGAGAAGTATAACAAAATGCTATTGTCTTGGTTGTAGATCTTTGTTCTTTGTCTCTAAGTACCAATCACTGCTTTGTTACAGCCATAGTTAGATGTTTTTCCAAATTAACTTTGACTAAATTATTTTGCATGAAGTCCAAACATGCCATTCTAATCAGAAGGTTAGATAGGGAGACCCAGAAAACGTTAACAAATTTTTATCAACAAAGAATTGATGTTGTTCAATTGCTGAATTTAGATGTATGTTATTTCGATTGCACAGTTGCTCTTATTATTAATTTGTACTGTAACTTTTGAATGCTTAACAGTCAAAGCTTTAGTCAAATTGAGATTCTTTAGAAGATTTCGTCAACCGGTGTTGTTTATGTATGTTTATCATTTGGTTTTGAGACTAATTCATGTGATATTAGCATTGTTAATCAATGGAAATAAATATTTAAACTTTATTGAAAGGTGTGGTTATTCATGGCCAAATGGGTCATGGTGTGTGAAGAGTATTAATTCTAAAGTACATGGTGATGTTTATTGATTATGATGTTGTATTTGCATTGAATTTAGGACTTATGGTGGAATCACTCTAAGCATAGTCAAAAGGTCTATCGAACCTCTAACACACCCCCTTATAAATTAAATTATTAAAAAAGAAATAAGGACAGACGCGCTAACATTGTTGACTTGTGAATCGGCCTAACTGTGCTGGTTTGTTCCACTGAAATATCCAGAACTCCTCACCATCGATGACAAAGACTTCCAGAGGCTCATCGAGGCAGGCCGCTGTCATCAAAACTAACTTCAGGTCCGGGAAGCCTGAGGACCCCCTGACGAACCCGTTATTGAGAGAGAAGTCCCAAGAAAAAGACTAAGGGACTGATTTAGAACTTGGCAGACGAGAATACACCGTCACAAACGTGATGGATATCCAGTCCGCCGTATTACGATCCCATTATATCCCTTGGAGATCAAAATAGAGAGGACAGGATAGCTGTCACGTTTGTGATGAAGTATTCTATCTGCAGAGTTCTAAATCAGGCCATAAGTCCAAAGGTAAATGTTTAACCAAAACCTAGCCCTCATTCCATCTGACCCCCACTCCATTGCAGTTAGCATAAAACTTTAATTTTGTTCCCATCCAGCATGACCAGATAGCCGCAAGTGAAGCTATAAGATTTTTGTAGGGCTGGCCGACAAACTCACTCGCAGAGTTTTGTCACCCACATTACACATCTAATGCAGTGTTCCAGCTAAACTCTGCCAACCACTGCATGACTGGGTTACTTCTCAAGCACGGCTAAACACTGGTAAGTTGACACGCGTGAGTGAAAATGAGCATCCTATAGCTCATTTTTCAGGAGCTAGGAGGGCAGCTGACATAATTTTTCCAACGTGGGCAGTCGCGGCTGTTCATAGACCATTGCGGTAGAGAAGCTGCTGCTTAAGTAGAAAATTTACTTGAGCTGCAGTAAAACCAACTAGAGCACCAGTGCCCTCTGGCACCCCACGTGGTGCTGTTTGCACTGATTTCTCAGTGCAGAACAAGCTCCCAGTGCTAAAAATCAGCACAACCTGCCAATTTCTGCCCGCTCGCAGAACTCTGTGGAATCTTAGGGCACTTTTATGTCCGCAATATTCTGTGAAGTAAAACTCTGCAAATTCCACCCATCCCTAGTTTTTTGACACTAGAGTGCACAGTTTTTGGTTTAATTTTGAAAAATTCTCCAGCTCCCTACATTGGACTTTTGTAATTTGCTGTCATTTAAAATGTTTAAATATTCTCTATATTTATACATTGGTGTTGGAATTTTATTGTGTTTTGTCTTTTATTTATTTACCATTTTGGTGGTATTAAATGCTTTACACATACCTGTTCTTTAAGTCAAGCCTAACTGCTTGTTTGCACACTACCAAGGGTTGAGCAAGGATTAATTAATGGTGAATTGACTGAACCTGTTTGTGATTGTGGTAATATTACTAGATGGTGAATACCCCCACCTACTAATAATACACTTTCCTATCATCCATAACACTAAACACATAGCTTTGTTATGTTAGGTTATGATATGGTGTTATGTTATGTGGATTTGTAGAGTGCGGTTAATTACATGTGATGGTATTGAGGTGGTGAATAGGGCAGGTCCCAGGGGGGAGGAGTTCATGCCTGTTTTGTCTGAAAGAGGCATGTCTTCAGGTTCTCTGGAAGCCCATGAGGGAGGGGGAGGTTCTAGGGTGTTGCAGGAGGTTGTTTCAGATCTTGGCTGTGAGGTATGAGGCGGAACATCCTCCTCTCCTGGCCTTCTTGATGCGAGGGAGGTGTGCTCTCACCTGTGACACAATTCGAAAATGCCTGGTGGGTTGGTATAAGTTAAGGCAGTGGTTGAGGGTCACTAGGCCGGTTTTGTGGAGAGCCTTCAGGCATCGGTCAGTAGCTTGAACTTACATCTTTCCTGGACTGGGAGCCAGTGAGATTGTTAAGGTGTGGAGAGATGTGGTTCTTTCATAGGATGTTCAGGATGAGTCTGGCAGCAACGTTCTGGGTGGTTTGGAGTCAGTGTAGAACATTGTCTGGGATTCCAAAGTAGAGGGCATTTGCACAGTTAAGATTCTTAGTGATAAGAGCCTGGGTGACTGTCTGGTGTTAAATGGGACCCACTTGAAAATTCTGCATAGCATTCGCAATATGTGGAAGCATGTTAAGGCAATGGCGTGGATCTGTCTGCCCTTGGAGAGGTTGTTGTCCAGCATGATCATGAGGTTTTTGGCATGGTCCATAGGGTGGGTAGGGGGCCAGGTTTAGAGGGCCACCAAGAGGTGTTCCAGCTGGTATGAATGTTGCCGAAGATAAGGACGTTGATTCTATCTCTGTAGTTGTTTTTCATCCAAGCAGCAATGTTGCTCATGCAATTGTCGAAGTATGCTTTGGCGGTGCTGGTTGAGTTTCTTGGGTTCTGAGGTGTAGGAGGAATTCTAACTTGTTGAGTTCTGTCTGTGAGGAAGAAGGATATCCCTGTGAGGGATGACCAACAGATTCCCAAGTGCTGAAGCATTTTGATGAGTGAGCAGTGGGAGACCAAAAGCTGCAGAGAGGTCGAAGAGGATGACAGTGGCCTTTTTCCTCGGTTGAGGATGCTTCTGATGTCACTGGAAGCCGTAATGAGGGATGTTTTGTGCTGTGGTTGGTGCAAAGCCAGATTGAGAGCTGTCTAGGAGTTGAAGGAGTTATAAGTGGTCTGCGAATTGAGTATTGATGCTTTCTCAATGACTTTAGCGGGAAAAGGCAGCACCAAGATGGGTCTGTACCTACTGAGGGTGTTGGGGTCCTTTGATGGTTTCTTAAATAGGGCGTTGACTTCTGCACTTTTCCAGCAAGACAAGAAGGTGGCGGTGGTTATGGAGGTGTTTTGATGATAGCGGTGAGCAAGGGGCGATAATGGTTCTTCCAAGGTTGTGGATATGGGGGCATGGGCTGAGGGAGCACCTGAGTGGATGGTATTCATCAAGGAGGTGGTGTCTTTATTCGAATGGGGCTTCCAATTACTTAGCTGCTATTTGGCAATGAGGAAGGTGTCCTGCTGGTTGTTTGAATTGGTATGGTGTAGGTCGAATGTGTTGTAGATCTAGGCAATCTTCTGTTCGAAGAACTTTGACAGGTCGTAGCAGAGTCCTGGCAGAGTGCTTGGGATGGCATGATTTTGTTGGCAGCTGCGGCAGTGAAGAACTCCTTGACACTGGTGAAGAGTTCTTTGGTGCTGTCAAGGCTGGATTTGAGTCTTGGAGTTAGGGCCTTTTTCTTTGTGTCTCGTTGGTGGGAGAGGTTGAGGGCGGCTTTGTATGTGGAAATTGTTGAGCTTCCATTTTCTCTCAAGTTGTTTGCAATGACACGTGGACTCCTGAGGTTGTTTATGTACCAGCTCGGTCGTTTGTTGTTCTTGGAGGTCCTGTTTCTGGTGGGAGTGGTGTAGTTGGTACAGTCGATGAGCTATTTGTTAAAGAGCTTGGTGTCTACATTGAGGTTCCAGGTGTAGTTGGGTGGGTGTTCCTGTAGGGACTTGGTCCAGTTTTTTTCTAATATTTTACACAGATGTCTTAATGGTTCTTTAGGTTTTTCTGGTGAAGTGGCTTGGTGAGCAGGTAGCTTGAAATCTATGATGTAGTGGTTGGACCATGTGAGTGGGGTCATGTGGGTGGTGGTGATCCTGTTGTTGGAGAAGAAAATAGGGTTGAAGTTATGGTCTGTTGTGTGGGTTGGTACTTTTACAATCTGGGTGAGTCCAAGGTTGCTGAGGCTGTTAAGAAGGGCTGTGGAGTTGGGGTCTGTGGTTTCTTCCAGGTGGAATTTGAGGTCCTCGAGGAGGATGTAGTTGGTTGATCAGATAGAGAGGGGAGAGATGCAGTCTGCACTGTGGTTGCAGATTTCAGCTCGGGTGACGGCAGCTGAAGGTTCCTTTGAGGGCGGCATTGTAGCCTGTTCATATTTTGCGGTGGCAGTGTTCCATGAGGTTGATGTCTGGGTCCATGGAGGTGGTGCAGTCAATCATGTCTTTGTAGACAATTGTGAATCCTCCTCCTAGTTTGTGGTTTCAGTACTGGTGTATGATTTTATAGGTGGGCAGAGTGGCTGAGGCGATATTCGTTGTGAAGGCTGGGTTGAGCCATGTCTCGATCAGAAAGAGAAGATCAGGTGTGCTGAGGAGGTCCCAGATTTTAGTGGAGTGTTTCCCAGGGAATCGGGCGTTAAGGAAAATGGCGGACAGGTGGTGTGAGTTGGTGGTGGCAGTGTGTGTTGGTTGTTTGGCAGTAGTGGTGTTGACGTCTGAGTTGTCGCAGGTGATATAGCAATTGGTTCTGGAGAAAGGTCCTACATTGGTGCTGTGGGATACACAGGAACAGTGTGTATGTTGGTGTGTGTTGAGGTCGTGAAGGATGGAGGGAGTAGTGTCGATGTTCGTTGGCAGCTGTAGCTTTGGTTGTGGTGTTATAATGGATGGTCGTGAGGTCAGGGTTCCTGGTGCTGGAGGCCACAGGAAAGTGACAGTCTAAGTGTTGGGGTGCCTAGCTTTAGCAGTGAGAGATGTAAAAAACATAAATGAAAGTACAACACCACACGGATACTTTTGTTTTGGAGACAGAGCCATGGATTGATGGCTCCATGGCTAGATTTTGGCATTGCTATTTTATTACACTACTCCTTTCTATTACCCACAAGAGAGACTGATTGCCGTTACCAATTCTTGTTCCATGTTGTTTTTAATAAGTAGTATTCTATTATTATTACATTTACAATATGTGTGCATGCATTTTGTATTCCCAAGGTATGTGCAGAGAGGCATTTGGTTGTGGATGGTACCACCTATCAGTGGAAGGAAGAGAGAGAAGTAGTGTTGGATATACTTGTCTCAGTCACCTTTTGTGTTCCTGCCAGGCGTTTTTCATCTTCACTGGCAGACACCACCATTTTCTTCATATCATTGAACAATCATTTCAGTTGCTGGCAAGTAGAGTTTAGTTATTTTTTTGTATTTTTTCTTAGTCAGCTCTTTTGCAGCTTAAACAGACTCCAATTATTGCCTCCTTTCCATAACATATGCAGCCAAATTTTTTGCAGCTTCCTTAGAGGTGATGAGTTCACCTTGGCACAGAACAATAGTCACATCCTCATCTGCCACCAGCATAGCATGATGACCACTCACTGACCCGCTAACACTGAGATTTCAGGTATGTGCACGTGGCGCTTACGAACTCCACATGGCTGTGCAGTGTGATGTATTACGTTTTCCTAATTATGCAACCAGTTTTATTTAAAAGAAACAACGTGACATGGGTTCAGGAGTAATCACCGATTTTACTTGCCTCTTAAACTTGGCACTGCTGGGTAGTGAATCTTGCTTTGTCTGGTCCACGTGGGCCTCGAAGGGCAGAGCAAAGAAGCTTTCGCTGGGTTCCCGCCCCCTCTGGAATAAAAAGTAAGCATTGGCAAAGTTAATATTCGAGTTGGTGTTCATGTAGTAAATAAAAACACAACCCTAAAAGAGTCCGGGCAAAGCTGGGACGGTCTGGGGAGACACGAGTCAGAGCTGGGTGGGGACAAATAAAGAGAGCACACGGAGAAGGAGTAAGGATGTTTGGGGTGCAACACTCAGCAAGAGAGAAAGGAAACACTAGCATTCCGATGTGGTGATAAAGGAAACAACATGGAGAAATATGTAGATGTAATGGAGATGACTCTGACTTCGGAAAGTTGTCACGCACGTCAAATGTGTAAGGATGGAACACAGAGACTACACCAGGCCATGGTGAAAGCACGAATCTTTGGGGAACGAGCAATAGAATACAGACAGAAAGGCAATGAATCGCATCCACTATATCAAAAGGACAACACAGCCATCCCCTGAGAAAGGAGAAAGTGGATGGCATATGGAATACTATGATGCCTGCGGCAGACTGAACAAATAATACACCCTTAGAGAAAACTCCCAGGATGTCAGGCTAGTTAACATTTTGTTTTATAAAAACAAACGACAGCTTTGGGAGCTTCTTTTTAATAAGGCAAGAAAGGTTGCTGTGTGGCCTCATGAAACATTGGGACACCTCAGCAAAGATTTAGTGACTTTCCAGGAGGCGCCGGGATGAAGGTTGCTTTGAAGGTACAGAGATCTTGATCAGGCCGGTGGAGATCTCTCAGTATGGTATGCGATGATCTCAAGGAGAGCAAAGGTTACTACCTCGTTCCCTTGGTAGCTGGTGGGGTGCCCCCCAAACTCTACATCGGGCCTTACCTGTTTTCTCATCAGCTGCCTTTTTGATCAGTAGGGGAAAGCTAATACTCAGGGATCTGGAAATCCCTACATTAACCTTGCTCTACACTATTTTTAAGTGTAACACATTGCAACACTGCCCTGCGTCAAAGGGACAGGGCAGGAATGCACCATATCTATGTAATACGGCACATTCCTGTTCTTTCCCACTGCACTTGTGTCGCTTTGACTGCCTAGCACCAGCGCAGGCACTGTTGCACCATGGTGGAAGAGTGTCTGCACTGCATGCAGGATTTGTTTTGTGCAGGAAGGGACACCTACCTGCACAAAAACAATCCTGGGAGGCAGGGCCATCTCTACAGCGGTACTTCCGGTGCCATCGCACTGGGTGTTGACTTTGAGCAGGGGCACTGTGTTTGCAAGTATATGCTCCTTGCCTCCAACAATTTTCAGGCAACAATTAAAATGTCAAGATAACTCTGGTGACTATTGGACCTGGAAGAGAGAGAGACCGAGTTTTGTCTAGTGGAAGTTTAAACTCATCATAAAGTAGTGCATCAGTTTAATATGCCTGCTGCCACATATGTGTACCATGCAGATCACAAAGTGCATTACATTCTTAGTTTGTGCTTCTCCAGATCAAGCACTCTGAAACTTGACTGCATACCAGTATGGATGACGGGACTCCTACACCTTGTAGTCCTCTGTCTTATGTAATATTTCCTATACACTGATTTTCACACATTTGATTGATTTGGCTCTGTGAAATATGTTTGTGATGTAAAGTGCTCTGACACACTGTGCTCTGACACACTACACTAGTCTGAGTCGCACTATAAAACTAATTAAATGCATCTAAGAGAGAGTTGTTATTAAGACTTGGGGGCACTGTTAAGTGGTGGTCGTGAGGGACTCTGTGGCAAAGGTGGTCATTGGGGGCGCCAGCGAACCTTGTTGTTCTGGGCATCACCAGCGGTAAAGCCAGCCCTGCTGGGAGGCTTTTACATCTTTTTATTTGTGCTGCCATTCTCAGTCTTTTTTCAAAGAACACCCTACATGTTGGGCATTTCCCCACTTTCATTTCAGTGTCAGCTCACATAGGGCAGACGATCGCTCACTATATTATCCCATGTTCAAGACAAGTCCTCAATGACAGTTTTCAACAACCCCTTGAATAGACTTTAGAAAGATCACTTATTTCCCATACTTGCATGATAGTCAACTAGTCCTTCAATAGCCCTTCCCCTTGCTCCAGAGGGTGGTGCTCAAAATTTGCACTAGCTCATTAATCCAGTTCCAGTTTAAATTCTGTATTTCATCTTCCTTTAGACAAGCAACGTTGATGAGAACACTCTAGGATATGCTTTATTGAAAGTGCCAGCACAGATTGCGCTCCAGCGCGAGAGTGAGGGAATCTTATCACTCCCATCATAGAAAGTAAAGGGCAGCTGTACCCAACTGGAGTTGTGAGAAGCCATCTTAACATGCATAAACAGTACACACACTTTACTAGATTTCCATGTTTGGCTGTCGAAACAGACAGGATCCAAACATCATGAAGTTAGGTCATAAAAAGGCCAGGGCTTAGATGCTTAAAGTGATATTGGTGGCTGCAGGCGGCAGGCATAATGTATGCAAGAGGGCGTTCCCACACAGGGAGGCCCAAAAAAATGGCACAGTGAAATTTACAAGATTTCACTGTGCCATTTTTTCTGTAATTTTTAACACCTGCCCAAAGAAGGCGTTAAAATTATGCACGAATAATAACCTATGGGCCTCCCGGTGCTTTGCTGCCCTAGCGTCAACATTTTTGATGCTTGTCAGTGCTTAATTTGTGCTTGTAGTTTCCGGTGCTGAGCACGGGCACTTATTTTTGAGGGCCGGCGCTTAATTTTCTGCCTCCAGCATTAAATGCGAGCAAAAGACATTTGGGGAAGACGGAGGAAGAGAAAAATGAAAAAGCGTTAGAAAGGGAGAGAGGAGATGCGATTCGCAAAATCCAGGTCGCAATGCAAAAAATCGCAATTTTTGCGTTTTCTACTTTGTGGTCTGCGAATGCCTTTGATGCATTGCAGACCACGATTTTGCACTCGCAAACGGCCGATTTCGCCGTTTGCGACTGCAAAATATTTTGATACATCTGGCCCCTAGTCTCAGCCTGGGGCCAAAGATGTCTGTCTAAACTGCTGCGGGGGTGCTCTGGGGGAATGTTGACCCTTGGGCTATCTTGAGGTGCTCTGCGCACCGGAGAGGAGTCCTACACGCCTGTAACTGGCAGGCCTCCAAGGTGATGCTGGGGAATAGAGATGCCCCACCTCTACATCTGTTGCTCCACAGTCCACAAGTCATGGGGAGTGGTGACCAGTTGGACTGTTGGCCTGATGACTGATGCTTTTACATGGTTGCGACTCCTTGATGCTCTTCATCGTCACTGCTATGTTGCATGTCTTGGTGGCTCGTCTTCCTGCCAGCAATATCTGTTGGAGCATGGAAGCTTTGCAATGACTGGTCCTGGTGTGATTCCCTTGGAAACCCTCATTTTCCTGTGAATTCTAGTGCACCTGGAGCAGGCCCCCTGTCATCACATCATCTCCTGTTTGGAGGCCTGTGCGGGCTGCACTATTACATTTGACACTGATTCCGGGGGGGGGGGGTTCCTCTCACCAGCTTGTGCTCTCCTGCCCACATCATGGGGAAAGATAGGCCTCAAAGGCACCCACAGGGCATATACCATCACTCAGTATACTGCCCCTTTCAGCCTACTCACCGGCTCACACACGGAGAGACCGCACAGACCCCAGAGGGTTCTTCTGAGCATCAGGAGGAACCTTCACGAGCAGACCTCCTGGAGGATATACAGGGATCTAGGGCAATACTTGAGGTACAGATAGCAGGAGTCTCCTTTGAGGATGATCTGCTGCAGGCAGATCTTCATAAAGTTGCTGATAAAGTGGACAATGCAGAAACTAATAGCATGATGCTCCAAACAGGTCACCGAGTTGTCAGTAGTCTCTCACACACTGTGTGGACAGCACCAAGGGGTGGTCGCACCAGAAGAATTTGCCCCTGCTGGGATTTCTGGAAAGAGCAGTGGGCCAGTCGGTGGCACGATTCCTGAAGAACTGGGTAAGACATGCCTTGTGCCCTAGAGATTTATCTGACTTCTTTGACATCGAGAGAGAGCCCACAGAGCGCTGGTTCCTGTGCTCCCTCCACAGGCGCCACCACAGGCCTTTATTTGTAAAATCCTCAATTATAGGGATCAGAATGCTATCCTGAGGGCTGCCAGGGAGACATACATTCCACCCTTTGAGAAATGTAATATTGCATTTTATATGGATAACTCGCAAAATGTCCTTTTGCCCTCACTTACAAAGAGGCAGACATAATGGGACACTAATAGTTGATTCAAGGAAGGTTGGATGATATAGACGTAGTTATTGTCAATACCTATGGACCCAATGTTGATGATGGACAATTAGTCTTGACAGTATGAGATGTCCTTTCGCTGGCACTGAGCTATGCTGGGCTGGAGGATTTTAACTGTATTCTGAATGGGGAGCTCAATAGGCATACCCTATGTCTCAACATTAATCCCCTCATGACTGCTTCCCTTGGAGAGGTCGCTGCCAAGTTAGGTTTATGTGACATCTGGAGGGATACCCACCCTGGTCTGAGGCAGTTCACTTGCGATTCCCCCAAACTCATGTTACCCATAGGATACAGGAATCTATTTTAATGTTAACACCACTGGGGGGATGTACTTCAAGTAGTCCATCTGTCCCGTTGTTTGGCGGACCATGCTCCAGTGCTCTGTGAGTTTGGGTGGAGGGGTGGTGTGAGATCCTCGCTGATATGGAGGCCTGCTATTCTACAGGACGTGGAGTAGAGGGAGGGGCTGTCTGAGGTGCTGTAAGAGTTTTTTTTAGATTAATTGGTCCTCAACCGTCCATAGGTCTAAGGAATGGGAGGCGATGAAAGCTGTGATATGGGGGAGTCGCGTTGGCCTCTCTGGCGGGGTTAGGCAGACCCTGAAGGCTGAACTGCTTAGAAGGGAGGATGAGCTGTTGCCCGTGCAACTGCTCTCCCCAGCTGATTCAGTGGAGGGGCAGAGGGAACTGGAGCTTCATTTGCATGTGTGGGAAGTGAGGAATAGACTAGACAAATACATACTAGTGTCCTATCGACAGATCCTTCATAGGGAAGGGGGTAGTTCTGGGCAGTTGTTGGCTTGGATCCTGCACCAAGAGACTCCTCCTTCTCTTGTGCTCTACCTTAAGACCCTTTATGCAGAGATATATACACACAGAAGGGGATACTGTAAGTCTTTAAGACTCACCTAGTGCAGTTGTATAGCAGTCACTGCCCATCCGACCAGGAATTCATAGCTCCATTTTTGACTGGCTGGAGAAGGCTATGATCCTAGACGTCGAGGCAGATCTCACATTGAGAGAGATCGGAGCTGTGCTTTTACTGCTACATAAGGGGAAGGCACCGGGAGGGGATGGTGTGATGGTTTTATCACACCTTCTCCTTTTTTTTTTTACTCAGCGCCTGTTGGAGGCTTATTTAAAGGACACGTCCAGGGTGGGTGCTCCCTGAGCTATGCTGGTGTTGTCCCTTTCATTATGCCCTGTGATTGTCCAAATAATACACAAGGACCATTGCAGGTTTATCCCTGGTCATAACACTTCAATTAACCCCTTGATGGCTAACACATGTCTTACATGAGATGGAAGGCTGGAAGGAGGAGGTTGCCCTTGTTGCTATCAACATTGCTAAGGCTTTTGACTCAGTGGACTGACAATACCTCATGCTGGTGCTGGAGGCTATGGGAATAGGACTTTAGTCCCAAGCTTGGGTATGGCTTTTGTATGTGGGCCACTGAGCCAAAGTGGTGTTGGTAAATTCTGTTCTGACAGTTGGAAGATTGGAAGGGGTAAAAGGCAGGGTTGCCCACTCTTTCTGCATTTTTTGCCATTACTGTGGAACCGCTGGCTGCTTTGATGTGATAGGAAATAAGGTAGTGGGGAATTAAGGTGGAAGATGTTACCCACCTGATATCTCTGAATGCTAACAATACTCTTTTTTGCCTCATAGCACTGTGCTGCTCCCTCCCACTCCTGTTAGGGTACCTTTATACCTTTTGGAATGCATCTGGCCTCCAGATCAATTGCAAGAAAACTCTGGTGTATCCCCTTGGGACCCTTGTGTCCTGACCTCCGGAGGCCCTTCCAGCCCTACCTATCTGGTGGCAAACTGACTGTTTTCAGTACCTGGGAATGACAGTGGTACACATGAGACAGAAACGTTTGCAGCATAATCTTGGCAGGGTCATAGAGGACCACTCTCCACTTCTCCCTGATGGACCGAGTGGCCATTTTGAAAATGGTGCTTCTGCTGCGCTGTCTCAATTCCATTCATCATTCATTTGACAGTCTTACTTGGGCAGTGTACAGACAGTTGCATTCCTTGCTTACTTCCTTAATATAGGTGGTGAGCCACACAAGATGGCAAGGGACTACCTATTTCTGCTGCTAGAGGAGGGGGATCTGGCGGTCCCTAATGTAGAGCAATATAATCTGGATCCCAAATACAGCATGCAGTACATTGGTTGATGGAGAGGAGAGCAACTGGGAAAAGAGATTATTGCAGGGCATGGCTGGTGCCTCGCCCCTCCCTCTGATACTGATGGCCAGGGGGAGAGACATACCTCATTAAGCACACTGTATCCTTTTGAGAACATACAGGAAAATTAGTGTTGGAACGGGCTCCCTTTGCTAAGGGCTTTGTGTTCTGGGACCTCCCAGCCTTAGGGTGCTCACAGTATTGACAGATTTGTCCACTTGGTGGGAGGGAGTTTGTGAGACCCTGGGAGATCTCTACCCCAATGAGGAATTTAATTTATCTTCTTTGCTGACTTGCAGGGTAGTTTTTTCTGTGGGAACAGGGAAGTTTCTACATTACGCTAACATTGCTGCTATGACCAAAAGTATATGGCCTTTGTTCCCTTTGGCCCTGAGCATGTTGCGCACTTTCTGTGGCTTACTGAACTTAGGAGAGGGTCCCCATATGATTTTCTTGTTTTATAAAGCTGTGACGGCTGACAGGATGCGTACTCTCTTTCCCGCACATGCGGCCTGGGATAGTGACCTGGGAATGCACCCTGAGGACGTGCAGTGGGAGAGGATGTGTGCATTGGTGAAATCCATTTCATCTAATATCCAGTTTAAACTCACCCATCTTCATTTTCTACACAGTACGTACATAACACCTGTGCTCTTACATAACATAGATTTGGAACAAGCTGACCTACTGCCTCCGCTGTCATCACCAAAAGGCCAGATGGTGCAGGCATTTTGGGTGAGGGTGATAGCTAGAATGCCAGGAAGCCCATCCTGTGTTCCCTGAAATTTACCATCTGCTTACTGGGTGATGTTTGTCCACCTAAGGCCCAGAATATGGCACTTAAATTTCAACACTTACTTTTGCTACTGGCTATGCAGCTAGTTGAGATCACATGGCTAGGGTGGGTGGGTCCTAATTTTTAGTGTTGGATGGGCGATGTGATTGAGTGGAAAGTGGCAGAGGAGGTACAATTGAGGAAGTGTAGACCTGATGATAAGGCGGAGGAACACATCATTGAGGAGTGGGTGTTTTGCTTGACTTCCTGGATCCTGGGGGTCCCCACTTACCCTCTAATGTGAGGGAGGCAGACTCTCCTGAATCAAGCGGTGCTTAAATGTTGTTGCAGTACCCGGCTCTGTAAAAATTTATCTATATGCATAATCTAATACCCGGTACCCGATTATTTGGTTATTGTCTTGCACGTCCTATGTTAATATGACTATTCTTGTGACCTGTGCGCTTGACTTCTCCGTGACATGTTTACCAATGCCTAATGCTATAATGTTCTTTGTTCTTCTGATTCTCATTTGAAAATACTTAAAAAGGATGCCTATGAAAAGACTTGTACATCATTCTTTGTTTGAAGGGTACCCAAAATCTAGACTGTCATATTTAATTGCTTTCGAGATGAGTATGTATTCTCTAGGGAAGCTCCGCACAGTTCATTTCCGGAGTGACTAATGTTCGTGACCTTCAAAGACTTGTTTTGCATGAAGCATGGCTCACCATTGTGCAGAAGATAGAGAAATTGTTGTAATAAAAAATGTATCTCAATTAAAATGACAGTAACTCTCGGACATACTCTGAAACGTTGACTTGCACTAAATGACAATGTTATTAATAAAACTGACTAGGGAGAAACTCTCTTCACTGACAGTAAACCACCAGTGAATCAAACATGAAATGGGAATACTTGCATTCCTTAAAATTACAAGTTTTGTATTTGGAATATGTAATGAACAATGTAATAAACTGACATAGCTGTATCTCACTCCAGCATCATCTAAAAGGGCATAGTACCACATGTATGAAACACTGATCGCAAACTACTGTATTTTTTGCGACCAACGTGGAATTTTGCAGAATGAGCTATGTACACATTGGTCCATTCATATAAAATAATGAATCATAGCGGATCACAATCAGATCTACCTCTTAATTCATGCAGTAGATCGTAAATTGTGATCCACTACGATTAGTAACGGTCACAGGGATGGTGGCCTGCTGCGGTGAGAAGACAACCATATCTGTGATGGTTTTTGAAAAAATATGTAGCCTATTTTTCTTAAAAAGAAAAGTTTGTTTACAAGTAGAAAGTGGCCACGTGGACCACTGCCTACTGCCCAACAAACGTGTTTCACATTGACTGCAGAAAGGACCCTTTGCTTTTTGTGAATGGCTCACATCACCATTGTGATAGTTGGTAAAATTTCAATGTTTTGCAACTGGACTTCAGTTGCAAAACATTGATACATATCAAAACGAATCATTATTTGGAAAGGAGGCACTGAAGACACCACTTCCAAACAGCAATTTTTTATGGCCTAATAAGCTCATTTTGCGATTTTCTAACCTGTTGTTGAAACGTATAGTGAGTTTTTGTACATTGCAAAAAGTATTTTTGCAGCCACAAACTCTAAATCCGAGCATAGGTCAACTAAAAAAAAGGCTTCGAAAGGCTTTGTCGATCCACCTCATGCTTCTTTCAGCCTAAGTAGAGGTACATTGATAGCTCAGTCGAGAGCCATCAATGACAATCAATTACAGATAATTTTCATTTGTAAAAGTAAGACATTTTAGACTTTCCAGCTATTACCAGTTCGCATGTCATTTATTTAGAACAAATCTCATCTTTTTTAGATTGCAATGTTTTTATAAGTGCAAGTTTTGTTATAAGAAATAGCATTGAATGCATAGAATGCAACTGATGTAAACACTTAGGGCCAGCTGTATCATTCTTTCCGCCACCGCAACGCAGCAAGCCACCTTACTGCACTGTGTTTTGTGAAAGGGAAGGAAAGTGCTGTATTCACCATTACATGATGCATCCCTGTACTTTCTTAGCACTGGCCCACTTCTGGCTGCCTTGCGCCAACACAAACACTCTTGAGACATGGTGCAAGGGTGCCTGTGTTGTAGACAGGATTGTTTTTGTGCAGGAAGGGACACTTTCTGCACTAAAACAATCATGAGAAGCATTTCCCTCTGTCTATGTGTGCTGCACAATGCAGCACATGTAGAAAAAGGAAAAACAAAAAGAAATTAAGATATTTTTCCTTGTTATGCCTCACCTTAGGAGGTGTAGCATTTTGACACATCCCGAGGTCTACCACTAATGGTAAATCGGAGAATGCGCCAAATCCAAGGATGGATGCATGACAACCCCCACGCTCCACCCATGGAATGCTGCTCTTCAGCAGAGTAGCACAGATTATTCAAGATTCATCAAGCCATGCAGCAACATGCAAGGTGGCCTTGCATGGCTTGGTAAATCTCATTTAGGTTTTACATCACCCCTGTGCCCCCTTGCATTGCACAAGAGCAACACAAAACCTTGATAAATCGGACCTTAGACATCAAGGATAAGTGAACAATTCAACAAATCTGTGTTGCTAATGTAATCAGGCAATTCATTTAATCACTCAATAACTGTACAGTTTGACAAAAGTAATATAACATACAGACTACGAGACATAATGAGGAAAAACCATAGAAAACAAGACAGAAAACAGGAATACTTCACTTCACATCAAATCCATACAGTATGAAGAACATTGCAACGGTGTAATGAAATAGTCTATTCATAGCTTCCTAAAATTAAGTTAGTTATTACTCTGCTTCAAAGCTGGTCATAAGTATTCAAACTAATTTAAAAATGTCTCACTTATTCCCTTTGTTGTTGGATCAGCCACCAGTATACTAGCTGACAACCAGAACATCTGAGCTCCTGAACTCAATTTTCAATGAAGTTGATGAAGTTGATTAGAATCACCAAATGCTCTAAAGAGGATTGTAACAGATCGGCCACTAAATTTTGTTGTAGTAGCTGTTTCCTGACATTACCAAGGAAATTTCCACATTTACCGTTAATTTCAAAAGCCCCAGAGAGGATCTTGACATCAGCTATAACATTTAGTTGAAATAGTAGTTTCTTGATCACTGTCAAGCAAGCTGTCAGCATCACAGGGGAACATAATCAGTTTTTTTACTCTCTGTGTCTGATGATCTTTGGGAAACCAGGGATTAAACCAGAGTCTCAGTACGGAGAATGCTAGATCTTCCTGCTATTTTCAGTGTTGTTGACCATACCTTACTGTTGCAATTCCTTGAAACCACAGATATCCGCAAAATTGGTTTGGCCGTGACTGGATTTTATCTAAAAGGCAACTTCCAAGTGAAGTACACATTGAATTTCAGCCCTTCACCAACCGTTTTCAGAGCTTGGTGGCACTTATACTCTCATAAACATTTTCATTTATTAAAGGTTCATGATTGAAACCCAGATTCACATCACGTTAAAGCTGCCTCCTAGTGATCCATGAGTATTTGGGAGGACAATAGCCAAAGATACAATTCTATCAAATAGAGAGAACGGCAGTGTGTGACGGTATCATGCTCTGATTGTCTAAAGGGCAGTCCTCAGGATTGGACATCTACAACAAATCAGTTTGATCTGCTTGAAAGTAAGATTTCCAGAAAACACCTTCTCTCTTTCATGTTTCCTCCATTTTTATCTGTGAATTTTATTCAAATTGCTTCCTTCTGTGATTCCAGAGAAAAAAATATAGCTGCTGTGGTGTCCCCACGTCAAGCTACAGACGATCTAGAATGAAGTTTTAACATCAGAGTTTTGATTCAGCTCTTCTTCCCCAGCTGCCTTGAGTGTGCAGAAGTGTGTTGCTTTGAAAGTGCTTTGCATTGTGCACTCAGCTGTCTAAGGGGGTACTTCTCAGTTCCTTAGAAACAAAATATCACATTATGTGCCTGTTTATCCTCTTTATTCAAGATCCATAAATCTGGCCCGAATCACTTGCATTCAGCATCCAAAATCTAGCAGTAGGAACTTTTCCCACCCTGTACTTCTCCGACCCAGTTTTCTCTATGTAGTAAAACTTCATTTTTAGTTTATAAAAAAGCTAAAATGTTTTCTGATTCTGAAGAGTTTTTCATCTACCCTAACTACAGTGAGTCTAGCATTTGAAACATTTCCCAAAAGTGTTTGTTTTGTATCAAGTATGAGGTTGTCTGAGGCAGGCTTTAGCTATAGACTTCTGCACACAGATATACTGTCTTTTGCCCATATTCAGCTGTCCTGATATTGGGGGTGTATGATATGCTGAATTAGCCATGGAAGTGTTGTGTGGTGTGGATGTGGCATATGATGACAGTAATTGAATTATGTATGCAGTGTGACACTATCCTATTGTCTCAATAATTGGGTGGTGATTGGATGGCTGGCAAGAGGCATATCAGAATCTCGAGGCTGGCTGAGTTGTGCAGATCTGCAGTCCCAGAATCAGAAGGATTCATTTTCTGGCATTTTTTCCAGGAGCTCTTCCTTTGTGAGACTTTCTGGGAACACCTTTCTAATTTAAATGGGTAAAGGCCTCCCCTGGATAATGTTTTTTCCCTATAGTGTTACTGGTGCTGTATGAGAGGCTCATGCCCACATAATCAGGGTGTGTGTAAGCTGCAGAATCCCTCTTGAGCCTAGTAACATTAACTGCTGACTCTGTCAAGTTGGCTAAAAGAAAACAGGCATATTGATTGTCAGTGTTAGAAAGCAGAGTGATTGAACTACTTAACATATTTAAATAACAATCCAGGAAGTTTTAGGATAGTTAGAACTTTGGAATAAATGAAGGTGCCTTTCAGTTAGGTTAAAAACACATGGGGCCTTATTATGACCCTGGTGGTCTTAAGACCGCAAGGGCCGTGGTGGTGGTCGGACCGCCGCCAATGTGGCAGTCCGACAACCACAATTATGACTGTGGCAGTTGCGCCATGGTTGAACCGCCAGCACCGCCACTGGAGGGGCTGGTGGTGCTGGCAGTCCTACTCAGCCAGTCTAGCGCTGCAAGCAGTGCTGCCCTGGTGATTACGACACCCCCTCTCCGCCAGCTTTTAGATGGTGGTAGCCCCACCATGTAAAGGCTGGGGAAGATGGGGCTCCATGGGGCCTCTGCACTGCCCATGCACTTGGCATGTGCAGTACATGGGACCCCATGGCCATCCCCGTCACGCTTTTCACTGTCTGTTTTTCAGACAGTGAAAAGCACGACGGGTACTGGTGCACCCTACACACCGCAACATTGCCGCCGGCTCAATTATGAGCCGACGTCAATGTTGCTGGCTGTTTCCCGCTGAGCCAGCGGGCGGAAACTTTGTTTTCTGCCCGCTGACCTAGCAGGAAACTCGTAATAAGGGCTGCGGGAAGGGGACCGCACTGGGGGCATTCTGACCGCAGGACTTCGGCAGACAGTCCTTTCCGTCCACCGAAGTCTTAATTAGGGTCATGGTGTGTATTACGTAAATATTTAACATTGGTTCCTCTTACTTTATCACAAGCTCTGACTGATATAATTCACTCAAAAAAAATATGTTTCAGCTAAAACAGCTTCACAGACTTATGAAGCTATTGCGTCTCCACCTTCAGTGGCATACGACTTTTCATATTAAATGTGTTCACTAACAAAAGGGCTGGGATTAATATTTTTAACAGAACGTAGAAAGCTTTCTGGATTATTGCCGTAAAGTTATGGGAATGTAGACATGGATTAATGTTTACCCAGGTTGAGGTATACATGAAACCATTAAATGCTAGGCATGCATGCACAACACAACAGGTAAGTGAGGTTTATCTTAAATACAAAACTATTTTGCTCACATAGATAAAGAATAAAGTGAAATATACTTCACTTAATTATCAAAGTACCATTGGAGTACCATATTGAGACACTCCCCTGAATTCTCTTGAATTTTAATATGAAGGGTAGAAAATAACTTTTAATGTTAGAAATTGACCAGAAATACGATCCCTCTGATTCTTATTGACAATGAAAGTAGGATAAAGTCAGCTCTCCTAGTCTACAGATGGTATATTTAACTTATTGAAAGTTATATTTCAATACAAGTTACGGAATGCTTACTCAGTAAACACCAACACTGAGATGGTGTGAATTGCAGAGGAATTTCATCCCAACAGAGTAAATAAACTGAAGTGGAGGCACTGTAACAAATTAAAATAAGAAATAATATATAAGTATAATTACATTGACATACATGGGGCTTGTCATTGATGACCACAACAAACTGTGACCTCTTAAACTACCTCATGTGGGATAATCAGAGGTTCTCTCCATTTGTCTAAAGATTGTATTCTATTTATATTGTTAAAGATGTCAAATGTGGCCTTAGTGTGGTGGATCTTTCAGATCATCATCTGGGGTGATAATTCCCCGCATACTATGTGAAAGTGGCGCTGCATGGTTATCAGTGTAAAGACATCATCAGGTGCTTGCACATTAAGGCCCTCATTTGGAACTTGCTGGTAAAAACCACCTACTACTGCAGCGACGGCCGCCAAAAGACCATCGCTGTGGCTACCAGCCGTCCGCCGTATTATGACCACAGCCGGATTTCCACCAGAAGGATTGCAGAAATCCGGCTGTGGCCGTGCCAGCAGATGCCGGTAAGGTGGCGCTGCTGCCACCAGCAGAGCCACGCCAGTAGACCACTCTGGCCGTATTATGAGAAATATGGCCTGCCGGTGTTCTGCTGGCAGACGCTGCTGCTGGCAGTTGCACCCCGTCCCATCTCCTGCCGGAGGACCCCCTGGACACAGGTAAGTGGGTGCTCTGACAGGGGAGGTGGGTGGGGGAGTGTTGTGTGTGTGTGTGTGTGTGTGTATATCTGTGTGCGTGTGTATGCGGGTGTGTGTTGCGTGTTGTATGTGTGTGCATGTCTGGAGGTGTGAGTGCGTGTATGTTTACTTGTGTCAATGCGTGTCTGCTTGTATGTATGTTAGTGTGTGTGTGTGTGAATGGATGTATGCATGCGTGGATGAATGTGGGACTGGGTGTGTGCACGCGTGTGTGCATGTGTGAAGGCAGGGGCATGTATGAAGGGGGGTCTGGAGAGGAAGGGGGCTGGGGAGCAATCTATGGAGGGCGAGAGGGGTGGGGAAGACCGCTATCAGTGACAGGGAAGCGATTCCCTGTTACTGATAGTGCCTCCTGCCATGGTTGTCGTGGCATTAATGAAGCCAGGAAAACCACGGCGGTAGGCGGGGTCATGATCCCACAGGCGGCACAGTGACGCCCACTGGGTTGGAGATTGATATCTCCAGCCCGGCTGCCGCTACCACCGTGGCGGTCGGTGTGGTACATTTGTGCTTTAAATATCATAATATGGTGGAAAGTACTGCCAGCCTGTTGGCAGTACTTTCCTCCATATTACCACCGACTGCCGGGGTCATAATGACCCCCTAAGTTCTTTGTAAAATGTTAACTCTCAGAACCCATTGAATATTTGTACTTATAGATCAGTTTACAAAATAAGGAAAAAGGTTCTACCTAAATATTGTGTATTAGGTTGTTGCAAATTGCAACTCACTCATTGGTCAAAATGACAGGGATGGTGTCCTGCATGTGATTGCTTTTAAATAACAAAAGCCTTTCATAACAGCTCAATTTCCTTAAATGAAATGGGACTGCTTTATTATATAAAAAAGGTTTTCTTTTTTTAACGTTTCGGTTAAAGATGGCAGTGGTTTCTATGGTCCACTGCTTACTTCTCCTGAATCCTTTACCCCAATTCACAAAGGGAAAGAACTCCAAAGAGGACCCATTTCCTTTTGTGAATCAGTTCAGTTACAACCCTAATTTGTCAGTCGATAACTTTTCAGTAGTTTGATATCAGAGTTCCATTGCAAACCATGGATACATCTGTAACTTATTTGGTAGTTGGAAGGGATGCCCATGTCCCTTCCAAACAGCAAATTGATATCCATTTACAATCCCATTATAAGAGTCGGTAAAACTTATATGACTCCTGAAATGGGTTTTGCACATGGGTAAACACATTTTGTTTCTGATTGCAAATCCTGAATTGGAGTGCTTACAACTACAAAAAAGGTTTTATATGTCTGGACCAGTTTTGTCTGTTAAGTTCACTTTGGTTTCAGTGGTTAAGTGCATTAGTACTTCAATCTTTAGCAACCATTGATTTGAAAATCGAATTTCTACAAATAGGTAGAAGAAATCATAATTTTGAATCTGTCATCTCCACCTATTCCCATAAATTAGCAGGTGGTGCTTTTTATTTTTATTTGCGGACTGAAAAGGGATGAAGTTGAACCCTTTGTTGTTTTTCCATCATACATCTGAGCAGGAAATTCTATCTGAATTTCCCATCATCCCTCTGCACAAGAAGTAAAATCACTGGGTGTCCAATCATCCATCTGCACAGGATTTAACACCCCTGGATTTCCCATCCCCACTCCCAGGACCTACTTAATAGTGGACATGGAGTGGACGCACCGCTGGTGTACCAAAGGCAAGCCCATCTGCTCCTGCAAGTGCCCAGTGCTAGCAACCCTGGTCTTCCACCTTCCCATCGTCATCATACTGCAACACTCCACTCCTTCAAGCCTGGCTAGCGCTCCAAATGCTGCTGCCTTGCTGCACCACTCAACACAGAGGGGGTGTACTGCACTTCATACAAGTTTTCATTCATTAACTCATACAAACATGAACACATACCCACTGACAACACCCAACACCCCACTCTCCACACTCATACAGTCCTGCAAACACCCACACAACTCTGTTCACTTGCTGCATATTCCTCAACACCCACAAACTTGCCAAACATGCAACATAGATCTGGGACCTGTTGTATGGCAAAGCCCAAGACCCTGGCTGCAAGATCACCAGGCAAGACAATCTTCACTAACCCAGAGGCAAGTTAATCCACATGGACACTATACACCAACTCCACAGATGAATCATCCTCCTACATAGAACACCAATCGCTCAAGCTCCACATTACAGCCAACTGCACCCTAAGCAGCACTTTAACCTACAAGAACTGGGACTGCACATCAAATTCCTAGACACCACCACAGACTTTGTTGCACCACTTGCCCTCTAAACTAGTAATTACATCCTACACAGAGATCTGAACTTTCACCTGAAAGACCACGCCGATCCCAACTAAAAAGTATTTATCAAAGACCACTGAATACTGGGCCTCATCCAACAAGTAAAGAGACCTACCCACATTGCTGGATGCATCCTGGACACTATTTTCAACACCTTTGACAACAATCGAGTCAGCAAGCTCACACCAGTCTCCTGGACAGACCACTCTTTTGTCAATTTCAGCATTTCAAGCCAGAGTCCAATGCACATGCACCACCACCAGACTAGCCCCACGAAACTGGAACTGCATCACTGTCAGGGACTGCAGCACCACTCCCAACATCCACCACCCAGAACACAGCATAAGCTTCATAAGGCCATTAAGAATTTCAACAAGTGGGTCACGTCCTACTCTGACTCTCTGGCTCTCCCTCAGATACAGCAATACAACAAGATCAAGACCCTAGGTTAGATGGTTCACAGAGGGTCTGAAGAAATAGCACTGCAAACATGTAGAGCATAAATGAAGAATGAGGCAGGACAATGCAGACAAGTGCATGTTCAATTTTACCCTGAGACGCTACCACCAAATGATCTGGGCCACCAAACATGCCGTACTGGCAGACTGCATCAATGCCAGTATCACCAGAAGCAAAGACTTCTTCACCATTGTGAAGGATTTCACCTCAGCAGGGGCTGATTCAAATCGATTACTCATTTGCAGGACCTTAGCAACCATATTTCTCAATTCTTCAGCAGCAAAATCATCGCCATTTACAGCATCTTCAACCCACAACCGGTCCCGACAGACTTCTTCAAATGCCTCCTAACCTTATGTATGCTAACTACATGGCCCAACATCACCCCAGAAGAAACTGCAGCCACCATGAAGTCCATCCACTCGGGGGGACTCATCAGATCTCTGCCCCCACCATGCCCACTGCGGAGGAATGCAACCTATCACTGACATGCTCACACCCATTCTGAATGCCTCCATCTCTTCTGTGACCTTCCCAGATACTTGGAAACACACAATTGTCCTCTAATTGGCTAAGAAACACTATGTGGACCCTTTAACACTCACTAGCTACAGACCAATCCCCATACCAGGCCAATCCCCCTGCTACCATTCCTGGCCAAGGTTTTAGAAAAAATCATTAACAGACACCTAACAGAATACTTCAATGATCACCAACTCCTCATCACCTCTTAGTCTGGTTTCAGACCCAACCACAGCAAGTAAACTGCCCTTACCACTGCCATCGATGACATCTGCATGACTCTGGACAGAGGAGACATGGCGGTCTTCATCCTCCTAGACCTATTTGCAGTGATTGACCTGGTCTCCCCCTCCATCCTCATCCAATGCCTACACAGCATCGGAATCCAAGGAAACACACTCAGATGGATTTATCCTTTCCTGACTGAAGGACCCAGTCAGTAACCCTGGCACCAGTCATCTTGGACACTGGTGATTTCACCAGTGGAGTTCCACAAGGATCATCCTTGAATGCTTTTATGCTCCTTCTAGTCAGCATCATTCACTCTCACAACATCAACATGCTCTCCTACGCTGACAACAGGCAACTTGTTCTCTCCCACAGTGACAAGACATCCAGTACTGTGGTCAAGCTCATTGCCTGCTTGACTGAAATCACCTAGTGGATGAAGAACAACTGGTTGAAGCTGAACACTGACTAGACTGAAATTGTGATCTCCATGATTGGACTCCACCTCGTGGCCAATAGAGCTAGGATTGACACTCATCCCCGCAACCTATGCCAAAACCTTGGGATCGTCATCAACAACAATCTTCCTATGACCACCCAGGTCAATGTTGCCATGGCCTTATGCTTCCTTACCCTGAATATGATGAGGAAGATCTTTAAATGGTTCCTTATCAGCACCCAGAAAACCGTCACACATGCCCTCATTACAAAAAAGCTGCACTATGAACTTAGTCAATGTACCAATATGAGAAAGAGAACGCAATGAACTGAAACCCCCAATCTACTGAGAATGGAAAGATTAAGATGGATATTAGGTAATGATCTGTCCAATGAGACTCACATCAGTAGTTAGTGGAAGCAAAACCCTCATTCATCATGAAAAGAACAATAGGAAACTAGGAGTATTTTTTCAACATTTATTGAAATAAAACCATAACTACTGCACATGATGAGAACAGTAGCTATTATAAACACAAATAAGATAGTCACAATGATATTGGTCACTAAACAGAATAACAGAAACTATTGTAACATTATGATAGCATTTTATGAGTTCTCTACATCAGCAACCCCAAACCCTTTCCTCTCTCTGCTAACTAAGTTGTTCATAGTACAAAAAAGGGGCCTGCTCAAGTACCATAGATGGCCTATGCCCACATACCATTTTCATACAACATAAGAAGTGTTCAATAGGGAGATCACTGATGTTCTTGTCTCTGCACTTCAGCAACTGTGATGACTTTGAACACACAGTTAAGCCTGTCAGAGAACTCAATGTGCCTTTTCTGTAGCCTTCAAGAAGAAAAGGTGTATACAACTGCTGTGTGACCTCAGCCTAGAGTCCCTGAAATAAAGAGTTCCTGTCTACCTAATATTGTTTTGTTCCAGTGTATATTATCTGTTTGAATATTGTTACATAGTTTTAAAGTAAGCACTCAGCTTCTAGTCATTCATCAATATAGTCTGTGAAACATTGTCTACTGTCTAAAAACAATACTGAAAAATCATGATATCAAATTTCTTGAAACCGTGTTCCTTGCTTAGGAATAATAACTAGTAAATTAAAATACCAAGCCATGCTATAAAAAAACAATAAAGATGAGAAAGCTGAATGATCACACTTCAATGAATTAACCATCTCAACAACATTGTTAATTTATATTTTCATTTCAAAATATGTTCCTGCATAAATGAGCATATATTAATTTAAAAAAGTAAATATTTAACATAAAAAATATATGAACATTATATGAGAATATAACTACAAAACAGATTTATTAAGAATATTGCAAGGCAAAATAGATGTATTGTTTTTTTTGTTGTAAAGTGCACTAAACTATAAGGGTTTTTGGAGTGAGGAAAAACAGGGGATTGATGATGTGTTTTTGTCTCACACCATACCAGGATGCTTTTTTGCATCATAAACATTTATCTAGATTTTATTTACAGCTGGATTGTCTGTTATTATTAATATTATTTTTGTGGCATCAGACAGCATTCAAGACACAATATTAAATTCAATAATCAGTAGATATAACATAAATATCAAAATCTAATTCTGTCCAGTGAGAAAAAGCATGTTTGACAGGCACAGTAAGAAAACATTGAGGCAGAACTACACTAACAGTTAACTAGTCCGAATTTAGCCAGATTAATAGATCTTGTTCCGTGATGTATGGTCTCTAAAACCTTTTCCAATGCTCGAGCAATGGAAGAGTATCTGCCAATGTTTTGTCAACCTGTTATAATATCAATAGAGGCCTAATCATGGAACAATTTTCCGGAAATGTTCCAAATAATCTATGCTAAAGAGCAACCCAATTTTGGAAATGGCATACCAAAATACAATCATTACATGTTACTAGCTTCTACTGTGCATCTGTCTCGACAAAAAGCATTATCCTGGCAGTGCCATCTACACACAGCAAGTGGGAAATAGTATAACCTTTCCTGTGCCTTGGACGAGGTCACTCGTCCAAGGCACCGGTTCCCGGGTGCAGGCACGGGAACTGGGGGAGCGCTAGTGCCCCCCCCCCTCTGCTCATGGCAGGGATGGAAGGGGAAGCCCTTCCCCTTCCACCCTGGCCCCCCCCACCCCCCTGTGGCGCGCTGACAATCACAGAGCCTCCCCCATCGCGCTGGAAGCTCAGCTTCCAGCGCGATCTAAAGAGAAATGCTTTGCATTTCTCTTTCGATCACGTGGGGGAGGCCCGGAGAGGCTTCAAAGGGAAGGAAATGTATTTCCTTCCCTTTGAAGTCTCTCAGAGCGTTTCAAAAGCCGGATTGCTTGCAATCCGGCTTTTGAAACGCCCACTAGACACCAGGGATTTTTTTTTGTGTGGAAATTGTCATAAGGGAGCGACCCCTTGGGCAAGGGTCGCTCCCGGGGGGGCATTTTTTGGGAAGGCCTTTTCTGCCCCCCCTGGGGGCAGGGGGCAGAAACCTCTAGGCATCAGGGATAATTAGTTTTTGTTTTTTTGTTTTTTGTTTACTTTTTTGTTTTAGGTGTGGGGAGCGACCCATTAGGCAAGGGTCGCTCCCATAGGGGGCAAATTATATTAAGGCCATTTCTGCCCCCCTTGGGGGCAGATTGGCCTATTTTGATGAGGCCAATCTGCCCCCAAGGGGGACAGAAACCACTAGACAACAGGGAGGTTTTTTTTTAATGTGAATTTCACGCAAGGGGAGCGATCCCTTAGGCAAGGGTCGCTCCCCTGGGGGGGGGGGGAATTATTTTAGGCCATTTCTGCCCCCCTGGGGGGTAGATCAGCCTATTTTGATTAGGCCAATCTGCCCACAAGGGGCAGAAACCACTAGGCACCAGGGATTTTTTTGTTTTTTTGTTTTACAGATGGGGATCGACCCCTTTGACAAGAGTCGCTCCCCTGGAGGGGAAAATTGTATTTAGGCCATTTCTGCCCCCTTTGGAGGCAGATCGGCCAATTTTTGCTACGCCAATCTGCCCCCAAAGGGGGCAGAAACCACTAGGCACCGGGGATTTTTTTTTTGGTGCCAATGTCATGCAGGGGGAGCGACCCCGTAGGCAAGGGTCGCTCCCGGGGGGAGTTGGGGGGTGGGGGGGCAAATTTATTTTAGGCCATTTCTGCCCCCCTGGGGGCAGATCGGCCTTTTGTTATTAGGCCGATCTGCCCCCTGGGGGGGCAGAAACCTCTAGGCGCCAGGGCAAATTTTTTTTTGTGTGTTTTTTTTTTGTTTGTTTGTTTTTTTTGAGATGGGGAGCGACCCATTAAGCAAGGGTCTCTCCCCTGGGGTGCAAATTGTATTTAGACCATTTCTGCCGATTTTAGGTCAATCTGCCCCCCCTGGGGCCGGCTGAGCTAGAGGCCAAAAGCCACAGGTAGGCACTTTGCAAAAAACACCTCTGTTTTCTGTGAAAAAATGTGATGTGTCCACTTTGCATTTTGGGCCATTTCCTTTCTTGGGCGCTAGGCCTACCCACACAAGTGAGGTACCATTTTTATCGAGAGACTTGGGGGAACGCTGGGTGGAAGGAAATTTGTGGCTCCTCTCAGATTCCAGAACTTTCTGTCACCGAAATGAGAGGAAAAAGTGTTTTTGGGCCAGATTTTGAGGTTTGCAAAGGATTCTGGGTAACAGAACCTGGTCAGAGCCCCACAAGTCACCCCATCTTGGATTCCCCTAGGTCTCTAGTTTTCATAAATGCACAGGTTTGGTAGGTTTCCCTAGGTGCCGGCTGAGCTAGAGGCCAAAATCTACAGGTAGGCACTTTGCAAAAAACACCTCTGTTTTCTTTAAAAAAAATGTGATGTGGCCACGTTGCGTTTTGGGGCATTTCCTATCGCGGGCGCTAGGCCTACCCACACAAGTGAGGTATAATTTTTATCAGGAGACTTGGGGGAACGCTGGGTGGAAGGAAATTTGTGGCTCCTCTCTGATTCCAGAACTTTCTGTCACCAAAATCTGAGGAAAATGTGTTTTTTTAGCCAAATTTTGAGGTTTGCAAACGATTCTGGGTAACAGAATCTGGTCAGAGCCCCACAAGTCACCCCATCTTGGATTCCCCTAGGTCTCTAGTTTTCAGAAATGCACAGGTTTGGTAGGTTTCCCTAGGTGCCGGCTGAGCTAGAGGCCAAAATCTACAGGTAGGCACTTTGTAAAAAACACCTCTGTTTTCTTTAAAAAATGTGATGTGTCCACGTTGCGTTTTGGGGCGTTTCCTGTCACGGGCGCTAGGCCTACCCACACAAGTGAGGTATCATTTTTATCGGGAGACTTGGGGGAACATAGATTAGCAAAACAAGTGTTATTGCCCGTTGCCTTTCTCTACATTTTTTCCTTCCAAATATAAGAGAGTGTGTAAAAAAGACATCTATTTGAGAAATGCCCTGTAATTCACATGCTAGTATGGTCAACCCGGAATTCAGAGATGTGCAAATAACCACTGCTCCTCAACACCTTATCTTGTGCCCATTTTGGAAATACAAAGGTTTTCTTGATAGCTATTTTTCACTCTTTATATTTCAGCAAATGAATTGCTGTATACCCGGTATAGAATGAAAACGCACAGCAGGGTGCAGCTCATTTATTGGCTCTGGGTACCTAGGGTTCTTGATGAACATACAAGCCCTATATATCTCTGCAACCAGAGGAGTCCAGCAGACATAACGGTATATTGCTTTCGAAAATCTGACATTGCATGAAAAAGTTACAGAGTAAAACGTAGAGATAAATTGATGTTTTTTTCACCTCAATTTCAATATTTTTCTTTTTCAGTTGTTATTTTCTGTAGGAAACCCTCGTAGGATCTACACAAATGACCCCTTGCTGAATTCAGAATTTTGTCTACTTTTCAGAAATGTTTAGGTTTCTGGGATCCAGCATTGGTTTCACGCCCAGTCTGTCACTGACTGGAAGGAGGCTGAAAGTGCAAAAAATAGTAAACATGGGGTATTTCCCAGTAAAATGCCAAATTGTGTTGACAAATTGGGTTTTCTGATTTAAGTCTGCCTGTTCCTGAAAGCTGGGAAGATGGCGGATTTAGCACCGCAAACCCTTTGTTGATGCCATTTTCAGGGGAAAAACCACAAGCCTTCTTCTGCAGCCCTTTTTTCGCATTTGTTTTTAAAAAAACGAATTTTTTGCTGTATTTTGGCTAATTTCTTGGTCTCCTTCAGGACAACCCACAAAGTCTGGGTACCTCTAGAATCCATAGGATGTTGGAAAAAAAGGACGCAAATTTGGCTTGGCTAGCTTATGTGGAAATAAAATTATGAGGGCCTAAGCGCGAACTGCCCCAAATAGCCAAAAAAAGGCCTGGCACAGGAGGGGGAAAAGGCCTGGCAGCGAAGGGGTTAAAGCATACAATGTTTTAGAGTGCTGTAATTTAAATTTGGTGGGCAATAAAACTTTAAATATTAGAACCATTGCCTGCACTGTCGCGTGGGCTCTCATTATTCTAAATGAGACTACTGGATTTCTAGGTAGCAGGATCGATAACGGTGTGGGGGACTGAGTCTAACCCACGTGCAAAGAACTCTGTCACCCTAAATCCGGTTTTTGCTCCGGCTAACTAGCAGTGCCTCATTTCTCCCATGTGGAAGGAATGATTTGGCAGCCGAGCGCATGACATCTTTGGAACTTCTCAGGGAAGTCGTGGTTTCTCAGATCCAAACCAACTCTCTTATTTCCAATATGATCTCATATACAAATGACAAAGACAGTATAAGTTTTATATAATGTTTTAATAAAACAACTGTATTTTAGATATTAAGGCGTGAGCCGCAATAACCAGAACGATACAACACAGTAGGATTGTGATAGTTACCAGGAGAGTAAAACATAAAAACAAAGCTATCATATTGTCAAACAGTTTCTACTCTCCCTCTGCTTGTTCTATCTAGAGCACAGCATGTTAAGCTTCTAGCTTGCCTATTAGAATCACTATGGGGATATCAGCCCTCATACCTGAGCAAAGACCTGTGATCTTGGTTCAGCATCTGCAACGAGGCAGTCAGCGTCAAGTTGTGGTTCCCTGGTCGGAATCTCCCTCTTGCGTGTACTGGGACAAGGAAGTGATTTTATAACTAACATGTCAGCGAGATCACAAAATGTCCCTACGCAGGAATGCCGAATCTAAACTCTTACCACGTCTATCGGCAATGTATCAGACTGTATCCTTGACTGAAGCACAGAGTAAATATGTTATGGAGAACTCCAGTGCAGAGTAGGCAAAACAGTGTGATATGAATAAAAAACAACACCGTAGAACTGGCTATTTGAAAAATAACAGTACGAAGCCTAATAAAAAGCATGTAGAGCAAAGTGCACAGAGGCTCTAAGCTATTAGCAAATGAATAAAATATATTCAGGGCAAAATGCACAAAGGCCTAAAGCCTGAAGCTAAAGCGCAATGAATACGTAAAACTAACCACACCACAGCACCATCTACCCCAAGGATCAATCCATATACAACTTTGTGGATCATCAACTTGATAACACCTCAATATCATCAGATGTTTCCCTATTGTGTGGATATTTGTTTGGCTTAAACCTACATTGTAAGTGCCATATGAGTTCTTAAAGTTTCTCCCCTTCAATAGCAGATCTTTCCACTTCTTTGGTGCCAGGAATTACAAAGCTTGGACCCTAACTTGGGCTGACTTCACTTTAGGAACAAGGTACTGAAGGTAGTTTGAGGAAGAGAAAACCCTGGAACATCATACATCAGAGATTTGGATAAATCAGATTTGTCCTTTGCAGAAAAGTTCTTATGACAAAGAGAAAGGCAATGGAATTCTACTTGTTGTTCAAAGAAGAGTTCCCTTTGGGCATTGGATTGAATGGAGAAAAACTAGTACCCAGGTAATCCTAGATAGAAGCTATAACAGTAATCCAGTTTAAAGTGGATACCAGTGGCTTCTAACAAGGCATGCAAAGACTTGCGTAGAAGTGGCAAGACTGTTCTTAACATTGATAATAGATTAAACAGGAGCTAACCACAAAGTTAACTTGTTTTTAAGAAATTCTTGTTATTCAATTCCATTATCCAAATACCAGTGATACATATTCTTGCCATTGACAAGCTTCTCCATCACACATGACCTTGGGTGAAGGTAGTTACAACCTATTCAAAGTTGAACTGCTACTTATAAGTGTGTTAATCTCTTGAACAAATGGACTTTGTCACTCTAATCTATTTATGAACTAGGTGAAAGTCATTTGCACAGGACAGCACTCCACAGTGAAATAATCTGACGAGCGCAAACAAGAGATGAAAGTACATGTTAAAATGGGTTGAGACAGGGATGAGACCTGTGGGACTCAATAAAATACTTTGGCTTTGGAAGACCTGTAATGAGGACTTGGCTGTGTCTCACCTTAGCAGATAAAACCTTAGTGAACCAACAGAAGACCAATAAGAAAACAAGGGTTCAAATGCAAAGCTACAAATCCTGTAGCAACAAAGGGTAGCCCAAAAATGAAACCTAAATTTGGGTAGGAGCTGTTCACCTTTGACCAGAGTAAGCATTATATACTGAAGTGCATGACACAGTTTCATATGGCCCTATAAAAAACCTAAAAGAACAGCATCCCATTTCCTAATGTCTTGGGTATGTTTAACAAGGAATGAGCAACAAAAGGTAATGAAATTTGAGGAGTAAAATATTTGTAATTATTAAATACCCCAATGATCAAGACTTGTAATCCAATCCACCTTTTTATCGTAGTCACTCATTTCCTAAGAAGAGGTTCATTGTTTATTAAGACAATTTTGCTGATGCCAGCTTGGATACCAGGCCACCAGGTAATCAGCCTACAAGGCCAATCCAGAGATCTCCCAAACCATCCTCTGTTGCACCCACTACTGTTCTCAACACTCAGCAACAAGTAGCCAGAGCTCTGGCTAAATTCTAACTACATTTATAGTAAAACCACAATAGTGATGACTGAGTCACCTGTTGTACACATAGCTATAGGAACTGATGTTAATAGCTAATGTTATAAAACATAACAAGTGTAATATGCCTGGCTAGTGAAACACAACTATGAAAGGGTTCAGATATAGGGGCCCAGATTTATGGGGAATTGTAGTAGGGCAGCACTGCAAGTCTTCTTGCTGCACTGCCCTACACCAATGTGAAAGGGCAGGAATGCACCATATTTATGAAATACGCTGCATTCCTCTCCTTTCAAGGGTGCCTCGGTTGCATGCAACATTTGTTTTGCACTAGAAGGAACACCTAACCTGCCCAAAAAACATCCTGAGAGGCATTTTTCTCTTACTTTGTGTGCTGCAGAATGCAGCACATATGGAAAGAGGAAAAAACAAGGAGAAATAAAAATATTCATCTTTGTTACTCCTGCTCTGGGGAAACTTAAGGTTTTGGCACTGCCTCAGGTTTACATGATTAAGTAAATCTGAGGCAGCCTCAAAATCTATTGGTGTTGCATGGGAAAACTCACTGCAACGTCCATGGAATGCCCCCCGGTGCAGAGTAAGGCAACGCAGTGACTTGCACTGCTTTGCCTTACTCCATATCTATGAGATCATGCAGAGCCATATAAAGTGGCTTTGCGTGGCCTTGGAGATATGGTTGAGAGATTTGCGTTGCTGGAGCGTCAAAAAAAGTGCCTCACTGGAAGAGCAAGCCTCTCCTAAATATACATCCAGGGTGAATAGCAGGCACTCCTGGTGGGTGCACCATTAGGTAAGAAAGGAGTCAGAAAATGTCCCTGTCATGCAGGCTTTGGCCAGTGGCTAACTATACTTTGAGGGAATCCATATAATAAAATGAATCTTTTTATGAACCTCATCTGTTACATAATATAGAAATAAATGATTTCCATACACAGAAGAAAAAAAAATCAAGGGCCGTCTCCAGCACTTGTATAAACTACCCCCCGCGGATGGGCCGGGTGCCATGAGTAAACAATACTGATTATGATGGGAATGAGGATGCCACCTCCACGGGCCTATGCCTACATATAAGAGGGGGCCAACAGACCCCTCCCTCTTGTGCCCATTGGGCCACAGGGATCCTGGGGCCAATACTATCTTTTGTTAGTTGGAGGGAGACTGCGTGCCTCCCCTCCCAGGCAATTTACAGCCCCAGAGATGACAACCTCCACTTGGGACAGCTTGGCTACAATTAAAATAAGGAGGGGGGCGCGTCGCCCCCCTCTTGGGCCGTATTCGGCCCCAGGGATCACCACTTTTCTGGGGCAGGCCCTACAAACAGAGAGGAGTGGGGCTGTGCGGCTCCCCTCCTGGAGCCATTAATAGCCCTGGGGACTACCATCCCCCTAGGCCAGCTCCCTGTGTCGTAAGCTGTCCACGCTTGGGCAGAGTAGATTGCTGTCGCTTGATAGGAACTATTGCGCCCACCAAGCAAGAGCAAACTGTAAGCCCACTCCCAGTGGGAGCAGAAAAACTGCTCTTGCCTGCTGGGAGCAAATTTTTAATCTGTCAAGTGGACAGGAAAACAGCCAAAACAATTGCTCGCACACGCAGAGAGCAGCATTTCTTAGTGCTCCCTGTGTGTGAGAGCAATGTTGGCTCCCGCAGGAAGCAGAGAACCAACAGGGACTCAAGGGGTTTTGATGTCCCCCCCAGGGTCCAAAAAATGCACATAAAATATTAAAAGAAGTGCTGAATATTAAAATGAATCTGTCTATCTTCATTCATGCAAGATCAACTTTAAGATGGCAGAACTCCTCTTTACTATTTCTACAACTAGTTACCCATTTAAACTTCTTATGTTCCACATAGTTGTATGTATATATTTACACAGTGGGATATTATTTTTCCACCTTCAAATTCCCTCAATCCTTTACTTTCCAAACACATCAGCCACTGATATGTCCACCCAGAACAAGTCCTATGCTCCTCACCTTCAGGAACCACTTGCTTCCTTAGATCTTTCAATTCAACCCCCTCCCATTCCATGCCATCCTAAAATCCCCATTCAACTCCAGTAACACCACACCCGTATTATAGGAAACTCAGCCTCATCACCCGTTCTCCCTGTAAGTACTCTTGTCTTGTCCCAGATAAGAAAGTAGAGGGAAATGTTTCCACAAATCTACAGAAACTTTGAGACGTCAGCTGCCTTCATACCTAATTAATCCCAAATGTCGCCATCTTCTATTTGGATGTGATCTTAATGAATAATATTAGTAAATTAAAAAAATCATTTATTTTCAAGGTGCAAGCGTCAACACCTGACAGTGACCATTTGTTAAGAGTTTCTTTAGCTTTCATTAAGATATTCAGCAATTTTGCATTTAACATAGGACAAAGTGCTTATTTTATAAAAAATAAATATATGCCTGGAACCAAACGTCTAGATAGCTATCTGCCGCCACTGCTAGGGCTGACACTTCCTACCTCACAAGTACAGCAGCCACACTATATATACTGTGGTAAGTGTCTTGTAGAAAGTAGAATGTGGGAAACATAAGAATGTAGAATGTAGTAGTAGAAAGATTATCGGGACAGTTCGTGATTGAGTTTCCAAGTGGTATCTTTGTGCTCTGCTACTTCTGAATACATCACCCAGTATATCACCTATAATACTGGCTTACCTCATTTACTGCAACATTGGCAATGAATGAGAAGGAAAGTTTCAAAGAAGAAGAGCAGCAGGGGAGTTTCAGCACCCTGTTCCAGTTTCCCATACGGCAGCAGTTCCAGTTTTCCATACAACGGAGGGTATTGCTGAATGAAAAGTATTGGGCACGATTCCAGTGTGCCATACAGCATGCTACAGGACCAAGTCAATGATTTAATCATCTGGCGTGTGTGGCCAGTAGTATGTTCAACATTGGGTCGTACGTAATCATCACATGTCATTTGCTACAGCGTACGTTATTGTGCGTGGTAGCCGGGAAGCCTTCTTCGTCATTGAAGGGATGCATGTCATTCTGTGTGTACTTGGTTGCCATCTTTGTTTTGGTACAATTTCTCCCAGTGTTACCTTGCACACACATTCTGTGTTGCGATCTCATTGTAGCAAATCCTTATTGCGGATCAGCGGTGATTCGTACATCTGTTCTGATTTATGTGAGTGAGTTCACACATCTTACTGTTGATTAAGAACTTTAGGAGCACTTAATAATTAGCGGATTAGAGGTGATTCTCACACCATACAGACTATAGTCACCTTATTCCTTATCAGAGGTTATTTGCACACCTTACTGTTGATTGAAAACTTTCATAATTAGTGGATTAGCCGTGATCCACACACATGTTCTGATTTACGTAAATGGTGGATTAGCGGTGATTGACACGCCTTGCTGAAGGTGGATTTAGGGTGATTTGCACATATTATTATATAACTTACTGTGGCAGGCTAGATAGGAGATAGTACTATTGACATTGCAGGTTGTCAGTGATTTCGCATGTATTATTATATAATTTTAATGTGGCATTAAAAGGTCATTTTATATTACATTATGACCTGAATTCAACCACCACCATTTTTGTTGTCTGAGTCAGGGGAACCACCAATACAATGGGAGTTATGAGTAGATTTATTTGAAGCATATGTGGAAGTTCTTGAGAAAGAAGAATGTTCTCCTGATATATATTTTGTCTTATTGAAGCAGAGACTAGGTGCTAATGGTCATAGAGAGTTCAAGAATGTACCACCAATAGATAATATTGGTGATGCTAATGTATATCAAATTGCAAAGAAACAACTTCAAGAGCACTATATAAGAAAAATAAATGTGGTGCTAGAAACATACATTTTGTTCTAGAGTACAGCAGGAAGAGGAATCTATTGACAAATTTATTGCAACACTTAGAGGGCTAGCTGTCACTTGCACATTTGAGCAAATTTCATATGACCAAGTATTGAGAGATCAATTGTTGATGAACACTTAGCCCCTCATTCCGACCCTGGCGGTCCTAGACCGCCAGGGCCGCGGGCAACGGAAGCACCGCCAACAGGCTGGCGGTGCTTCATTGCCCATTCTGACCGCGGCGGTAAAGCCGCGGTCAGAAAAGGGGATCCGGCGGTTTCCCGCCGGAATACCCCTGGCAGGGCTGAACCTCCATGGCGTCGCTGCAAGCAGCGCCGCCATGGGGATTCCGACCCCCTTCCCGCCACCCTGTTTCTGGCGGTTTTTACCGCCAGGAACAGGATGGCGGGAACGGGTGTTGTGGGGCCCCTGGGGGCCCCTGCACTGCCCATGCCACTGGCCCCCTTAGTATCTAGTGTGAGTCAAGCTACTGTTTTTCCACAATCAACTTATGCAGTGTGTATCATCAAATAGAATTAGATGAGGGTTCTAAGCATTACACTGCTTTCGTCACAACTGAAGGAGCTTTTTAGTACAAAGGAATGTTGTTTGGCTTTGCCAGGGTATCTGCTGTATTCCAAAGAGAAATGAATAGAATACTTGCAGGTGTGGAAGGTGCCAGGATTTTCCAAGACGATATTTTGATCTTTGGGAAAGATAAAGTCATGCATGATATGACATTGCAAAGAGTGTTGTGGATTCTCCAAGACAACTGGCTGACAGTGAAATGTGCAAAATGCAAATTTGGACAAGACCAAGTAGAATACTTAGGTCATGTTATATCACAAAATGGTATTCGTCCTAAAGTTAGTCATGTAGAGGCTGTAGTGGATGCTCCTGAACAAATGCACAAGGAGAAATTCATATAATGTTTAAGTCTTACAGAATTCTATTTGAGATTCATTGAAAATTATGGAATGGAAGTAGAAAACCTGAGAAAATTACTAAAAATGCACAATGGAGTAAGGAGTAATCAGATTGTTTTGCATCTATTAAGAACAAAATCCTACAAATTCCTTGTTTGAAACCCTTTGAGATGAATGTAGGCTGTTTGATTTCGGTGGACGCAAGTCGTTATGGTATTAAAACAGTACTGTCCCAAAAGAAAGGGTATGATAAGTGAATTGTAGAATATTCTTCATAAACCCTGACTCAAAACTTGAGAAGGGTTATTCAGGTATTGAGAAGGAATTATTGGCAGCATCCTGGGCTGTGCAATGGTTTAGATTGTACATTTAGGTAAGGAAGTTCAAATTGTGCACAGACCATAAACCTTTAGTGAACATATTAAAACCAGATGGGGAAACATTTGTCTCTAAATTGGCAAGATTGGCATCTAAATTAGAAATGTACTATTTTGAAATTGAATTTGTACCTGGCAGGAAGAATGTTGTTACAGAAGGATTATCATGTCTTCCTGTTGGAAATGAAGTTGTAGACGGGGAGAACAAAGATGGGGATGATGATGCCGCCTTCACATATAAAGATGTGCTGTGGGGTATGGGAGGAATCGAAGAGCAAGAGGTGATGTCTGAACAAGAATGGAGGCAAGTAATGAAGAAGGATGTAGAAATGCAAATGGTAAAGAAGTGCATAATCAAAGGTTGGCCTCATGAAAGCTTGATGAGAGGTGATGGATCTGTGTTTTGGAAGTTGAAGGAAGAACTATGCTTGTGCAATGGTGTGGTTTTAAGAGGTGACAGAATTGTTGTATTTAAGGGGGTGCGAGAAATGATGTAAAAAATGTCATGATGGTCACAGTGGTATGTCTGGTACCAAAAGAAAAGTTAAGGAGAATTTTCAGTGGCCGGATGTGGATGTGATGAGGGATAGATATGTTAGGAATTGTAAAGTATGTGCACAAAGTGATAAAAGTGCTAAACCATGTAAGGCACCATTGGTTATTGTAGACTTACCTGACAGACAATGGAGGAAGTTGGTTATTGATTTTATGGGACCATTTTCTACCTTCCCAGCGAAAGAAGGTCATGCCATTGTAATCATCAATTACTATTCAAAATGGCCTAAAATGCAAATGATAAGCAAAATGATCACTGATGTAGTGGTGGGATTCTTAGAAGACATGTTTTCAAGAGAAGGAGTACCTGAAATATTTTGTATCTGATATCTGTGTACAACGTATGTCAGAGAAAATGAAATGGTTCCCACAAAAGAATAGTATTAAGCATTCTGGAGTGGCTTTGTATAATCCTTCTTCTAATGGTCAGGTAGAGAGGTTTAATAGGGTTATAGAGAAAGCCATACAGCTAGCATTGAAATCAGGACTTCCTTGAAAGAAATCTTTTCAGAGTGTGCTTTTGTCATACATGAGAACTCCCCATTCAGTGACTGGGAAAATACCTTTCAAACTATTAAGGGAAAGGAAACCAGCCACTAGTTTAGTGCTCTGGTGGCTAACGAGGACAAATAGTATAGAATGTGGTATTACAAAGGAGTGTGTTATAGAGGAAGAAGGTAGCGGAGTATCAGATGTATACTGAAATGTATCATAATGGGAAGGTGATGGCACCTGAAATAAGTGTTGGACAGTATGTTTGTGTTAAGAAACTGGGATTTATTGATAAAGAGAAGAGGTGTTGGTCGAAACCACTGAAAATAATAAAATGATGGGGAACGCTGTTCAGTTGGAGGATGGTAAGGTATGGAATTTATGTCATGTATCAATGAGTTGGGAAGGGAGAAGTGGAGCAGTTAGAGATGATGAGGAACCGTATGAAAAATGTGATGGTTACATGATGGATGGTGTGGGAACTGAAAGTGTGCTGGAAGACCAAGAGGAATGCAGGGAGTGTAGAGAGGGTGTATCCAGTGGAAGGTTTGGTGAAAAGTGTGAAAGGAGAGAACTGCCTGGCAGTAGGAATAAATTCTGGTGCAGTGAAAGACAAAAGAAAGTTCTAGCTTATCTGGAAAGTTATGTAGTTGGCTGAGAATCCAAGACTATCATTCCATTTCAGTAGTGTACAATGTACATAGCATTGTATATCTCCAGATAAATTTTAATGTGTGTTATACGATATTATTGCATATATTAGTGTTGGGAAAGTCAAGGAGGGGAAGGTGTGTGGTAAGTGGCTTGTAGAATATGAGGAAGATAAGAATGTAAAATATAGTAGTAGAATGATTCTGGGGACAGCTGGTGACTAGGCTTCCTTTTGTTGATGTGTCTCTCTGTGTATTATTGGAGTACCTCATTTATTTCAGCACATAAGTATTCTCAGTGTGGTGCACCTGAGGCTTTTTGGAGGGGCTTCTATGAGGAAAGAAAATATGTAACTGCAAGGCAGGCACTGACACAGTAGAAAACCTAGAATGATACAGGGTAAACTATGTCTATGACATCTCTTATATGTTGATGAAATGAATCAGTAGTGAGAGAGAGAGATGATGAATGCCCATCAAATTTACAAATGTGTGGAAACCTGCCAATAAACAAATGAGGAGCTCAAGTAATTCATTGTCATGTGTGAGCAAATAGTCATGTCTTGATTTTTACTTTGCATTCTTGTACCTGCAACTTTAACATTTTACTGGGGAAATCTAAACAAACTTCAGAGGGCAAGGAAACAAAACAGGAACGGACATGTGGCACTGCTGAGATTTCAGTATGATATACGGCTTCAAAGATGGGGCTTGATGTAAAACCCATTTTGTCTTTCCAAAGAAACCAAGGTATAAAACTGGTTGGAGAAAATAAGCTGGGACTAATAACAGACAACTTCAGCTCAATTTGGACTTGTCCATTTGTCCCATGCCAGGTTTAGTTTCATTTTCTGTTGTATTCTGATAATAGTTGTTTTCATGTTTACATTTGAAAGAAAATAAATCATGCCGATTAATGCAAACAGAATATCGAAATGGTGATGGCAGCCTTTCACCACATTTCAATGTGCAATAAAGTGGCACTCAGAGTGTGGAACTACACACAAATTGTATAGACAGGAGCCTGCTTCAATGACAGTGTCACAGGGTAAGATAAGTGAACTTACCAGGAGACGCGTTTAGGCCAACAAACCTTTGGACCACGTTTGGATACTTCCCAGTACGAAATATTTTCTTGGCATCACCAATCAATAGCTCAATAAACAATCAATAGCAACAATCACTAGTCGATAAACATTGAATAAAATCAATAACTGAACACACCTTTGATTCTTCAGTCACAAATAACCACACCAGTTTAGTCAAAGTTAAGATATTTAGGGGGTCATTCCGACCCTGGCGGTAAAATCCGCCAGGGCCGGGGACAGCGGATGCACCGCCAACAGGCTGGCGGTGCATCCCTGGGCATTCTGACCGCGGCGGTACAGCCGCGGTCAGAAACGGGAAACCGGCGGTGTACCGCCGGTTCCCCGCTGCCCTGGGGAATCCTCCACGGCGGCGCAGCTTGCCGACCCCCTTACCGCCATCCTGTTCCTGGCGGTTTTGGCCGCCAGGAACAGGATGGCAGTAAGGGGTGTCGTGGGGCCCCTGGGGGCCCCTGCAGTGCCCATGCCAATGGCATGGGCACTGCAGGGGCCCCCGTAACAGGGCCCCACCAAGATTTTCAGTGTCTGCCAAGCAGACACTGATATTCGCGACGGGTGCAACTGCACCCGTCGCACCCCTTCCACTCCGCCGGCTCCATTCGGAGCCGGCATCATCATGGAAGGGGGTTTCCCGCTGGGCTGGCGGGCGGCCTTCTGGTGGTCGCCCGCCAGCCCAGCGGGAACCTCAGAATTACCGCAGCTGTCTTTTGACCGCGCAGCGGTATTCTGACGGCGGGACTTTGGCGGGCGGCCTCCGCCGCCCGCCAAAGTCAGAATGACCCCCTTATTTCCCTATTGGTTACACTCTAATATCATGTCTGTCAGTTTCATTAGCAATAAATCCACGCCAAAACAATCCAATCAATAATCAAACGCTATTTTAATCAATACATCTACTAATTTCATTTAGTATCTAGGCACATCATTATACGAATCAACTTAGCAGAGTCTCATTAGTACATGAATCAACAAAGCAAGAACTCAGTCATTTGTCTATTTGCACAAAATATTAGTGAACGCCTTAACTAACCTCAAATTAGCATTAGCATGTTGGGCTTCATGCAAAACATTTAGTGAACACGAATTTGGAAAACATCTAAACTAAGGCCTCTATCAAGATAGCAGTTGGTACCTAGAAAGAAAAGGCATAGAGACAATTACAATTTGCATCAGATAGTTACCAATCCAACAGATCAGCAAACAGCGTCAGTCTTCGTCCTCAGGACATCAGTCGATTCACCATCAGCAGAGATAGGACGGGGCAGAGTCTCATTATAGCATAACTCCAGAACAGATTACTTCCCTCAGATAGAGGAGAAGTTATTATCAAGCAAGAATGGGGTAGAGGATGGTTTTAAAGTACTCAGAATAAACTCAGGAAAACACTAGAGCAATAGGAATGACAAATGGAGATGGCGAAATGGAGTGAATTGGAGTGAAGTGAGCCCGTTTCTTCTTGACTGTTCCCTAATTCCTCATTGGATGAAGTTTGGTGCATTATTATCTCTACCCAATAATTCAACAAGTACCCTACTAGAACTTTCCACAATTTGTAGTTCCCATGTCGCAGATTGGTCCAAGTTATTGACGTCTTCAACAGTTGGAATGTCAGGTAGAGAATGTTACACTTTGCGCTCCAGTCAGTGTCTTCATTGTCTTCTCCTAGTACGCTTAACCTTGCACCTGTTACAAATTACACTGTTGCATCTAGCAAGAACGTCGCCTTGAGCAAGCCGGTTCTCATGAGAAAGAATTTACTATGGCTACACACACATAACTCCTGGAAAAATACAGCTTTGTGTCCATCAGGAAAACAGCACATTACACGTTAGAAAATACAAATCAATATGAGGCCAGGCAGCTAGGCCCAAACCCTCGCTAAGCTAAAACCCTCTGATTTAGTAAAGCAAAAGCAAACTCTTAATAAACAACTCTAACTATGATATACAAATACATATTCAGACATTATTGCATATAGAATTTCAGAATTAATAAGCTTTTCATTAGTTTTCGTATACATTGGTAGCCACTCCCCGTGGGCACATTTCAACGTGTGCATTATTTTCTACGTTAACACATTTTCTATGCAGTTTCATCACACAATATATTGCAAGCTTTCCATATTAAAATTGGTTAACAAAACACACTCCAACAGTCCCTCCTCTGATGACACTTGTCATCACACAAAACCTTCCCCACCAATTTTACATTAATCAGAACTCTTTCATTTCAATATCTTCACTTATTGGCTTCCCCTTTCATTTCTCCCTAAACAATGTTTCCCTTTCTTTTTTCCCTCCTCTTGTTATTTTTCGCCTTATTCAATTTTATCCTTTTGCTAATTTTATATGCCACCCATTATCCAAATAGACAAGCTATAACAATCTATAGTCCCTGTATTATTTTAGACAATATCCCATGCCAAATGATGCTAAGCCAATTTCCCACTGAAGCAAAGCCCCTTCCAACCTTTTCCCAAAAACCAGGGGCCAGATGTAGCAAACTTTTGCGACTCGCAAACGGGCCGAATCGTAATTTGCGACAGTGCAAAATCGGAAATGGGATGCAAAAAACCCATTTCCGACTCGCAAAAAGCGATGGGACCCGTTTGCGAGTCGCATCCGTTGCGACCCCCTTTTGCGACCCGCAAGTTGCGAGTCGCAATTTGTGAGTCGCAACCCATATGCAATTGCAACTCACAAATTGCGACTAGTCGCAAAAAACCCAGTTTGCAAGTCGCATTTACCACTAACTCAGAGCAGGTGGTAACCATTACCAAAGTGTAAAAGGAGACCCAGAAGGCATCTGGGTTACTCAAGATGGCGGACATATACCTGATAGCAGTGAGGAGGAGAGTCTACGCAGCCCAGCAGAGGAGGAGGAGGGGCCACAGACAGGAGAAGATATATAGAACAAGGCAGACCCTTTTCCAGAAAACTGAAGAGGAGATCTATGATAAATACCGCCTTAGCAGCGCTGCCATTCTAGAATTGATAGAATTACTAAAACCACATCTAGAACACAAGACTCTGCGTGGCTGCGCCATCCCTACGCATGTGCAAGTACTATGCGCACTGCACCTCTTGGCCTCAGGGAGCTATCAGGGGGTCATTGCCGTGGCAGGTGGGGTATCCCAAAGTGCAGTGTCAAGGTTCCTCAGGGCATTCCTAGATGCCTTAGTAGCGCACAGGTCTCAGTTCATATACTTACCAAGGAATGAGGCAGAAATTAACAGCACCAAGCTGGACTTTTACCGCATTGCCCACTTTCCTCATGTCATAGGGTGTGTAGATGGGACACACATTCAAATATGCCCCCCTGCTAATCTGGAACACATTTTCCGCAACAGGAAGTGTACCCACTCACTCAACATAGAGGTTGTTTGTGATGCCCATTATGTCATCACGGACATCGTAGCTAAGTTTCCTGGCAGTACCCATGACTCATACATTTTTAGGCATAGTGGGATACATCAACGCCTGGAACGTGGGGAATTCGGAGACGGTTACCTCCTAGGTAGAGCCACAGACACTTGCAGACATACACACAGGTCACTGTGCACGACTATCTGGACTTCCTAACAGTGTACTTTTGTGCCCAACAGGTGACAGTGCATATGCTCTCAGTCCTTGGATCATGACTCCGTTTTTAACACCCAGAACTGAATCAGAGAGGCAATACAACAGTGCGCATAAGAGGACCAGGAACCTGATCGAGCGCACCTTCAGACTGCTGAAGGCAAGATTCAGATGCCTCCACCGCAGTGGAGGCGCCCTCCAATACACCCCCATTACCGCTTTCAAAATTGTAGTCGCATGCGCCATCCTCCACAACATAGCCACCCGACGTGGGCTACCTCTCACCCCTGCAGACCCAGATCCTGATGATGAAGAGCAAGAACAACCACATCGCCATCATGGGGATAGGAGTCTAGCTAATCAAGGCAGACTGAGACGGGACCACATTGCAACGCAATATTTTGGACAGTACGTGTCAACTCCCACCATACTCACCTATTAACCATTTGTTAAGTGGAACAAAAATAACTGTTTTATTAATGTCATGAAGAAACTATATACAAGTTGAAATTGTCCATGGGCAGGAAAATGCCAACCAGTCATGTGGCACATTAACGCCATGTGCCACATTAATCTGTCCTGGCTGTTATCTATGATCTCCTGCCCCTCCTGCCAGCCTGGCTGGTCCCTGCTGCGTCCATGGTGCTGTGCCTACCACTCCTCAGCACCCTACTGTGAGTGGCAGAGACACTGCTCATTGTTGAGCCCTCCTCCCAGGTGTATTTGTTAACTTCCTGGCTGTGATGCCATCATCATGTGCCAGGAAGTGTTTCCAGAGTGTTCTGGTATGCTTTCTGGAGTGTTCTGCTGCATCTGCAAGCAATTTTGAAGGTATTCGCAATTTGCGACACCCACTCGCTAATTGCGAGTTTGTTTTTGCACACTCGCAAACAGCGACCTCTCAAACTGCGGACTCGCACACAGCGTTGCGAGTCGCAAAATCGGATCGCTTTTTTTTCTGGCATTCCAATTTGCGACTCGCATTTTGCGAGTCGCATCAACTCGCAAAATGCGAGTCGCAATTTTTATTTTTGCTACATCTGGCCCCTGGTTCCTTCAGTTCTTTCAAATCTGTACTATCCCTAGTCAAGTTAGTAAGCATACTTCTAATCTCATTACTATTATCTGGTATATATACCCACAACAATGATGCTCATTAAGCATCCTACAAACGCCTTCATTTTTTGCTAAAAGAATGTCTAAAGCAAGCCTGTTTTGAAGAGTCATCGCCCTCTCCGCAGCAAGTTCAGTATCCGTTAGGAGTATAGCTCCCGAGAAATTTGTCAGCATGTTGTCCACAATAGTAGACAACTTTCGAATCTTTATGAAGTTCAAAATAACTCCCACTGAAGGAATTATTGCTCCAAATATGTCTCCCACTACGGCAGCAGCAGTTTCTCTCTTCTGTCTAGTATGATGTAACTCAGGCAATGTCGGAAAACTTTTCAAATCGTCAAGTTGGTATATCTTTGGGAAAACCATCCCCAAGTAACATGTCCCATACCATCCCTTCGGAAGATGTTAATAGGCATTAAGCCCACATATATAGTAGATCCCTGGGATCGCCGGATCCTGTCCATTTAACATAAACGTCCATTTACTCTGAAACAAAAACACATGCTTACATTCACTCATTCCCACAAACACACTGTCATAATATGATTTCGGCCTAGATATACAAAGCTTCCCCATGTGTAATGCATCTAAAGCTAGCTTCCATTGTTCCCTAATTGTGCCATAACTTTCACTACTAGCAAAAGTTCGCTGCTGTAATCCTTATTCTAACTTACCCTTTAATGCCTTCCTTTCTATCCTCCGTGTGATCTAAAAAGCTTTTCTCTACAGGTGTAAGCAAGCATGTCAAATTATTACGATGTGCATAAGATGTACTAATTGTCAATGTCGGCTCAAAGAATCCTTTAACTAACTTTATACTATAGTATCTAGCTACCCCACTCAAATCCTCTATTATAGGTACATATAGGTACATATGAAAACACCAAATCATGATTAAAGTAAAAATATTGGATCTCCTCTTGGTTATAAAATCTTGTTAGTAGAAGACTACAACTTATCCCATAAGTTAACAGCAAGCTATAATAGGTAACCCCCTCTTGTACCGAAACAGGAATCTGTGTACACACGAAGCAATCTTTCGCTTTCATTGTCTCAACATACTCACTAAGCAAGCGATAGAAAACGTTAGTAGATAGTTCCCCTTTTGCATCAGTTCCCTCATGCAAATATCTATCAACCAGCTCAAACCTTTCCCAAGCTGTGAGTGCAGTGGTAGTCTCAAGAACTGTAGCATTGTTAGTCCCACTCTTGTCCCTTAGCGTCATACTCACAATCACAACCACAATGAATATCACACACACAATGCCTAAACTGACACCTAAGTATTTACTTCTGAGAGAACCTCTCCTTGACTAGGCTCCCCTGTCGACCTAATTGAGAAAGGCTCACCGTCACTGTTAGAAATGGGGTCTTTGGTTGACAGCCAGGTTACCCCCTGTTCAAGCAAGGACCCTCACTCTAGTCAGGGTAAAAGAGAATCACCCTCAGCTAACCCCTGCTTACCCCCTTGGTAGCTTGGCAGAGCAGTAGGCTTAACCTCAGAGTGCTAGGTGTAAAGTATTTGTACCAACACACACAGTATCTTAATGAAAACACTACAAAATGACACAACACCGGTTTAGAAAAATAGGAAATATGTATCTAAACAAAACAAGACCAAAATGACAAACATCCGACATACACAAGTCAAGTTATGAATTTTTAAAGATTAAACTCAAAAATAGCGCTTAGAAACGAAAATGCTTCGATGAGACGTTAACACGGCATTGTGACGGAGTAGTTCCCAACAAGACTACACCAGCGGCGCCGGACACGGAGTCGTGTAGACCCCCAAGTACAGTACCTTTGGTGAAGAATGAAAAGAAGCCGATGAGCAAAGTCAGGGATCGCGGCGTCTGTGCGAAACGTTGAATCCGTGCACTTCGAGCGGTGTCGGTCACGACGTGGTGCGGCGACTTCCACGGAGTCGCGGACTTCAGCGGGGCTGCTGCGGCGTCAGGCCTGCGAAGAGCGTCGCGTTCCAGCGAAGGTCACGGCATCGGGTGCAGGCGGCGTTACCGGATTCAGCAGCGGCGTCGGTCCGGAGTCGTCCGAAGTCAATTTCCTTGGATTTCCACCAGCTTTCCTTTCAAGGGCCCAGGGACTGGATAGGGCACCACTTGTCGGGGCAGGAGTCTCTCCAGAGACTCCAGGTGCTGGCAGAGTGAAGTCTTTGCTGTCCCTGAGATTTCAAACAACAGGAGGCAAGCTCTAAATCAAGCCCTTGGAGATTTCTTCACAAGATGGAAGGCACACAAAGTCCAGTCTTTGCCCTCTTACTCTGGCAGAAGCAGCACTGCAGGAAAGCTCCACAAAGCACAGTCACAGGCAGGGCAGCACTTCTTCCTCAGCTATCAGCTCTTCTCCAGGCAGAGGTTCCTCTTGGTTCCAGAAGTGTTTCTAAAGTCTGTAGATTTGGGTGCCCTTCTTATACCCATTTTAGTCTTTGAAGTCACCTTTCTTCAAAGGGGACTCACACCTACTTGTGAAATCCTGCCTTGCCCAGGCAAGGCCTCAGACACACACCAGGGAGTTGGAGCCGGCATTGTCAGAGGCAGGCACAGTCCTTTCAGATGAAAGTGACCACTCTACCCCTCCCTCCTAGCAGAGATGGCTAATCAGGAAATGCAGGTTACACCCCAGCCCCCTTTGTGTCACTGCCTAGTGCGAGGTAAAAAACAACCCAACTGTCAAACTGACCCAGACAGGGAATCCACAAACAAGGCAGAGTCACAGAATGGTTTAAGCAAGAAAATGCTCACTTTCAAAAAGTGGCATTTTCAAACGCACAATCTGAAAATCAACTTTACTAAAAGATGTATTTTTAAATTGTGAGTTCAGGGATCCCAAACTCCACATGTCCATCTACTCTCTAGGGGAATCTACACTTTAATCATATTTAAAGGTAGTCCCCATGTTATCCTATGAGAGAGACAGGCCTTGCAACAGTGAAAAACGAAGTTGGCAGTATTTCACTGTCAGGACATATAAACCACATTACTATATTTCCTACCTTATCCATACACTGCACCCTGCCCTTGGGGCTGCCTAGGGCCTACCTTAGGGGTGCCTTACATGTAAGAAAAGGGAAGGTTTATGCCTGGCAAGTGGCTACACTTGCCAAGTCGAATTTACAGTGTAAAAATACACACACAGACACTGCAGTGGCAGGTCTGAGACATGATTACAGGGTTACTTGTGTGGGTGGCACAACCAGTGCTGCAGGCCCACTAGTAACATTTGATTTACAGGCCCTGGCACCTCTAGTGCACTTTACTAGGGACTTACTAATAAATCAAATATGCCAATCATGGATAAACCAATCAACAATACAATTTACACAGAGAGCATATGCACTTTAGCACTGGTTAGCAGTGGTAAAGTGCTCAGAGTTCAAAAACCAACAGCAACAGATCAGAAAAAATAGGAGGCAGGAGGCAAAAAGATTGGGGATGACCCTGCATAAGCAAAAAAGTCCAACAGTCACCCCTCTGGATCTCTTCTCCTTTGTCTCTTACTGGAGTGCCCAAGCCGTCCTCAGCGGGCTCTCCTTCAGTCTCAGTTCCCATTCGATCACTCTCCGGCCCTGAGACTTCCTTGTCTGTTGTTGGTACTTTCAACAACTCAACTTCCTCATCAGTTGGACCCGTCACCTTTTTCGTGTGACTGGCATAGATCCAGTTTGGAACTCCTGCACACTTCACAGTAGTGGTAGTCGTTAGTGTCACTTGGTAAGGTCCCTTCCAACGTGGCTCTAAACACGTCTTCCTTACGTGTTCCTTGATGACAACCCAGTTACCAGCTTTCAGCTTGTGTCCTGGATCATGAATCGGTGGCAGGGTGGTAGCTTCCACCTGGTGAGAAAAAGAGCGGACCACATCAGCCAGACCCTTGCAGTAGTCCAACACCATATCATCCTTGATATTCACAAGACCATTTGCAGGCACTGCGGGCTGTCTCATAGCTAGACCCATGAGAATCTCATGTGGAGACAGTCCTGTTTTCCTGTTAGGCGTATTTCTCATTGACATTAACACTAAAGGTAATGTGCCAGGCCATTTCAAATTCGTAGCTGCACACATTTTCGCCAGTCTCGATTTCAGAGTACCATTTATCTGTTCCACTAGTCCTGATGCTTCAGGGCGGTAACTACAATGCAACTTCAGCTCAATGTTCAATGCTGCACACAATAACCTGACCACCTCATTGTTGAAGTGACTTCCCCTATCTGATTCTAAAGAGATCAGGAACCCGAAACGCAGTATCAATTCCCTAAGGAACAACTTCACCACTGTGAGACTGCCATTTCTACATGTAGGGTAAGCTACCATCCAGTGACTAAAGATACACACAATCACCAACACATATCTCACCCCGCCACACACAGGCATCTCAATGAAATCCAATTGCATTCTGCTAAATGGACCTCCAGCACTACCAATGTGGCTCAAATTCACCACAGTCCCTTTTCCCGCGTTCCTCTGCTGGCAAATGATACAACTATGGCATATTACCTTTGCAGCTTTTCTAAATTGTGGATTAAACCAGTCAATCTTGAACATGGCATCCCTCCCAATGTGTGATTGGCCATGATAAAACCTTGCAAACTGTGACAAGAGACTGTTCAGCAAGACCATTTTCCCTTCATCTGAAACCCACAAATCATCTGGTCTTTGTAGGCATTGCATTCTAACCCAAGAACGCCTCTCATCTTTGCTGGCACGACCCTGCAACAATCTCAGCTCTTCTAACGTGTCAATCACCCTCAATGCATAACCTGTACATGTCTCATTTTCTTTTTCAGGCAACAATTCCCATTGATCCTTAAACAATATACAGTTCAATGCACAAAACCTTGCAACTTGATCCGCATATCCATTTCCCATTGAAACAAAGTCTTGCGACTTCAGGTGTGCACTGCATTTCACCACGGCAATTTCATGAGGTAACTGAATCGCGTGTAACAACTCCTTTATTCTTTCACCGTTTTTCACTGGTGAGCCAGAAGAGGTCAAATAACCCCTCTGTGACCATAGTTGGCCAAAATCATGAACAATTCCAAATCCATATTGACTATCAGTATAGATAGTCACTCTCATCTGGGTCTAAACGTGGCAAGCTCTAGTAAGAGCTACCAGTTCAGCTACCTGAGTGGAATACACTCCTTGAAGCCAGGACGCTTCCAGAATACTAGGAATCGTGCATACAGCTCTCAGCACGCCTACTGAGTCTCTCAAACATGAACCATAGACAAAGATAATTTGGTCATTTTCCTCCATTTGGGTATCTTTAATATCAGGTCTTGGTTTGGTGCACATTTCTGTAACCTCAAGACAATCATGTTCTACATCTTCCATATTTTCAACCTCAGTATTTTCACTTGGAAGCAAAGTTGCCAGATTCAAAACTGTACATCTCTGTAGCGTTACATTTGGTGCCCCCAATATAATCGTTTCATATTTCGTCAACCTTGCATTTGTCATGTGCTGCATTTTTGTTCAGGTTAAAAGGGATCTCAACTGAGTGAGGGGCCATGACTGTTAGAGGATGTCCCATCACTATGCCTTTACACTTTGTGAGGCTCTGTCCAACTGCTGCTACTGCACGCAGACAACACGGTAAGGCTGCTGCAACTGGGTCCAAAGTAGCTGAAAAATATGCTACTGGTCGGTTTATACCTCCATGGACCTATGTCAAGACATACAAAGAACATCACGTTCATGACAAAACAGAACAAAAGACTTCGTGTAATCAGGCATACCCAAAGCTGGAGCCCTACACATGCTCTCTCTTAACTCAGTGAACGCTCTCATTTCCTTCTCTCCCAACACTATGGCGTCCTGATTCTCCTTGGCCGTCAGCCTCTGCAATGGCTTAGAAATGACTGAAAAATTTGGTATCCACTGGCGACAATAACCCATCATTCCTAGAAACATCCTGACATCTCTCTGCGTCGTTGGGGGATTCATCTGTAACACTGCAGTTACTCTTTCTCTGGATAACATTCTCGACCCTTTCTCTATCTGATGACTCAAATACTTCACCTCTCTCTGACACATTACAATTTCTTCGGGGACACCTTGTGCCCATTCTTTCCCAGGTGATTCAGCAAGGCAATCGAATCGTACTTGCACTCGTCCCTTGTTTTAGATGCGATCAACAGAACATCAATGTACTGCACTAGAGCCGATTGAAAAGGCAGTTCCAGTGACTCCAAATTCTTCTTCAGTATCTGATTGAATATGGAAGGTGACTCCAAAAAACCCTTGAGGAATTTGACACCAACTGTAGACTTTGTCCAAGAATTTAAAACTGAAGAGAAATTGGCTGTCCTCATGAAGAGGCACAGAAAAGAACGCTTGGGACAGATCAATTACTGTGAACCATTCTGCATTGCATGGAATCTGAAACATAATCACAGCTGGATTTGGCACCACTGGGCAACATTTCACCACTATGTCATTTATCTTCCTCAAATCCTGAACAATTCGAACCTTCCCACAAGGCTTTTTCAACCCCATTATAGGTGAGTTACACAGGCTATTCAACACCTTTTTTCAGGAATCCCTTTTTCACAAAATCTGCAATGATTTGCGCAACCTTTATAAGGAAATCTTGCGCCATATGATACTGCGGTATCTGGGGGAACGCAGCGTTAGACTTCACATTGACTTTGACTGGCTCTACTCCTTTTATCAACCCTACTTCTTTCCCTGTCAAGTTCCACACCTTTTCTTGAATTGTTCCCTGTAAGTCCGCCAGGAGATCAGCCACGGTGAACATCAGAAAGAAGTTAATCAGAGGATATTCCTCATCTGTTGTCCCCGCTTCAGGCTCGGAACCCTGTTCCTCCCCTTCATCATCACTGTTTGTCTGTACCTCAATTCCCTCATCGGAAGAGGTGATTGAACACCTCATCTTGCACAATAAATCCCTTCCCAGTAAGGACACAGGACTTAAATCGCAAACCACAAATCTGTGCAATCCTTGGAAAGTGCCAAGCTCAACCTGAACCTGATCTGTGATCAGGTTAGTCAGGAGTTGGTTTGCTGCTCCCACTACCTTAACTGTCCTTTGCCATCTAGGTACCATGGGAACCTGCTGTTGCGATTGTTGTAACTGCATTGGCTGTATACGTGGCATCTGCACCTGCTGCATAGATTGAAAACCCTGCATTTGATCCACATTATTCTGAAAATTTTGATTTGTGCCTCTCAATCTTGGCCCTCTCATATTTTGAAATGAACTGACATCATTGCTTTGTTGAGTCATCCTACACCATCATTGGGCACTCCCACTTCCAGTGTCCAACATCCCCGCAAGCTTGACAAGTGACATCTTCTTCATTCCCTGTGCATCGTTTTGAACTACTACGGTGTTCAAGTCTGGACTACGGTTCACAAAACCTCCTCTACCTCTACCTCTCATTTGGGCCTGAAACATCCCGTTTCCTTGCGGCTGCTGCACCATCTGCTGTCGAAAACCTTCCTGCATCCCTGTCTGCACTGCCTTGATTTGCATCACCATCGCTTTCTCCTTCAACTTTCTCTGCTTCAACTCAATCTCGTCACTGCAGTACTTCACATACTGCAACACCTCATCAATCGGCTTTGCCTGCCAGCAAATCAGATGATTCTTAATCATCTGGCCAATCTCAGGTCTCACAAGGTGATTAATTTCCTTCGCCTCAATGACCTCTGTACCGCTGTAATGCTTAAACGCCTTCAACAACCTTTCATAATAAGCATGTATCGACTCCTTGACTTCCTGAGCCGTTTGATCAATCCTTTGCCAATCAATATTCTTCAGCGAAACTCTCGTTTTCAGAAACTCAATCAGCTTATAATAATACTTCATCACATCAGGAGACGGTGCCCCTGTGTTTCTGTCCCTGGCAGGTTCCTCAGTCGGCAAAACTACACTCCTTTTGCACTCGATACACAAATCGGCTGGAACTATGATCTCAAAGAGAGTATTCAGATCTTCCCAGAGACACTTCGCGAGTTTCACAAACCTGTCTGTTTGCTGATACCACTCTATTGGTTTCTCCCTCAGCCTGGGGACATCATTCGTGAATGACAGAATATCCCCTCTAGTCCAAGGTACATGGATGAGAACCCCTCTGGCAGTCTCTCTCATTTGTAACATCTTTACCGTGCCTGTATCTGGTAATGTTTTAGCTGGCTGTTCTATGCAATCACTCTTCCTCTTATCTCTTTTCTTCACCCATCTTCCTTCCCACTTCTCTAAGGCTCCCCGAACCTGTGCACTTTGCAGTATCTCCTTGAGGTGCACTTTCATTCCAGTAGACCTCACAGGTTCGAAATCCTTTGGCTCAAAATCTAACCTGTAACTCCTTTTCAGATGTTTGGTATTTTCTAAAACTACACCGTACTTATCTGCCAAATTTGCCAACCTTTGGTGCACCCTGCTCACTTCTCTGGTTATCTTTGGACACAAGTACCTCAATTCTGCTTCTGTGTATGACTCTAGCCTGTTTACACCTATGCTTCCTTCAACAAGTTCATTTGCTTCCATACTCAACCTCATATGGTTCAGGTACTTCTCTCCATCTTCTCTCCCTGCTGGCACATGAGTAGTCTGTAGAGTATTAAGCTTGTCTAACCAATCGGTCAGCTGTTGTGCTATTAGACCTTGCAAGGAGCTATTCCCAGCCTGCACTAAAGGTGTCTGTGGTACGTTCGCACTCGAGATCTGTTAACAGTCTCAAACCTGTCTGTCTCATGGCTTCTGGAGGAGCCCCAATCGGACTGAAATCTAGCAGGGACCTAGATCCTTCAAATGTCAGTTCCACTGGAGACGTTCCTTGGAAGCTTCCTACTAACCCTCCTCTTGTCATATCCTGGGTCATTACCCCTTGATCGCATACACTAGGCTTCGCCTGCGCATACAATGGCACTGGTGGACCAAGCGTAATAGTCAAAGATGTGGCATCTGGTGTCTGTCTGTTTCCCAAAACCCGTGGAGGACTAACTCCCATATTCTGGCTCATCACTGGTGTCCTGTCTGATTGCGGTCCTACGACCGAAGTATATCTCGGAATCATTTGCGGCTCTACCTGGGGCAGTAAAGGTGGAGTTGGCTCACACTGAATCAACTTTGGTCTCTCATATACTTGCTCTGTCGGCACCATCAGATTAGTGGTAGTCTCTAAAATGGGTACATCAGGGTAAAGCCTCTGAACCTGCGGTGGTTGCAACTGAGGTTGCATAACCTGGGCAGTGGACACACCAAAACTACTCTGCACCGGGGCTTGTGTCGAGACAGGACTAACCTGTGTCAGATTTATTGTCACCTTCTCTTGTATCAAACCTGCAGGACATGCACTGGTACTCTGTGTATTTTCGTTAATCGCATATGGCGGTGGTCGATCATTAAGCAACTGATTAAGGAATTCGGCTTCCTAACTTCTTTGCCTTGGGAAGGACTTTTGTCCATCTTACAAGTAGCTTTCCTCCCTTTGTCTTCACCCTCTTGAGCTATCGCTGGAAACAATCTAACCCCATCTATTGTCTCTCTCCTCCAAACTCTCTGTGCACTATCCCACCAAGCCTCTGCTAGTGTCTTTTCTGCTTTCCTCATTCTCCTCTCAAACTTATGTTGCTGTTGCCGTATTGCCATTAGTTCCCAAATTGCTAACGCCTCAAACTGTGCTGGTCTCGGAGGCGGCTTCAGATCATTCAGCACCCTCCGTAAATTTTCTAAAACCCTCAAATTGAATGTTCCGTTTTCAGGAAACGCTAAGCACCCCTCTTTCTCCGTAGCTTTGCACCATTGCTTTAACCAAAGACATGGCGCAACACCCTTTTCCTCCATTACAAGGTAAGTAGGTGTACCCTCTGGCGGTGTAAACTCCCCTACACTCGTGTGTATTTAATTCCCGGAACTACCTACCTTCTCAACCAGTTGCCTCTCACGGACAGCTGCCAATCCATGCGCGACCCCTCTAAGTAACTAACCTATCCCAGCGCAGCTCCAATGACGTCACACTCACACACACTGCGGCTGACAAAGTCTTGCAGCTTGTCTTCCCTCTCTCGATTCACAAAAACTAGTGCAATATATTAGGAGCACCAACCAAATAAACTCAAATTTGCCGGTTTACTACAGGAAAGGGTTATACAATCGCTTCAGAACTTTACAGAGATTTCGCTTAGCCTCAGCCGCTACTTTCTCCTTCTTAGATCCTGCACTCGCAAGAAGAATTTGACCCGCAAATTCTACTCTCGACTTGTCAATAGATTATTGTTCTAGCGCACTTTAGAACTCACCAAATCTCAATCAAAGTTTTCATTCACTCACCTTGACTCATACTCGACTCGTTGACGTCACCATCGACCTATTAAACTGCGCAAATTACAACATACACCAAGTGTCTCATACACTTATCAATATACTCCGGAGTCTTAGACCACACAGGGTCTGTACATCATCAACAACCACGTGGACAATTTTTGAGCACAAAGCGCCACACTCACATGAAGTTTGCCGACTTCCCTACTCTCACACTGCGGAGTACGCCCACTCCTGCTAAAACATCATCATCTGGCCTAAAATCCACACAAACATCACAATTCACCTGCGATATGCATAAGCTGTGCAAGCGCGAAACCCTACTTCATTCACCTTGTCACTAGAACGCATAGAACATACTCAAACTCCCTTCAGCAAGCTTTGAGATTCTGGGAGAGTCATTTGGGGCTTAGGGACACATCATCTCTCCAATTTGCATCATTGAAAGATACAAATCCACGAAACCCAATTTATTCGCTACACCTCGCCTACTACTTGGTTACACTCTAATATCATGTCTGTTAGTTTCATTAGCAATAAATACATGCCAAAACAATCCAATCAATAATCAAACGCTATTTTAATCAATACATCTACTAATTTCATTTAGCACCTAGACACATCATTATACAAATCAACTTAGCAGAGTCTCATTAGTACATGAATCAACAAAGCAAGAACTCAGTCATTTGTCTATTTGCACCAAATATTAGTGAACGCCTTAACTAACCTCAAATTAGCATTAGCATGTTGGGCTTCATGCAAAACATTTAGTGAACATGAATTTGGAAAACATCTAAACTAAGGCCTCTATCAAAATAGCTTTTGGTACCTAGAAAGAAAAGGCAAACAGACAATTACAATTTGCATCAGATAGTTACCAATCCAACAGATCAGCAAACAGAGTAAGTCTTTGTCCTCAGGACATCAGTCGATTCACCATCAGCAGAGATAGGACGGGGCAGAGTCTCATTATAGCATAACTCCAGAACAGATTACTTCCCTCAGATAGAGGAGAAGTTATTATCAAGCAAGAATGGGGTAGAGGATGGTTTTAAAGTACTCAGAATAAACTCAGGAAAACACTAGAGCAATAGGAATGACAAATGGAGATGGCGAAATGGAGTGAATTGGAGTGAAGTGAGCCCGTTCCTTCTTGAGTCACGCCGTTAAATCAAAACTGTCTAACTGTTCCCTAATTCCTCATTGGACGAAGTTTGGTGCATTATTATCTCTACCCAATAATTCGACAAGTACCCTACTAGAACTCTCCACAATTTGTAGTTCCCATGTCGCGGATTGGTCCAAGTAATTGACGTCTTCAACAGTTGGAATGTCTTCATTGTCTTCTCCTAGTACGCTTAACCTTGCACCTGTTACAAATTACACTGTTGCATCCAGCAAGAACGTCGCCTTGAGCAAGCCGGTTCTCATGAGAAAGAATTTACTATGGCTACACACACATAACTCCTGGAAAAATACAGCTTTGTTTCCTTCAGGAAAACAGCATATTACACGTTAGAAAATACAAATCAATATGAGGCCAGGCAGCTAGGCCCAAACCCTCGCTAAGCTAAGGCCCTTAAAGGATTTAATAAAGCAAGCTCTTAACACACAACTCTAACTATGATATACAAATACAAACTTAGACATTATTGCATATAGAATTTCAGGATTAATGAGCTGTTCATTAGTTTTTGTATACATTGGTAGCCACTCCCCGTGGGCATATTTAAACGTGTGCATTATTTTCTACGTTAACACATTTTCTATGCAGTTTCATCACACAATATATTGCAAGCTTTTCACATTAATATTGGTTAACAAAACACACTCCAACAGTCATGAACTGGAACTCCTGCTGGCTGTAGGGCACAAGTGGTTGTCAGGTGACGTAATAGTGCTGTATGTAAAGGTTGCAATCAGTTTTTGATGCGTGTATTGTTTAAAAAAATTAATATTTCATGATTGCTAGGGCGAATTGCAAGTTTACATCCACTTAAGTACGGGATGAGGGGCTTCCTAATAAATATGTGCATTTTAACGAAGGGAATAGATTTGAACATAAAACAGTCCTCAAACACAAGTCATAGCATGTGGCATCATTAGAAGCACATATGATATAATTCTGGCAGGTAAAAGGCCAACGTGTATGAAGAATTTTGAATACCTCAAAGAAGCAGAAAATTATGCGTAGGCAAATCTCTCGATATATAATTTTATATTAAGAAAGTTATATCTATTGGGTGTGATATACTGCATAGATACAAATAGACAGGCACACAGGTCAACACAGTAGGACTTATGGACTCAAACCAACGGATTTACCGTCAGAGGTGTAGGAGACATTACATTTCTAGCGGGGGCCAGCGACAGCCTTAGGGACTTTTCAATTAAACCTATACAAATTGGCTTTTGTTTACGAAATGCAGGCTCCGATAAATATATACAAACATATAGTTTAGACGTGAAATAGGGAGAAAGGAAGGCATGTTGTCTCCGTTCGAAAGTATGTTTTACTGTTATTTATATTCACACAGTATATAGACCAAATGTGAAAAAAACATGTTGATTAACCTTGCATCTTCATGCACTAAGCAAATATAGGTAGGAGGAAGAAAAGGAAGACTATACCCTTTGTGCCCAAACCGATCATGCCCCTCACCGCATGCAACTTGAAACCACACTGGATATATCAAAAGCGATCAGGTACAATAATTGTAAACTGTGCTCTGAAACCATAGTCCACATCAGTCAAAACTGGGAGCATTTACACTGAAGAAGGTCTTGTGTTACAGGATATTCAATACACGGGATTCTGTGATCCCTGTATAAATGGCAGTCAATAATTTCTATATATTCGGCTACTTCTGATGCATCAAGTCTCTGATTATGAAGAAAAGACGCCAGAACTTGGCTATTATAAGGTTATTACAGTTAAGTTCTGACTCCCAATGTCTTCTGCCAGAGCCAGCAGACAAGGTGAAAGGCAGGTGAGGTCGTGGAAGATAATTAAAGCAGCTATTTAAAGCAACAAATGCAACATTATTTTTCTTTCCTCTGCTCTATATTAATAGCTTACAATGACAATCTTTTGACTCCTGAGGACCAACACTGAATCACTGCTGGAAACCAGGGACCCCCAAGCAATGTGTATGATTTATATTTCAAACATTCAACAGTAATTCACAAAAAATACACCAACAACTTCACACCAAACAAGTACTCGAATTACTAAAGATCTAATTATTTTATATTACAAAAATATGCAAGAATTGACATTTTAATGGGAGGGTGGGTGCTACATCTTAGGTGACTAACTTTTAAATGTTTGGTCTTATTTAGAAAAGCTGAATCCTCAGGTAAGATTCTACATTACCCAAGCATTTTCTGTTTTTATTATTTAGGTACGTAAGATCTGAGAAGACTTTTTCACATAATTATGTGATGGGGAAAGGAAATAAAACTATCTCTCATCTCTCCATGGCCCCTCTGTCACATGTAATAAATTTGTTTAACAGCACCTGTCAAACCAGTGTAGGGTGTCGGAGCACTTTACAGGGGCCTACATGGTGTAGGATTCACATGTCATCCACACTGGTAGGCATTTTCTTAGAGTACTTGGTCTGGAGAAGTACAAACTCAGGATCCAGAACATAACAGAGTGGTTAGCATTGACTTTAATAATAAGAATATATTTCTACACAAGCAAACCTTGAAAGACTTGGAAAACAAAACATAATTTGTGCCATGCAGTTTGCATGCAGCTCTTTGATGGCAATTCATTGCTTATTGTACTAGATGGGGATTGTAACTTATGAACTGCACAGTAACAAAAGATTCTCTGTGACAAAAGTAGTAACCCACTATGCTATGCACATAAAATACTGTTCTTTGCATGATACAAGTTATTTGCAGCGGGTATATTAACCATCTGCGCTACCTTAGGTGAGTCAAAACTTCCACCAGACAAAAGCCCTACCTATCTCCAGCAGGTACATTAATCACCAGAGTTATCTTGATGCTTTTACTTTTTCCCAGAAGCTGGTGGTAGCTGCTGTGGAAGGGTGGTGGCGGTGTGGGAGAGATGATAAGAAAAAAAAGAACACTTCTCTGTAGATGGTTGCCATCTCTCCTCTGTCCTCTTCTCTTCCTGACTCCCGGCAGCATGGAAGCACACAGGCTCCCAGACTTCCCTAAGCCAATCATTACAATGCTGTCACCAGCATGACAGCAGCATTGTGATTGGTCTGAGCGGCCCAGTTCGGAGCTCAGACAAGGAGTGGAATCCTGTGCATGTTCTCCACCCAGCTATGAAATACAGCAAGGTAGAGAAATGCTAAGTGTGCATGTCTGTTTGACCAGTCCAAGACAGCCGGCCAAACCGTCATGCACACCTATAATGAACATTCCACTCCTCCTCCCTGTGACACAGTCTAGCCCTGCCCGCCCTAACCTAGCTCTGCATTGAAAGAAAAAGATAATAACATTGTGTTATTTCATTTTATTTTTCCTTTTTTGCACTGCGCAGAGCAGTGGGGTGACACTCCTCCACCTTAGCAGAGGTGCGGCCGCTGCTGAAAGCTGCTAGATGTACAAGGAACTTTGCAGTGCTTTTAAAACTGCTGCACAAAGAAGTAATAAATATAAGAACGCACGTGTTTCTAGAGGCCCCAGCTGGAGAAGTGCCTTTCTTCTGACCCATGCCTGCGGGTCCCCTGGGAATGTGTCACAGACCCCGGGGGGCTCAGACCACAGGCTGAGAACCACTGCACTAAGGTTTTAAGTGGTTTGTAGGTAAGGTGATGGTGTGACCATGTATTATATGGACTATTGTACCCCTTGGCATTGATGATAAGGATACTGCAAGTCACCTGAGCATTCCATACTTTATAAACAAACTTTGGCAGAACCCATAGGTCTCATCTATGCAGAGCTATTGGCTTTGCCAATGTTTTTTATTCAGGTTGTAAACTAGCATGGGACTGTTCAGCATGGCTATAAGGAAATGGCATAAAAGAGAATAACGTGTCATGAAGTGTTGTTAATTGGTGTGGCACAGAGAGTTGAGGAGTGAGTAGAGTGTGGTAGAATGGAGTAGTGTCATAGAGTGGAGTAGAGTGGAGAGGCATAAAGAAGAGTGGCATAGTGGGGAATAAAGTAACGTGGAGTGGTGTAGATAGAGTTGAATAGGGTGTTGTTGAGCATAGTAAATTGTTGTATAGTGCAGTGGCATGGAGTGTTGTAGAGTGAAGAAGAGTATCGTAAACTGAAGTGGCATACAATGTCATGGAGTGGAATGAAGTGGAGTAGTGTGTCATAGAATAGAGTGAAGTAAAGTGGCCTGGAGTGGTGTAGAGTCAGTTGTGTAGAGAGTCACAGAGTGGAGTAAAGTGTTGTATAGTGGCACAGAGTGGAGTATATTTTAATGCAGTAGAGTGTCGGAGTGGAGTATCATGGATTGTAATGTCGTATAGTGAAGTGTCATAGAGTGGTCTAGAGTGAAGTGGTGCAGATTACAGTGGTGCAGAGTAGATTGGCATAGAGTGCATTGGTTTTTAGTAAAGTAGTGTAGAGCGCATTGGTGTAGAGTGTACTGGTTTAGAGTAGAGTGCACTACTTTAATAGTGAGGAGTAGAGGACTGCAGAGTGGAGTGGTACAGCATAGATTGCAGTGGTGCAGAGTGCAGTGGTGCAGAGTGCTGAGTTGTAGGGTGATGTGGTACATGGTAGAGTGGAGTGGTGCAAGATAAAGTGGTGTAGAGTGCAGTGGTGCAGAGTAGAGTGGTGCAGAGTTCAGTGGCAAAGTGTGCAGTGTTGCGGAGTAGAGTGTCATAAAGGACATTTGTGTAGAATAGAGTGGTGTAGAATGCAGTTGCATATAGTGGTGTAGAGTACAGTGGTGCAGAGTAGAATAGAGTGGCGTAGTGTGCAGTGTTGCAAAGCAGAGGGTCATAGAGTGCAGTGGTGTAGGGTTATGTAGAGAGCAGTGGTGTAGAGTGCAGCGGTGCAGAGTAGAATAGAGTGGAGCGACAAAGTGGAGTACGCATAGTGTGGTATCACACTGCCATTACAGGCGACACATCTTCAATAGAAATCACCATTACATCTGAAAGACTACAGTTTTACTGATAAATGTATACAGCACACAAATGTTAAAAGTGGAAATGTAATTACCTATTGTATTAATTTGTTTTGATCATCTTAAAATATTTCTTTGCAATACACTTACATTCTTAAGTATCTGCACATTTAATTTACAGACATTTAAAGTTTGCTGTGTGGTAGAAAAAAATAGCATCCTAAAGCCTTCCTCCACCACAACCCCAGTAACCAGCATGGTTGCCATATAAGTTCTCTCACTTTGAAGCCAGAGGAAGGAAGACAAACACCAAGCTCCATGGGAAGACAAAGCCTGTCATTTGACCTTGGTCTTTGAATGCACAGCAAGTGAGACAATATTTAAAGGCCTGTTTACAGAAAGCTAACAATGGTGGAAGGAAAGAGTTAACAAGAGATGCTCTACAGGAGGGGCAAACTCAAGCTAGACAGCCTAAATCAAATACAGCTAGCAAATAGAAACCATGCAAATGTGAGTTACAAACCATAAAGCCAGAGGTAAGCAATAGGTGGAATACATTCCCAGGGAAGCTTTCCAAATCTCCCTTAAATAACTTTAGCAAACCAGACAGCTTGGACCTAATGAACTCAGCCTTGAGCCTCGTTCCTGTCTATGTTCACGGAACTCCTCTGTGACTTGCAATATCCTTATACTGTATTGCAGGCGGTACTTTATCCCTTATATTAAGAACTGTGTACTGAAAGTTATAACCGCATGCAAAGCTTGGTGAACATGCACACTGAACCTTCATACCCCCTTCTCCCAGACCGCCACCCCTACATCACTTGGTGGGCCGCTGTGTAAAATGAAGCAATCAAGATGAGCCAATTATGATACACTTCAGAAGAGTGACTAAGAGATCTTGCTCTCTGTAACACAGATTAAAATATATGCAGAATTACCACTTCCTTCTTTGAGACCCAAAGACATCTGAGGTCTGCTGTGTACCTTTTGATCCCACATTGCTGACGATGAGGATGTTGCACCATCCACCTCCCCTGGCCTAACCCAATACAATATGCCATCTAATTATGCTATTTAGAGTCTTTTAGACACACCCTTATGGGCATAGACTGCACTTACTGTATTGTCCTGTAACATTATTAAATGTGTGCAGATTTATGCAAATGCATTGGTACGAACTCTGTATTGCTGATGCCTTGGTTGGCTATCACCAGGGCCACTGGAATTATGCAATGTTTTCGCACAAATATTGATTTGCAGTATTTGCCACAAAATCCATCATCTGATGCACAGTCTGCAGATTAAAACAAAAAAATGGTTTCTAGCACAAATGGTTCAAACGTTACTAAAGGCAAAGCAAACTGTGTTGGTGCACAGTGGAAAATATGACTGCTAACCTTTCTTTTGCTTGTTGCTATATTTAGTTGTTAAGCTGGTACTAATGAGGTGCAACCTAAGCCCAGGGAATGTTAACAAGTGTAAAAATGACAAAATAATGGAATTCTATCACAAAATGTGTCTCATTATGCTGCATAATTTGCTTCATAACTCAGTCAACCATGCCACATAATTTGGCCCTTACCTGCCGCATAATTATAGTGGTCCTGACTATCGCCAATGTATCCTCATCTAACTGTTATTCTTTATTTGACATTTTTTTCTGTCCCTACTGAAAAAAATGAAAATTATTTAAAAAAATATATAATACAAGGCAAACGACAATGTTCAAAATAGAAAAGAAAAGATAACACACTTCAATATGGTTAAGTATGTAACAATAACAACATCATAACTAATAATGGTAGGCAAAACTTCCCAGAATGTAATGTGGCTTCTCCCTGTTAGCCACACTGTAATCCAACCCTATATTACTTAGATAAAAAACATTATGTGTAAATGTTAGAAAGAGATACCCTTGGAGTAGCTAAATTGTATAGTGTGAAAAGGTAATATCTTGCCTTCCCTGTTTCACTAAATGGTGTGATCCTAGGCAATTACAAATACTCAGGGCACAAGTGCTAAAAAAAGAAGTGGGGGTACTAACCAAGTTAGGCAGTATGCCGGTGACATCACAATTCATGCCACACATAGCATGTGACATTGCACTTGGCATCACAACCCATGACCTCACAGGAAGTGGCATCAGATCTTAACACCTCAAGACATATGCTTAGCAGGTCAATCATGAGTATATTTGAGTGCATTACTATATTCAACAAATGAGACATTGCTTTGGGGTTGTGACAAAAAAGTTACACAACTCTGACACCTCAGTTTATACATTTATTTATTAGAGGCTTTGCCACAAAGAAATTGGCATAAAGGAGAAACGTGGCAGTAAATCAGTTCTGCTTAATAGGTTGCAAAGTCTGCATTTTAAAATATCTTGTGGGGGTTAAGGCATCTGCTGAAGAGATCTTTGTGTGCCCAGTGAATCTCAGGAAATAATAATAATGTGTATGTATGATGTCATGCGCTTGAACACCCTGCATTGGGATGAGTATCACTAGAAAAGAAATAAAGCAAAACAGTGGTATTTATATTGTTATTTGTGTGAATACTGAGACGGACCAACACATCTGGCATTCTCACGGTGCATACATATCTCTTATAATAATGAGGTACTGAACAAAGTGAAAACCATGTCTCTCTTATGTACCTGTGAAGTAATTGCAAGCTGTCTGCTTTTGCTTCCTCCATAGCAACTAGATGTGAGGCTCCAGACAGCTCGCAGCTAGAATAATCAAACAAAAGGAGGCCTGATGGCCCCTTAATTTCGGCCTCTGTCCTGGGGCAGCAGTCATTTAAAAACAGAAAGCCCTCTCCCATACTGCCCAGAAATAATGAAAGCGCTTCTGAAAGTGTGTGCAGGAGCTACTGAAAATGTCCTGCTACATCAGGACAAATTTGCCATATTTTACAGGGGCCCAACTTTTCGGCCGGGTAGACTCCTTTACAGCCTACAGGATTCTTCCTCATTACCCTGCTGGGCTCGTCTTCAAGGTGGCAGGTGGTGGTGGGGATGAGGATGGCAGGATGCAGACAGCAATCTGCAAACTGGACCATTCTAAGTCGCACTTTTTTGCGCTAATGGCCCTGCGCATCACAGAATTGAGAGGGGAAATTCTTTTGACCCCTTGTCCCCCCACCCTCGTCCCCTGTGTACCCCACACTCCAGAACCTGGTGAGGATACATCCCCTTTTCCTCGTCAGTTCCTACGCCGATGTATACCGTCATCCATGAATTACAGACCATCAAACGTGCCAGTATCAATGAACATGGACAACACATCTACATGGCTCCGTAATTGCTCACTATTAGGCCCTATTAGTGTCTAAGCATGCACACATGCATTTTTATACACAAATACACACAAAACCAACAATTAATGTCATTCACATACTCACAAAACACATAGAAGAATGCATATGTATGTATCCTACATGTATAAACAATACACCAAATGTCAGGCATAGATGGATAGCCCATAGGACAGACTGGCAGCAAGAAGGACAGATGGTCAGACAACGGACAGACAACATACATGCATAGAGAGACCAATCACTTACAGACAATTGTACAAACACCTTAACAGATAAATGGGCACAAATGCACAAACAGGAATATAGATGAAACACAGGTACACCTATACATTGGGTAGCAAAGAGCAGAGCTTCAATGCCCATTCATCACTTGGCCTCCACACAGAGAAATCACTTCCAGAAAGTTAATAGAGTATTTTGGTGTCCGAGCATATCCTTTTCCTACACTCTTTGGAATATTACTACCTGTAATGGCGATGCATTGTATTCTGTTTTTAAACTGCACCAGTAATGTGAAAAAATATTTCCTTGGACACTCCATACTGTGTTTGTGTAGGGATGACACACATTACTGTTATGCATCTGTCGTCATATATTTCAGTGGCATCAAAACCACAATTGCCAAGGCAAATAAAATGTAAGGTGAAGAATCTAAAAGAAGTGCAAAACAGCAAGGTATGTTTCATGAATCACAGACCATGGTGATTGCTCTGGGACGCATTCCAGACCGTTGTTTTTCACTCACTGTGCCATTCTAGATAAAGATCCACCTTATGAAAATCAGTCTTGGTCCTGCTCCAGTGGGAACAGTCCATCCCAAACTGCCAGGCCTGTCCACTCCAAATGGAAACACTAGCACCTCAGGGTAGTTTCAATCTAATTTGGTCTCAGAAAGGATGCATAGCTAGAGTCCCATAGGATAGAGAGCATGGGACCCAGCTCTGGGCATAGCCTTCACACTTGAAGTGTCTACTGCTACAAGACATGGCAAAAATGAATATATCAAGTTGAGTTAAATCTGTTTGGTTTAGCAGCTAATCACAAAGTGAAACCAAACTTTCTGTTATTTCTTACATCAGGTGGGGTATCTGAATATGCCATTCCAATAACTACCAGTTTATCAAAGTTAGAAAATATTACCAGTCTAGGAATCTTGCACATTCCTTTTTAGTTGAACATCTTATTCCCTGTAAAAATGCTGAAACAGATAAACCCAGAAAGGTACTAAGGGATTTGTCAGTATGTCAATCAGTCAATCAATCAGTATTTGTAAAGTGCAGCTACTCACCCGTGAGGGTCTCAAGGCTCTAAGGGTGGGGGCCTCATCCGATGAGCCATGTCTTCAGATTCTTCCTGAAGATGGTGAGCGATGGGCTTGGTCTGAGGTGCAGGGGGAGGTTGTTCCAGCTCTTCGCTGCAGTGTAGGTAAAAGATCATCCTACTGCAGTGGTTTTGCGGATGCAAGGGACGGTGGCCAAGGCCATCTGGGCGGAGTGGAGGGATCTGGCGGGGTTGTGGAAGGAGACGCAGTCATTCAGGTTGGCTCGTCCTGCGTTGCGAATGGTCTTGTATGTGTGAGTGAGAAGCTTGGAGGTCATTCGCTTCTCAACTGGTAGCCAGTGGTGGGTCCTCAGGTGTTGGGAGGTGTGTTCCCGGTGAGGGAGGACCAGAATAAGTCTTGCGGCAGCGTTCTAGATGAGTTCAAGTTTTTTGATGTTCCTAGTTGAAGTGCCGGCGTAGAGGGCGTTGCCGTAGTCGAGCTTGCTTGTGACTAAGGCGAGGGTGACTGTCCTGCGTCAGTCTGCTGGGATCCATTTGAAGATCTTCCAGAGATTGTAGAGAGTGTGCCAGCAGGAGGAGGTGACAGAGTTTACCTGGTGGGTCATGGATAAGGAGGCGTCGAGGATGATTCCTAAGTTGTGGGTGTGCTCGGTGGGCCCAGGGGGGGTGCTGAGGGTTACGGTTGTCGGCCACTACAAGTCATCCTAAGCTGAGGTGGCATTTCCGAAGAGGATGAGCTCTGTCTTGTCGGAGCAGAGCATGAGGCAGCTTTCTCTCATCCAGGTGGCGATGGCTTCCATTCTTTTGTGAAAGTTCCTTTTGGCCGTGTCTGGGATTTCGGTGAGGGAAATGATGAGTTGTGTGTCATCAGCATATGGCACGATGATCATACCGTGGCTTCTGACGATAGAAGCAAGAGGGGTCTTGTATACATTGAACAGTGTGGGACTCACTTAGGATCCTTGGGGGACTCCGCAGTTGACTCCTGTGGGTCTGGAGGAGTAAGATGGGAGTCTGACCCTCTGTGTCCTCCCAGAGAGGAAGGAGTGGATTCATTCCAGGGCTCTTCTGCGGATTCCTATGTCGTTGAGTCTGGTGCGCAGAGTGCTGTGGGATACCGTGTTGAAAGCTGCTGAGAGGTGCAGGAGTATGAGTGCTGCGGTGTGTCCATAGTCTAGGATTAATTGGATGTTGTCGGTGGCTGCAAGGAGTGCTGTCTTCATGCTGTAATTGCTGCGGAAGCCAGACTGGGAGCTGTCCAGGGAGTTGTAGGCCTCGAAGAAATTCCATAGCTGTGCGTTGATTGCTTTCTTTAGTTCTGATGGGTCGGCCGAAGGTTTCTTCAAGAGAGGGCATATTTGGGCGTGTTTCCAGTCCTCAGGGAAGGTGCCTGTGCTGATGGAGCAGTTGATTGTGTTACTAACCTCGGGGCGATGGATGCGCAGATGTATATGTGGTGCAGGCAGGGGTCCGAGGGGCCTCCGGAGCGGGTGCTGTTCATGATGTTGACTGTTTCCTCTGTGGTGAGCGTGGACCAGTCGTGGATGGTCTGAGTGGGTTCTGGGGGAGAGGGGGTCAGATGCAGGTTCCGGTGCCAGTTGACAGAAAGCTGTCATAGATGTCCTGGATCTTGTGGTGGAAAGAGGAGGCGAGTTTGTCTCAGAGGTCCTGTGACGGGGATGCTAGGGGCTTCATAGGGGGATCTGTGAACTCATTGATGACTGTGAAGAGTTCCCTCGAATTGTGTATGGAGGAGTCGATACGCTACCCGAGTGTGTCCTTCCTTGCGTTCTTGATTTTTCGTCAGTGGGCAACGGTTGTGGCTCTGAATGAGGCGAGGTGTTCACTGGATTGGCTGTTCCTCAATTTTTTCTCTAACGCTTTGATTCTTGCAGTTTGGTGGTGAACCAGCTGCCTACTTAGGAATGCATTTGGTTGATGTCAGTCGGAGTGTAGGTGCATTCGGTGATCCATGCGTTGAGGTTGTGCGCTGCTGTGTTGGTTTCGTCAGAGGGGGGAGGGAGGTATTTCGTGAGCGATGAGGTGAGTTGCTCATTAGTGATTTCTTTCCCTTTCCTGTTGGGGGTCCTAGAGGTGTGGGTGCGGCTGCTAGGTGCCGTGATTGTGAAGTGTATGCAGCGGTGGTCGGTCCAGTCGGTCCAGTCTGGGGTGGAGATGGTCTTGATGGTGATCCGGTTGCTTGAGGTGAAGATGGGATCCAGTGTGTGTCCTGTGATGTGTGTGGGTGCAGAGACCAGCTGCCTGAGGCCGAAGGTGGCGAGGTTGTTGAGTAGAGCGGTGGTGTTTGGATCGGTGCAGCCCCCAAGGTGGAAGTTCAGGTCACCAAGGAGTTTGTCAACTGACACCATGACCTGGGGGGTAGCGATGTCTACAACATTGTTTATGAAAGCTGGGCAGGGCCGGGTGGCCTGTCCGGTCGGGTGGTGTCGATCAGGTCCCGAGGTTTGGTGGTGTGTTTGTGGAGGGAGCGGATGTTCAGGAGCAGGCAGTTGATGGATTTGTGGAGGTTGTTAGGTTCTTTGTGTGCGGAGAGTATCTTTGGTTTGTTGAGGTTGGCGCTGAAGTTGCAGTTCCTGCAGGTGAAAGGTCTGTGGGTGTCATTGAGGGAGATGGTGCAGCAGTTGTTGAGATGTCCGGTGTTGAGGCATAGAAGGGTCTTGGAGTTGTTACGGAGGCAGTCCAGGGGGTGGTTTAACAGAGATCCAGAGTTCCAGGCGTGGACAAGCGCAGACGGGCTTGCCTTTGGTGCTCCTTTGGCACACCAGAAGCGCTCTCCCTGCACATGGTCATCATTAAGAAAGGGAGGGGGCCAAGGGGAGCAGTCAGCTGGGAGGCGGGAGTGCAGGAAAGGTGCTTCGCGGGGGAGGGGGCAGAGGAAGAGGGGAGAAAGGAAAAATCACTAGGGAAAAACGGGGGTGAAAAAAAGGCAAAAAATGCAAGAGTGAAAGGGCGACAGAGAGAAGAAAAGGCAAATGATAGAAGAAAAAGGCAGAAAATACTTACTTGTGATGGCCACTAGACCACCAGGGATGAGGGGCAGGGACGAGCCTGCGGGTGGAAGAGGGCCTCGAACTGAGAATCAGGAGACTCTCAGTTCATTCCCGGCAAAAGGCAGAGGCAGCAGCAGCCAGAGGAGCTGGGGAGGGCAGCAGATGCTGACCAGGACTATGTGGTTGATTACATTTGTTTTCGATTAGTATAATAAACATCTGAAGTACTACAAAATTACAGCTTCAGATAGTACCTACTCCAATTTCCTCTCTGATCGGGCACTGAATAACTATGCTTAATGGCAGACAGAACAGGGAAAAGTGTAAGGTACTGAACATAAGAAAATTAAGATAAAAAAGATTCATTTATTCTGACAAATTTAGCTTCATTAAATTGCCTATATGTTTTGTATGTAGGTATGTAATCCGCAAGAAATAGTAGAAGCAAACTGCTGGTTGTGTTAATGAGCAAACGTTATTAATAAAAATGTGTCACTAAAATGTATAATGAAATATTGAAATAACGTGTTTAAAGGCCTAACTGAAAACTGTGCACTTACTCTCGTGTACCCCACAATTTAGTTCGATATGAATTTAAATGGTGACTAATAAAAATATATTCTGTCTAATCATGCTTAAATATACTGACAAGTTTATTATTAATGATGTACTAAAACATTAATAGTTTAAATTTAAATTAGATGTTTTATTTTTCATGCTTAGCACTAGTTTAAAGATCTCATGTTTTAGTAACTTTTCAGAGGCACGTTGTTTTAAAAGAAATGCTAGCTTTGCAAAAATAATGTTTCTTCAAGCATCCTGTGTGACTTGCAGTTATGTTCTTTGCTTGTTACAATATTCCTTCCTGAGATGAGATAATGACACATAAATGAAACAAAAGGCCTCAGTGCTCAATGTCGTGTTTTTCATGCAACATTTGTATTCTGCTTGACTTTCATTTTTTGCAGGAAGCACATTTTATGTTTCCATGTAGTTTTAAATATAATTAATCACAAAAGCTGGGTCCAAAGAAGACCAATAGAGGTTTAGTTAGTAATTTTTGGGACTTTAGTATAGCAAAGTTCTAGATGATGTAAGTTGGTTCCCCATTTTCTGAGCGTCTTGTCAGTTCTGTCAGATTCCTTTTAGCTTCAGTTCTATTCAAGTGCTGTTATGTAGCTCCTAGCCTATGATTCTAACAATTTCAGTCATATTAGGCCCAACTTGCTGAACTGTTTCCCTTCATGTCCTGATGTTGTTTCCTGATGTTCCTGCGCTCTGCTGACGAAGTGTCTGCTGTTCGCTGATCTAATTAGGAGAGGTATAACCAATGTGCATTTGTCTTTTTTGCAGGTTTTTCTTCCTGAGAGAATCCAACCACTTATTTTCATTAGCGCCCTAGTTAGATGTTTCCCAAATTAACTTTTGTCTTATTTTTCCTTTTTGCATGAAGCCCACACATGCTTTTCAAATTAGAGTGTTGGTTAGGGACGCCAGACCTAAATCTAATTTTGAATGTATATAAATCGGTTGTGATTTAATTCATTTGCACAACTAAATGTATGTAATTTCTATTTTCCACTTGATCTTATTGTTGTTCTGTATTATTCTTTTGGACTATCTTGTGCTTAATGCTTTAATTGGATTGAGATATTTTAGGCGTTTTGGACAACCTGTGATGTTTCTGTATTTCTATCATTTGATCTTGCACTTGATTTACGTGAACTTAGTATTGTTAATCTAAAGGGCAATAAATGCTTAAACTTTACTAAACTGGTGTGCTGATTCATGGCCATATAGGTCCTGGAGTGTTTAAATTACTGACTCAAATTGATTATGTTGATGATTTGATGTTATATTTGATGTTTATGAATTCATAGTCTATTTGGATGATTTCACACTCCTATCTGAGTCAAAAGTTCTGAGTCGACCTCAGAAGGTAATAGATGATTTACCTATACGTGTCACCTCATCATAATAATATAAAAGCAAATAAGTTCTGACATGCCCACAGTTTTTGGTAGCAGAGGACGATTTTGCCTCAATAGTAGGTAAATCATCTATTGGTTATGTCTCAATAGGAGGGTATCATCTGATGGTTTCATCTCAATAGGAGGGAAATGTCCTATTTTTGAAAGTTATATGTCATTTAGAAAAAATTGGGAAATTTACCCTTACCAGTGGTTGTTGAAAATTAGATTTTTGAACATTTGGTTTTGGCATTGCTTGTTTAGGTAAAGTTTGTTTTTTCCAATGCCTATTTGGAGATGTTCCCAGTGTTTTTAGTGTGATTTGCATTTGAGATAGTGTTTGTGCTTGCAGTGCTTTATCACATTGCACTTTCTGGGAAAACAGTACAGGTTGTAGGAGTAGCAAATCAGCAACTGACAAATCCTATTACTGAGCCTATTTCTGTTAAAATTGGCAACTTTGAAGGCATGCACTGATTCATAGTCTGTGATTCAAGTCCAGTTAGTCTTTTGAGAAAAGATTTGCTGTGTAAAACAAGATGTTCGATTACTTGCACAAATGATAGTATTGCCATCCACACAAACAGAGATGATGAAGAATCCTGTTAACTGGAAATTGCAATTTGATTAATGAAGAATTTCCATTGATTACTCTTTATCCTGCATTTACAGCATTAGACCTGTCAATTGACTTACGAGATACAGTTATTTCCAAAGTTTGGGATCTTTCTGGGAAAGACATTGGTCTAATCAGAGGAGTTGAGCCAGTTAGAGTCACAGTGAAACCTAATGTAGTTTTTCTGAAGACTCCCCAATATCACATCGCACCAGATGTAATTAAAGGAGTTTCTCCTGTAATTGCAGATTTTGTTAAGCAGGGAATTTTGAAAGAAGTGCTGAGCAGCCCAAATAATTCACCTATTTTGGGTTTGCGTAAACCAAGTGAAACATTTCAAATTGTTCAGGATTTGAGAAAAATTAACGAAATTGTGGTCAAATGTTGTCTAGTGGTACCCAATCCATCAGTGATTCTGTTCCAAATTCAATGTGATGCAGAATGGTTCCCAGTGATGGGCTTTTCCCAAGTATTTTTCTCAGTGCCTCTACATGAGGATAGCCAGTTTCTCTTCTGTTTTAAATTCTGCAATTGTGTGTATTGTTGGTGTGGGATCCCACAAGGCCTTTCAGAATCTTCATCGATATGTAATCAGGTGTTGAAAAAGAATTTGGAATAATTGGAAATGCCTTTTTAATCATCATTGGTTCAGTACATTGATGGCTTACTCATTGCTTCAGAGACACAGAAAGCATGCAGACAGGATACTATTGCCTTATTAAACCATTTGGATGAGAATGGACATAAAGTATTCCCAGCAAAATTACAGTACTGTCAAAAAGAAGTGAAATACTTGGGACATCAGATAGAGAAAGGTGCAAGGAAGGTGTCCAGAGAAAGGGTTACAACTATTTTGCAAATGAACCCTCCAGTTACTCAAAGAGATGTCAGGATGTTTTTGGGAATGGTGAGTTACTGCCACCAATAGTTTCCAAATGTTTCTGTTATTTCCAAGCCATTACAGAGGTTGACCCACAAAGACATTGCTGACCCTGTTCTGTTTGATGAAGCTTCTATGAAAGCTTTTATTGAGCTGTGAGAGAGTCTGTGCAGAGCACCAGCTCTGGGAATGCCTGACTACACAAAGCCATTTTTACTGTTTTGTCATCAACGTGATTGTTGTGCACTTTCTGTCCTGATGCAAGTACATGGTGGCATAAATCATCCTGTAGCATATTTTTCAGCTACACTGGATCCTTGTTGCTGCCACTTTACCAGGCTGCCTTAAGCAGGTGGCTGCGGTTGGATTGTGCATTGCTCAGTGTGAGAGCCTTGTGATGGGACATCCTTTGACTGTTTTTGTCCCTCAATCGGTTGAAGTCTTGCTTACCAAGACTCAGTATTTAACAAATTCTAGGTTGTCAAAATACGAACTGACAATTTTAAGTTCTTCGAATATCACCCTCAAGAGTTGTGCGGTACTTAATCCAACAACCTTGCTCCCAGCAGACAATGTTGAATCTGAAAATGCAAATGAAGTTGAACATGACTGCCTAGAGGTTACTGAACTGTGCACCAAACCCAGACCTGACATTCAGGATATTCCGCTGGAGAAAAATGATCAAATAATCTTTGGAGATGGTTCTTGTTTGAGAGCTGGTTATGCTGTTGCACTATCTCTGGCATACTTTGTTGTGCAGCTATTTTAGCCATGTTCTGAGCACGTTGCTTTAGCTATTTAGGCCTGCAGCTGTGCACTTTCACCCATCTACATTTTGTTTAGCATTGCTTTATTTTTCTAGCAATAGCTTCATTTGTGGTGCTGTTTTTTCCTCCCTATCCTGTTGTTCTTTCACCTAGGAAAGCATTGGCTCTTAGTAGGACATATAGTTCAGTTTGTGCTTTCCAAGGCTACAGTTAGATAGGGTCCCTGCATTCACAGAAAACAACACACTCATATGTGGGGACCATTTCTTAGAATGTCAGCCGGTTTACTATAAAACACCTCTTAGTCCCAGACACGTTAGAGGGAGATTCCAGCCAGATGACCACGACTGTATGCTGATTGCTGCAAGCTTTGCTACAGCTACATGCTTAGGCGGCCGAGCCCTGATCCATATGGGGACGAGTATCTATAGACCTTAGGCCTCTTCTTCAGGTATGAGGGATGATGTTCTTCCAGGGGAAAAGCCAAAGGGCAGATTAGGCTTAGTGTGCTGTGCTCATACTCAACGTAGGTGAGGGGTTATAGATCCACTCCCATGTTTAGACAGCATGGTAGGACTGTTCTTGTGTTTTACATTCCTAGTCACATGCCAGACCCTATTGTCTTTCATTATCCTCATTATCGCTATGCACCTTCTTTTATCTGAGATGCAGAAATTTTAATAAATGCTAATTTAAATATATTCTGCCTCTGTTGTCTTTGCCTGAGTGAGATCTTGATAACTGAGAGAACAGGATGCGATCTGATGTACCACGATTTCTGGGGAGTCTATCTTCCCATGAGCTCGGTTGCCACAATCATCTCAGTCAGAGATAGGGCGTTGCTAGTTAGCCGGAAACCCCGGATTAGGCCGACAGGTGTCACCATGTATGGAATTGTAGTCAGTACCCACAACCTAGTTGATCCTATTGCTCAAATCCAGTAGCCTCATTACCCTAATGAGAACCTACGCGACAACTTGAAGCTTAATGGCTTCAAGGATTATTTTCTGCAAAAGTGGCTGAATGGTGGCTCTAACTAGAGCATGCTGTATTTCTGCACAGCTTAAAATTACAATTTTTACAGACAGCCAGTATGGATTTGGTGTAGTGCATGCCTTTGGGCAGTTATGGTCCCAGAGAGGATTTATGACCTCTTCTGGCTCACCAGTTAGAAGTGGTGATAGAATTCATGATTTGGTACAAGCTCTACAGTTGCCTGAAAGGATTGCTGTGGTCAAGTGTGCCTCATACCAGAGATCTGGCGATTCTATCTCCATGGGAAATTCCTCTGCGGATCAAGTTGCTAGATTTACTAAACTGAATTGTGTAACATTTAATGAAGAATGGAAAAATGTTGGTGCGATAAATACTGATGAGACAAGTCAAAATTACATGTTGATAGGGATTGACACTTGGGAAGAGATAAAAAGAATCCAAGATGAGGTTCCATAAGACTAAAAGAAAAGCTGGATAAAAATGGGTTGCTTTCAAAGAGAAAAGGATAACATATAGGTTTCAAATGAAGGACAGGTGATTTTGCCAAACTGTCTACTGATGCAAATGGCAAGATACTGTCATGGTCAAACACACATAAGCAGAGACGCACACGTAGAAATGATAGCCTCACAGAAGCAAAGCTGTTACTTAGAGAGTTGACCCCACGTTTCAGGTTGCCAGCCTCTTTAGAATTAGACAGAGGAAGTCACTTCAATAACAAGTTGATTAACCTCCTATGTTCAGCCCTAAACATTGAGATGCATTGTAGCTGCCAACCAGAAGCTTCTGGATTAGTAGAACAAATGAATGGAACTTTGAAAATGTGATTAACACAAATGTGTGCATCCACATATCTGGAATGGCCTGATGCTTTACTATTGAATCTAATGAGCATGAGAAATACACCTGAGAGAAAGACTAGACTCTCTCCCCATGAAATCCTCATGGGCAGAGCAATGAGAATACCAGCTGTTCCTTTAAATGCACTTGTAAACATTACAGATGACTTTATGCTAGACTACTGCAAAGGTCTAGCTGATATGGTTCGCTCTTTTTCTCACCAGGTGGAAGCAACAAACGTGCCACCATCTCAGGACCAGTGTCATAGTCTCCGAGCTGGTGATTGGGTGGTGATCAAGAAGCATGAAAGGAAGATCTGCTTCGAGCCTAGGGGTAACTCGCAAAGTGACGTATCCTCTGGAAGCAGATCCAGTGTTGCTGAGAGGACCATCAGACGTTATACAGTCTCAAAAAGCAAGAAGAGAGACTGTGGAGACTGAAAGAGAAAATACAGTGCACGCTGGTGAAGATCCACGAACACCTCTGAGGGATTAAATAGAGGTTAATCCTGATATTCCTCAAACAACAGAAAGAGAAGTGGATGTAGCAGGAGAGTCAAGTCTAAGGAGGACTCTCCCAGAAGGAGACGATTGGGAAAAAGAGGTAAATCTGATCTCATTCCCTGAAGAAGCCGAAAGTGGGGTTGGGTTGAATCAAAGTCACACAGATTTGACTCCTCCTGAAGTGGCTAATAGTGCAGGTGAAACAAGACAAAGTCAAAGCCTTGCCCAACAAAGAAGAATCGTAAGTCCAGTTTTGCCATCACTGTCTAGAAAAACTGTGAAAGGAGACAAGTGGCCTACTTTGCACTGATGTACTGTTGAGAATAAAAGAAGAGCTGAAACAACAGAAGGAACAGATCTGAGTGAAGGAGAGATAAGTGCAAATCAAAGATCAAAAAGAAAGAGAGTTGCAAGTCGAAGATACACATGTCCTGAATGGGCATATCTCGCAGCTGATGAATGGGAACACATATTTATGTCCTTTTTTTTTGACCGTGAGAATCAAGTTTTTCATCGTGGAACTTGAAATTACATTTGAACTGAGTTTTGAAATCACACTGCCAATTGAACAAGAGAGACATTATACATTAGAAGGAATAATTAGTGATAAGCAGATTCTGATATAACAAGAGACATTTGAAACTGATTTGGACAAAGCTGCTAAACCGATTTTCGACACGTGCTGGAGAAAATTCTGAAAGCTGCGGTAAGTAATCGCAAAGAACAATGAAGATTAGTTTTTATTTTTGTTTGCCCACATAGTTAAATGTATTTTTCTTTTTTTTTAACTTTCTGACTCTTTACAGGTCATGGATACCAATCACAATCGCATTAAAAACAATAGCTGTTGCATTAGCAGTTGCATGTGAGTTAATAAGTTTATTGTTGATTATAAGCATGAGTGTTACTAGTAAAGCTGAAACTAATAATACAACTCCTTCAGAGACTACTACATTTTATAATTTAGAGAAGTTTAATAGGGATGAGAAATACTTACACTTAGACAGCTCACAAGGAGATCTTTCCTTTAATGTTTTCTTTTATTATTGTATTAATATGTTGAGGCAATGGATGTGAGAGAGTGTTATGTGTGTACACAGATTCCTTCATCAGTACAAGAAGGAATTACATATCATAGCTTAACACTAACATATGGAATTAGCTGCAGTCTTTTATTAAGAAGATTCTATAACCAAGAATATATCCAATATTTTTACTCTAATATGGATGTTGTATTTTCATTTGTTCCAATTAACCAACATTGGATTAGTACTGCTAAAACTAAAAACATTGACATTGTAGGAGGTTTCTTTGAACCTACTCTAACATTTGCTACAGTTTACGCACACCGAAACAATCTCACATGTACACTTTCACAAGATGTGAAAACATTTCTGGGACAGACTGATGATTTTTTTTTTTTTTTTTTTTTTATTGAATTTTTATCAGGCTCCACCAAGATAACAGAAAAAAAAAACATTGCAATTCCATACTTTGATGGTCATTACAACCCTGGCGGTCGGTGTTAAAGCGGCGGTAAGACCGCCAAAGGCCGGCAGTAAAAAATTTGCAATTACGACCGTGGCGGAAACCACCAACAAAGACAGCCATTTTAACACTCCGACCGCCACAGCGGTACAAACAAACAGCGCGGCGGTCACCGCCAACAGACAGGTGGAACACAATGTACCGCCCACACTATTATGACAGGCCAATACGCCACCTTTTCCGGGGCGGGACCCCCGCCGATAAAAACACGGCGGAAACAAACATTTCCAATGGAAAACGCTCACCTCGACACACTCCACGCGGAATCGGGACAGCATGGACCCGGAACTCCAAATTCTACCTGCAATAGTCTTCCTGCTCCTCTACCAGGAGCACGAACGCCGGCGGCGAAGACCATGGTGAGTACTGCACCTACGACACAGGGGAGGGGGGAGGGAAAAAACAGGGGCACACACATGCAACACCCCCACCCTCACCCACTACAACACACACACTAATGCATATCAATACATCACAGTTACACCCCCCCAATCCCCCAGGAAGAATGCAAAGACAATAGAAAATTAGTGTAACCATTGTAATATATTAAAAGCAAGTAGGCAGAAATATATATATACACCATGTACATAATATATACCAAGCATAGTAGTCCAGGTAGTGCTCTAATAAAGTCCGTGGAACACTGGGACCACACGGTATGGGCGAGGCCCACACAAGATCCCCGACCATGACAGAGAGAACACTGCAGGGGCATTATAGAGCAACTAAACAAGCACCTCAGGGAGAGGAAAAGGGGGGGCACCTCAGCCGCTTGAGTGCACGACGCCAAATACACGAGGGGGCCACATGCCCACTGTTCCATCCTGGGGAGTGCAAAGTCACAGTCTCTCAAGTCTCTACAGTGGGTGGGTTGCCCACTGTCCAATCCTGGGGAGTGCAAAGCCACAGTCTCTCAAGTCTCGACAGTGGGTGGGTTGCCCACTGTTCTATCCTGGGGAGTGCACAGCCACAGTCTCTCAAGTCTCTAAGGTGGGTGGGTTGCCCACTGTCCAATCCTGGGGAGTGCAAAGCCACAGTCTCTCCAGTCTCTACAGTGGGTGGTTTGCCCACTGTTCTATCCTGGGGAGTGCAAAGCCACAGTCTCTCCAGTCTCTACAGTGGGTGGTTTGCCCACTGTTCTATCCTGGGGAGTGCAAAGCCACAGTCTCTCAAGTGGATAACAGTCTCCACTGGTTCTGGAGGGGGCATGGTGCCCAGAGTGCTTCATCCTGCCAAGGATTGGGGTAGTGGATGCTTTTCTCCACTGGTTCTGGAGGGGGCATGGTGCCCAGAGTGCTTCATCCTGCCAAGGATTGGGGTAGTGGATGCTTTTCTCCACTGGTTCTGGGGGGGGGCATGGTGCCCAGAGTGTTTCATCCTGCTAAGGACAGAGATAGTGGATGACAGTCTCCACTGGTTCTGGAGGGGGCATGGTGCCCAGAGTGCTTCATCCTGCTAAGGAAAGAGGTAGTGGATGACAGTCTCCACTGGTTCTGGAGGGGGCATGGTGCCCAGAGTGCATCATTCACCCCGTGACGGACTCAGTTGCATCAGTGCCCTTGCCGCTCATGGGCCAGCGGTGTTGAGATGGCGGTGCCCTGTGCAGCGGTGCTTGAGATGGCGGTGCCCTGTTCAGCGGTGCTTGAGATGGCGGTGCTTGAGTTGGCGGTGCCCTGTTCAGCTGTGCTTGAGATGGCGGTGCCCTGTTCAGCAGTGCTTTGATGGCGGTGCCCTGTTCAGCGGTGCTTGAGATGACGGTGCCGTGTGCAGCGGTGCTTGAGATGGCGGTGCCCTGCTCAGCGGTGCTTGAGATGGCGGCGCCCTGTGCAGCCTTGCTTGAGATGGCGGTCTCCTTTGCAGGGTCTCAGCTGCTGGCGCTCCTTCATGGCCTAGCGGGGCTTGTGCTGGCGGTACTTCATGGCCCAGTGGGCTTTTGCTGGCGGTCCTTCATGGCCCAGCGGGGCTTGTGCTGGCGGTCCTTCATGGCCCAGCGGGGCTTTTGCTGGCGGTCCTTCATGGCCCAGCGGGCCTTTTGCTGCCGGTACTTCATGGCCCAGCGGGACCAGTGCTGACGGTGGCCTCCTGGGCAGGTGGGCTGGTGCTGGCGGTGGCCAGCTGGGCTGGTGCTGGCGGTGGCCTCCTGGGCAGGTGGGCTGGTGCTGGCGGTGGCCTCCTGGGCAGCTGGGCTGGTGCTGGCTGTGGCCTCCTGGCCAGCTGGGCTGGTGCTGGCGGTGGCCTCCTGGGCAGGTGGGCTGGTGCTGGCGGTGGCCTCCTGGGCAGCTGGGCTGGTGCTGGCGGGCCCCTCATGGGCAGGTGGGCTAGTGCTGGCGGTCCTGTCCTGGGAAGCTGGGCTTGTGCTGGAGGTGGGCTCCTGGGCATCGGGGATGATGGCGGTCTTCTCCGCCGTGCTGCTCTTCCCAGACTTGCCGGGTTTCTTGTGGCCCTTCCCCACCATAGAAGGTGTCACAGCTGACTTCACACTCCCACCGGGACCCCTGTGAGCGGCTTTGGTGGCTGGAGTCTTCCCCCTCTCCCGCCGGGCACTGGCCAACTTCTGATTCTTCACAGGTGGGGAATTGTCTGTGCTGTGGCTCCGTGCCACACTGGCTGCCCTGGTGGTCGGTGCACTCCAGATTCCGGTGACTACAGGCACCACTGGTCCCGGAGATGTTGTGGCTGAGGTGCTAGTTCGGGGCCTAGGAGACGGACGGGATGGGGGAGGTGTGGGAAAGAGGTCAAGGTTGGACAGGAAAAGTTTTTGGGAGACACTGGGACGGGTAGCTGGAGGGGCTTTGGGAGTGGAGGAAGAGGTGGTGGTTGTAGGAGGTGTACGTTTGGTGACTTTGGGTGAAGGTGCATGCGCTGGAGGTGGATGGCTGTTGGGTGGGTGCCTGCCTGCTTTTGTGTATCTTGCGAGGGGGTGTCACAGGCACACTGGGAGAGGACACAGGGGACGTGTGAATGGTAGTGGGGGTGGTGACTGCACGTGAGCGGGTGTGGTGGTGGTTGTGCTGGAGAGGGAAGTTGTGGCTGTAGAGGTAGTGCATGCAGGTGTGAGTGGAGACGAGACTGGGAGGGAGGAGGGAGACGAGGAGGAGGGGGAACAGTGGAGGCAGTGGATGTTGGTGTGTCTGCATGTGTGTGATGCTTGCGTGAGTGCCTGTGGGATGTGTGGTGCTTATGTTCGCCTGAGCTTCCCTTGTGTGTTGACGTGTGTGCATGCTGGTCTGTAGGTATGCTTGGGATAGGCTGAGGTACAGGGGATTGGGTCTGGGTGGAGGAAGTTGGAGGGAGGAGGCTAGAGACGGGGACAACGGCTGCCATCAGTGCTGAGGCCAGAGTCTGAAAAGCTCGCTGAAGGGCCGCCTGACCAGAATGAATGCCCTCCAGGAATGCATTTGTTTGTTGCAACTGCCTCTCTACACCCTGGATGGCATTCAAAATGGTAGACTGCCCAACAGTGAGGGACCTGAGGAGGTCAATGGCCTCCTCACTGAGGGCAGCAGGGGTGACTGGGGCAGGGCCTGAGGTGCCTGGGGCGAAGGTGATGCCCACCCTCCTGGGTGAGCGGGCACGGGGCAAAGGCTAAAGGGCTGCTGGGAGGGCGGTAGGGGGGGTGGCGGCTGTACCTGTAGATGCGGGGGGCACAGATGTTGCCACCACCACAAGGGAGCTCCCATCAGGGGACGAGTCTGTGTCGCTGGTCTCAGCTCCTGTCCCCGCCGTGGAGCTCCCCTCGCCCTCCGTCCCACTGGTGAACGTTGAGTCCGTAGTCTCGCCCTCCAGGGCCATGTGGGATGCAGCTCCCTCGTGCTCCGGTGCCGCTGCTCCTCCGCCTGATGATGCTAATGCACACAAGAACAGGGAGACCACAAAAAGGGGGGGGAACGACAGAAGAAAGACATGTTGAGTGCATGCAGTACCGCTACCGTTGGAGGACACGACAGACACACAAGCCCCCTACACTACGCCGCGCTCTTGGGTTCCACTGTTCAATTCCTGGGAAATGGCCTACAAGGCTATGGACGACATCTGCACACAAAGATGACACAGGGGCATGACTAGGTGTACTTAGCACTCTACAGAGGTGGGCTGGGGTGCCACATGGCCTGCCTTACGGAGGGGCCTTGCCTACGGAACTCGCCCTGGCCTAGGGAAACCCACAGCCCACCTCCCCCACCCAGACCCCTCCACTGCGCGCAAAGTCAGCAGAATGCAAGTGTACTCACCCCCTTGGGTCTGCTGTGATGCCCTCAAGCACCCATCCAACTCCGGGTAGGCCACCGCCAGGATCCAGAACATCAGGGGGGTCATGGTGCGACGGGCACCTCTCCCACGTTGGGAGGCCATCCCCAGCTGAGCCTCCGCCATCTTCTTGCTCTAGCGGCGAATGTCCTCCCATCTTTTCCGGCAGTGGGTGCTCTGTCTGTGGTAGACCCCCAGGGTCCGGACGTCCTTGGCGATGGCACACCAAATATCTTTTTTCTGGTGGGCGCTGACCTACATGAAATGTAAAGGGGAAAAAGAGAAGTTATTACCAACTGCACCGTCAAACTGATTGGCCCCCATCCCTACCCTTGCCATGTGGCACATGCATTCACTGTTGTTTCATGCATGCAGCACTCTCCCCCCTTCCTTCTTACATCCAGCCCTCTCCACACAGGCATAGCCCATACAACATGCTCCCTGTGTACTTACCTGTTTGTCTGGAGGACCGTAGAGTAGCATGTACTGGGGGAGGACCCCATCCACGAGCTTCTCCAACTCCTCCGATGTGAAGGCAGGGGCCCTTTCCCCAGACACTCGAGCCATTGTCTCTTCCAGACCGAGGTCACAGCAGCACTTGCAGTGTAGGTCCTCTCCTGTCGAAGATCAGGTATCGAGTGATTGAACAGATAGAAAATGGCGGTCACATCCGCGGTGGTGCGTACCGTCACCGCCGGCGTACATCGTCATTGGCTCCTGGGACCCATAGGGTCCAATGTTAACCAATGCAGCATTGCGCCGCGGTCTTCGACCGCCTACCGCGACGGTGTACAACGCCAGCACAGTTACATCACATCCCATTGTCCCACTTTACAGGTCAGGCAGCCGCCATTTCAGGGGCCCACATGGCTTCATTTTCAACTGCGTCACACATACCTAGGCCTAGACTCAACACACACACAGGCCATCTTTTGTGTAGGAATGGTGTTCTGTGTAAACTGTGGGTACGTACCTCTGAGTTGTTTGACTCTGTGCTCGCTGTTGTCCTTCATAGGCACCGTCTGCTGGGACATGTGAGGAGATGGTGGCATCCTCCGGTGTACCGACCGTTGGTGGACCTGTCAACAATGGAGGAGCGACATGTGATTATCACATACAGGCTTGACCGTGCCACAATCCAGGAACTGTGTACCCAGTTGGAGCCAGACCTGATGTCAGCTATCAGCCATCCCACAGGAATCCCCCCTCTAGTGCAGGTGCTGTCAGTACTCCATTTCCTTGCAAGTGGGTCATTTCAAACAACAGTGGCCATAGCCTCAGGTATGTCCTAGCCTATGTTTTCCAACGTTTTGTCCAGAGTGTTGTCTGCCCTTCTGAAACACATGCGGAGCTACATCGTTTTTCCTCAGGTAGATGATTTGCCTACAGTGAAAGGTGATTTCTATGCTCTGGGACACATCCCCAACATCATAGGTGCCATTGATGGGACCCATGTGGCTTTGGTCCCTCCCCACAGGAGTGAACAGGTGTACAGAAACTGGAAGAGTTATCATTCGATGAATGTACAGATGGTATGTTTGGCAGACCAGTACATCTCCCATGTGAATGCCATGTTCCCTGGCTCAGTGCATGATGCCTACATCCTGCGGAATAGCAGCATCCCTTATGTGATGGGTCAACTCCAGAGGCACCGTGTGTAGCTATTCGGTGAGCACCTGGAAGCTAGTCAGTGGGAATGGTTGTCTGGGTCTGGGGATATCCCTCCAGGTTAGTGCGTGTCTAACAGTTGCCCCTCACCATTTGCAGGTGACTCTGGTTACCCCAACCTGTCATGGCTACTGACCCCAGTGAGGAATCCTAGGACAAGGGCAGAGGAACGCTACAATGAGGCCCATGGGCGAACTAGGAGGGTGATCGAGCGGACCTTCGGCCTCCTGAAGGCCAGGTTCAGGTGCCTCCATATGACAGGTGGATCCCTATTCTACTCACCAAAGAAGGTGTGCCTGATCATCGTGGCCTGCTATATGCTTCACAACTTGGCTTTGCGACGACAGGTGCCTTTTCTGCAGGAGAATGGTCCAGATAGCAGTGTTGTGGCAGCTGTGGAGCCTGTGGACAGTGAAGATGAGGAAGCAGAGGAAGAAGACATGAACAACAGGGACTCAGTGATCCAGCAATATTTCCAGTGAGACACAGGTAAGAGTACAGACCTGCCTACTACATGTACTTTAACACTACTACCTCTCTACTGTCGTTTTCACCCAGTGTATGGTTGTAACTTTCCCTTACGATTTCACAGATGTGGGTCCCACTGTGTGACATCTGCTTAGGTTCCTCATGGACTAGAGCTGTGTGACATAGGTATTTTGACATTACAATTGAAAGAGCATTTTGTCACTGTAATTGCCAATACACTATTTCGAAATCACAGACAGACTCCAGATTGTTTTGTGCTTTAAGTGTGTTTATTTAAGTGCTCAATATTGGAGGGTGCTGTAAAATGGTGAGGGGTGATGGCGGAGGAATGTCCATGGCAGAGTCCAGTCTATTAGTCTCACAGGTGCATTGTACATATGGGCATAGGAAGTGGAGCTGGGGCAGTTTAAGTATGGACATGGTGACAAAGTGGGACAGTAGGATGACAATCAGGGTGGTCTCATTTCTTGGCGGGGGTCTTGGCATTGTGCTCTGTCTTTGTCCTGGATCTCAGGGACCGTTTGTGGGGTGGTTCTCCCTCTGCAGGGGGTGGGGTGCTGGTGTGGTGGTCCTGTGGCGGGGCATCCTGTCCACTAGCGCCGGCAGAGGTGGTGGGCAGTTCATCATCCATGCTAGTGTCAGGGGCCCCTTGTAGTGCCACAGTGTCCCTCCTGGTGTTGAGTACTTCCTTCAGTACCGCTACGATGGTGCCCAGGGTGGAGCTAATGGTTCTGAGTTCCTCCCTGAAGCCCATATACTGTTCCTCCTGCAGGCGCTGGGTCTCCTGAAACTTGGCCAGTACCGTTGCCATCGTCTCCTGGGAGTGGTGGTAGGCTCTCATGATGGAGGAGAGGGCCTCGTGGAGAGTGGGTTCCCTAGGTCTGTCCGCCCCCTGTCGCACAGCAGCCCTCCCAGTTCCCCTGTGTTCCTGGGCATCCGTCCCCTGGACCGTGTGCCCACTGCCACTGCCCCCAGGTCCCTGTTGTTGTTGGGTGGGTTATCCTGGGTTCCCTGTTGTGGTGGACACACAGTTGATTGACGTGTCCTGGGGACGGAGGTATGGGCCCGCTGGGTGGGTGCTGTGCTGGTGTTTCCAGAGGGGGGTAGGTCTGTGGTGGCCTGTGACTGGGTGAGGGGAACCGACTGTCCCGAGGTCCCCGATGGGCCGGGCTGGTCATCTAGATCTAGTTGGACAGAGCTGCTGTCATCACTGTGGGCCTCTTCGGTTGGTGGTGTGGATATGTGTAGACCCTTCTGTCTGGTGACGTTGGGTAGGGGTCCTGCAGGGGTATAAAAGGATGTTTATTACATCTGTGTTTGTCATGGTGTGCAATGGGTGGGTGACCGTGCACCCCCAGTGCTTGCATTCCTGTGTGGGACCTTGTGTGATGATGGTTTAGGGGGTTGTATGGGTATGTGCAGTGGGCATACTTTAGTGATGGGTGTCCATGCTTTGTTGTTGCATGCAGGGCTTGGTGTTGGGATGGGTGGTTTGTGATGTTGGGACAGATGTGAGGAGTTGAGGTGCTGGGGGCGATGGGGAGGGTGGGGGTATGTGCTGGCATGCAGGTAGGGTAGGGGATGTAATAATTAAGATTTTTCTTACCAGAGTCCATTCCTCCACCTACTCCTGCAAGGCCCTCAGGATGCAGAATCGTCAAGACCTGCTCCTCCCATGTTGTTAGTTGTGGGTGAGGAGGTGGGGGTCCGCCGCCGCCAGTCCGCTGAACCACCTGGTGATGTCTTGAGACCACGGAACGCACCTTCCCCCGTAGGTCGTTCCACCTCTTCCTGATGTCCTCCCGATTTCTTGGGTGCTGTCCCACTGCGTTGACCCTGTCCACTATTCTTCTCCATAGCTCCATCTTCCTTGCTATTGAGGTGTGCTGCACCTGTGATCCGAATAGCTGTGGCTCTACCCGGATGATTTCCTCCACCATGACCCTGAGCTCCTCCTCTGAGAACCTGGGGTGTCTTTGCCGTGCCATGTGTGGTGATAAGTGTGCTGATATGTAGTGGTGTGTTGTGTGAGGTACGTGGAAGTTCTGTGGGTGATGGTGTTGTGTGCCTGTGGATGCTGTTGTTCTTGCTGGAGCTGTCTCTCTCTGGCCTTCTTTCGGACTTTTTTGTCATAGGGGTTTGTGGGTGATGTGGGTGTGTGTTTTATATTGTATTGGATGTGTGGGAGTGGTGTGTGTATGTGTATCAGGTGTGTGTATTTGGAATTGTCCAATGTGGCTGTGTTTTGTAAGAGTGTGTGTATTTTGAGCACGGCGGTGTGTACCGCCAATGGAAAACCGCGGTTGAAAGACCGCCGCGTGGATTCGTGTGTCGTGATAGGGTGGGCGTTTTTCTGTTGCCGTGACGGTGTTGGTTTTGGTATCGCCAGTTTATCACTGACCTTTGGTGTGGCAGTCTTGTGTGGGTGTCTGAATTTTGGTGGATTCCGAAATGTGGGTCATAATAGCTGTGGCGGAATTCCATGGCCACGGCGGTGTGTTGGCAGTCTTCTGCATGGCGGTAAGCGGCTTTTACCGCCAATGTTGTAATGAGGGCCTTTGTCTTGAATAACTTCCCCAATGGTTTCCAGAAAGAAAGCTCTAGACATATCAAATCAGACTAGGTAGCTACGCAAATTCATTAGGTGATTTAACCTAGAACAGATTTACCCATGATTGCCTAAAAAGAATTTGCCCCAGATCAGGGAAATCTTTTTACCACTTCCTATTCTCCTAGCATATCTCATTTTCTGATTTCTGACTTGCATCATTTTGCTCAGCCATTCTTGAGGGGTGGGAGATGACTCAGATCGCCAATTTCTTAACAGGAGAGATCTGGAAACCACAGTGGCGATAAAAATGAGTTTCTCCCACCTAGATGAAATCCTTGCCTCCTTGTCGAAACCCGAGAACATCAACCAAATACTGGGAGTTATAATAACCTGAGCCATAGTTGTTAGCATCTTGAATATTCCATCCCAGTATTCCTGTATAAATCAACATGTCCCAATCACATGTATCCAACCCGCCACCCCTACTGCCTTACAGCAAACGCAGATATCAGGACAGCTAGGCACCACACAGGATAAGGCTTGCAGGGTTCGATATAATAGCCATTTACTAAAAAATATCATTCAATGCCAATTCGTACCTCTAAGTACTGTAAAATGTAAACGATTAATCCTCTCCCAGCACTCTCTTGACAGGTCAATGCCCTCTTGGCGGGCCCATTTTCTTGCCTCCTTTGCCCCGAGATTTACCTTCTCCCGCTCTAAAAGTAGCCTTCTTCATGCACCCGCACGCCTTATCCCAGGAGGGTCAACCAATTCGGCAACTAACGCCTGTGTATTAATTATTAAACCGATATCCAAATCCCTTAAACTGTGAAGCATAGTATTATAGGATCCCACCAAAAGAAAATCATTTTGGACAACCATCTGAATGTTTAAGGGAGTTTCTCAGTTGTCATTGGTGCAAAAATCCCCAACTTTACTAAATCCTGCATGCTCCCATCTCCTTACTAAGTCTGAATTGAGCTGAGAACCAGAGCGTAGCGTAAACTGTGTGAGAGGAGTGTAAAAATGCAAATATGGGATAGAATATCTGCTAAAAAAATCTGATTTTCTTTTAAAGAGCCATTTAAGAATCTTATAGCAATTTTTTTGGGGAGATTTCACCAAAAGTGCTGGATTCAGAATATCGTGCTCCCTGCATATTAATTCACGAAAGTCATTAGTGAATAAACAGCCTACAGATTGATCTGCTTTAAAATTAGTGAAATAATGCGCAAAAAAGGCATCATAATAATCTTTTAAATTGGGTAATGCTAAACCCCCCTTTTCTCTATCCGTGTATAATGTGCTTAATGTGGCCCGAGCCTTCTGATTTTGCCAAATAAATGGGCGAAACATAGACTCCAGTTTTTTTTTTAATTGATGTTAATACACAAGGGATGGCCGAGAACAGAAAGTTAAATAATGGTAATACTGACATTTTGATCAATGCAATTCGACCTAATATAGAAAGGGGGAGAGACCCTCATCGAGCAAGCAGAGCCTGAGTTTTCGAGAGAAACGGGGCGTAATTAAGGTCATACAGGTCTCCTATGTCGGCTGAAAAGTTAATCCCAAGGTATTTCTTTGGCCTAGCATTCACACAATGTCTTAATTCGGGGAGCAGTTTAATAGAAGAAGTGCCACACAGAATAATATCGGTCTTACTCATATTAATCTTGTAGCCACCAAGTTGCTCAAATTCGGCAAACACATTAAAAGCCGCTTCCTGGGAGGTTCGCTCTCCATCTAAAAACATAATGATATCATCAGTATACAGTTTGATCTTCCCCATTGACTTCAAGGGGGAATTAATCTGATTATTTTGTCTGATTTTAATGGCTAAAGGCTCAATGAAGAGAGCAAAGAGTATATGGGATAGAGGGCAACCTTGCAGAGTCCCACATTGTACTTGAAGTTGACCAACACAAGCGGAATTAATAATAATATTGGCTTCAGAGTTTGAATACAACCTTCGAATTAATGCAGAGACCTGAAAGGGCACTTTATAGATAGACAACATTGCGAAGAGTGTATCCCACACAACAAAATCAAATGCTTTTTCCGCATCTAATAAAAGGATTATGGCAGAAATTTTATTAGAAGCAAAATAATCAAGAGCCTCGGCTAAGTAGTGAATATTAGTTGCAAGTTGCCGACCAGCAATAAATCCGTTCTGAGGGGGGTGCACCAGTTTATTGACAACCCCATTGAGCCTATTAGCCAGAAGTTTCGTAATAATGTTACAATCTGTATTTAGCAAAGAGATTGGACGATATGCATTAGGATTTTCCCTGTCTTTATTCTGTTTGGGAAAGCTAACTACATTCCCTGAGTGCCAAGAATTGGGAATCTGTTCGCCCTTAAGCAGGCCATTAATTAAAGACAAAAAATTGTCAATTAATACTTTAATGAAACCTTTCTAAAATTCAGCAGGAAAGCCATCAGGTCCACAAGCCTTCCCCATGGGGAGGTTCTTGACAACCTCAAGAAGTTCCAACTTTGTAAATGGCTGTATTAAAGCATCGCTGTCTTCTTCTGTAAGACTAGGAATATCCAGTTTCCCCAGGAATTCCTTAATGGTCCTAGGGTCAATATCCAAAGCATGGCTGCAAATTTGCCTATAATGTTCTAGCATAATTTCCTCCACAACTCTGGGGTCAGTATGCCTAACCCCGGTGACATGGCATCTCAATGCATGTATCATATTGCCAGCAATTCGATTCCGAGCTTGCCATGTCAAGAATTTTCCTGTGAAATTACTCTCTTCAGATACCTTTTGTCTATAAGTCTGATATCCTATATCAACCTTCTTAAAAAATGTGTTGGCCAGTGCCTTTTTAGCTAATTCAAAAGACTGTCTATTGTTTTCCATGGGGGTATGTAGGTAAGTAGTTAAACACCTTTGCACTGCCTCTTCCAGAGCCCTGGCTTGTTGTCGCTGGGAAGATTTGTCTGCTGCTTCCTTGGCGATTACCAAGCCCCTGAAAAAGGCCTTAAACAAATCCCAGACTATAGCCGGAGTTGAAGATCCCTGATTACGTTTGAAAAATTCACTTATTTCGACCTTAGAGATCTGTACCCATCCCTCATCTTGAAGGAGCTGTTGGTTAAAGACCCACCTTCTAGGCTGAGGCTTGGAGACTTCTGAAAAAAGAGACACTTTCAGCACCAGGGAGGCATGGTCAGATAAGCCAGAGTGCCGCACCGACTGAGTCTTAAAACGCAATGTTTTAGATATCAGAAAAAAATCAAAGCAGGAGGCGGTTTTAAACCGGGTTGAGATGCACGTATACTCTCTCTCGTTTGGGGCACTCATTCTTCAATGATCACAGAGCATCAACAATTTGGCATAGTCTTTGAAGATTTTGGCAACTCTAGGCTTATGTTGTTTCATACCCCTAACAGTGGTGTCCAAGATTGGATCCTGAAGAAAATTAAAATCCCCACCAATAATAATTTTACATGATAGTTGCAAAAGGGATTGAAACAGTCCTACATAAGGGGCTGGGTCATCTAGCAAGGGTGCATAAAAACTAACGAAGATAAATCTTTCTTTAGCAATTAAACAGTGCACCCAGCACCATCGTCCTTCGAGAACGCAGAGAAAGTCAAGTGGCCGAGCATTTAGGCCTCTAGCTAAAATGACCGCCATGCCTCTATGGGCTGCTGGGGCTACAGCAACCACCTTAAAATCGGCAAACTTTTTAAACATGTGGAAGCCTGCAACTTTTTTAGATGGGATGTGAGTTTCCTGTAATAGAATAACCAAGGGATTTAGGGCAGTTACCCTCTCTTCAATTACAGACTTTTTCCTCCGATTATTTAACCCATTGACATTTCAGGAAACTATTCTTAATGAGAAATTTAACCTTGCCATTGAGTTCTCATAAAAAATCGCCGAAGAAGTAAGTGATCTGAACCCACCAGGGAATTTGAGTCTTGGCCTGGTCCAAATAATATCACCCACTTTATAACCTTAATCATTCTGAATTGCGTGTAGCTACGATTTAGTGTGGAAAACCAGGATCCTGTACCCCTTGCCAGCCCTCCCTACACCCACCCCGACCCTTAGGTGGCCGACACCTGGGGCACTCCTGTCTGAGCAATCTGGGGCCACCCCCTGACCCCATCCTTCCCTAATCGGGTGCCTTGACATGGCACCCTATACCATAGACTCCAAAAGGACTGGAATATAAGTGCCATAGTGACGCATTAGATTTACACTCTGTAAAGTCCACCTTTCTCAAGCAACATTCCCCCTCCCAGTGCATAATCTCTCCTCCTCTCCCCCTCTCCTATTCATATTTACCCCCCACCCCACTTGCCCAGACTGCTTTTGAATTGAATTCAACAAAGTCTTAGCAGCATCAACTGAATGAATTAGATTAGAATGTCCCTGAAAAAACACTTTAAGTTTAGATTGCTGTACAAGTCCTGCCGGAGCGCTGGCTTTTTGGAATGCTGGATTCATCCCTTTCAATTCTCTCCTCTGATGTGCATCCACCACCGACATATCTGAGAACATTTTGAAGGCAATATCGCCAGGGACCTGATGTATTTTACTCTTAATCGCTTGTTGAAGGATGTGTTCCTTCACACGTAAGTCACCAAAATTTACGAGAATAGTTCGAGGATAATTTGCATGGGGTGGCTGTACTGCGGGGACCCGATGGGCCCGCATGATGGTAAGACTCAAATGTTTATCCGCTGGTTCTGAATGAACATGATGCAGGATAAGATCTGCGATTAAATTTGTGACACTCTGCCCATTTTCACGCCCTTCAGGAATTCCTGTAAATCTCAAATTAGATCTGCTTGAGCGATTCCCCGCATCATCTAGCCAAATCTGTAAGTTTAACAAATCTGCTTGGCATTTTGCCACTGACGGTTCCACAAAGACGTGGGCTTCCTCCAGATCAGATACTCGCTTTTCGACCTCCTTGATATGTGAGTCGAGTTGCTGTATATTACTAGAAATTAAATTCAATTGCGATTCCGTTCTCTGATTTGCCTCATTTTGAGAAATTTTCAAAGCTTTTAACTTGGTTAAGATCTGAAGGAGCAAATTTTCTGAAGGGATATCAGAGCTTGCCTTGTCTCTAGGTGCATGAGAAAAAAAGCCAGCTTGTAAGTTCAGCTGATCTCGGGCCAATTCAGAGGGTCCATTAACAGAGGAGTTCGGGGGGCCTGGCTGTAGTACTCAGCCCTCATGCAGAAATTGACTTGCGGGACTCGCGGGATAGATCGAGTAGGGAGCTGTTTGCCTGAGGAGCAGAGGCAGAGTCACAAGTCAGTGGGGGAACAACACTGATGATTAAAGAAAAGAATTAAAGGAGAAGATAGAGAAGTGATTAGTGAAATGCACTTACAAGAATGATTATGCATAAGGTGTAACTAGCACACAAGGGAAGTTTGCTTTAGACTATCAACATGTACAAAAGCTGTGTATATACAGACCTCAATCCAGAACTGATACTAAGTTTGTGGAAACAAGTGAATGCAGACATGTATTTCTTTTTAACAATTTATGGGACTTTATGCTGAATGGACGAGATCCTGTGATATCTGGGGTTTATTGCATCTGTGGAACAAATGCTTAATATTATCTCCCTATGGGATGGTATGATACTTGCTACTTAGGAGTGTTTTTTTCTAAGATTTATCAAGTTGACAGTATTGAAAAAACACATGAGAACCTGAAATCAATATCAAAAAGATCAAGTCATTCAGAAATTATTGGAGATATATTTGGAGCAATTTTTCCTTCTGTAGGAGTTGTTTTAAATGATATGAAAATTAGAAAGCTGTCTACTATTGTAGGTAAAATGCAGATTTTTCTGGAGGAATCATAATAATGGATACTGAAATGGATGCAGTACATTCAATGGTTCTTCAGAACCGTCTTGCATTAGATATCCTTTTAGCAAAGGAAGGCGGAGTCTGCCGGATGCTTAAAGTAAAACATTGTTGCACATTTATTCCTGATAACAGTAAAGTAATTAGAAATTTAATTAAGACTTTGACAGATCTAAATTCTGACCCCAAAGATATGAAAGAGCCAAGTGTGTGGGAATGTATAGGCAAAAGTTTTACTGAAGTGAAATATTGGTTGGGAAACCTTGATCAGGGTATTGTCGGTATGATTCTGAAACGATTATTAATAGTGGTTGTATGTGTCATTTGCATAACTGAATCGTACATTGTGTATAGAAGCATAAAAGACAAAAGATGAACAATTAACAGAGGAAGGAAGACATTAAAATGGAAAAGATGAGAAGCAGATACTTTCATGATTTGAAAAATTCTGAAACCTGGAGAAAACCGATAAATAGGGGACATATTAAACTACGTTTTGAATTGTCTCATTAGTATTAATTCAAGTGTTAATAAGTATAATTTTTGATACAACATATATAGTCATCCGAGGAGGGATTGTTAGAGAGCAAACATTAATAATAAAAATGTGCCAATAAAACGTATAATGAAATAATGGAATAACGTGTGTTTAAAGGCCTAACTGAAAACTGTGCCCTTTGAAATGTGCTTATTCTAATGCCCGCAACAATGTTGTTTGATATGAAATTAAATAGTGACTACTGAAAATATATTCTGTCTAATTATGTTTAAACATACTGACAAGGCTATTATTAAAGTTGTACCAAAAGGTTAATGGTTTAAATTTAAATGAAATGTTTTATTGTTCATGCTTAGCATTAGTTTTAAGGTCTCACATTTTAGTAATTTTTCAGAGGCACGTTGTTTTAAAAGAAATGCTAGCTTTGCAAAAATAATGCTTGTTTAAGCATACTGTGTGACTTGCACACTGTGGAAACGTTATGTTCTTTGCCGTAACAATATTCCCTAATGAGATGAGAAAATGACATATAAATTTAACAATAGGCCTCAGTGCTCAATGTCATGTTTTTCATGTAACATTTGTATTCTGCTCTACTTTCATTTTTGGTAGGAAGCACATTTTATGTTTCCACGTACTTTTAAATGCAATTAATCACGGAAGCTGGTGTCCAAAGAAGACGAGAGAGGAGTGACATGTAAACTAAGCATGACTGCAGAAAACATGAAGAGATACATCTGATGCTCAGAAGATGTTTTTCTGGTTGAAAACAAGGCCACCTCATAGTCATGTCCAATAGAGGCTTAGTTAGTCATTTTTGGGACTTTAGTATAGCAAAGTTTTAGATGATGTAAGTTAGTTCCCCATTTTCTGAGCGTCTTGTCAGTTCTGTCAGATTCCTTTGAGCTTCAGTTCTGTTCACTTGCTGTTACTTAGCTCCTTGCCTATGATTCTAACAGTTTCAGTCTTGTTAGGCCCAACTTGTTGAACTGTTTCTCTTCATGTTCTGATGCTGTTTCCAGATGTTCTTGATGTTCCTGCACTCTGCTGACGAAACGTCTGCTGTTGCTGATCAACTCAGGAGAGGTATTGTCGCGTAGGCTCTCATTATTCTAATGAGACTACTGGATTTTGAGTAGCAAGATTGTCCACGGTGTGGGAGACTGAGTCTGACCCACAGTGGGTGACACCTGTTGATCTAAATCTGGGTTTTGCTCCGGCTAACTAGCAGTGCCTCATCTCTACCAGGGGATAGTGATGATTGGGCAGCCGAGCGCATGACATATTAGGCTTCTCAGGTTAGTCGTGGTCACTCAGGTCGCATCCGGTTCTCTCATTTACATTTCAGTCTCATATATAAATGACAAACAGAAGCCGTATATGTTTTAATGATTTGTTGAATAAAACGACTGCAACTTAGATAGCAAAGCGTGAGCTGCAATAACCAGGACGACACAACATGACAATATTAAAATGGTGACGAGAAGAGTGAAGCATAAGAATAATGCTATCATATTGTCACTATGATCGATATTTCCTATCTAAGTCATAATCTGAGCACAGCATTGTAAACTCTAATTCTGCCTTTCTGGTTTGGAGACATCAACCCTCATACCTGAGCAATGGCCTGTAGTCTGCGTTAGCATATGTAGCAAAGCATTCAGCAATCAGCATACAGTCGGGGTTCCCTTGCTGGAATCTCCCTCTTAACGTATAATGGGACTAGGAAGGGTTTTTATAATAACACAGCTGATGTTCTAAGAAAATGTCCCTACGTAAGGATGTATATTTTCTACGAATGTTGGAGACTAAACTTCTACCACGTTCACCAGCAATGTACCAAACTGTAGCCTTGCATGAAGCACAGGGTGATCAAGAATGTCTTGTTTGAGAACACAGTGCTGGGCTAAGCAAAATAGTTAGATAGATGAAAAATAAAACAAGACCGTAAAATGGTTATTTTAAAAATAACAATGCGAAGCTGAATAAAATATATCTAGGTTAAAGTGCACAGCGGCCTAGTGTGTTAAAATACCGTGCATGGAGCTATAACTAAAATGGCTACACAACACCCTCCCCTTGTCGGTTGAAAGTGGTTCAAAGCCAAAACTAAAATCTCTGCTAAAAGCTCAACCTAAGATATATATTAAAACCACGTCAATTTGGACAAGTAAAAAGGACACACAAGCATACTACGTGGCAATTTAAAACATGTGCATGTGACTTATAATCGAATCAAAAGGACATGTCAAATAGAAAAGTTCCAAACTAGGCACGAGTCATAGAGAACAGGAGATCTTCCACTTCGGCAGATGTCAAAGCCGGAAAGTCCTCGCAAAAAAGGATCAAGGAGCAGGTCTGTTACATAGCCCCAGTGTTAACCAAGGCGGCATCCCGTGGAGTGCCCATTGATGAGTTGTCGACAACTTCCTCCAGGAAGGGTAACTCATAATTAGCTTCACGCAGCAAACGCAACCTCAATGCGCATGTCTGGTAATGAACCCTCAGCGAGAACATCAAGAGATCAGCATCTACTGTAGGCAAACACTGCTCTGAAAGACAGACTTCCAGTGCATGTACAAAAGAGCACCAGAGGCACCGAAACAAGGGCTTCACACAATGCAAAACTAGTCTGAATGACAAAGACCAGTCACACTCCAATTGCTCCAGGAGTGTTGCTCCAAAATACTGCATCATACGCTCATGACACAGCTGCGCTGATGGGAGCGCCGCCATTTCTCCTCATTGTGGTGGGACAGCCATTGCACATAAACAACAGCAACAGCAGGATGCCAGCTAATAAAGCCAAAGTTATCGGAAATCCCTTGAAAATACTACCGAAAATTGAGTGGATATCTGAAGGTATCAAACCAAATATGGAGGAGAAGGTGTGAACGAAACCAGAACTTACAGCTTTGAAAAAATGTGTGATTCCAGTTGTACTGTATGCTTTAAATATTCGTCCCATGAGTTCGCGCGCAGATGTAAGGGCCAAATGATTTTTAAACAATAAAGCCTTGAGTCTACTTAACTTGTCGAAATTCATGGTTGAAGTAGCAATGTGAGGCCAAATATCAGCTACCTCCTTAAATTTAGTGGGGGGAAACAGTACGTGCCCGCAGCATGTAACGACCTTAGAGACCGAAACAACATAAACTATTCCGGCCCGCATGCCACAACAGCCTTCACTATTGAGGAGGATATAGCTGCCGTTAGAAAGCACCTGGAACGTAGGTCTAATCAAGGGGACTGGGACTCCCTTCAGATAACAAGCCAAGTTTGCAGCTGCGGCATTACACGCCCCATGCAAGGACAGCTGTTTACAAACCATCGAATTGCTGACTGAAGTCTTGCATTCTTTACTGCTAAGAAAGACCTCTTTCATGCCACTGAAGCATTTGTAGAAGAAGGAAAGCTCCCACACCTCATGAATGTAACTATCTCCCAGTTTTTCATATCTGCCTACTGGAATGTGTTTTAAACAGGAGGTGAATTGTAGTGTAGAAATAGGCAGATTAATGACCCCATGTATTAACCACTCAGCAGATGGTATTTCGGCCACTGTAAAAGGCAACTTCTCTAATTTCTCGATGTTAAGCATGACATAAGTCTCTTCCTTCTTAGCCATTAGTTGTTGTTGTCCCGTTAAATTAAAAGAAGAAGATATCTCCCTTGCACTGAAGTGCTGCCATGGGACGCGACCCGCCTTCAATGTCTGAAGTGTCCAACCCAACTGCATAATGGACCTGGTCTGACTTTGTCCATGGTGTAAAGAAGGCATATCTGAGTGTGTAATGTGTATAGCAGAAGAGACAATATTATTTATGGTATATATCCTTTCAGACAAGGTGTTAATCCCATTATCCACAACAGCTAATGCCTTTTTTAGATTTTTCTGATCTATTTGCCTTAAACGGGCAGCAGCATCTTGTTGGGAAAGTTTCCAAATCTCATTATATACTGCATATAAGAAACGCTTCCTACGTGGTGTTCTGGGGCCTGACAAGAAATCTTGCAAGTCTTGCAAGTCAGTGGAGTTAGACAGGAGACTGAGGTGTTCTCTAACTGCGTCTAGTGAGGATGATTTTAGCCACTGCTGGCATGATTTTCCCACACTATGGCGGTCATTACAACATTGGCGGTAAAAGCCGCTTACCGCTGTGCAGAAGACCACCAACACACCGCCGCGCCCGCGGAAATCCACCACAGCTATTATGACCCACAGTACGGAATCCGCCAAAATTCAGACACCCACACAAGTCCACCACACCAAAGGTCAGTGATAATCTGGCGAAAACAAATCCTCCACCGTCACGCCAACAGAAATACGCCCACACTATCACAACACACGAATCCATGCGGCGGTCTGTCAACCGTGGTATTCCATTGGCGGTACACACCGCCGCACTCAAAATACACACACATTTACAAAACACAGCCACATTGGACAATTCAAAATACACACACCTGACACACATACACACACCACTCCCACACACCCAATACAATATAAAACACACACCCACATCACCCACAAACCCCTACGACCACAATTGAGAAAGAAGCACAGAGAGAGACACCACCATCACAATACTAGCATCCACAGGCACACCAGACCATCACCCACATAACTTCCATGCACCTCACACAACACCCCACTACATATCAGCACACTTATCACCACACACACCACACCACACATCACCCACACCACCCCATGGCACGGCAAAGACACCCCAGGTTCTCGGAGGATGAGCTCAGGGTCATGGTGGAGGAAATCGTCCGGGTAGAGCCACAGCTATTCAGATCACAGGTGCAGCACACCTCCATTGCAAGGAAGATGGAGCTATGGCGAAGAATAGTGGACAGGGTCAACGCAGTGGGACAGCACCCAAGAAATCGGGATGACATTAGGAAGAGGTGGAACGACCTACGGGGGAAGGTGCGTTCCTTGGTCTCAAGACACCACCTTGCGGTTCAGCCGACTGGCAGCAGACCCCCACCTCCTCCCCCACAACTAACAACATGGGAGGAGCAGGTCTTGGCGATTCTGCATCCTGAGGGCCTCGCAGGAGTAGCAGGAGGAATGGACTCTGGTAAGTCAAATCTTAACTATTACATCCCCCACCCTACCTGCATGCCATCACATACCCCCACCCTCACCCCCATCACTCCAACTCCTCACAAATGTCCCAACATCACAAACCACACATCCCAACACCAAGCCCTGCATGCAACACCAAAGCATGGACACCCATCACCAAAGCATGCCCACTGCTCAAACCCATACACACCCATTAAACCATCATCACACAAGGTCCCACACAGGAATGCAAGCACTGGGGTACACGGTCACCCACCCATTGCACACCATGGCACACACAGATGTAATAAACATCCTTTTCTACCCCTGCAGGACCCCTACCCAACGTCACTAGACAGGAGGGTCCACACATGTCCACACCACCAACAGAAGAGGCCCACAGTGATGACAGCAGCTCTGTCCAACTGGATCTAGATGACCAGCCTGGCCCATCGGGGACCTCGGGACAGTCGGTTCCCATCACACAGTCACAGGCCACTACAGAGCTTCCCCCCTCTGGATACACCAGTACAGTACCCACCCAGCAGGCCCATAGGTCTGTCCCCTGGACACGTCAATCAGCAGTGTGTCCACCACTACAGGGAACCCAGGCTAACCCACCACCCCAACAACAACAGGGACCTGGGGGCAGTGGCAGTGGGCACACAGTTCAGGGGACGGAGGCCCAGGAACACAGGGGAACTGGGAGGGCTGCTGTGCGACAGGGGGAGGACAGGGCAAGGGAACCCCTCTCCACGAGGCCCTCTCCAACATCATGGGAGCCTACCACCACTCCCAGGAGACGATGGCAAAGTACTGGCCAAGTTTCAGGAGACCCAGAACCTGCAGGAGGAAAAGTATTTGGGGTTCAGGGAGGAACTCAGAGCCATCAATTCCACCCTGGGCACCATCGTAGGGGTGCTGAATGAAGTACTCAACTCCAGGAGGGACACTGTGGAACAACAAGGGGCCCCTGACACTAGCCTGGACGATGAACTGCCCGCCACCTCCGCCGGCCCTAATGGACAGGAGGCACCGCCACAGGACCACCACACCAGCACCCCACCCCCTGCAGAGGGAGAACCACCCCGCAAACGGTCCCTGAGATCCAGGACAAAGACAGAGAACGATGCCAAGACCCCCGCCAAGAAATGAGACCACCCTGAATGTAATCCTTCTGTCCCACTTTGTCACCCTGTCCATACTTAAACTGCCCCAGCTCCACTTCCTATGCCCATTTGGGCAATGCACCTGTGAGACCAATAGACTGGACTCTGCCATGAACATACCTCCACCATCACCCCTCCCCATTTGCAACCCCCTCCAATATTGAGCACTTAAATAAACACCCTTGAAGCACAAAACAATCTGGAGTCAGTCTGTGATTTCAAATTGGTGTATTATCAATTACTGTGGCAAAAAGCTCTTTCAATTGTAATGTCAACATACCTATGTCACACAGCTCTAGTCCATGAGGAATCAAAGCAGATGTCACACAGGGGGACCCACATCTGTGAAATCGTAAGGGAAAGTGACAACTCAGTGACCATACACTGTGTGAAAACGACAGACAGTAGAGAGGTAGTAGTGTTAAAGTACATGCAGTAGACAGGTTTGTATTCTTACCTTCATCTCACTGGAAATATTACAGGATCACCGAGGCCCTGTTGTCGATGTCCTCTTCTTCTGCTTCCTCGTCTTCACTGTCCACAGCCTCCACAGCTGCAACAACACAGCCATCTGGACCATCCTCCTGCAGAAAAGGCACCTGTCGTCGCAAAGCTAAGTTGTGAAGCATACAGCAGGCCACAATGATCTGGCACACCTTCTTTGGTGAGTAGAATAGGGATCCACCTGTCATATGGAGGCACCTGAACCTGGCCTTCAGGAGGCCGAAGGTCCGCTCGATTATCCTCCGTGTTCGCCCATGGGCCTCATTGTAGCGTTCCTCTGCCCTTGTCCTGGGATTCCTCACTGGGGTCAGTAGCCATGACAGTTTGGGGTAACCAGAGTCACCTGCAAATGGCAAGGGACAACTGTTAGACACACACTAACCTGTAGGGATAACCCCAGACCCAGACAACCATTCCCAATGACTTGCTTCCAGGTGCTCACCTAATAGCCACACACGGTGCCTCTGGAGTTGATCCATCACATAAGGGATGCTGCTATTCCGCAGGATGTAGGCGTCATGCACTGAGCCAGGGAACCTGGCATTAACATGGGAGATGTACTGGTCTGCCAAACATACCATCTGCACATTCATAGAATGATAACTCTTCCGGTTCCTGTACACCTGTTCACTCCTGTGGGGGGACCAAAGCCACATGTGTCCCATCAATGGCACCTATGATGTTGGGGATCTGTCCCAGGGCATAGAAATTACCTTTTACTGTAGGCAAATCCTCCACCTGAGGGAAAACGATGTAGCTCCGCATGTGTTTCAGCAGGGCAGACAAAACTCTGGACAACACGTTGGAAAACATAGGCTGGGACATCCCTGATGCTATGGCCACTGTTGTTTAAAATGACCCACTTGCAAGGAAATGGAGCACTGACAGCACCTGTACTTGAGGGGGGGATTCCTGTGGGATGGCTGATAGCTGACATCAGGTCTAGCTCCAGCTGGGTACACAGTTCCTGGATTGTGGCACGGTCAAGCCTGTATGTGATGATCACATGTCTTTCCTCCATTGTCGATAGGTCCGCCCAGCGGTCTGTACACCGGAGGATGCCGCCATCTCCTCACATGTCCCAGCGGACAGTGCCTATGAAGTACAACAGCGAGCACAGAGTCAACCAACTCAGAGGAACGTACCCACAGCTTACACAGAACGCGAATCATAATCCGAAAAGTGGCCTGTATGTGTGTTGAGTCTAGGCCTACGTATGTGTGACACAGTTAAAAATGAAGCCATGTGGGCCCCTGAAATGGCGGCTGCCTGACCTCTAAAGTGGGACAATGGGATGTGAGGTAACTGCGCTGGCGTTGTGCACTGTCGCGGTAGGCGGTCGAAGACCGCGGCACAATGCTGCATTGGTTAACATTGGACCCTATGGGTGCCAGGAGCCAATGACGATGTACGCTGGCGGTGACGGTACGCACCGCCACGGACGTGAGCGCCATTTTCTATCTGTTCAATCACTCGATACCTGATCTTTGACAGGAGAGGACCTACACTGAAAGTGCTGCTGTGACCTCAGTCTGGAAGAGACAATGGCTCGAGTGTCTGGGGAAAGGGCCCCTGCCTTCACATCGGAGAAGTTGGAGAAACTCGTGGACGGGGTCCTCCCCCAGTACACGCTACTCTACGGTCCTCCAGACAAACAGGTAAGTACACTGGGAGCATGCTGTATGGGCCATGCCTGTGTGGAGTGGGGTGGATGTAAGAGGGGGGGAGAGTGCGGCGTGCATGAAACGACGGTGAGTGCATGTGCCACATGGCAAGGGTAGGGATGGGGGCCAATGACTGTGACGGTGCAGTTGGTAATAAGTTTCTCTTCCCCCTGTACAATTCATGTAGGTCAGCGCCCACCAGAAAAAATATATTTGGTGTGCCATTGCCAAGGACGTCCGGACCCTGGGGGTCTACCACAGACGGAGCACCGACTGCCAGAAAAGATGGGAGGACATTCGCCGCTGGAGCAAGAAAACGGCGGAGGCTCAGCTGGGGATGGCCTCCCAACATGAGAGGGGTGCCCGTCGCACCAAGACCCCCCTGATGTTCAGGATCCTGGCGGTGGCATACCCGGAGTTGGATGGGTGCTTGAGGGCATCACAGCAGCCACAAGGAGGTGAGTACACTCTCATCCTGCTGATTTTGCACGCAGTGGAGGGGTCTGGGTGGGGGAGGTGGGCTGTGGGTTTCCCTAGGCCAGGGTGAGTTTAGTAGGCAAGGTCACTAAGTAAGGCAGGCCATGTGGCACTCCACCCCACCTCTGTAGAGTGCCAAGTACACCTAGTCATGCCCCTGTGTCATCCATGTGTGCAGATGTGTCTGTCGTGTCTGCCAACGGTAGCGGTAATGCAGGCACTGAACATGTCTTTCTTCTGTCGTCCCCCTCTTTTTTGTGGTCTCCCTGTTCTTGTGTGCATTATCATCATCAGGCGGAGGAGCAGTGGCACCGGAGCACAAGGGAGCTGCATCCCACATGTCCATGGAGGGCGAGACTACAGACTCGGAGTTCACCAGTGGGACGGAGGGCGAGGGGAGCTCCACGGTGGGGACAGGAGCTGACACCAGCAACACGAACTCGTCCTCTGATGGGAGCTCACTTGTGGTGGTGGCAACATCTGTGCCCCCCGCATCTACAGGTACAGCCGCCAACCCCCCTACCAGCACCGCCCTCCCAGCAGCCCCTCAGCCTTTGCCCCCTGCCCGCTCACCCAGGAGGGTGGGCATCACCTTCGCCCCAGGCACCTCAGCCCCTGCCCCAGTCACCCCTGCTGCCCTCAGTGAGGAGGCCATTGACCTCCTCAGGTCCCTCACTGTTGGGCAGTCTACCATTTTTAATGCCATCCAGGGTGTCGAAAGGCAGTTGCAACAAACCAATGCATTCCTGGAGGGCATTCATTCTGGTCAGGCGGCCCTTCAGCGAGCTTTTCAGACTCTGGCCTCAGCACTGATGGCAGCCATTGTCCCTGTCTCTAGCCTCCCTCCTCCAACTTCCTGCCCCCAGACCCAATCCCCTGAACCCCAGCCTATCCCAAGCACACCTTCAGACCAGCATGCACACACCTCAACACACAAGGGAAGCTCTGGCAAACATAAGCACCACACATCCCACAGGCACTCACGCAAGCATCACACACATGCAGACACACCAACATCCACTGCCTCCACTGTGTCCCCCTCCTCCTCGTCTCCCTCCTCCCTCCCAGTCTCGTCTACACTCACACCTGCATGCACTACATCTTCAGCCACTACTGCCATCACCAGCACACCCACCACCACACCCCGCTCACGTGCAGTCATCACCCCCACTACCATTCACACGTCCCCTTAGTGCTCTCCCAGTGTGTCTGTGACGCCACCTCCCAAGATACACAAACGCAGGCACACACCCACCCAACAGCCATCCACCACACGACAGCCTCCAGCGCATGCACCTTCACCCAAAGTCACCAAACGAACACCTCCTACAACCACAACCCCTTACTCCACTCCCAAACCCCCTCCAGCTACCCGTCCCAGTGTCTCCAAAAAACGTTTCCTGTCCAACCTTGACCTCTTTCCCACACCTCCCCCACCCCGTCCATCTCCTAGGGCCCGACTCTCCAGGTCCCAACCTAGCACCTCAGCCACAACATCTCCGGGACCAGTGGTGCCTGTAGTCAACGGAATCTGGAGTGCACCGACCACCAGGGCAGCCAGTGTGGCACAGAGCCACGGTACGGACATTCCCCCACCTGTCAAGCATCAGAAGTTGGCAAGTGCCCGGTGGGAGAGGGGGAAGACTCCAGCCACCAAAGCCGCTCCCAGGGGTCCCGGTAGGAGTGTGGAGTCAGCTGCAACACATTCCAAGGTGGGGAAGGGCCACAAGAAATCAGGAAAGTCTGGGAAGAGCAGCACGGCGGAGGAGACCGCCATCATCCCCGCTGCCCAGGAGGCCACCGCCATCATCCCCACTGCCCAGGAGGCCACCGCCATCATCCCCGCTGCCCAGGAAGCCACCACCATCATCCCCGCTGCCCAGGAGGCCACCGCCAGCACAAGCCCTGCTGGGACAGAGAGGACCTCCAGCACTAGCCCCGCTGGGACAGAGAGGACCGCCAGCACAAGCCCCGCAGGGACAAAGAGGACCGCCAGCACAAGCCCCGCTGGGACAGAGAGGACCCCCAGCAGCTGAGTCACTGTAAAGGAGCCCGCCGCCTCAAGCACCGCTGAACAGGCCACCGCCGCTCCAAGCACTGCTGAATAGGGCACCGCCGCCTCAAGCACCGCTGAACAGGGCACCGCCGCCACAAGCACCGCTGGCCCATGAGCGCCAAGGGCACTGACGCTACAGAGTCAGTCACGAGCAGGATGAAGCACTCTGGGCACTAGGCCCCCTCAAGAACCAGTGGAGAGATACATCCACTACCTCTGTCCTTAGCAGGATGAAGCGCTCTGGGCACAAGGCCCCCTCCAGAACCAGTGGAGAGATACATCCACTACCTCTGTCCTTAGCAGGATGAAGCACTCTGGGCACAAGGCCCCCTCCAGAACCAGTGGAGAAATACATCCACTACCTCTGTCCTTAGCAGGATGAAGCACTCTGGGCACAAGCCCCCCTCCAGAACCAGTGGAGAGATACACCCACTACCTTGTCCTTAGCAGGATGAAGCACTCTGGGCACAAGGCCCCCTCCGGAGCCAGTGGAGACTGTTATCCACTTGAGAGACTGTGGTTTTGCACTCCCCAGGATGGACCTCTGTCCTTAGCAGGATGAAGCACTCTGGGCACAAGGCCCCCTCCAGAACCAGTGAAGAGATACATCCACTACCTCTGTCCTTAGCAGGATGAAGCACTCTGGGCACAAGGCCCCCTCCATTACCAGTGGAGAAATACATCCACTACCTCTGTCCTTAGCAGGATGAAGCACTCTGGGTACAAGGCCCCCTCCAGAACCAGTGGAGAAATACATCCACTACCTCTGTCCTTAGCAGGATGAAGCACTCTGGGCACAAGCCCCCCTCCAGAACCAGTGGAGAGATACACCCACTACCGTGTCCTTAGCAGGATGAAGCACTCTGGGCACAAGGCCCCCTCCAGAGCCAGTGGAGACTGTTATCCACTTGAGAGACTGTGGTTTTGCACTCTTCAGGATGGAACAGTGGGCAACCCACCCACTGCACAGACTTGAGAGACTGTGGCTTTGCACTCACCAGGATGGAACAGTGGGCAACCCACCCACTGTAGAGACTTGAGAGACTGTGGCTTTGCAATCCCCAGGATGGAAACAGTGGGCAACCCACCCACTGTAGAGACTTGAGAGACTGTGGCTTTGCACTCCCCAGGATTGAACAGTGGGCATGTGGCCCCCTCGTGGATTTGGCATCGTGCTGAGGTGCCCCCCCTTTCCCTCCCCCCGAGGTGCCTGTTTTCTTGCTTTCTGATGCCCCTGCAGTGTTCTCTCCGTCATGGTCGGGGATCTTGTGTGGGCCTCGCCTATACCGTGTGGGCCCAGTGTTCCACGGACTTCATTGGAGCACTACCTGGACTACTAAGCTTGGTGTATATTTTGTTTATGGTGTATATATATATATATTTTTTTTTTTTTGCGTACTTGATTTTAATATATTACAATGGTTACACTCATTTCCTTTTGTCTTTGCATTTTTCCAGGGAGTTTGGGGGGTGTAACTATAATGTATAAATATGTATTAGTGTGTGTGTTGTAGTGGGTGAGGGTGGGGGTGGGGGTGTTGCGTGTGTGTGTCCCTGTTTTTTCCCTTCCCCCTCCCCTGTGTCGTAGGTGCAGTACTCACTGTTGTCTTCACCGCCGGCGTTCGTGCTACTGGTACAGAAGCAAGAAGATGAGGGCTGGAAAAATGTGCAGCTCTGGTTCCATGGCGTCCGGATTCCTCGTGGAATGTGTAGAGGTGAGCGTTTTCCCTTCGAAGTCCTGTTTCCGCCGTGTTTTTGTCCGCGTGAATCTGCCCCAGAAAAGGTGGCGGATTGGTAGGTTGTGATACTGTGGGCGGTACTTTGACTTCCGCCTGTCTGTTGGCAGTGACCGCCAAGCTGTTTGTCTGTACCACCATGGCGGTTGGAGTGTTAAAGTGGCTGTCTTTGTTGGCGGTTTCCGCCACGGTCATAATTCCGATTTGTTTACCGCCGGCCTGTTGGCGGTCTTACCGCCGCTTTAACACCATCCGCCAGGGTTGTAATGACCACCTATATGTTGTAATTATACCCGCATGCTCTGATGATATATAGCAAGGGTCTGGCCTACTTGTCCTAAAACCCACCGAGGAGTTAATAAAACGCTGATGACACCCATTGGTATCTGTTGCCCACAATAACCACCCGCCAGGACGTGTCAGTGAAGCATTAAGTGTACCATTCTGGACCCACTCATCAAGCTCATTTTCAGTTGCATTTGTATATTTGGATATGGATAGGGCGTGGCCCTTCTTTGAATCATAAAGCAAAAACCTTTACTCACAATTATATCTATGGACAAAGGCGTCCCTGCAATAGCAAGTTGAGACCCTTATGGATAGGGTGTGGCCCTTCTTTGAATCATAAAGCAAAAACCTTTACTCACAATTATATCTATGGACAAAGGCGTCCCTGCAATAGTAAGTTGAGACCCTTATGGATAGGGCGTGGCCCTTCTTTGAATCATAAAGCAAAAACATTTACTCACAATTATATCTATGGACAAAGGCATTCCGGCAATAGCAAGTTGAGACCCTTATGGATAGGACGCGGCCCTTCTTTGAATCATAAAGCAAAGACATTTACTCACAATTATATCTATGGACAAAGGCATCCCTGCAATTAGCAAGTTGAGACCCTTATGGATAGGGCGTGGCCCTTCTTTGAATCGTGAGGCAAGAACATGAATTCACAATGTACCTATGGACAAAGGCGTCTCTGCAATAGCAAGTTGAGACCCTTATGGATAGGGCGTGGCCCTTCTTTGAATCATGGAACAAGAACAATTGGTAAAATCATGATACCTCAGGATGGCACGAGCTTTAGGCAAAACTGGGCGTGGCCCTTCTCTGAATCATACAACAAGAACAATGATCGAGCAACAATCATACTTTTCACCCTAAGAACATCAAGCCTCTGCACTGGGATTTCAACAAGGCTTAAACAGGTATTTCACATATCACACTTCCAAAAGAAACTAACTACAGCTTGCTTTCTATTCGTGTTTAAAGCGCCTTCATTTTGGTAACTGAAAACGCTTTATTTCTCTTAATGCCTGAAATGCTTTGGCCTTCGTGCTTTGAAGCGCTTTGCTTTCCGTGTGTAAAACGCTTTCTCGTAATGTCTGAAATATCTTGGCCTTTGTGCTCTGAAGCGCTTTGCTTTCCTGCCAAGGGCGCTCTAATTATGTGGACCGAAGACGCCTTGCTCGTTGTGCTAAAGGGGCGCTTTACCTTTGGAAGTTACAACATCGAGGTCTTCAAAATAGTGAGCAATGTGCTTGGGTGTGGCTGGGCTTTATAGGGCTGCCACACTGATAAGTGCATCTTGTCCATCAATGTCCTGACCCTGCAGCTACATGAGCTTTACCACAGGGCAGGCGATGCCGATGACCACTTCTAGCCCAAGGGGTGAAGACAAGAGGTGCGCATGAAGCGCCGCAAATACGTGCAGCAGAGTTTCGGGTGGGACCTGGACAGCGCACAGCCTTATTCCTGGCAATACACCCCTCTCCCAAGTGCGGTCCAGGGCCCGGCTTATCAGGGTGGAGGAGATGAAAGCGTTGCACCAAACGTGGTGCATGAACATGCAGGTTCCCATGAGTCATTTTCCGGTCTGTATCCCTTCTAGGACACTAAGTACCAAAGGGAAGACTCACAATATCTGGAGTCTAAGATAAATTGCACCTCATACTCCCAATGACCTTGGACTAATATAGGAGCAGGTTGAGCAGCACATGAGGGCAAGGCAGGTTTTAGAAGTAATGTGTGTGTCAACATCAGGGCAGTGCGCGCTCTACGGGCGACAAAAATGCAAAAACCCAGTCTTTATGCAAGAGCATAATTCATGTATTGTGTTTATATGCAGTTTGTTAACCTTTTGCATTACAGAGTTTTACCTTGAAACCACTATTAATGATGTTTGCAAATAATGTTCATTTGCAAGGTATTGCTGCAGGCTTACAGAGTGTATCAGGGTGTGGTCCCTTTCAAGGACCTTCTAGAAGCTTTCCCTGCAGCATGACTGGGTGTGGTTTGTGGGCTGGGCCAGACGCTATGTAAGGGAGCCATCCCAGCTCCATGTGCTCACTATTCAGAGGTCCCGGTGCAGAGCAGCAGCATTTTCCTGAGCTCCTGTTCCGGAGGCCTACCTTGACGTTCCAGGCCTGCCCCTCATTCTCTTGGTGATCCTTGAGCAGGGTGGTAAGACGGAGGTCGGGCTGGGCCCCCAACCCCGTTCTAGAAGACTCTTGAGGTTAGGGGCCTACTCGTGAAACTTTCAGCGTACGCAGATCATTGCTCTGATTCAAATCTAGGTGTTCAGATCGGCAAAGGCTTGCACGATCATTTCATGGCATTTGCATATTCTTGTCTGAATCGGCAGTGTGCGCGATTCTTTTTCCGCAGTTAAAACTTGATGTTCAGATCGCTGAGTGCGCAATCGTTTCATGGCATTTGCATATTCTTGTTTGAATCGGCAGTGTGCGCGATTCGTTTTCTGCTCTTAAACCTTGATGTTCAGATCGCTGACAGAGTGCGCAATCATTTCATGGCATTTGTATATTCTTGTTTGAATCGGCAGTGTGTGCGATTAATTTCACGCCTTTAAACCTTGGTGTTCAGATCGCTAATAGAGTGCGCGATCATTTCATGGCATTTGCATTTTCTTGTTTGAATCGGCAGTGTGCACAATTCATTTCCCGCATTTAAACCTTGGTGTTCAGATCGCTAGCAGAGTGCGCAATCATTTCATGGCATTTGCATATTCTTGTTTGAATTGGCAGTGTACGTGATTCATTTTCTGAAGTTAAACCTTGATGTTCAGATCGCTGACAGAGTGCGCAATCATTTCATGGCATTTGCATATACTTGTTGGAATCGGCAATGTGCGCGATTCATTTCCCGCATTTAAACCTTGGTGTTCAGATCGCTAATAGAGTGCGCGATCATTTAATGGCATTTGCATATACTTGTTGGAATCGTCAGTGTGCGCGATTCATTTCCCGCATTTAAACCTTGATGTTCAGATCGCTAACAGAGTGCGCGATCATTTCATGGCATTTGCATATTCTTGTAAGAATCAGCAGTGTGCACAATTTATTTCCCGCATGTAAAACTTGGTGTTCAGAACGCTAACAGTGCAATTCAGTCTCATACATAAATGACAAACAGAAGCAGTATATGTTTTAATGATTGGTTTAATAAAACAACTGCATCTTAGATAGAAAAGCGTGAGCTGCAATAACCAGGACGATACAACATGACAGTATTAAATTGGTGACGAGAAGAGTGAAGCATAAGAATAACGCTATCATATTGTCACTATGATCGATGGATTATTTCCTATCTAAGTCATAATCTGAGCACAGCATGTTAAAATATAATTCTGCCTTTCAAATTCCCCCGGGGAGACATCAACCCTCATACCTGAGCAAAGGCCTGTAGTCTGCGTTAGCATCTGTAGCGAAGCATTCAGCAATCAGAATACAGTCGTGGTTCCCTGGCTGGAATCTCCCTCTTAACGTATAATGGGACTAGAAAGTGTTTTTATAATAACACAGCTGATGTTCTTAGAAAATGTCCCTACGTAAGGATGTGTACTTTCTACGAATGTTGGAGACTAAACTTCTACCACATTCACCGGCAATGTACCAAACTGTAGCCTTGAATGAAGCACAGGGTGATCAAGAATGTCTTGTTTGAGAACACAGTGCTGGGCTAAGCAAAACAGTTAGATAGATGAAAAATAAAACAAGACCGTAAAATGGTTATTGTAAAAATAACAATGCAAAGCCGAATAAAATATATCTAGGTTAAAGTGCACAGCGGCCTAGTGTGTTAAAATAACGTGCATGGAGCTATAACTAAAATGGCTACACAACAGTATAATCAATTTGCATTTGTCTTTCTTGCAGGTTTTTCTTCCTTAGAAAATCAAACCACTTAATTTAATTTTGTTAGCACCCTACTTAGTTGTTTTCCAAATTAATTTTTTTCTTATTTTTCCTTTTTGCCTGAGGTCCACACATGCTTTTCGAATTAGAGCTTAGGGACGCCTGACCTAAATATAATTTTGAATGTATATAAATTGATTGTGATTCTATTCATTCGCACAACTAAATGTATGTCATATCTATTTTCCACTTGATCTTTCTGTTGTTCTGTATTATTCTTTTGGAATGTCTTATTCTTAAGGCTTTAACTAGATTGAGATATTTTAGGTGTTTTGGACAACCTGTGATGTTTCTGTATTTCTATCATTTGGTCTTGAGCTTGGTTTACGTAAATTTAGCATTGGTAATCTGAAGGGCACTAAGGGGGTCATTCTGACTCCCGCCGGCCGCGGTAACCGCAGGGCCGGCGGGAGCCGCCAGAATACCACTGCGCAGTCAGAAGACCGCCGCGGTTATTCTGGGTTTCCCGCTGGGCTGGCAGGCGACCGCCAGAAGGCCGCCCGCCAGCCCAGCGGGAAACACCCTTCCATGAGGATGCCGGCTCCGAATGGACCCGGCGGAGTGGAAGGGGTGCGACGGGTGCAGTTGCACCCGTCGCGATTTTCAGTGTCTGCATGGCAGACACTGAAAATCTTTGTGGGGCCCCCAGGGGCCCCACGACACACCATACCGCCATCCTGTTCCTGGCGGCCGAAACCGGCAGGAACAGGATGGCGGTATGGGGGTCGGAATCCCCATGGCGGCGCAGCAAGCTGCGCCGCCATGGAGGATTCCCCAGGGCAGCGGAAAACCGGCGGTACACCGCTGGTTTTCCGTTTCTGACCGCGGCTGTACCGCCGCAGTCAGAATGCCCATGGGAGCACCGCCAGCCTGTTGGCGGTGCTCCCGCGGTCCCCAACCCTGGCGGTCTCGGACCGCCAGGGTTGGAATGACCGCCTAAATGTTTAAACTTTACGAAACTGGTGTGGCAATTTATTGCCACATAGGTCATGATGTGTTTGAATTACTGGCTCCAATTGATTATTTTGATTATTTGATGTAATATTTAATTTTTATTGATGTACAGTGTCCATTTGGATGATTTCACACTCCTGTCTGAGTCAAAAGGGCCGAGTCGACCTCTGAGGGTAATAAATAAATTACCCTATGATGGTAAGGGTGCCCAGGCAAAGCACCATTTTAAATGGCTGTCAAGCAGCCAATCTCAATCAATCAGGATTTGCAAAGCACGGCTAATCTCTTGGTACAGTATCCAGGCACCTGCAGGTCCCTGAATCTCATTCGAACAGCCAGGTATTTAGGGCCTTTTCAGACTTCTGGAAGTGAGATGATTGTCCAAAGTTGTGTGGGGTGGCTGCACGAAAAACTGGAAAAAAAGCAAGGAGAAAGCAGTGGAATTAAGGGAAAAGCAAGGAGAAGGCACACAGAAAACGGGGGTAAATCAAGGAGAAAGCAGTGAAAACAAGGGAAAAGCAAGGATAAGGCACATACCCCCTGTTGTCAGAATACTCAAATTGGCTGCCACTCCGTATAGCCATAGACTGCCCACGGTTCCTAGCACAATTTTGTGGTCAGGTGACTCTCTGACAACCAGCATTCACGGTTTTCCAAACAGCAAAAATAATGCCCTTTTATAGTCTGCCCAAGAAGTTGATTTCTGCACAGTTTTTTTACAAATCCCCACTATAAAGGCAAAGTTCAGTAAGGTTGGATACACCCTCATGTCTGTTTCTCTCCAAAATGCTCACCAAAGTCTATCTGTTGCTTACAAATAATGAATACATATGCAAAATATACGTGGCTGGTAAATGTTTTTCAGAGGCATAGAAAACTTTGGTTAGGTTTCCATAATTCCTATTTTTTCAGCAGGTTTTGGGGTGAAGGTTACAAAGCTTCATGAAGAGATTGAACACATAACATTCCTTGTAATCGTTTGCGCTTTTAAAAGTGTCCTGGAGAAGAATGTTTGCACTCACACTTGTTTTGTTCACTAGGAAATACTCTTTACTTCCATTCACCAAACACCTACAACAATCACTATTGTTATATTAGTGTTGCAAATCGTAACATAGCTCTTTTAAATATCCCATCTATCAAATATTATCTATTGTTTAATCATTAAACTATATATTAACCCCTTCGCTGCCAGGCCTTTTCCCCCTCCTGTGCCGAGCCTTTTTTTGGCTATTTGGAGCAGTTCGCTCTTAGGCCCTCATAACTTTTTGTTCACATAAGCTACCCACGCCAAATTTGCGTTCTTTTTTTCCAACATCCTAGGGATTCTAGAGGTACCCAGACTTTGTGGGTTCCCCAGAAGGAGGCCAAGAAATTAGCCAAAAAACAGTGAAAATTTCGTTTTTTTCAAAGAAATGGGAAAAATGGGCTGCAGAAGAAGGCTTGTGGTTTTTCCCCTGAAAAGGGCATCAACAAAAGGTTTGCGGTGCTAAAATCACCAGCTTCCCAGCTTTCAGGAACAGGCAGACTTGAATCAGAAAACCCAATTTTTCAACACAATTTTGGCATTTTACTGGGACATACCCCATTTTTACGATTTTTTGTGCTTTCAGCCTCCTTCCAGTCAGTGACAGAAATGGGCATGAAACCAACGCTGGATCCCAGAAGCCGCAACATTTCTGAAAAGTAGACAAAATTCTGAATTCAGCAAGGGGTAATTTGTGTAGATCCTACAAGGGTTTCCTACAGAAAATAACAACTGAAAAAGAAAAATATTGAAATTGAGGTGAAAAAAACATCACTTTTTCTCTACGTTTTACTCTGTAACTTTTCCCTGCAATGTCAGATTTTTGAAAGCAATATACCGTTACGTCTGCTGGACTCTTCTGGTTGCGGGGACATATAGGGCTTGTAGGTTCATCAAGAACTCTAGGTACCCAGAGCCAATAAATGATCTGCACCCTGCAGTGGGTTTTCATTCTATGCCGGGTATACAGCAATTCATTTGCTGAAATATAAAGAGTAAAAAATAGCTATCAAGAAAACCTTTGTATTTCCAAAATGGACACAAGATAAGGTGTTGAGAAGCAGTGGTTATTTGCACATCTCTGAGTTCCGGGGTGCCCATACTAGCATGTGAATTACAGGGCATTTCTCAAATAGATGTCTTTTTTACACACTGTCTTACATTTGGAAGGGAAAAATGTAGAGAAAGACAAGGGGCAATAACACTTGTTTTGCTATTCTATGTTCCCCCAAGTCTCCTGATAAAAATGATACCTCACTTGTGTGGGTAGGCCTAGCGCCCGCGACAGGATATGCCCCAAAACACAACGTGGACACATCACAGAAAACAGAGCTGTTTTTAGCAAAGTGCCTACCTGTAGATTTTGGCCTGTAGCTCAGCCGCCACCTAGGGAAACCTACCAAACCTGTGCATTTCTGAAAACTAGAGACCTAGGGGAATCCAAGATGGGGTGACTTGTGTGGCTCGGACCAGGTTCTGTTACCCAGAATCCTTTGCAAACCTCAAAATTTGGTAAAAAAACACATGTTCCTCACATTTCTGTGGCAGAAAGTTCTGGAATCTGAGAGGAGCCACAAATTTCCTTCCACCCAGCGTTCCCCCATGTCTCCCGATGAAAATGATACCTCACTTGTGTGGGTAGGCCTAGCGCCCGCGACAGGAAACGCCCCAAAGCGCAACGTGGACACAGCCAAATTTTTGAAGGAAAACAGAGGTGTTGACGTAAAATCGACCAATCTGCCCCCAAGGGGGGCAGAAATGCTCTAAATACAGTTTGCCCCCCAGGGGAGCGACCCTTGTCTGATGGGTCACTCCCCATCTCTAAAAAAACTAACAAACAAAAAAAAAAAAAAAAAAAAAAAAAATTTGCCCTGGCGCCTAGAGGTTTCTGCCCCCCCCTGGGGGCAGAAATGGCCTAAAATAAATTTGCCCCCCAACCCCCACCCCCCCACCAGGAGCGACCCTTGCCTACGGGGTCGCTCCCCCTGCGTGACATTGGCACCAAAAAACAAATCCCCGGTGCCTAGTGGTTTCTGCCCCCTTGGGGGCAGATTGACGTAAAATCGACCAATCTGCCCCCAAGGGGGGCAGAAATGCTCTAAATACGGTTTGCCCCCCAGGGGAGCGACCCTTGTCTGATGGGTCGCTCCCCATCTCTAAAAAAACAAAAAAACAAACAAAAAAAAAATTGCCCTGGCGCCTAGAGGTTTCTGCCCCCCCTGGGGGCAGATCGGCCTAATAATAGGCCGATCTGCCCCTAGGGGGGGCAGAAATGGCCTAAAATAAATTTGCCCCCCTCGGAGCGACCCTTGCCTACTGGGTCGATCCCCCTGCATGACATTGTCACCAAAAAACAAATCCTCGGTGCCTAGTGGTTTCTGCCCCCATGGCAGATTGACATAAAATCGACCAATCTGCCCCCAAGGGGGGCAGAAATGCTCTAAATACAGTTTGCCCCCCAGGGGAGCGACCCTTGTCTATTGGGTCGCTCCCCATCTCTAAAAAAACAAACAAACAAAAAAAAAAACACAAAAAAAATGTGCCCTGGCGCCTACAGGTTTCTGCCCCCAGGGGGGGCAGAAATGGCCTAAAATAAATTTGCCCCCCCAACCCCCACCCCCCCCCCCCTCGGAGCGACCCTTGCCTACTGGGTCGCTCCCCCTGCGTGACGTTGGCACCAAAAAACAAATCCCCGGTGCCTAGTGGTTTCTGCCCCCTTGGGGGCAGATTGACATAAAATCGACCAATCTGCCCCCAAGGGGGGCAGAAATGGTCTAAACACAGTTTGCCCCCCAGGGGAGCGACCCTTGTCTGATGGGTCGCTCCCCATCTCTAAAAAAACAAACAAACAAAAAAAAAAACACAAAAAAAAAATTGCCCTGGCGCCTACAGGTTTCTGCCCCCCCTGGGGGCAGATCGGCCTAATAATAGGCCGATCTGCCCCCAGGGGGGGCAGAAATGGCCTAAAATAAATTTGCCCCCCAACCCCCACCCCCTCACCAGGAGCGACCCTTGCCTACGGGGTCGCTCCCCCTGCATGACATTGGCGCCAAAAAACAAATCCCCGGTGCCTAGTGGTTTCTGCCCCCTTGGGGGCAGATTGACGTAAAATTGAAATGCTCTAAATACAGTTTGCCCCCCAGGGGAGCGACCCTTGTCTGATGGGTCGCTCCCCATCTGTAAAACAAAAAAACTAAAAAATCCCTGGTGCCTAGTGGTTTCTGCCCCCCTTGGGGGCAGATCAGCCGAATCAAAATAGGCTGATCTACCCCCCAGGGGGGCAGAAATGGCCTAAAATAATCCCCCCCCAGGGAGCGACCCTTGCCTAAGGGGTCGCTCCCCTTGCGTGAAATTCACACAAAAAAAAACCTCCCTGGTGTCTAATGGTTTCTGCCCCCCTTGGGGGCAGATTAGCCTCATCAAAATAGGCCAACCTGCCCCCAAGGGGGGCAGAAATGGCCTAAATATAATTTGCCCCCTAGGGGAGCGACCCTTGCCTAAGGGGTCGCTCCCCACCTAAAAAAAAAAGAAAACATAACAAAAAGAAAAAATAAAAGAAATGATCTCTGGTGCCTAGAGGTTTCGGCCCCCCCTGGGGGCAGATCGGCCTAATAATAGGCCAATCTGCCCCCAGGGGGGGCAGAAAAGGCCTTCCCAAAAAAATGCCCCCCCCTGGGAGCGACCCTTGCCCAAGGGGTCGCTCCCGTTGCGTGAAATTTGCGCGCAAAAAAAAACTCCCTGGTGTCTAATGGTTTCTGCCCCCCTTGGGGGCAGATTGGCCTCATCAAAATAGGCCAATCTGTCCCTAAGGGGGGCAGAAATGGCCTAAATATAATTTGCCCCCTAGGGGAGCGACCCTTGCCTAAGGGGTCGCTCCCCACCTAAAAAAAAAGAAAACATCACAAAAACAAAAAAACAAACAAAAAAAGGTCCCTGGTGCCTAGAGGTTTGTGCCCCCCCCTGGGGGCAGATCGGCCTACTAATAGGCCAATCTGCCCCCAGGGGGGGCAGAAAAGGCCTTCCTAAAAAAATGTCCCCCCTGGGAGCGACCCTTGCCCAAGGGGTCGCTCCCTTTTGCCAATTTCATTGAAAAAAAAATAATCCCTGGTGTCTAGTGGGGTTTCAAAAGCCGGATTGCAAGCAATCCGGCTTTTGAAACCTGTGAGAGACTTCAAAGGGAAGGAAATACATTTCCTTCCCTTTGAAGCCTCTCGGGGCCTCCCCCATGGGATTGAAAGAGAAATGCAAAAGCATTTCTCTTTCAATCGCGCTGGAAGCTCTGCTTCCAGCGCGATGGGGGAGACCCTGTGACTAATCAGCGCGCGCTCGCGCGCTGACGTCACAGGGGGGGTCGGGGGTGTCCCCTTCCATTGGTTGACTTGGGGGGGTGGGGGGGAACCCCACAGAGGGAGCGCTAGCGCTCCCTCTGGGCTCTGTGCACAGGACGTAATGGTTACGTCCTGGGCACAGCAGCACTGTGCCTCAGGACGTAACCATTACGTCCTGGGCACAGAAGGGGTTAAAGTATTTGTGGCTCCAGCCCCATCAGACGTCTTGACCAAAGTAGGCCTTGGATTGCTATTGCTTACACAATTCATCAATGTCTAAAATGGCATGTTCCTCCATAACACTATGAATTTGGTTCTTGCAGGCCCAACAGCCCCATTTGTGAAGGCACCTGCTCACAAGTTGTAGCTCAGAGCATAAACATGAATCAGACTGCAAAGTTCTCAGCGATGATCACCCCCTTGCTCTTCAATATAATGAGCACCTGTGAGGATCTCCAAAGGTTTAACCATGCTCCTGTCACCTAGAAAGTGCCCCCATGAAACTCACATCTATTTTCACCCTATATACAAGATAATGATCAAGATATCTCATATAGTTGAGTTCAGTCATGGAAATGTCATCAAGAGCTCTCAAGGGAAGTGATCCATTCCTTTCCCATGACAGCCTTCTCATGTGTAAACACACAACCATCTGTATTAAAGCTAAAAAATCAAAGAAAGTGCCAGCAGTACTATAGGCCTGAATATCTACCTGATTTTTCAAGTCCGTCCAGGATCAGTGCACTTCTGACGCTGTTTCATGCCATCATCACTCACAGGTGTGGCATAAATTACAAGAGTGATTTCTTAGGGTTACTGCCAACTGCAGAAGATGACGTATGGTATGTAATATGTTGCAGTCATATTGCACACAAATCATCTGATTTGAAGTGTTTGAGACCCAACAATTTATCATGTGATAAAACAGCTTCTTATTTCCAGATTTCGTATAGACTAGTGGCTGTTAAGAAAAATGCAACCTAGGCAGGTGCCATCTAGAGTAATCATTCATTAGACTTCTATTTTTAAAATAGATGCTCATGATAGGTGATGTTGAACTATTAATGAAAACTGTGGTGCGTGCTAGAACATGTAGTTGTTAACAGCCTAGCTCTTATCTCAATTGCAGATATCACAAGGAGCTGCCCTATCTTGATTGCTGTTCAGTTTCAATATAGAGGCAGTCACAGAGTTGAGTGAGCAACTATACAGCAATAATGCCTCTCCAAATTAAATGCATATAAAAAAACACTAAAAAAGTCGAGATGAAAAATACATTGGTAAATATTTGGATGTAAAAAGTTGTGGCCAAAATATTTGTCTATGAAATACATACATGTAGTGGAATGCAGGTTGATTTCTCCACTATCATTTAATCTTATATCTAAACACTTCCTTCCTGAACCACAAAAACAACAATTTAACACCTTCTTGTCTTAGCAGTTATCCAAACCTCCTGACTTTTACAGTAGCCCTACTCAAACTCAACCCTAAGTAAAACCTAAAGGAACCCTAACCCAAACCAAAGCCATACCCCAGCCCCATGCAACACTCTAATTTGTTTCCTTCCTGTAACCTAAACCTATCTTTTACACACTAGGTTTACGTTATCACTTACCCCTGACCCCAGCCTATTTTCTGACTATAAAACTTTCCACATGTTATCTGAAATCCATACTATACCCTATCTTTAACCTTTTACCCTAACCCTTAACACTACCGTTATCATATCTCTAACCTTAAACCTTACCCAAACTCTTAACCTTAATCCAATTATACTTAAAATGTCAGTTTCCAGTGCAATAACAGCTGAATAACATTAACACTACATTGTACTTTCATAATATGTTTTGAGTTTTTTGGAGATTCATCATTACCTACACAGGCATATTAGGGCACTTTTAGAATCACGTCCACTCATCCCCCAAGGTAGTTTTATGTAAATGGTTAAGCCTTGGTTCTAAGTAAGATTATCCTACTTCAGTGCTATACGATGACTCTCAACAGAGAAAAAGTAGTGATAAACGTAAGTGTTCCAACCCTCTTCAAATGCCCTCCCGATAATTACCAATGTGGACCCCAGATATGATTTCTATTTAAAATGTCCCTCTGGAGGACTCCATGTTATTGGGCAGACAAATTGACAATTTTAGTTTTTTGTTTTACAGTTCCTTAAGTCCTTAAGGAAAGCCATTCTAAAATTAGAAAAAAATGTCTTTGAAAAAAAAAAAGTCCTTAAACCATCACTACTCTGAACTCTTTCAGGTTTTTAGGAACAGTGTTCATTCCACGCCGTTAGCTAAGTAATTTATTTCTCTCATTTTGCTTTTTATTTAAAGTTTTTTTTTTTAAATGTTAATGACGTAACCAATATAATATCCAGGCAGCCTCCTGCGATGCTCTCCCTGCCCCTCCCACCACCCTCCCCCACAAACAGGGCTCTTGGCACAGAACTGGAGAATGTAAACCTTCAGCAGGACTAATCTGGAACTGTATCGAACCTGCGCTCTGTTACGGTCATCCTGAACTTTTGACCCAGTCCAGCATGACCAGATACCCACAGTTGGCAATTTATGCTTTTAGACACTATTTTTCACTTTATTCTTTAAGAATCCTTTAAGAATTTATCTTGTTTTATTTATTTAACTTTGCTCAATTTATCTAACCTTGGGCCTGATTTAGATCTTGACGGATTACTGTTGTCCTGCCACAATGGCGGACCCAAGTACTGCGTCAAGTTGACGGTGTTCCGACCATTGTATTTAGATGGATTGCAGGTTAGCCACCAACCACCTCGACGGAGTGCACTCACTGGCCATCAGGCTGACAGGTTCCCGCTGACCATATTCATATGTGACAGTTATACAGGCGTTCTACTGGAGGTGGATTGCTGACAGAGGGAGCCCATCGCGGGAGCCAATGTACATTGTACAATGGCAGTGGCTATGGAAAACATGCAGGTAGCCCCCATGTACTTTTGCCTAATATGTCCACCTTCATAACACACTACACAACACACTACAAACACAATGTGATCTTTCATCATTCCACCACAACTCAACATGTACATGCAGAAAACACACAATGTCATACATCCTAAATACAACATAAACACACTATTGATACTACACCTACATACAAAAGTACCACATCTACCAACACAATGACACACTCATCTACACAAACACACTCACGCCAAAGCACATCTACACACATCACAACAACCACAACAAAACTGCAACACTCAACTCAATGTTGCGCATGGCAACAAAACACACTACCAAACATACACAACAAACATTAGACCCACATGAAAGTGGCACAAATACAGACACAATCACATCAGCCATTCCAGCTCCTGCTACCTTATCCAGCCAATCCACTCACACCTTTCCGAAGTAAAAGTTGTGAGGTGCCAGATTTGTACCAAATAGATGTCCATTCATGAGGAGGACACCCCTGGACTATAGGCAGGAGGCAAGTTAAGGGCAACAGAGGCAGGGGAAATTGTGCCATCTAAACATTACTCACTGTCGCATATGTGATACATTACCAAAATCAAATACATGAGAGTAGGAGTACATGTCTGATGACTTAAGTCCAACTTTCACACTGTAGCCCTTATTATGATATTGACGGTAAATGCTGCTTACCGTCGTGCAGACGGCGGCCAACTTACCGCTGCGCTGGCGAATATCGGTTCACCATATTATGACACACACACTAATCTGACAGAATACTGCCACATACTCAAATCAGCCAGCCCAAAGTTCAGTGCAAATGTAGTGGTCCCAAAACCCACACCACGCCAACAGAACAACGCCCATCACATTATGACCCACGAATCACCACGGCAGACATTCAGCGGTGGTAAACCATTGGTGGTACTCACAATGGACACCCACAGACGAAACAATACCACAATGGACAATTTAAACAAAACACACCTGACACCCATACACACACCACACCCACACCACTATAAAACACACACCCACATCACCCACAGCCCTTTACGAATACAAATCATTGTTACCAGATAGACACCAAGACCACTGCGACAACTAGACACACACACCACTCACACCCATACACCCCTCACACACTCCACATCACACACCCTAACATATTACCCAACACACCCTCACCAACACACTTCACATAACACCCATGGCACCACAAAGGCACCCCTGTTTCACTGAGGAGGAGTTAAGGGCCATGGTGAAGGAAATCATCAGAGTAGAGCCACAGCTATTTGGAGCACCGGTGCAGCAGATATCAATAGCAAAGAAGATGGAGCTTTGGCAGAAAATCGTGGACAGGGTCAACGCCGTGGGACAGCACCCAAGAACAAGGGAGGATATAAGGAAGAGGTGGAATGACCTGTGGGGGAAGGTACGTTCCAGAGCAGCAAGACACCAGCTCGCTGTACAGAGGACTGGCGGTGGACCCCCACCTCCTCCACCATAACCAACAGCATGGGCGGAGCAGGTACTGGCAATACTGCATCCAGAGGGCCTGGCTGGAGTTGGAGGAGGACTGGACACTGGCAAGTCAACTTTTAACAATTATCACCCCCATACCTACATGCGATCACACACCCTCACCCTCACTCCCATCACTCCACTCTATCCCACACACTCCACCATCACATCACACTAATCCCAAGGCCTGCATTATGTACCAATGCGTGGACACCTCTCCCAGCCCTGCATGGACACTCATCACTGCATAGGGAAACTAACAATCCCACAATACACAAACATACACAAGCAAAAGCTGGTAGGGGAACAACAACCATAGAGGGGAAGCCACAGAAGTACAAATGTCAGACACCTGAAGCATAATACATCATTTACATCCCCATAGGAACCCCAGACAATGTCATTGGAGAGGATGTGCCACCACTATCTAGTCCCCCAACAGAAGAGGCTCACAGTGATGACAGTAACTTTGGACATCTGGATCTGGATATTCTACCTGGCCCATCAGGGACCACTGGACAGTCGGTCACCTAAGTCCAGTCACAGACCACCACAGAGCCTCCCCCATCAGTATCCAACACCCCCCCCCTCCAGCGTACCCACACCTCTGTCCCCAGGACACATCAATCAGCAATGTGCCCACCTGTAGAGGGACCCCAGACCACACCTCGTTTACAAGACAATCAGGGACCTGGGGTCAGTGGCAGTGGGCACACTATTCAGGGGACAGAGGCACAGGCCAACAGGGACACTGGGAGGACTGCTGTGCACCAGGGGGAGGACAGGACCAGGGAACCGACTCTCCAGGAGGCACTCTCTGAGATCCTGCTATCCTACCAACATTCCCAGCACACAATCGGCCAGATCTTAGATAACGTGCAGGAGAACAGGCGGCTGCAGGAGGGACAGTATCAGGGGATCAGGGAGGACTAGCAGGCCATCAACAACACCCTGATGTCCACAGCAGGGGTGCTGGCAGACATGGCCAACATTATGAGGGAGTCAGTGTCACACCAGCGGGCCCCTACCACTAGCCAGTCTTCTGAACAGCCCTCCACTTCTGCTGCTGCTAGTGGCCAGGAGGCCCCGCCACAGGACCAACAGGCCACTAGCACCCCTCCCCTTGCAGAAAGTGAACCACCCCGCAAACGTTCCCTGCGACCCAGACAAAAGCCAGAGACACTTGCCAAGAGCACCACCGGGAAATAAGACTCTCCTGATTGTCCCTCGTGTCCCACTCTGTCACCTTGTCCACCTTGAACAGCCATTGCTCCCCTTCCTATGTCCCCATGGACAATGCACCTGTGCTACAAACAGACTGGAACAATACACTAGAATTTCCTCCATCATCACCTCATTCCATTGCACTTTCCCCTCTATAGTTTAGCACTACAATAAACACCCTTGGATAAAAATCGACTACTAGTATTTCATGTATTGCAAATTTCTATTGATTGAAACAGCTACAACCATTACAAATGAACTGTACATAGAATGAGCATAAAATTAATGCCTGTAGCTGGCTGTTGAGATCACACCAGGAGAATGTGTCATATCACCAACATCTGCAAAATGAATATCCAGAGGTAACAGTAAGTGGGCAAGGAAGTGGCACAGCCACACAGAATACAACAATAGTCATAGAAATGGAAAGTTGCACTGTATCACCTGTATGTCATTGGAAGTACTGTCGGATCACAGATGACCTGTTGTCCACATCCTCATCCTCTGCCTCCTCATCCTCAATGTTCTCAGGGTCCACTGCTGCCACAGGGGCATCTCCAGTCTCTCCCTCCAGCAGAAAAAGTACATGCCGTCTGAGGGCCAGGCTGTGCAACATGCAGCATACCAATACTATCTGGCAGACCTTCTTGGGTGAGTAGCACAGGGACCTACCTGTTAGATTGAGGCACCTGAACCTGGCCTTCAGGAGGCCAAAGGTCCTTTCAATGATCCTTCTGGTTCACCCATGTGCCTCATTATAATGTTCTTCTTCCCTTTTCCTGGCATTCCTCACAGGGGTCAGCAGCCATGATAGGTTTGGATAACAAGAATCAACTGCCAATATTGAGGGACAACATTTAGCCACACACTATCCTATATGGCCAACACCATAGGCATACCCCAACATATACTGGATGGGAACCAGGGCTCACCTATTAGCCACACCCTGTCGCTTTGTAGTTGGGACATCACCTTTGGGATACTGCTATTCCTCAGGACAAAGGCATCATGCACTAACCCTGGATACATAGCATTGATGTGGGAGATGTCCTGGTCCGCCAAGCACACCATCTGCACATTCATGGATTGGAAACTCTTACGATTCATGAACACCTGTTCATTCTGGCGGGGGGACACAAATGCAATATGTGTTCCATCAATCGCACCAGTTATATTGGGGATATGTCCCATTGTATAGAATCCGGCCTTTTCAGTGGCCAAATCCTCAACTTGGGGGAAAGCAATGTAGCTGCACATGTGTTTTATCAGGGCAGACAACACTCTTGATAGCGCGTTTGAGAACACTGGCTGTGACCTTCCTGCTTCCAAGCCCACTGTCACTTGGAATGAACCAGTTGCCAGGAAATGGAGAACTGATAGCACTTGCACAAGAGGGGGGAACCCAGTGTGGTGACGGATAGCAGATATCAGGTCAGGCTCCAATTGGGCCAACAGCTTTGTGATTGTTGCCCGGTCCAGTCTACAGGTGAGTATTATGTGCCTATCCTCCAGTGTAGCCACGTCCACCACGGGGTTGTACACTGGGGTATGTCTCCATCTCCTATTCATCCACAGCGGTAGGTATCTAAGGGACACAAGAGTGAGTAGGCTGTCAAAAACTGAACAATGGAGGCACAACAGTAGTCCACAATGTGCAAACAGTTTATGACTCTGGTGTTTTTGCAGCTTGCCTCCAATCCACGTCTGGGCAGACTGACAGTTGCGGCTTTGTGCATACTTTTCAGACAGCCTGTATACAGGGAGGGTGGGCGTGTCACAGAGGTGCATCTACATATTGTATAGCCTTCCTGGGCTGAGAGAAGGGAGAGGCTGGGCACACCTGCATTTGTAAAGGCTGTAGCCTGGCCTTGCACAATAAAATCGTTTACCTACCACTGATGTTTGGAGCCTGTGCTGGAGGAGAGAAAGGGCACTCCCAGAACCAGTTGTAACTGGTTGGAACCCCCTCTCCTCCTCATTGACAAAGACACTGTAAACTGGGTATAAGTACAGAGGGATTTTCCCCCAATTAAAGCAGTCTTGAGGACTGAGAGACATTCTTGAACCTTGAAGAAGCTTCCCTGAATCTGGACACTGGATGCTGCTGAATGGACTCACCAGGACCCGCCTTGGACTGCTGCTGCTGTGCTGACCTGTGACCTGCTTGGTCATTAGGATGAACTGCCACTGCTTGCATCCACTTGTTGAACTGGCCTGTAGCTGGGTTGCCAGCCCTGTACCCCCTTCTTCATTTTTTGTCTCCAGAGGCAGGGTGTTGTGGCCCCTGACCCCTGTAACTCACTTCAGCACGAGGAGTGCTGCTTTGATGGCTTAAACGCTTTGAGAGCGCTCCTGTGTGGTCTCCACGCACTTTTCAAAGTGCTTTATTGGCTGCCCAAAGTCACCGCCGCAGCCCAGGACACCAGTGTTGCTCTATTTGCTTTTTAAGCGCTTCCTGGCTGCCCCAAATCACCATCGCAGCCCGGGATCCACATGGTCTAGAGACTAGAGAGAAACACTTGTGCACCACTTCGGGTGCGGGCGAGTGTGCTGCAACAGCCCCAGGAGGGAGAGAGACCTCATCGGAGGTCTCCTCCGGATCCCAGGGCCACCCCTGAGGAGGAGGACTCAGGGGAGGTGAGGGGAACGTCCTTCTTACCCCCGGTCACTGCCATAGGAGTGGGACGCTCCTAACTTTGCAACCAGGAATTGTTCTATAAAGAACGGGGAAAGGAGGCCTCAATGGAGGCCCCTTCCTCTCGCACCATTTCTTTTGTTGGGCTGCCGCCCACCCCTTGTTGGCGACAGGGCCCCTGGAGGCCTTGGGGGCCCCCAGAGATCGCGGGCCCCATGTGGGTCCTGTTTTCCACAACAGAGAGGGTGCAGACCACCCCTCTCCACCAGGAGCACCACGTGGCTCCCGTTTCACGCATAGGAGTGCCGGGGCCCCACATTCGTCTCCCAGGCACTAGGAGTGCCCCCCTTCACAGGAAACAGGTACTTTTGCGTGGACATATCTGAATGTTCCTTTTATGGGCATTCTAGGCCCCTATGTGCCAGTAACTTGCCATTTAATTTGATAATGTTCCTAACATGGTCATTTATGCTATTTTTATGACAAGTGCATACCTTTATTTACTGTGATTCTTGACTACTGCTTATGTTGCAGAGTATTAGTACCTTGTGTAACATTCTGACAACTGCTAAGGTAGCAGGGTATTACTGACGTGTAATTTTGGCCTAATTATGTTTTGTGCAATATAGTTTATTTTTACATAGCTCCGTGTTGTGTTTACTTTTGTGGTGTACATTTTGCATCACGTGTGTTGTGTGTGTTGTGCAAACGCTTTACACATTGCCTCCGGGTTAGGCCTGACTGCTCGTGCCAAGCTACCAAAGGGGTGAGCAGGGGTTATCGTGTAACTCCCTTGCCCTGACTAGAGTGGGTGGGTTCTGCCTGGCTTAGGCACATACCCTAGCCAACCAGAAACCCCATTTCTAACACCGATAAATTAAATAAGAAAGGAGGTGGACTTGTCAGTGTTGTTCGTGATCACATCCCTGTCCGTGTTGTCCCGGATGTTAGTAATATGCTTTGTGAATCCCTCACCTTTCAATTAGAAGTTACTAAACACTATACCTTTAGAGGCCTATTGATTTACGGTCCACCTGGTCCCAGGGCATCTTTCATACCTTAGCTTAGCCCATTATTAGAAACCAGTGTTAACTCTGAGGACTTTACATTTTTGGGGACTTTAATTACCATCTTGAAAATATTGAGGATAATGACACCGCTCTTCTGACCGAGACATTGTCCAGCCTAGGACTTTATCAATTTGTCAAACATCCCACACATTTGCAGAACACACGCTGGATGGCATCTTTTCCAGTAAAGCATACCTTCAGGTAACAGATCTTTTACATTTATTGTGGTCAGACCATAAAGCTGTGTTGTTGAGTATTAACTCAATATTCACCCAGCAGGGGTTCTAGCCCTCCATGTACCAAGGGCAGGGCTTGGCAGAATATTGGTTCAGCAGCCTTAAATACTACCCTATCAGAAACATTGCCAGATTTTAACCTAGTTGCTTGACAAACCTTGATACAATGATATATAACTACACTACATGGGTAGGAATGGCAATTAACACTTTAGCACCAGAAAAAACCCTTTTGAACCGCAGGAAAACACCTTCAGAACCATGGTTTTCTGTGAAGGTGTGAACTCAGAAAAAAGATTGTAGAAAGAAAGAGTGGCTATGGAGATCTAATTATGATCCCCAAGATAGAGAGATTTATAAGCAATCAATTGCGGAATACAAAATGCTTATTTTAAAGGAAAAATCTAAATATTTTGCCAATGAAATCATGCAAGCTAATAATTCTAAAAAAAAAAACTTTTCAACACTGTGAAAAGTATAGGAAAGTAATCTTTTTTCAGACTAAAGTAAATGACGTCTTCAACACTTTTGTGACTAACAGTGAAACATCACCTAAATCTTTGTTAGACAGCGGTTTGCCACATTTGACTGCGGCCTTGGTCAAGTTTTCCTTGCTTAGTACAAAACATGTTCTTAGTTTATTGAAATTGATCAAATCAGAATCGGCATCTGATTCCTGCCCCCCAAAATTGCGCACCTGGTTCCATAAATTTTAAGTAGTCAATTAACTCTGATTTTCAATGATGTAATTAACAGTGGCTATTTTCCCCTTGAATGGAAAAAAGCCCCCATCTTACCTTTATTAAAAAAAACACATCTAGACCCACAAGAGCTTATTAACTGTAGGCCAATTTACAGGCTTCCTTTCCCATCAATGATACTGGAGAAGGCATTGAACTCTAAACTTATGGCTTTTATTGATACCAACAGTCTGTTGGACTGCACCCAATATGGTTTTAGAAGATCGCATAGTATGGAGACATACATTGATAGCCGCATTGGAGGAGTTGAGGTCCATCCTAGATGGGGTGGCAAGGTTTTACTAACATTACTTGATCTTTCAGCAGCCTTTGATAGGGGCAGAGTTAGGAATTGGCAGTCTTGATCTTAGTTTGATAAAATCCTTCACTACAGAAAAGAGTGCAACAGATTGCCATGGAAGTGTTTCTCTCTGATCAATTCTGTCTGCCTTGTGGGGTGCCACAGGGCCTCTCGCTGAGCCCCAGTCTTTTTAATCTGTATGTCACTCCCTTAGGAATACTGATTAAATCAATTGGATTTTCAGTAGTCTCATATACAGATGATATCCAAATTGTGGTATCAGTATCAACCAGCTCAGAAGATACTGCCTCAAGATTCAGCTCCTGTATGGCTCAGATAGACATCTGGATGATGCTAAATTGTTTGAAGCTCAACTCTGGAAAATGAAAGCTCTTCTCCTAGGCAAAGATAACTCATTCTGGTCGCCAAATTGGTGGCTCCCGGAAATGAGGTTGCTTCCTTCTCAAGTACAGAAAGTGAAGAACTTATGGATTGTCTTTGATGCCAAGCTCACTTTTGAAGATCAGATTCATACTCCGGCTTCTTCTTCTTCCTTTACTTTAAAAATAATTAGGAAAACCTGCCCTTTCATTCCCCTGGACCTACAAAAAAATGATGGTTACCACCCTTGTCCTATTCAAACTGGACTATGGTAATGCCCTATATATATATAGGCCATTAAAAAAGACTTCTTCTCCAACTCCAGATGTTGAAAAATGCTTCAGCTCGGCTTCTGTTATGAACCTCAAAACAGCAGTTCATGTCTTAGGACTTTATTATGCTTCACTGGCTCCCAGTGGCCAAGAGGATTGCATTTAAATCTCTTTGCATAGCCTTTACGTCAGTGCATAACATCAGTCCCAGCTACAGTCAGGACAGATTCATCTGGCATATCCTGTTCCTTTGGCTAAGATCCCTAGAATCCAAGCACTTAGGCCCATATTTATACTTTTTTGACACAAAACTGTGCACACGCAGTTTTGTGTCAAAAAGTAAAGGGGCAGCATGCGTCATTTCAGAGTGCCAGCCGGGTGCCAAATTTACGGAATCCCGCAAGCCGAGACAAAGGGTGGGCTAGGGTCTAGGAAAATGACATTAGCTGGGTGGGGGTGGCGGTATGGGGGAAGTGGTTTTGCACCACAAAATGACAGTAGGCTGGTTAGAGGCATAAAATGCCTTTCGTCAGACTAGCATCATTTCCTGACGCAAAACCATCCATACCACATGACTCCTGTCTTAAAAACGACAGGAGTCATGCCCACCACCTCAATGACCAGCACAGGGGAGCAGGGTCCCTTGGGCATGGCCATTGCACCCCATGCCATGTAGTGGGGCCCATTTTAGGGCCACTAATGGCACTTTAAAAAAAATGTTTTAAATACTTACCTGTACTTACCCGGGATGGGGTTCCCCCTATCCTCTGGTGTCCCTCTGGTGTGGGTGAGGTTGTTCCTATGGCTAGGGGTGGGCACCTGTGTGCTCTTTCCATGGTGTTTGACCATGGAAATGGGTCCACAGGTCCCCTAATGCCCGCCCTGACCCAGGCGTTAAATAATGGCGCTAAGCAGACTTAGCACAATTATTTATGCCCGCCTCCCTCCGTGCTCCATTTTTGCATGGGAGGATAAATAAGGCATTAGGGGCTTTGAGTCATTTTTTGGACAGGAACCCCTACCTTGCATCTCATTCACGCAAGGTAGGCTCACGTATCCAATAAATGACTTTAACTCCAATATTTTGATGCTAGGCGGGTCTAGCGTTAAAATATAAATATGTAGTTGAGTTTGCGCTGAATAAGCGTAAACAAAATTATGCTAATTCAGCTCAAAGAAAGTATAAATATGCCCCTTAGTGCTATCTAGGGTTAAGTGAGCATCTTTGGGTGGAATGAGCTTCTTCTTGAGGATGATCACATTTTGGAATTCACTCCCTTTGAATCAAAAGAACTGTTCAGATCTACTGTCCTTCGGGAAGCTTCTTAAGACCTGGCTTTTTTACATTAGTGTAGCCCCTTTCTTTGCCTTTTTTATGTTCAGCAGCAGCAGCTCGAAGATGCCTCCGGGCATTCGAGGGCTATACAAAACCAAAAATCGAATCAAATGAAATAGTGACTCCATTCAGGTAAATGGTGCATTTAACCTCTCCATCCTAGTTAAAATTTAAATAAGTAAGTCCACTTTCATAATGAGCCAGCTCATACTTCCCCCTACAGCTATCCTCCCAATTTACATCTGACTACTTCACGCGCCACTTTATTTCCCCAACACCTTTTTACAACAACTAGCTAAGTGTTCCACAAAATGATGCTTCAATATTTTTAGGTGCCAAATGACTTAGTAAAGCTAGTAATCAATAGGGTAGTCGAGGCAATGTGGCGGTGCAGGTGGTGCAGCAGCACCCGTCGCACTTTCCACTGCCCGTAATGCCAAGTGCATGAGCAGTGCAAATTGGCAGTACCCCCATGCAAAGGCTGGCAGAGAGGGGACTCGTGAGCCCCAGGGTAGCACTGCAAGCAGCGCTGCCCTGCAGGATTGAGACCGCCAAGACCTCCTGGCTTTCCTCTGGCGGCAAACTGGCAGTGTTGGTGGTCCGCCCATGGTGGCTCCGCCACGGTCATAATGTGGCGTTTGGACCACCACTATGGCGTCGGTCCGACCGCCATGGCAAGTCTTCTGGTCTTAAGATCACCAGACTCAGAATGAGGGCTTATGTGCCATAATGTAATTAGGTAGCCAGGGGGTGCTTCCACCTCTGCGCTGCCTGTCAATTCCTGATTGTGCACAGGTATTAAGAGTTTGATTTATCCCAAAGTAGACCCACCCCTTCAATCCTGAAGCAAATCTCATCCTCTGTATTACAATGAAAATCATGAAAGGGGCATCTAGATTGGCTGGGACAGGTAATCCAAGTGCTCCATCTGAGAACATTGAACTGCTTTCTCTCTTTACCCCAGCTCTCAGATAGTTCAGCTGGGAGACCGTAAAGTGCTCATGCCTATATGGACGAGCCAGAGAACTGGCCAACCCATCATACGCAGTTTAATCTACTGCCTTGTCACTAATGATTAGGGGTAATGTGGTTTCCGTGAGGACCAGGCATCTTCATAACATTGAATAGAAAAAAAGACGACATAAAGCAATGAACATGAAGGCAGGGTGTGGTGCCTCATAGGAGGTGGGGCCAAGCCCCTGAGGATGACAACCTCTGGGAGCTGGACACAGCCGCGCTTACACCTGAATAGGTTGTGTCCTGTCCACACACAAAGGGATTAACGCCCATGTATTATCACCCTATCCAGCTTGGAGCCAGGGGAGGAAGGGAATTCCTTGCACTTCAAAGCCTATTTCTAGAACCTTCTTCCACCTTCCAGAACCAGGGCACCAAAGTATAAACATTGGACCTCAGAAACACCCACTTCAGTACACCTCTGAACTTGTGGATACTCTGCCAGGCAGAAGGCCTGCTGTGCTGCTTAAGGTCTGCCGCTCTTCTGGACTGCTGTTTTTCTCTGCTGACTTGTGTCTGCTGCCCTTTTGCCTGGGAGTAAAAAGGACTGGGCCTGCACCTCCCCAACCCAAGACGCAGAGTGACTCCAATGGCCAGTCAATTAGTCTCCTGATCTCAAGTCTCAGGCACATAAAAGACTTTCGATCAACATGCCGTTGCACCTGAACTCTGCCAGCTGTAAGTCTGCTCTGCCAAGTGGTACCACCCCAGTCCTGGACCCTTGGAAGTGCACCCAAAGCACTTGCTCCAGCAGATCTGACGCAAATACTGTCATCCCGATGCATAACTGTTGCTGCGTGGATGAGAATTGGCACATCACCCTTGTTGCATGGATCGGAACCGTTACATCGCCTCAACTGCGGCAATTGACTCAGGCACATGGCTTCTGTTGCAGGAACAGAATTGGCGCTTCGCCTTCGGACCCACCACATTTAGAAACCGACACCGTTGCTGAATGGAGAAAATCAATGCATCTTCTCTACTGCGTGGGGAAAATCAACTAATCTATTCCACTGCAGAGATCAACACCGGCGCATTGCATCAGCTACACCCCACATCTTCAACACTGATGAAACCAGGATTAAGGTCCTTTTCTTCAGTCGACCTCACTGGGTCTCTGTAGCCAGCCCATGCTCCATCGCATTCAGGCTTAACTCTTGACTTTGTTCCAGCCTGGCATGACCAGATGTCCTCGGGTGGCACTTCTTGCTTCTAAACCTTAATTGTCAGTTTAATCTTTAAAAATTCACAACTCAAGTTCTGCTTATTGGTTAGTTTGTTGTTTTGGTCATGGTTTTATTTATTAGAATAGGTTCTATTTGTCTAACTTGGTGAGGGATCCTTTTGTGTGGTGTTTCACTGTTTTACATTGCACAAATACTTCACACATTGCCTCCAAGTTAAGCCTGATGGTTTTGTGCCAAACTAACAAGGGGTTAACCACAGATTACCTTAGGGTTTGCTTGTGTCTTACCCTGATTAGGATTGTTGTTGCTGCTTGACCAGGGTTCTCACCCTAGTCAAGTACCAACCCAATTTCTAACACAATGGGCCTCATTTACGAATCTCTATCGGGACACTGTGCCATGGAGCATCATTTTTTTGATGCTCCGGTGGCACAGTGTGACATCCCATATTTACAAGTGTAAGCAACCAAACACAAATGATGGACAGAATGCGGAACCAAGCAACCATTCACCCCCAGCTACAGATCTGGGTTTAATCCATCAATTCTTTTGCTCACCATGCCACCCCATTTTGGACCCAGCCATATGCAAATCAGTGTTGACCTTGTTCCCCATGGGAACAGTCCAGTTGAACTGCCAGGCCAGGTCCTCCCCAGACCAGAAATAAGAATCCTAGGACCTGTTTCAAGGTGTCACCCTTCATCAGCCAGGCTTGTTTGAATCCAGTGGCATAGTGAGTCTGGGACCCACATCTGGGCATTCCTGGTGCACTTAGGGTCACAGAAGCAAACAAACACAAATGATGGATGGAATGCGTAACCAATCAAACATTCGCCCCCAGTCACAGATCTGAGTTTAATCCATCAATTATTTTGCTCACCACACCACCCCAGTTTGGACCCTGACATATGCAAATCAGTCTTGAGCCTGTTCCCCATGGGAACAGTCCAGCCTGAACTGCCAGGCCAGGTCCTCCATGGACCGGAAACAAGCATCCTGGGATCGATTTCAGGGTATCAGGTTTCATCAGCTAGGCTAGCTGGAATCCAGTGGCACATTTAGCCCAGGACCCACCTTGCCTGGCTTTTCATGGCCTTGGAAATATGGGCCCCTTTCAGGCATAAAACTGCGTGAAAAGGGCATACCATGGATGTTGCTGCAGGTGTTCTCATGCAACACCCATGGAACGCTAAGGAATCTGATGCATTTCTAAATTTACAAGTCTGGGAATGCGTCAAATTCGAATGCCACCTCAGAGGTGGCATAGAAGTGATGCAACAGGGAGAAATATCTTTATTCTGCAGCACACATGGAAAGAGGAAAACACCTCTCTTGATTGATTTTGTGCAGGAAGGTATCCCTTCCTGCATAAAAAACAATCATCCCCACAACACAGGCATCCTTGCACCCTGGTGAAAGTGTGCCCGCGCTGGCGCTAGACAGCACTTTGTGCACCATCACAAAGGGACGGGACAGAAATGTGCCGAATCTTGTAGATACAGTGCATTTCTACCCTTTCATGGTGGCGCTGGGTGGCACAGCAAGACACTTGGTGCGCCTCCCTGCAACATGGTGCTGGTAAATAAGCCCCTGTGTGTCTCCTAGATGCCAAACAAAGATTTACATATCTAATTAAACATAAGCCCCATCACTCTCAATCCCACCCACATCCCACACCAATCCCAAACAATATTGAATACGCTCCTTTTAGTTAACGAAAAGGATCAAAGGAATATAGTGACCCATATAGTCACTGACATTGCTCTTTATGCATGGGGGTGCCTGACAGCGTACATTTGGCTCAGGCATTCTTCAATAAAAACAAAGCCCATTAGCCCACCCAATCAACATTGGCACTATCAAAAGTATCAAATCATAATGCAACCATGTGCACTCACTTGAACTAAACTGAGGCATCTTCATCAAGTGCTCACACACGTCAAACATTGCAAAACATGTGTACTACAATTCATCATTGCACAAAGTTACTAAAATCAGTTTACACAAACCCAAGAGCAAATATACTTCATCTGAATGCACCATAATTATTGCAAAAGAGAGCATAAGGAATACTTAATCATTATCACTTAGGCCAGCGGTGCAATTTCACCAGTCCATCAAGTGGAACCTGGACTCCTGGAAATAGATCTCGTTTCCCCTCTGTGTTTCAGATGTATGACAAGAAAGATCAATGATGTTTCCGGTTGGTGAAAAAAATGTGCTTTCTCATTAAGCTCCACTCTCAATTTGGCTGGGAATATCACTGATCTCTTGATAGATTTTTCCACAATATCTTCTTAACTGCCAAGAACGATCTTCTAGCCTCCTGAACAAGCAGTGTGAAGTCAGGGTAGAATGCAATAGGGGTGCCTGCATATTGTAGATTTGGGACCGCAACCCTGTTTCTGTAATTAAGTGGGCATACAATTATGGGCCTTAGATCTTTCCTTGGTCATGGTTTGTAGGTCAGTAATCTATGAGCCCTCTCGGTGATAAAGATCTTAGAAACGTCTCCACTGGCAATGATTCCAGCAGGCTAGCCACAAACATTACTATGTTGGTTAGGTAACTGGTCTCTTCGATCCCCATGATTTGAATATAGTTTCTGCATAAGCATCCTTCCACTTCGTCATTCGTCATCTTCAGCAGTTTCATCTCACGCACCAATTTAGAGACAGTGTCTAACAATTCATGGTAGGAATCCTCAAAGTCAGAGATCCCTGTTACAGCTGCCATCAGACATTTAGCATTCACGTCCAGATGCTCCTGAAACTGATTGTCATTCATGTCTTTACACGAGGCACAGTGGATACCTGCTCCTGATCCTCTGACTGCCCTGGTGAATGCCACCTATCAAGCTGTAGCCTTGCCTGCCACTGTTCTGTCTTGTCCATTAGCCCCTGGACCCACTCCCCTCTGGCAACAGAATTTGCAGAGCCACTCTACTAACGCTGGTCACAGGCACTCAAGACTAAAAAAACAAGCAGAAGCAGGTAAACCATCAGATCTATCGTCAGATCTTTCTATGTATCTAGTGCCCCAGTCAAGACCCTCTGATTCCAAGGGCTGAAATGTCCTCATCACAAAAAAACGAGTCTGCTTTACTGTAATTATGCTTGGAAGATTCCCCTCTCATCACAAAAGGAGTCTGACAAGCAGAATGCATTTCTCCAAGGTGCCAGGTGCATTCCTTCAAACAATAGTGCAGCTCACAATGCCTGGGGTTCAACAAGCATTCACCTGCTCCAGGCTAAAAAAATCTGCAGCCTCAGCTGGCCCCAAAAATGCACCACTACTGTGTATCCATGCACTGCTCCTTGGGAATCGATTAAATGAGACACTGCACACCCCAGCCTGCACTAGAAATAATTGTGTGGCTCATAGTGACAGCCCAGGCTTACCAGCAGCACTCACACCACCATCCGCAAGGCGCATACCTGTGCTAGCATAGGTGTTTCAATTAGGTGTTTCAATTAGAGTTATTAAAGACTGTTTGAAATATTTTGAATAATGAATTTATGCTGAAAATGAATTAACGTAGAAAAATAATGCACGCATTTGAAAATGTGACCTTGATGAATGACCACCAATGTTCACAAAATGTACTAATCAATGTCTAATGTTTAATACATATGAAACGTTGAAAGAGTATTAAATTAATGCATTAATATGTCATATTAAGGGTTATGAAGTATGCTTTAGCTTTGTTAATTGTAGGCCTTAACTTAGCGAGTGTCTTGGCCTCTTTTGCCAGGCCTCATGCAGAAGCTGTATTTCTTAGTGTTTAATAAATAAAATGCTGACCAAGTGAATTTAACTGAAATGTCTGTCATATTGTTTAAATGTGCTTAACAGAAGCTTCTCGTGAGAACCGACTGCTAGATGATGTTCTTGCTAATGCAACATTTTATGTGCAATGTATGCGAGTTGGACTTCCCCAGGACAAGAACAATGAAGATACTGACTGTATTGGAAGCTGCAACAATATTGTTACCTGACAAGCCGGATGATAAGAACATCGTAAGGCGAACCAATCATCAGTATGGGAATGGAGAAATATTAGAATTCATAGTTTTGATATAGTAGTATCATTGGCCTAAGTGTGAACATACGACTAACTGACCAATAGGGAATTAGGAGGTAGTTTAGGTGACTTTGATATAACAACGCCACAGAGGGAAAAAGACTTCAGACCTTACCAGATTGAGAGAGACACTTTAGGAGAGAAGAGAGCATTCTCTTCTCGAAAGGTTATTACCTTCTTATGCGTCTTTATTAGAGACTTGTTTATCTTTAATGCTAAATCCCTTTAGCCTATACTTTCCTGACTGAGACCTGATTTCTTGCTGATCAACTGATGTCCTGAGGACGAAGACCGATTCTGCTTTGCTGACTCATAGGACCGATATAATGCTATAAAATTGTGGTTATTATGAATATTTGCTTTTTCTTTCTAGGTACCAACTGCGCTGTTTTGTCTATGGCTCTATCATAGTTAGATGTTTTCCAAATTTGTCTGACTAAATTGTTTTGCATGAAGCCCAACATGCTGATGCTAATCTGGTGATAGTTAAGGATTGTGACTTATGACAAAACAGAGTAACGTTTGATGGATTCCTCTGCTTAACTACATGTATTACATCTTGTTAACGTAGCTGACTCTGCTGTTGATTTTCAGTATAACTTTAGAATGTGTTGTAGTTCAAGCTTTGATTAGATTGTGTTTCTTCCGCCGCTTTGGACAATCAGTGTTGTTTCTATAGTGTTTCATTTGATTTTGAGATTAATATACATGACCTTAGAATTGTAAATATAGGAAAATAAACTTACTAAACTTTTACTAAAGGTGTGGTTATTCATGGCTGAAAGGCCATGGTGTGTGACAATTACTGACTCCAATTGATTTTATTGAATACTAATGATTATTGATTATTGTGTATTGATTATTGATTATGTACTGGAGCTATGGTAAGAACTGCTTAATTGCGAGTCAAAAGGTTTATCGACCTCTTCGTGTCCCCTTGTAAGTATGCTTATTAAGGTCTGACACACTAACAGTTATGGTAGCAGACTGATGGTTTGTCTCTTGAAGAGCTTGCCATAGATGTCCTGTACAGAGTGATAACAGAGACAGTAAGAGACCAGTGGTTCATCTCCTTAGGAGCCTACCATAGACGTGCAGTACACAGTGACGGATTCTCAGAGATTGTAGCAGTCTGAAGCTGGTCCTTTCGCGAGTCATTATTATTGAGATTTGGATTTTGTTTTCAATTATGATAATTGGAGAGAAAATGATGTTCCCTTAAGCCTAGAAATGACTTTCCCAGGTCCTGGATCCTGCTTATGGCTGTGTGGGGATGTTCTCAGCATTCTAGTGATAGAGTGAGTGAAATAGGTTGTGCTTGCACAGCTTATGCAAATCACAGGTGAATTGTGAGGTCTGTGAGGGTTTAAGAAGTTTGCGTACTCCAAATGAAGTTGTAGTAGGAGTGTGCGTACTCTGCAGTGTGAGAGTAGGGAAGTCGTCGAACTTCATATGTGTGTGGCGCTTTGTGCTTAGCAATTATCCACGTGGTTGTTGATGTATGGACCGTGCGTGGTCTAAGACTCCGTAGTACATTGAAAAGTGTATGAGACACTTGGTTATATGTTGTAATTTGTCTCGTTTAGTAGGTTGATCAGGCGTGGTCAACAAGTCAGTGTATGAGTTAAAGTGGGTGAATGAAAATTTTGACTGAGATTTGGCGAGTCCTATGTGCACCAGGACAGACCCATTGATGAGTTCAGAGCAAAATTTGCGGGTCAATCAATCAATTAATCAATCAAACAATTTATAAAGTGTGCTACTCACCCGTTAGGATCTCAAGGCGCTGGGGGGGAGCTATTGATCGAATAGCCATGTCTTGAGGTGTTTTCTGAAGGCCAGGAGGTCTTGGGTCTGGCGTAGTTGGAGCAGTAGGGAGTTCCAGGTCTTGGCGGCAAGGTAAGAGAAGGATCTTCCTCTGGTGGTGTTGCGGTGAATGCGGGGGACGGAGGCAAGGGCGAGGCTGTCGGAGCGGAGCTGGCGGGTGGGGGTGTGGAAGGTGAGCCTGTCGTTGAGGTAGGCCGGACCTGTGTTGTGGAGGGCTTTGTGTGTGTGGGTGAGTAGTTTGAATGTGATCCTCTTCGATACGGGTGGATGCGGCGTGGGACATCAAGAATGAGTCGGGCGAAGGCATTTTGGATACTTTGCATTTTCTTTTGTAGTTTGGCCGTGGTTTCTGCATAGAGCGCATTGCCGAAGTCCAGACGGCTGCTGACTAGGGCGTGGGTGACTGTTTTTCTGGTTTCGATGGGAATCCACTTGAAGATCTTGCGGAGGGTGTTATAGCAGGAAGTGGAGACTGCGTTGACCTGTTGAGTCATGCTGAGTGCTGAGTCAAGGATGATTCCCAAGTTCTGTACTTGGGTGGTGGGGGCGGCTCCGAGGGAGGTAGGCCACCAGGAGTCGTTCCAGGTGGAGAGGTTGCTGCCGAGGATGAGGACCTCTGTTTTGTCTGTGTTTAGCTTGAGGCGGCTTGATTCCATCCAGTCGGCGATATCGTGAAGTCTCTTGTGGAGGTTGTTTCTTGCTGTTGTGGGGTCTTTTGTGAGGGAGATGATCAGCTGGGTGTCGCCTGCATAGGATACTATGTTGATGTTGTGGGATCGTGCGATGTTGGCGAGGGGAGCCATGTAAACGTTGAAAAGTGTTGGGCTGAGGGAGGATCCTTGAGGGACACCACAGACGATTTTGGAGGATTCGGACAGGTAGGGCAGAAGGCGGACTCTCTGGGTTCTGCCGGAGAGGAAAGAGGAGATCCAGTCGAGGGCCTTGCCGCAGATACCGGTGTTGTGGAGGCGTGTTCAAAGGGTGTGGTGACAGACGGTGTTGAAAGCAGCGGAAAGGTCCAGGAGGATGAGCGCTGTGGTTTCGCCTTTGTCGAGCATGGTCCTGATGTCATCTGTGGCAGCAATGAGTGCGGTCTCCATGCTGTGGTTCTTGAGAAATCAGGATTGGGAGGTATCGAGCTCTTTGCTGTCTTCCAGGTAGCGGGACAGTTGGATGTTCACGATTTTTTCGATGACCTTCTCTGGGAAGAGGAGGAGGGAGATAGGTCGGTAATTAATGGGGTTATCTGGATCTGCTTTGGGTTTCTTCAACAGGGCATTGACGTTGGCGTGTTTCCATCTCTCCGGGAAGGTGGCTGTCTCGAAGGAGCTGTTGATGATTACGCAGAGGTGGGGGGATGATGTTGCTGGCTTTGTTGAAGATCTGGTGCGGGCACGGGTCCGAGGGGGAGCCAGAGTGGTTGGAGGCCATGGTGTTACTGGTGTCTTCATTGTTGACGTGGGTACAGGAGCATGGAGGGTTGGTGTTGTTTGATGCGTCGGGTTCTTGGTTGTTTGTGGTTGGCTGATGGATCTGGGGTTCGAAGCTGTTGTGGATGTCTTTGATCTTTCGATGGAAGTGAGTGGCGAGGGAGTTGCAGAGTTCCTGTGATGGCGAGGATTCGTGGGAACAGGTCCCGGGGTTGGAGAGTTCTTTGATGATGCTGAAGAGCTCTTTGTTGTTGTGGGCGTTGGTGTCTATTCGGCTTTTGTAGTTGGTTCTTTTGGTAGTGCGGATCAGCTGGTGATGTTTGCGGATGGCAGTCTTGAGGGCGGTGTGGTTGGATTCGGTGGGTGCAAGGCGCCAGGTCTTTGCTATTCTTCGCCATTCCCGTTTGGAGGCCTGCAGGTCGGGGGTGAACCAGCTGGCCTTGGGTCTGTGGTGGGAGTCTGAGGGTTGTTTGAGTGGTGCGAGGGTGTGGGCACAGTGTTCTAGCCATTTGTGCAGGTAGGTGGCGGCTGTGCTGGGGTCCCAGGTCCTGGGAGGGGGTGCCTGGGTGAGGGTGGAGAACTGCTGTTCTGTTGAGATTCTGTTCCAGTAACGGAGGGGGGTTCATGGTGAGGTGGTGAGTGACTGGCTTCTGAAAGGAGAAATGGATGCAGCGATGTTCGGTCCATAGGAGTTCGGTGGTGTGGCTGAAGGAGATGTGGTTGCTGGCTGAGAAGATGGGGTCGAGTGTGTGTCCTGCGGTGTGGGTGGGTGACGTGACGATCAGGAAGTGACTTTTAATCCCAAGATTCCTTGTTGAATTTTGCTTGTGAATCTGGGAGACTGAGAAAGAGGAATAGCTGTAAGTGTGGGAAGAGTCATCAGTGAAAATCTGTAAGGTTTCTGTAGCGATTGTGTCACCTTTCCTGTAGTAAACCTGGAGATTTGTTTTTGGATTTTGGTTAGTGCTTGCAATATTTTGCATTAGTTTTGTGTGGATTGGAGTTTAGGAGGACGAGCAGCAAGACTTTGTCAGCCGCAGTACTTGTGGGTGTGAAGTCATTGGAGCCGCGCTGAGATAGGTCGGTTAGTGAGAAGGGTCATGCACGGATTGGCAGCCGTCCGTGAGAGGCAATTGGTTGAGAACGTGAGTGAAAGGAATCTTGGGATTAAAAGTCACTTCCTGATTTGATTTTGAATAAACAAAAAGGTAGAAAAGATTATGTTTTTTTCAAAGCGTTGAGAAGTGCCCTAAGGGAAGATACGTATATTACAGCGAGTGTAGGAGAGCCTACACCACCAGAGAATACACTGGCTTACATTGTAATGGAAGAAAGTCTTTGGCTAAAGCAATGGTGCAAATTGACAGAGAAAGATGGGAGCTTAGCATTTCCTACAAATGGGACGTTCAATTTGAGGGTTTTGGAGCATTTCTGAATGGCGCTATATGAATTGAAGCCCCTTCCGAGACCAGCACAGTTTGAAGCATCAGCGATCAGGGGGCTAGTGGCCAGACAGCAACAGCAATTGAAATTCGAGAGAAGGATGAGAAAGTCAGAAAAGACTCCAGAGGAGGCTGGATGGGATTGTGATCAGAAGGTATGGAGAACAGAGATTTTGCAGGAAATTAAGTTGTGTCCAACAATTACGCAGGAGAATGAGAAGGAATGAGAAGGAAGGAAAGAAAGCGACTATGAAGACTAATAAAAGTCCTTCCAAATATAAGGGAGCTAGAAAGTCTTAAATAGTAGTAGAGGAATCCGACAATGATGAGGTCCTTACACAGTTATTGAGAGATCGACCATCACCATATACAGTACATGAGAGTGGTCTGAGTACTAGTGTTGATCCGACGGCCCTGAAGCAGGTTAATGGGACAGCGAGTCCAGTGCAGGCTAATGCTGACCTGACACAGAATGCGGTGTAAAATAGTCCTAATATGCCAACTACTCCTGTAGTGCAGACACAGATGCAACCGCCACAGGTGTAGAGAATTCATCCTGATGTGCCCATTTTGGAAACGACTTCGAACTTAGTGGTGCCCATGAAGCAGGTGATTTCAAGACCAATACTGGCTCAGAATGAGCCGACTCCGATTTTGTTGCCCCAAGTGCAGCCGCAGGTAATGCCGAGATTTACGCCAGTGACTTGGACACAGTCCGACATGACTCAGATGATGAATCAGAATATGGGAGTTACTCTCGCACTGAGTGTAGGTGCCAGAGCAGCCCCGGATGCTATATCGCTATCAATTACTGATGGTCCAGCGGTACCATTATTTGCACAAAAGAAAATGACTGTAAGTGAACAGGGATCCAAGACCCAGAGTTTAATGAGGGGAGGACCTAATGAACATGTTCGGGTAGTCTCTCCTGTGGGTCAGACTTTTGACGAATCCAGATCATTGTTAGATTTCAGTCCACTTGTTGCACTTCCAGATGCCATGACAGGATCAAATGTAAGCCAGAGCCTGAAATTGTTGACACCGCAGACTCCGAATGCAGTTGCACAGCAGGTGCCCCAATACAAGCGAGTAGCATTTCATTACAGGGACTGACAGCTCATCAGTTAACTGAATGATTAGACAAGCTGAATACCCCACAGAGTGCCCCTAAAGGAGAAGAGTATGGAAGTGGGTGAACTCATTGAGAGAACAATGGGGGTGAATAGGTTAGAATCCTACACAGAGGCAGAATTGAGATATTTGTGCCCAAAGATTACAAGAGAAGTGAGTAGGGTGCAATAGAGATTAGCAGACGTGGCAGGGAAATACGGCATAGAGATTGAGAAAATGAAGCACTTGAAAAGGAGCTACAGATTAGATTTAGAGGTGAAGGATTTTTAACATATGAGGTCGGCCAGAATAAAGGCACACCTTAAAGAATTACTGGAGAGTGCTCAGACCTTGGGAGCATTAGATAAATGGGAAGGCAGATGGGTAAAGTAAAGAGACAAGAGAAAAAGGGATTCTTTGGAGATGACTGAATGTGCAGCCGGACAAAGATCCAGTAAATATTTTACCATTGAGGGAGATTCCAGGGGGAAATTTGGTTCACGTCCCTTTGAGTAGAGGTGACATTCTATCTTTTACAAATGATTATCCAAAATTGAGAGAAAAGCCAGAAGAGTGGTATCAGCAGACAGACAGGTTTGTGAAACTTGTGAAGTGTTTGTGGGAGGACTTGAACGCATTACTAGAGATAGTCATTCCAGCTGATCTGTGGATGGAGTGTAAGAGGAGTGTAAACTGGCCAACGAGTGAACTTGAGAGAGATAAGAATGCAGATGCTCCGTCTCCTGAAGTAATGAAATATTACTATAAGTTGACTGAGTTTCTGAAATCGAGGATTTCGCCCAAAAATATTGATTGGCAGAGAATTGACAGGACAGCATGGGAAGCAAAAGAGTTGATACATGCGTATTATCAGAGGTTGCTGCAGGCATTCAAGCATTACAGTGGTACAGAAACAATTGAGGCGAAAGACATGCTACATTTTGTGTTCAGATATGTGGAAGGATTGAGACCTGAAATTGGCCAGATGATTAAGAGTCTTTTAATTTGCTGGCAAGTGAAGCCAATTGATGAGGTGTTGTAGTACGCAAAATACTAGGGTGATGAGATTGAGTTGAAGCCGGAAAAGTTGAAAGAGAAACCGATGGTGATGCAGATGAAAGCAGCTCAAATAGGAGTGCAAGGGAATTTTTCACAGCAGATGCCACAGCAGTAGGGAAATATGTTTCAGCCACAGATGAGAGCTAGAGGTCATCGAGGTTATATGAATCGTGGTCCAGACTTGAATACTGTAGTGGTTCAGAATGATGTGCAGGGAATGAAGAAGCTATTGCCGTGTCACATTTGCAGAGCGGTGTGACATTGGAAATGGGAGTGTCCCATGATGGTGCAGGAAGGTGTTGGTCAGCAGAGTAATTACATCAACTCATTTCAGAATGTCAGAGGACCGAGACTAAGGGGTTCTAACCCACATTTTCAGAATAATGTGAATCAAGTGCAAAATGTTTAGCCCATGCAGCAGGTGCAAATGCCTGTGCACATGTGTCACAGTTGCAGCCGATGCAGCAGCAGGTCCCCGTGGTGCCTAGACAGCAAATGCAAATACCTCAAGCCCCAATGGAGCAGCAACAGAGGATACTTTCTCAAAAGGTCACAGGACAGAGGCAAAACAGAAGTAGTAACACAGTGCATCAATTCCCTTTACACAGTGAGGATGGAATAAGTGATGAATGGATGAGTGACAGTTCAGATGAGGAGCCATGTGTGCTTGCGACTTTCTTAGAAGTCGATCAGAGGGGTCCTTATGTGAAGGGTAAGGTTATGGGTCACAGAGTTTCGTTCTTGGTGGACACAGGAGCTACACGCTCTACAGTGAGAAGCGCAGAGGTTCTGAATTTGACCCTTTCAGGTAGAACAGTTCAGGTTGTGGGGGTAGCAAACCAGTAATTGACAAAACCGATTACAGACCCAGTTCAAGTCAAGATTGGCAATTTTCAGGGACTGCATAAATTTGTAGTCTGCGATTCCAGTCCGGTATCCCTACTGGGAAGAGACTCAGGGCCAGATGTAGGTAGCGTTTTGCATGGCGCAAACTGCGAAAATAGTAGTTTGCGGCATGCAAAAAACACGCATTGCAATGCTCATTCCAAAATGGGAATGAGACTCGCAAATAGGAAGGGGTGTCCCCTTCCTATTTGCGACTTGCACCACAATGCTAAATTGCTTTGTGACCGCGAACGCGGTCGCAAAGCAATTCGCAGTTACCACCAGTGTCACACTGGTGGTAACCCATTCGCAAAACGGAAGGGGTCCCCATGGGACCCCTTCCCCTTTGTGAATGTTGCCATAAAGGTTTTTTCAGAGCAGGCAGTGGACCACTGCCTACTCTGAAAAAATGAAACCAAATGGTTTTGTTATTTTTTTGTATTGCAACTCGTTTTCCTTTAAGGAAAACGGGCTGCAATACAAAGAAAAAACTGCTTTATTTAAAAAGCAGTCACAGACATGGAGGTCTGCTGTCTCCAGCAGGCCACCATCCCTGTGAGTGCAGGGAATCTCAATGGGGTCACAAAATGCGACCCACCTCATTAATATTAATGAGGTGGGTCTTTGCGACCCCATTGAGATTCGCAGACGGTGTCTGAGACACCGTTCTGCATCCGATTTTGCGATTCGGAAATTGCGATTCACACGACTCGCAATTTCCGAATCGCAAAATGGGAAATTGCTACATCTGGCCCTTGCTGTGTAAAACAAAATGTTTGATTACTTGCTCAAATGACAGAATTGAGATTCAGACGAATAGTAATGATGAGGAAGACCAAGCCCCAGAAATAGAATGTGAAACTACCAATAAGAAGTACCATTTGATTGAGTTTTTCCCGATGTTCACTGTGAAAGAGCTCCCTCCTGATTTGGAGGGAACAGTACAAGAGAAGTTGTGGTATTTGACAGGAAAAGAAGGGGGTCTGATTAAGTGAGTGGAGCCAGTCAAAGTTAACAGAAAACCAAATGCAGTTTTTCCCCAAAGTCCGCAATACCACATGCCACAAGATGTCCTGATGAAAGTGGCTCAGATAATTGCAGATTTTGTGAAGCAAGGATTTCTGAAAGAAGTGTTGAGCAGTCCATGAAACTCACTTATAATGGGCTTGAAAAAGCCCTGTGGGAAGGTTCAGATTGTTCAGGATTTGAGAAAAATAAATGAGATTGTGGTCAAATGTTGTCCCATAGTGCCCAATCCAATTGGTATAATGCTACAAATTCCATATGATGCAGAGTGGTTCACAGTCATTGATTTGTCACAAGCGTTCTTTTCTGGGCCTCTTTATGAGGATAGCCAATTTCTCTTTTGTTTCAAATTCCTAGATCAAGTCTATTGCTGGTGCAGAATTCCTCAAGGGTATTCAGAGTCACCTTCACTATTCAACCAGATCTTGAAAAATAATTTGCAGTCGTTGGAATTGCCTTTTCTATCAACTTTGATGCAGTACACTGATGACTTACTGATTGTGTCCAAGACGAGGGACGAGTGCAAGTATGATACTATTGCCCTGTTGAACCATCTGGGAAAGAATGGTCATAAAGTGTCTCCACTGAAGTTGCAGTACTGTCAGAAAGTAGTGAAGTATTTGAGTCACCAGATTGGGAAGGGTTCAAGAAAGATATCCAGAGAAAGGATTACATCGATATTGCAGATAAGTCCCACAACCCCACAGAGAGATGTAAGGATGTTTTTGGGAATGGTGGGTTATTGTTACCCATGGATCCCAAATGTTTCAGTCATTTCAAGACCATTGCAGAAGCTGACTCATGGGGAAGTCACTGATTCTACAGTGTTAGACCAGGGTGAGATGAAAGCATTCACTGAGTTGAGAGAGAGTTTGTGCAGAGCTCCAGCATTGAGTATGCCTGATTACACGAAGCCTTTCCCATTCTTTTGTCATGAGCATGATGCATGTTCATTGTCTGTCTTGACACAAGTCCATGGAGGCGCACATCTCCCAGTAGCATATTTTTCAGCTACTTTGGACACAGTTGCAGCAGCCTTAGCAGGTTGTATGCATGCAGTTGCTGCAGTTGGTCAAAGTCTTTCACAGTGTGAAGGCGTGGTAATGGGATACCCCCTGACTGTAATGGTCCCTCACTTTATTGAGATTCTACTGACAAGGACGAAAACCCAATACTTGACTGGTGCTAGTTTGACTAGGTACAAAACAAGTATTTTGGGGTCACCAAATGTAACATTGAAAAGGTGCAGAGTGCTGAACCCCTCAACCTTACTTCCAAGTGAGAATGCTGAAATTGAAAAAGAAGAAGATGTTGAACATGACCGTCTAAAAGTAACTGATTTGTGCACAAAACCGAGACCTGACATTAGAGATACACGAGTGGAAGAAAATGACCAAATTATCTTTGTTGATGGTTCTTGTCTGAGAGACAATACAGGGACACTGAGAGCAGGATATGCTGTGTGCACAATTACAGGTACCTTGGAAGCTTCCTGGCTTCGAGGAGTGTATTCTGCCCAGTTAGCAGAACTGGTAGCTCTTACTAGAGCATGCCATGTTTCTGCTCAACTGAGAGTTACCATCTATACAGATAGCCAGTATTGATTTGGAATAGTCCATGATTTTGGTCAATTGTGGTCACAAAGACATTTCCTGACCTCTCCTGGTTCACCAGTGAGAAATGGTGAGAGAATCAAAGAACTGTTACATGCGATTCAAATGCCTGAAAAGATTGCCGTGGTGAAATGCAGTGCACATCTAAAGTCGCAGGACTATGTGTCATTGGGAAATGGATATGCGGATCAAGTTGTAAGGTTTTGCACATTGAACTGTATATCATTTAAACACAAGTGGGAACTGTTACCTGAAGAAGATGAAACTTGTTCAAGTTATGCATTGAAAATAATTGACACTTTTCGAAGAATTAAAATCTTTGCAGAATAATGTTGACAGGGAGGAAAAGCGTTCATGGAGCAAATTGAAATGTGTACAGAGACAAGATAAATTGTGGGTTTCTGAGGAGGGTCAATTGGTTTTGCCAAACAGCCTGTTGTCTCAAATGGCAAGGTACTATCATGGCCAAGCACATATTGGGAGGGATGCCATGGGTCGTCTGTTCAAACATGATTGGTTCAACCCAAAGTTTAGAAAAGTTGCTGAAGCAATTTGCCATTGTTGTGTCCTTTGCCAACAGTTAAACGCGGGGAAAGGGACAATGGTTGATTTGAGCCACATGGAAGAGTAGGAGGTCCATTCAGCAGAATGCAAATGGAAGTTATGGAGATGCCTGTGTGTGGAGGTTTGAGGTATGTGTTGGTAATTATATGCATCTTTAGTCACTGGATTGAAGCGTACCCTACACGAATAAATGATAGTCTCACAGTAGTGAAACTACTGCTTAGGGAACTGATACCACGTTTCAGGTTTCCGATCTCTTTAGAATCAGATAGTGGAAGTCACTTCAATAACGAAGCAATTAAATTACTTTGTGCGGCATTGAACATTGAGCAGAGGTTGCATTGTAGTTACCACCCTGAAGCATCATGACTAGTGGAACAGATGAATGGTACCTTGAAGTCGAGAGTTGCAAAGATGTGTGCAGCTACGAATTTGAAATCGCCCAACGCATTCCCTCTAGTGTTAATGCCAATGAGGAACACACCTGACAGGAAGAAAGGATTGTCGCCCCATGAGATCCCCATGGGCAGAGCAATGAGGTTACCAGCGGTGCCAGCAATTGCACTTGTCAACAGTACAGATGATATGGTGTTGGATTACTGCAATGATCTGGCTGATGTAGTCTGGTCTTTTTCTCAGCAGGTGGAGGCCACCACACTGCCACCAATCCATGAACCAGGGAACAGCCTGAGACCTGGGGACTGGGTTGTCATCTGAAAGCACGTGAGAAAGACATGTTTGGAGCTTCGTTGGAAGGGACCATACCAAGTGGTCCTGACTACTCGTACAGCTGTGAAGTGTGCTGGAATTCTGAACTGGATTCACGAGAGCCACACGAAGAAAGTGGCATGTCCACTGGATCATGAAGAAGCATTGTTGAGAGTACCAACAACAGTGAGACGAGTCTCAGGGCTGGAAGGAGAGCTAAGAGGAACTGAGACCGGATCCAAGCTCGTTGAGGATGGTTCAGTCACTCCTGTGAGAGACGATGGAGGAGACCTCCAGGAGAGTATCGGAGAGCCTATCTCAACTGAAGCAGCAGGAGAGCCTATTCAGAGGAGGGCATTTCCAGAAGAAAACGATCTTGAGAGATGAACAGAGCAATTGCTAGACCCAGAAGGGGAAGGAGTTGAGATAGATCAAAGTCAAAGTGATCTGACTCCTCCTGAACCGGTTGCAGGTCCATCAAGAGAAAATACCACAGAACAAGGAAAAGGTTCAAGTTCAATCTTGAAGAGAATGCTGACAAAGGGTCCACTGAAAGGAGATAAGTGGCCAGAATTGCAAGCAGAAAAAGGGAAAGAGGTGGTTGTCGAACCAACAATAGAGGAAGAAGTAGATACCACAAGGAAGGAAGATTTAAATGAATAATTGAATAGTGATCAAAAATTAAAAATGGAAAGAGAGTAGCAAGTCAAAAAAATGCAGGTCCTGAATGGGCGTATGCAACTACAAACAAATGGCAGCAACAGTTTTTGTCTTTTTGTTTTGATAGAGAAGTTCTGGGTCAGTATTTTGGCACATGAAGGAAGCTAATGAACAGAACTGTTTAAACAATATGAGAGAAAAAGTTTGAGAAAGAGACTGTTGAAGTAACAGGAAGAGACATTGATAACCTGATTTGACTTTTGAAACCTGATTTTGACAAAGCTGCTAACCGATTTTGACAAAAAGGGATCCTGGAAGTAAAACTGAACTGCTGAAAGAAGAATTGTCTATTTTTGATCTTTTGCTGCAAGTTTTATAAATGCCTTCTGCTTTCTGATTCTTTAAAGATCAGGGCTGACATTAATCAACAAGGTAGAACTGCTAGGCGTGTAAATATATAAGCATTGGTTTGGCAATTATGTGTGGGATAATGTTTGTGCTGTTGATTGTAGGTACATCTGTTCTGGATACGAGAGGAGCCAACCATACTTCTGCTTTTGAGACGACTACTGCACTAACAGCATTAGAGGAGTTTAAGTTATATGAGAAATATTTGCATGACTATATTGATGCGCAGGGAAAACTTTCTTCTAACGTTCTCTATCGCTTATTGAGTGAGTATGTTGAGACAATGGATGCGAAGAATTGTTTTGAGTGTATGCAGATTCCTTCATCAGTTGAGGAAGAAGTCACACATCATAGCTTACCTTTAACAAAGGGAATAAGTTACAGTCTGTTACTAACAAGGTTTTATAACCAGGAGCACATTCAGTACTTCTATTCAAATCATGACCTTGTGTTTTCGTTTGTTCCTATAATTAGGTATTTGAGAAAAGTAGCTGAGGATAATGACATAGTAATATTCAGAGGGTTCTTTAAACCTACATTAACGTTTGGCACAGCATATGCACACCAAAATAATATGAAATGCTTGCCTACACCTTTAGAGAAGAGCTTCTTAGATCACACAGATGACAGAAGAAAAGCATTAAAGGAGAAATTAGAAAAAGGCTTAGAGAAAATGACTTACAAGAATGACTATGCTTAAAGTGCAATTAAAACTCAAGGGAAATTAGCTTTAGATGCACAACACGTAGGGAAGCTTTGTGTATATAGTCCTAAATTACGCACTGACACTTTATTTGCGGGTACGAACGAATGTAGACATGTGTTTTTGTTTCAGAGTAAATGGACTTTTATGTTGAATGGACAGGGCCCTGCAATTCCAGGGATATACTATTTGTGGACTTAATGCTCATAATCGTCTTCCAAGAGGATGGTATGGGACATGTTATTTGGCGATAGTTTTCCCAAAATGGTGCACAGCCTCATGTGCACCGTTTTTTAACGCATGGGTCAGGGCAGGCGTTAAGGGACCTGTGGGCTCATTTCCATGGTCTGTGACCATGGAAGCAGTTAACAGGTGCTCTTCCCCGCCCCAAGTGACACCCCCTGCCACCCCCACCCACACCTGGAGGACACCCATGGATGGGGGGACCCATCCCAGGTAAGTACAGGTAAGTTGAGGTAAGTATTTTTTATTTTTTTTAAGTGGCATAGGGTGGCCTAACTTGGCCCCCCCTACATGCCACTGGGCCCATTGGCCATGCCCAGGGAACATAAGTCCCCTGGGCGTGGCCATTGGGCAGGGGGGCATGACTCCTGTCTTTGCTAAGACCGGAGTCATTTAAATGGGGGTTGTGCAACAAAAAATGGCGCAAGTCTGGTTAGAGCCATGATTTTTGTCTCTAACCTGACTTGCACCATTTTTTGAAGCACAACCCCCATTCTTCCCTATGCCTGCACGGCCTGGTTAGAATCTTTTTTTTTACTCTAACCAGCCCGCAGCGCCAGCTACCGTCAATCCATAAATAAGGCGCCTGGCTGGCGAGTTGGAATGGCCATAGTCGGCGGTAATTATTTTGACGTTAACCAGCGTCAGCGCTGGCTTGCATCAAAAAGTATAAACATGGGCCTTACTTACTAATCTGACTAATGCAAGTGCTGATTTGAAAGAATTGGAAGAACCAGGTATTGGGAAAAGGGTTTGCTTCAGTGGGAAATTGGCTCAGCAACATTTGGAATGGGGTACTATTGAAAATATTACAGGGAATATTAATTGATGTGGTTTGTTTATTGGGGATATGGGAATTATGCTAATTATGTAAAAAAATGAAAATGAAAAGGTCTAAGAATAATCAGAGAAAGTGTCCAGACGGGGCCACTCACCTGAAAAGAAGAATGTCTGCAGGGGCGATGGTATGCCCCGACCTCCTGGAATACCTCTCGGCACTTCCTGGTGGACATAGAAACCCTGGCAGGTGTCCCAAAAGGAAAGGGGGAGTGGAAGAGAAAGAGACAAAACACTGCCACGTCTTGCCGGTCCAGCCAGGAACCATGTGTCTTCGGGGGGCAGGTCGTTGTTGACAGAGTGATAGTAGAGTTAGTGTAATCAACTTCCTTGAGACGGAATCTCTCTTTCTGATATGGGCAAGGGAGCGGTAGAAGAACACCTGGCTGCTCCAGCACTTTTCTTGGATAATAACAACTGTTGGTACAATTACTAACACTGCATTACCAAAACCCCAAACTGAGTACCATAACAATAAGTACTGCAACATTAGGGCTGGCTTCATAGAGATTCACTGTTGCACACTACAATTAGAACTGTGGTTGCACTTATCATATACAAGAAAGACAAACAAGGGCATTAATTATATCACATATAACTTTCCTGCATGCATAAGGTAAACTAAAAGAAACAAAAACAGTCCAAAAAATACAAATGTTCACTCTTAGTTTAAACAGTTAGGGTGGCAGAGTTTGGTTTCACCTTGTGTGTGAAAAACCCTTCAAAAGCAAATTCCTCAAACCTGAAACACAGGCATGAATGGCACAATTTAAATCCGAGAGTTATGCTATTAGAGAAAGAAAAGTCACGTAAATGCTCTTTTAAAATTGCACTGCCACTTTTTGTAGTACTTTAGCTCAAGCAGATTTCCTGAAACACATATAGGCAAGTAACTACAATTATAATGTAGAATGTTCAGACATGCATTTGTCTCTTCAAGATAAGCACTCTGCCAAAATACGGGGTCTGAAATACACCAGCTGTTCTAGGAAAGCGCGGTGCTCAAAGAACAAACTCCTTGGAGAATACTAGTCACTTAGCTGCAGTCTTTTCTGGAGTGCTGGAGGAATGCTTGGTGTCAGCTGGTACAGGAACAAAGAAAATAAGTGCCTCAAAAGTCCTGAATACGAGGATGACAGCAGGGGCTGGACTGCCAAATCTGAAGCTGAGATCAGGAAGCAAAACAAAGCCAAGCAGGGAGGCATGCTTCACTCTGCTATTTATAGCCAATCAGGAAAGCAGTTGAGTTTGCATATGTGGATGAGCCACCACACCCAATTAGAAGTACATGTTTACACCTGCTCACATTAGCAAACAAGCATTGGTAAAACAAGCATTGATAAAACCAATTGTGTAACACAGCACATTATGTTTACTTAGAAACATGAAGGTTTAACCAAGAACAGAGATGAGATTTAACCCCAATCCCTGTGGATGCTGACAGATAACGCATGAGGCACCTTGGGGATTCCTGACAGTCCTCCCCACCAAGGACCCTTTCAAAGGACGGGGCTTGGAAGGGTGCAGGAGATGGAATTTTTTAGTAAGACGTGGAGCATGAACTGTGGACGCAGGTTCCCATGAATTATCCTCAGGCCCATGGCCTTTCCAAGCCAATAAATATAATAGAACACGATGGACATGCCTGGAGGCAAGAATTTTGGCCACATCAAATTCCCATTGCCCGTGTACTTTTACCGGGGGAGGTGGTGGGGCATCGCAGGTATCAGGGTAATAGGGACAGAGTAACAACACATGAAACACAGGGTGTCCCATGAAATCATCTGGCAGTGTCAGTTCTACTATCACAGGATTGATGATTTTGGCAATAGTAAAGGGGACTAGAAATCGGGGGTTTATTTTTCTGAATCCTGGAAGATGGATATATTTTGATGAGAGCCACACCTGATCTCCTATCTGATAAGAGGGAGCAGGTCTCCTTCTTTTGTCTGCTTGTTATTTTACTTGAGCTTGGTAGAGTTTTAAATGGTGTTGTATTGTTTTTGAATCTCCTGTAACTCTTAATGGTGTTTCTGTACTGATGGAAGCTTGTGGTTGGCACATTCTGTCTGCCCATCCGTTTGTGGATGATATTCAGGGGACAAGCGTACGTCCATACCGACAGAGGAACAGAAGCTACACCAAAACCATTATATAAATTGGGGTCATGATCAGAAACAATTGTGGTGGGCAACCCATGAAGCAGTACAATGTGTTGGACAAACAAATCAGAGAGGTTGGAAGCTGTAGGGAGGCATTTTAATGGAACAAAATGAACCTTTTTAGTTAGGTAATCTACAACCACCCATATGACAGTGTGTCCATTAGAAGCTGGGAGATCAGAAATAAAATCCATACTTATGGTATGCCATGGGGCCACCGGAATTGGCATGGTAAGTAACAATCCTCTGGCTGGAGTATGTGGGGTTTTAGCCCGAACCCAGGTGGAACAAGTCTGGATGTAGCTTCTGACATCCTGCACAAGTGTGGGCCACCAATACCATCTGTGACAGAGATCTGACATCTTTTTGTCACCCCGGTGACCTGCGAAGACAGAATCATGTCCCCAATGTAACAATGTATCCCGTAATTCTTTGGTAGGAACGTAAAACTGATCAGCATGGTATAGTAAACCCTCTTTTTTATACACATCAGTTGAAGAGGGAACCTTGTGTTGGGCTACCCGTGTTTTCTCAAGGAACTCTTGGGAAGTGCCCACAGCCACGATTTTTTCTGGGGGTATAATGCTTCTGACCTGTTCTAGCGCAACATCAGAGGAGAAACCCATCCTAGACAACGTTTCTGCCTTTTGTTATGTAGTACCGGGCCTATAGGTGATTACAAAGTCAAACTTGTTAAAGAATAGAAGCCAACGTAATTGACGAGGTGTCAGGGCCTTGATCGCTTCAAAAAACTGTAAATTACGGTGATCTGTGTAAACAGTTACGGTGTGTCTAGCTCCTAGTAGGTGGTGACGCCATTCCTGGAAGGCAAGCTTGATGGCCAGAAGTTCCTGCTCCGCCACTGTGTAATTTTGCTCTGCAGGTAGCAATTTCTTTGAGAAGTAAGCTACTGGATGGAAATGCCCAGACTCAGGATCTCCTCGGGACAAGACACCACCCACATCTGCTTCCACGAAAAATGGCTGAGCCAGGTCGGGATAATGGAGAACGGGTGCCTCAGTGAATGAGTTTTTAAGATGTTGGAAGGCTTTCTCAGTTTCTGCATCCCAGAGGAACTTAACCCCCTTTCGTAGGAGACAGTTATGGGAGATACCACGGTAGAAAAGTGGGTCATAAATCTCCGATAAAAATTTGTGATGCCCAAAAACTGTTGCACTTCCTTGGTGGATCTTGGGGCGACCCAATCCAGGATGGCCTGTACCTTGGACCTATCCGTGGAAATTCAGTCAAGAGTGATCACATATCCCAGGAATTCTACAGTTGTAGCATGAAAAACACATTTTTCCAGCTTGGCGAAGAGATGATGCTCACGAAGCCATTGTAAAACTGCTCTAACATGTCCTATATGTTCCTCAGTGGAAGACGAATAGATCAAAATGTCGTCTATGTATACCACTACACAGATATCCAGAAACTCCTACAGCACTTCATTGCTGAAAAATTTAAACGCTGCAGGAGCGTTACACAACCTGAAGGGCATCACTGTGTACTCGAAGAGTCCGAATTTAGTTCAGAATGTCTCTTCCACTCATCTCCCTTCATCACTCGGATCAAGTGGTAGGCACCCTGGAGGTTGAGTTTAGTATAAATGGTCGACTGACGTACCTGATCTAAAAGTACCAGGATCAACGGAAGTGGATACCAATTTGTTATGGTCACTTTGTTCACTGCGCGATAATCTATACAGGAGCGCAGCTCGCGATTCTTCTTAGGCATGAAGAACAAAGACGACGATACTAGTGACGTTGAATGATGAATGAAACCCTTAGCCAAAAGATCATCCAGGTAGTCTCGCAGGTATCAATTATCAGACTCAGAAAGAGCATACACCCTACTACATGGTAGCGTTGACCCTGGAATCAAGTCTATACGACAATCGTATGACCTATGTGGCGGCAGTTGGGTGGCCTTCTGTTCACTAAAGACATCATGGAAGTCTCTATACGGTGCAGGAATGGTGAGTGTGTTGTCCCAGCTTGATAGCGTACTATTTGTGGACCCACAATGCAAGGGTGTCACTAGTAATGGTTTGTCATGGTAACAGGAGTGCCACCAATGTTTAGAGTCTAATGTCACTGTCCTTGCTGCCCAGTCAATTTTGGGACTGTGTAGCTGAAGCCACGGTATCCCCAAAATGGCTCCAAATACTGGGGTATCTATGAGGTCAAACTGAATTTGTTCTGTATGGTTGTTTGCAAAAAGCATGGACAAGGGTGTTGTTTGATAAATGATAAGCCCGGAGGACAATTCTGAGCCATCCACGGCTCTGACTGGTTCAGGGACGTCTTTTCTGACAGTCGTAATATTTAGGGTTTTAGCTAAACCCAAGTCTAAAAAGTGTCCGGTAGCCCCAGAGTCAAGCAATATGGCAATTACCTTATGAACCTGAAGGGACAAAACTAACATCACAATGAGAGTTAGATGTCGAAGTACTGGACTGGTGGTATTAGCCAGAAGGTGTGAGACTGAGAGAGCGTAGCTTATATAATCTATATTAACATGAAAGGTTTGTGAATTAATGTACAATGATGCAGCACAGAAACTGTATTAACATGTTTAGCTAAAACGTGCACTTGAAATGTGCCCACAGGGAGTGGCTACCAATATATACGGGGACTAATGAAACTGACTAATAATGGTGAAATGTTTTGTTAAAATGTGATTTTACATTAATGTTGAAAGGCTAAATGTATTAGATTCTTGCTAATAAAGCAGTAGGCCTTAGTTAGCATGAGTCGAGGCCTAGCTGCCTGACTCTCATATAAAAAAAAAAATTCTAACGTGCAGTGTGCTGACTTGTTAAAGGACATGAACTCTTGTTTTTTTCAAGAGCTAGAAGCTGAATGGAACTGTAGTAGATCCGTTCTCATGAAATTCACCCTGCCTGTAGTAACATTTTTAGCTGAATGCAACAGTGTAGATTAATACTATTTACAAGGTCGCCTAAACCGGTACGGACAATGGAGCCACTGACCGAAGATGTGCAAAGGATCACAAGATGATGAAATCATACCGGACATTCCACCTGTTAAAGACGTCAATCATAAGCACCAATAAAATACGTGAGAACTGTTATGGATAACAAATTTGATGAGCTAATGTGTTTTTAATTGGTTAAAGATAGTGGGGTGCAACCCCTTGTCCAATTAGATTTTAGCGGAATGTTCCACGAAAAGGGGATTTAAACCCTTGACACCAGGAAGTAAATTATACTAGAGAGAATTAGGGAGCAGGAGACTAGGAGACGGGGAGATACTGATGCTACTTGCTATAACCCAGACACTTTGTCACTCAGCAAAGAGACTTTGCTGTTTGGTTCTTAAAACCATTCTGTCCTTAGGTTGACCATTTACACTTTACCTCCTTATGAGGGAAGTGCCCCTTTTTCCCCTTTTGCTGGAGCTGAATCTCTTTTGATGGCGAATCAACTGATGTCCTGAAGACGAAGACAGAACCTGAGTGCTGACCAAACTTGGAGGGTAACTATATGACAATGAAATTGTGATTGTCTGTTTGCTTTTCCTTTCTAGGTACCAACTGCTTCTCTTTTGACAGGAGCCATAGTTAGATGTTTTCCAAATTGATGTTACGAAATTGTTTTGCATGAAGTCCAAAATGGCAATGCTAATTTGAGGTTAGGTGAGGGGTTCACTGAACTGACGCAAATAGACAAATGACTGAATCTATGTTTTGTTGAACAGTGCGCTAATATACTCTGCTTAGAATAATCTATTCTGACGGTGTATTATATCCTAATGTTTGTGATTCTTGCTTTGATGAAATCAGAGTTGCCATATTGTGACTATGCTATTGTGTTTCTTGGTTTTGAGACTAATAAACTTGCTAGTAGTATTGTAACCAATAGGGAATAAATATCACTAAATTCATACTAAACTGGTGTGGTTATTCATGACTGCAAAGTCATGGTGTTTTTCAGAGTTTATTAAATGTTATTGACTAAAGTAAAGTGCATTGTGGTAATAAATATTGATGATGTCATTGATGTATTGATTGACATGTTGATTAGCTATCTCGTCCTAAGGTGTCTCTCAACAGGGTCAAAAGATTCATTGGCCTAAAACGAGTCCCAATGTGTAATAATTTATCATAAAGGGACGCGTTAACAGTTCTGGTAGCAGAGCGACAGTTTAAGCCCTTTGGGGCCCTAGGACGGAGAATTATTGTTTAGATTGTTTTTCTGAGATAATGCAAATTGGAGGTATGATGCATTTCTAAATTACCCATGACTCTCCGGGACCTCGGAAGCCTGCCTAAGTGAGTTGGGAATGTTCTCGGTGTTTTAGTATGTGTGGTGTAGAAATTGCGCTTGCTCAGCTTATGCTCATTGCAGGTGACTTGTGAAGTTTGTGTGGTTTTATGTCAGGTAATGTTGTTTTAGTAGGAGTGGGCGTACTCCGCAGTATGAGAGTAGGGAAGTCGGCGAACTTCATGTGAATGTGGCTCTTTGTGCTAAAAAATTATCCACGTGGTTGGTTGGTGATGTACGGACCCGTTGTGGTCTAAGACTTCGGAGTATATTGACAAGTGTAGGAGACACTTTGGTTTAAGTTGTAATTTGTGCGGTTTAATAGGTCAATCGGGCGTGGTTGACAAATCGAGTTTGAGTCAAGTTGTGTGTGTGAAACCTTTGATGGAGATTTGGCAAGTTCTATAGTGCACTAGAACAAACCATTGACAAGTCGAGAGTAGGATTTGCGGGTCGAATTCTGCTTGCGTATGTGGGAACTGAGAAGGAGAGAGTAGCGGCCGAGGCTTCAAGTGAAATCCATGTAAAGTTCTGAAGCGAATGTGTTACCCTTCCTGTAGTAAACCGGAAAATTTGAGTTGTTGGTGTTGTTAAAGGTGCTCGCAATATATTGCATTAGGGTGAATCCAGTGTAAGGAGGACAAGCCGCAAGACTTTGTCAGCTGCAGTGTGTGAGTGTGACGTCAGTGGTGCCGCGCTGGGATAGGTCAGTTGCTGAGAGGGGTCACGCACGGATTGGCAGCCGTCCGTGAGAGGCAATAGGTTGAGAAAGGCAGGTGAAGAGTGTTCTGGGAATTAAAGTCACTTCCTGATTAGATTCAAAACAAAATAAAAGACGTAACAATTAATTTTTTCAAGGCTTTAAAGAGCGCTCTGAAAGGAGACGCATACATTATGGCGAGTGAAGGGGAGCCTACACCGCCTGAGGGTACTCCAGCTTATATAGAAATGGAGGAGAAGGGAGTCGCACCATGTCTTTGGATGAATCAGTGGCGCAAATTAACAGAGAAGGAGGGATGTTCAGCATTTCCAGAGCACAGAACATTTAACACAAGAATCTTAGAAAATTTGAGGTGGATGTTAACTGTACAAAAGTTGCCTCCGAGACCAGCCCAGTATGAGGCAATAGCAGTCTGGGATTTAATGGCCATACGACAAAGACAGCAAAAACTTGAAAGGAGAATAAAAAGGGCAGAAAAGACATTAGCCGAGGCTAGATGGGACAATGAGAGCAAAATGTTGAGAAGGGGAATAGTTGACGGACTTAAGTTGTTTCCAGCAATTACACAAGAAGATGAGACACAGGGAAAGAAAGCCACTTGTAAGACAGACAAGGGCTCTAATAAGCCGAAGGAGACCCAGAGGTCTTGGGTAGACAAAGATGATTAAGACGATGAAGAGTTTCTTAATCTGTTGTTATATGATCGCCTGCCACCTTATGCCATAAATGACTCTGCTCCAAGCACTAGTGTGGGTCCTGGGAACCAGACACAGAGTAAGGAAGTTACAAATGCAATGCAGACAAGTGATACGGTTTTGATACAGAATGGTGTCAGTGTACCCACTGCACCAGATGCGCAGATACACTTGCAACCTCCACCACAGATACAGAGGATTTATCCAGACATCCCAGTACTAGAGACAAACACGAGTCTGATGGTGCCGCCTGATCCGATATACACAAGATCAAAGCTAGTACAGATTGAGCCAACTCCACAATTGCTGCCCCAGCTGCAGCAACAGCTGATTCCGGGTTATAATCCAGCAGCAGGACCTTCGTTAGTACCTGCACCAGCTACAGTGAGTCAAGCTTTGGGAGTTACTGCTCCACGGGGTTTAGGACCTGGTCAGACACCAGCTGCCATATCATTACCAATCACTGTTGGTCCCCCAGTACCATTGTATGCACAGGGTAAGTCTGACGTGTGTGATCAGGGAGTGAGAACCCTAGAGGTAGAAAGAGGAGGGTTCACAGGAACTCCCCAGCCAATAACATCAAGAGAGCAATCAGCAGAAGGACTTCGGTCCTTGTTAGACCTCAGTCCGATTGGGGCTCCTTTGGAGGCAATGAGACAAGCAGGGTTAAGGCCCGTATTTATACTTTTTGACGCTAAACTGCGCTAACGCAGTTTAGCGTCAAAAAGTTTTGCGCCGGCTAACGCCATTCTGAAGCGCCATGCGGGCGCCGTATTTATTGAATGGCGTTAGCCGGCGCAAGCAGACCGGCGCTGCCTGGTGTGCGCGGAAAAAAACCACGTACACCAGGCAGCGCCGGCGTTGGGAAAAATGGCGCTAGGGCGTCTTAAAAATGGTGCAAGTCAGGTTGACGCAAAAAATCGCCTCCACCCGATTTGTGCCATTTTTAACGACGCCCAGACGCCATTTACATGACTCCTGTCTTAGTAAAGACAGGAGTCATGCCCCCTTGCCCAATGGCCATGCCCAGGGGACTTCTGTCCCCTGGGCATGGTCATTGGGCATTGAGGCATGTAGGGGGGCACAAATCAGGCCCCCCTATGCCAAAAAAATATATTTAAAAAAAAAAAATTATACTTACCTGAACTTACCTGAATGTCCCTGGGGTGGGTCCCTCCAGCCTTGGGTGTCCTCCTGGGGTGGGCAAGGGTGGCAGGGGGGGTCCCTGGGGGCATGGGAGGGCAGCTGTGGGCTCATTTTGAGCCCACAGGTCCCTTAACGCCTGCCCTGACCCAGGCGTTAAAAAGAGGCGCAAATGCGGGTTTTTTTGACCCGGCCACTCCCGGGCGTCATTTTTGCCCGGGAGTATAAATATGACGCATTTGCGGCGCAGTCATTTTTTTGGACGGGAACGCCTACCTTGCATCTCATTAATGCAAGGAAGGCGTTCACGCAAAAAAATGACGCTCTTTCCTCCTACTTTGGCGCTAGACGCGTCTAACGCCAAAGTATAAATATGGCGTTAGTTTTGCGCCGAATTTGCGTCGATAAAAACAACGCAAATTTGGCGCAAACGGAGTATAAATATGCCCCTAAGTGTGCTAGCCCCACAAACAATGAGTACAAACACATTGCAGTCACCACTGATGCATTCAGGGAACATTTCGCTGCAATGTTTTTCTGCGCAAAAATTGAATGAGTGGTTAGAAAAGACTTATGCTTCCCAAAATACTGCAGTAACCGCAGATAAGCCAGAAAAGGGAGAATACCTGAATTTTGTGAGACTGGGCATGGAAGCTGCGGAACTAGTGGAAGGGACAATGGGGGTAAACAGATTAGAGTCACACACTGAAACAGAATTGAGGTATCTGTGCCCCAAGATCACAAAAGAAGTGGGCAAGGTGCATCAGAGGTTAGCAAACCTGGCAGACAAATACAACATAGACATTGCGAATACTAAACATTTGAAAAGAAGCTATAGATTAGACTTTGATTCTAAAGATTTTGGGCACATGAGATCTACCGGAATGAAAGCGCATCTTAAAGAGATACTGCAAAGTGCGCAGATCTGGGGTGCCTTAGAGAAGTGGGAAGGCAGATGGGCAAAGAAAAGAGATAAAGAGAAGGGGCGAAAGTCCAGATCCGAATCAGGCTAAAACTGCACCGAACACGGGGACAGTAAAGATGTTACCAATGAGAGAAACAGCTGGAGGGGTTCTAGTCCATGTGCCGTGGTCCAGGGGAGACATTCTGTCATTCACAAATGATTATCCCAGATTGAGGGAGAAGCCGATAGAGTGGTTCCAGCAGACAGATAGGTTTGTGAAGCTTGCGAAATGTATACCCTCTTTGAGATTATAGTTCCACCTGATCTATGGCATGAGTGCAAGAGGGGTGTGGACTGGCCAACACAGGAGCCAGCAAGGGATAAGGTGACTGGAGCACCATTTGAGGAGGTGATGAAGTGCTATCATAAAGTGATTGAGTTTTTGAAGCAGAAAGTGTCGCCGAAAGTGACTGATTGGCAGAAAATTGATCGAACCTCACAGGAGGCTAAAGAGTCTATTCATGCTTACTGTGAGAGATTGTTGAAAGCGTTCAAGCATTACAGTGGCACGGAGACCATAGAGCCGATAGACATGAATCATCTTGTGTTCAGGTTTGTTGAAGGGCTGAGACCAGAGATTAGCCAGATGATTAAGAATCATTTAATCTGTTGGCTGGCAAAGCCGATTGATGGGGTATTGCAATATGTGAAATACTGTAGTGATGAAATTGAGTTGAAGCAGAGAAAGTTGAAGGAGAAAGTGATGGTGATGCAGATTAAGGCAGCGCAAGCAGGGATGCAGGGAAACGGAGTACAGAAGATGACACAGCAGCAACTGCAAGGAAATGGCATATTTCAGGCACAACCGAGAGATCGAGGTTTTGTGAACCGTGGTCCAGACTTGAATACTGTTGTGGTTCAAAATGATGTGCAGGGGATGAAAAAGGTGTCACCATGTCACGCGTGCGGGCGTGTGGGGCACTGGAAGCGGGAATGCCCAAATGTGGTGCAGGATGGTGTTGTTCAACAAAGCAATGATGTCGGTACATTTCGAAATGTGAGGGGTCCGAAGGCGAGGGGCCAAAATCAGAGTTTCCAGAATAACATGGTACAGATGCAGGGGTTACAGCCCATGCAGCAAATACAAATGCAGCGTGTTCAACCAGCACAAATGCAGCAGGTACAACAGCAGGTTCCCATGGTACCTTTACAGCAAATGCAATTACCATTAGCTCCGATGGGACAGCAACAGGTGATGCTTCCTAAGCAGGTCACAAGCCAAACAATGAGTCAAAATAATATAGTACAGCAATTCCCATTGCATGGTGAGGATGGAATAAATGATGAATGGTCGGATGATAGTTCTGACAGTGAGGAGTGCAGGCTTGCAGCGTCCCTAGAAGTAGATCAGAGGGGACCCTATGTAGAGGGAAAGGTGATGGGACACAAGGTTTCATTTCTGGTTGACACAGGAGCTACGCGCTCTACAGTCAGAAGTGCAGTGGGTTCCGAAATGACCACTTTCAGGACGTACCATAAGGGTGGTTGGTGTGGCAAATCAGTACTTGACAAACCCGATTACAGAACCCGGTTCAAGTTGAGATTGGCAACTTCCAGGGATTACATAAATTTGTAGTCTGTGATTCTAGTCCAGTGTCCCTACTGGGAAGAGACTTACTGTGCAAAACGAAATGTTGGATTACTTGTTCTAATGAAGGAATTGAAGTGCAGACAAACAGTGATGATGAGGGGGACGATGGACAATTTACAGATCAAGAGACGGAAAGTACAAATGAGGAACACCCTTTGATAACCTTATTCCCAATGTTTACAGTGACTGACTTGCCACCTGAGTTGCAGGGAACAGTGACAGAGAAGGTGTGGGACCTCACAGGTAAAGAAGTAGGACTCATAAAGGGAGTAGAACCGATTAAGGTACAGGTTAAGCCGAATGCAGTGTTTCCGCAGGTACCACAGTACCACATGGCACAAGATGTCCTCATCCAGGTATCACAGATAATTGCAGACTTTGTAAAGCAAGGGGTTCTGAAAGAAGTGATGAGCAGCCCGTGTAATTCACCAATAATGGGTCTGAAAAAGCCTTGTGGAAAGGTCAGAATTGTGAAGTATTTGAGAAAAATAAATGAGACTGTTGTAAAGTGTTGCCCCATAGTGCCGAATCCAGCAGTGATCATGTTTCAGGTTCCATGTGATGCAGAGTGGTTCACAGTTGTGGACCTGTCGCAAGCATTATTTTCTGTGCCTCTTCATGAGGACAACCAATTTCTCTTCAGTTTCAAATATCTGGATAAGGTGTACAGTTGGTGCAGAATTCCTCAAGGGTTTTCTGAGTCACCGTCCATCTTCAATCAGATATTGAAGAAGGATTTGGAGTTGTTAGGACTGCCTTTCAGTTCGACTCTGGTACAATACATTGATGACTTGCTGATTGCATCCAGAAGAAAAGACGACTGCAGGCATGACACCATTGCCTTACTGAATCATTTGGAAAAGAACAGACATAAAGGGGGTTATTCTAACTTTGGAGGAGTGTTAATCCGTCCCAAAAGTGACGGTAAAGTGACGGATATACCACCAGCCGTATTACGAGTTCCATAGGATATAATGGACTCGTAATACGGCTGGTGGTAAATCCGTCACTTTTCTGTCACTTTTGGGACGGATTAACACCTCCTCCAAAGTTAGAATAACCCCCAAAGTGTCCACAAAGAAGCTGCAATACTGTCAGAAAGAGGTGAAGTATTTAGGTCACTTGATTGAAAAGGGCTACAGGAGAATATCCAAAGAAAGGGTGACAGCCATACTGAAGATGAATCCCCAGACAACAAAAAGAGATGTCAGGATGTTTTTTGGGGAATGGTGGGCTACTGTCGCCAGTGGATTCCCAACTTCTCGATTATCTCCAAACCTTTGGTTAAATTGACAGGTAAAGAAGTTCCGGATGACCCGGGTACCAAAATCTTGTCCGAGGAAGAGCTTGAGGCATTCATGGAATTGAGAGAGTGTATGTGCAGGGTGCCAGCTTTGGGTACACCTGATTACACGAAGCCTTTTCTACTGTTTTGTCATGAACGTGATGCTTGTTCTTTGTCTGTCTTAACACAGGTCCATGGAGGTGCAAACCGCCCAGTAGCTTATTTTTCAGCTACTTTGGACCCAGTCGCAGCAGCCTTACCGGGTTGTTTGCGCGCAGTTGCAGCAGTTGGTCAGAGCCTCACAAAGTGTGAAGGCATAGTGATCGGGCATCCCTTAACAGTAATGGTTCCACATTCAGTTGAAATTCTGTTAACCCGAACTAAGACTCAGCACATGACAAATGCTAGGCTGACGAGATATGAGACCATTATACTGGGGTCTCTGAATGTCTCTCTCAAGAGGTATACTGTATTGAACCCGGCAACTTTACTTCCTGTTGAAAATGCTGAGATTAATAATACTGAGGAAGTAGAACATGATTGTCTTGAGGTGACAGAACTATGCACCAAACCCAGACCTGACATTAAGGATAAACAAGTTAGAAGAAAATGATTACATTATGTTTGTTGATGGTTCATGCTTGAGAGACTCAGTCGGAATACTGAGAGCTGGTTATGCCGTGTGTACAATCACCGGTATCCTAGAAGCTTCCTGGCTTAATTAATTGCCCTTACTAAGGCATGCCACACAGCTGCAAACCTGAAAGTCACTATCTATACTGACAGCAGATACGGATTTGGAATTGTACATGATTTTGGCCAATTATGGTCACAGAGGGGTTTCATGACCTCTTCTGGCTCACCATTGAAAAATGGCGAAAAGATTAAGGATTTGTTGCATGCGATTCAGTTACCTCTTGAAATTGCCGTGGTGAAATGCAATGCTCATGTCAAGTCACAAGACTTTGGGGGTCATTCTGACCTCGGCGGTAAAAGGCCCTTACCGCCGGTCAGAAGTCCGCCATACTACCGCCGCGGCCGCGGTGGACCGCCACGGTCATTCTGACCACCAACTGTGAAACCGCCAAAAATCCGACATCCAAGGAAGGCCGCCACATCAGTGGGCCGCGGAAAACTGGAGATGACCAAACCTCCACCGTCACGCCAACACAAACACGCCCATGCCATTCTGACCCACGAATCCACGCGGCGGTCTTTCAACCGCGGTATTCCATTGGCGGTACACACTGCTGCGGTCAAAATACACACACAGCTCCAAAACACTGCCACATTGGACATTTTGAAATACGCACACCTGACACACATACAAACAACGCTCCCAAACATCCAATCAACTATAAAACACACACCCACATCACCCACAAACCCCCACTAGTTGGAAATCGGAGCGAAGGCGAGAGCGAGAGCGAGAGATAGCGATAGCGAGCACAGCATTAGAAAACCCCAACACACACAGGAACACAACTTCATCACCCACACCACATCTACGCACACATCACCACATATCACCACGCACATCACCACAAACACCACCCCACACCTCATCCACACCACCCCATGGCACCCCAAAGACACCCAAGGTTTTCGGACCAAGAACTCCGGGTCATGGTGGAGGAAATCATGAGGGTTGAGCCCCAGCTCTTCGGCACACAGGTGCAGCACACCACCATAGCAAGGAAGGCTGAACTATGGCAAAGGATCGTAGACAGGGTCAACGCTGTGGGACAGCATCCCAGAAATCGGGAAGATATCAGAAAGCGATGGAACGACCTACGGGGGAAGGTGCGCTCGATGATCTCCAGGCACAACATCGCTGTGCAGAAGACTGGCGGCGGACCCCCACCCACCCCACCCCAATTCACAGCATGGGAGCAAGAGGTGGTAAACATCCTGCATCCTGATGGCCTCGCTGGAGTAGGAGGAGGAATGGACTCTGGTAAGTAGAATCTCAACTACTTCACCCCCCCCAAACCCCAGCATGCCAACCCCCCCCCTCACCCCCAATCTCACCCCCCAGCACATAACCTCCCTGCCAATGTCTCACCAGCACAACCCACCCTAAACAACACCAACCCCTGAATGCCAACACAAACCATAGACAGCCACCACCAAAGCATGACCATTGCACATACCCATACACCCCCCCCAAACCCTCACAACACCTCCCACAAGGGAATCCCAGCACTGGGGGACAAGGGCACCCAAAATGCATGCCATGGCACACACAGAAACAATAACCATACTCCTTTACCCCTGCAGGGCCCGAACGACAACACACCGCCACGGAGGGTCCAGAGATGTCCATCCCACCCCCAGAACAGGCCCCCAGCGAGGACAGCAGCTCTGTCGACCTAGAACCTGATGACAAGCCCGGACCATCGATGACCTCTGGACAGTCGGTTCCCCACACACAGACACAGGCCCTTGCAGACCCAAACCCCTCTGGGAACACCAGCACAGCTTCCACCCAGCGGGCCCATGCCTCTGTCCCGCGGACGCGTCAATCAGCGGTGTGTCCGCCACTACAGGGCACCCAGGCTGACCCAACACCCCAACAACAACAGGGACCTGGGGGCAGTGGTAGTGGGCACACCGTCCAGGGGACAGAGGCCCGGGGAAACAGGGCAACTGGGAGGGCTGCTGTGCGACAGGGGGGGGAGGACAGGCCCAGGGAACCGACTCTCCAAGAGGCCCTCACCACCATCATGGGAGCGTATCATCACTCCCAGGAGACGATGGCGACGGTACTGGCCAGGTTCACCGAGATCCAGGCACAGCAGGAGGAACGGTACATGGGGTTCAGCAATGAACTCCGGGCCATCGCTACCGCAATGGGGACCATAGTCCAGGCCCTCAACCGCATTGAAACCACATTGCGGGACCATGTGGCACCGCAAAGGGCCCCTGTCACTAGCCAGGAACAGCCTACCTCCTCCGCCGGCGCTAGTGGTCAGGAGGCCCCCACAGAACGACGGGCCACCAGAACCCCACTTCCTGCTGAAGAACAACCACCCCGCAAGAGGAACCTGAGATCTCAAAGGAAGACAGAGTAGGATGCCAAGACAACCGCCAGTCTAATATCCCCCCGGATGTCATTCCACTGTCCCACAGTGTCACCCTGTCCAACCTTGAACTGCCCCTGCTCCATCCTTCCACTGCCATATGAACAATGCACCTGTGCGACCGAGAACTGGACTCTGCCATGGACATAACTCCACCCTCACCCTTCACCGTTTTAATATCATGTACCAAAATATAGCACTAAAAATAAATCACTCATTGCACATAAATCATTCTGGAGTCAGCCTGTATTATTTACAAATGTATAACACATTACTTATCAATAATGTTCTGTTATATATGTGTGGACAACATACCGATGTCAATAAGCATTAGTCCATGGGCTAACCAGGCAGAAGTCACGCAGTGGGTCATACAGCACTGAAAAGGGAAGGGAAAAGTAAACTTCAGGTTAAAAGAACTGGGGGGAAATACACAAAGTAAAGATGCAGGGGGCATTCACTAAATGGTAAATGGCGTGGGTGATTCCTACCTGGGTGCTACTGAAAATACTGTTGGATAACTCTGTCCCTGTTGTCTGGGTCGTCCTCTTCGTCTTCCTCCTCTTCACTCTCCGCAGGCTCCACAGCTGCTTCAACACCACCATCTGGGCCATCCTCCTGCAGGAAGGGCACCTGACGTCGCAATGCCAGATTGTGAAGCATACAGCAGGCCACGATGATCTGGCACACCTTCTTTGGTGAGTACATCAGGGATCCCCCTGTCATATGTAGGCACCTAAACCTGGCCTTCAGGAGGCCAAAGGTTCTTTCAATGACCCTCCTAGTTCGCCCATGGGCCTCATTGTACCGTTCCTCTGCCCTGGTCCGGGGATTCCTCACTGGGGTCAATAGCCAAGGCAGGTTGGGGTAACCAGAGTCACCAATTAGCCACACACGTTGTCTCTGTAGCTGTTCCATCACATAAGAGATGCTGTATTTCGCATCACATACGCGTCATGCACTGACCCAGGGAACTTGGCATTCACATGGGAGATGTACTGGTCAGCCAAACAGACCACCTGGACGTTCATCGAATGGTAACTTTTCCTGTTTCTGTACACCTGCTCATCGTCTTTTGGGGGTACTAAAGCCACATGGGTCCCATCAATGGCACCAATGATGTTGGGGATATGTCCAAGGGCATAAAAATCACCCTTCACAGTGGCCAAATCAACCTCCTCAGGGAATACAATGTAGCGCCGCATGTGTTTCGTCAGGGCAGACAACACTCTAGACAAGATTTTTGAAAACATAGGCTGAGACATTCCAGATGACATGGCCACTGTTGTCTGGAATTAGCCACTTGCCAAAAAATGGAGGACTGACAGAACCTGCACTAGAGGGGGAATTCCTGTGGGTTGGCGGATGGGGGACATCAGGTCTGGCTCCACCTGGGCACACAGTTCATGTATAGTGGCTCGGTCAAGTCGGTATCGTAGTATGATGTGGCGTTCTTCCATTGTCGACAGGTCCACCAGTGGGCGGTACACGCGAGGATTCATCCTTCTCCTCGCAAGTCCCAGCGGACGGTGCCTAGGAAGGACAACATGGAGCACAGAGTCAAGCAAGTCACAGGTACGTTCACCACTGCATGCACAGTACACGAAAAGGTATGGATGGCTATGTTTGGATGTGTGGCAATGCAAGGCCTAGGCCTGTGTGACGCAGTTGAAATTAAGCCATGTGGGCCCTTGAAATGGCGGGTGCCTGACCGGTGAAGTGGGACAATGGGATGTGAGGTCAATGCGCTGGCGTGGCACACCGTGGCGGTAGGCGGTCGAAGACCGCTATACGAACCCGCATTGGTTAACATTGAACCCTATGGGATGCAGGAGCCAATGACGATGTGCGCCGGCGGTCGCGGTACGCACCGCCGCGGTACGCACCGCCGCGGCCGCCATTTTCTATCTGCCTAATCACTCGATACCTGATCATCCACAGGAGAGGACCTATACTGCAAGTGCTGCTGTGACCTCGGTCTGGAAGTGACAATGGCTGCTGCGACTGGGGAAAGGGCCCCTGCCTTCACGTCTGAAGTGTTGGAGAAACTAGTGGATGGGGTCCTCCCCCAGTATGCGCTACTCTACAGTCCTCCAGACCAACAGGTGAGTACACTGAGTGCACATTGAATGGGTTATGTCTGTGTGGAGTGGGGTGGATGTAAGTTGTTGGGGTGGGGAGAAAATGAGGACTGCAACACACGACAGATGAGAGAATGGGCCACATGGCAAGGTTGGGGAGGGGGGGGGCATGTACTCCAAACATGCCAAAATTTCACGTATTCTCTTTCCCACCCTGTACATGTCTAACAGGTGAGCGCCCATCAGAAAATCGACATTTGGCGTGCCATCGCCAAGGAAGTCCGGGCCCTGGGGGTCTACACCCGACGGGGCACCCACTGCCGCAAGAGGTGGGAGGACATCCGCCGCGGAACCCGAAAGACCGCCGAGTCACTGCTGGGGATGGCCTCCCGACCTAGGAGGGGTGCCAGTCGTACCCTGACCCCCCTGATGTCCCAGATCCTGGCGGTGGCCTACCCTGATTTGGATGGGCGCTTGAGGACATCACAGCAGACACAAGGGGGTGAGTACCTGCACATTCTGCTATCCTTAAGGGCAGTTGAGGCGTCTGGGTGGGGGAGGAGGGCCGTGGGTGACACTAGGCCAGGGCGCTTTCTGTAGTGTAGTCCCCTCCCTTAGACATGGCCCTGTGCCCCCGCCCCCCACCTCTGTAGGGTGCCAAGTACAGCTATCCATGGTCCTGCATCACCCATGTGCGCGTCTGTTGTCCCTAGACCTGTTGGCCTAGTCAGAAGTACTGAGTAGTGTACCCCAATTTCGCGGCTTAGTGCATGAGGCACCTGTGTCTGTCCTCTCCGCCAACGGTATTGACAAGGCATACACTCAACTTTGTATTATTTCTCCCCCCACCCTTATTCTTTGTCTTCTTGTGCATCAGCATCATCAGGCGGAGGAGAATTGGCGTCGGAGCACGAGGGAGCTGCAAGTCACAATGCCCCGGTGGGCACTGGAACAGACACCGAGGGCACCAGTGATCCAGAGGGCGAGGGGAGCACCACAACGGGGACCGGTGAAGACACCAGCGACACGGACACGTCCTCATTTGGGAGCTCCCTAGCGGGGGCGGCAACATCCGGGCCCCCCACCTCCACAGGTACAGCCGCCACCCAGCGCTCCAGCTCCGCCCTCCCAGCAGCCCCTCAGCCTTCGCTCCGTGCCCGCTCACCCAGGAAGGCGGGCGTCTCCTTCGGCCCAGGCACCTCAGCTCCTGCCCCAGTTACCCCTGCTGCCCTCAGTGCGGAGCTCATTGACCTCGTGAGGACGTTCATTGTTGGGCAGACTACCCTTTTGAATGCCATCCAGGGGGTGGAAAGGGAGGTGCATCTGAGCAATGCCTACCTGGAGGGCATTCATTCGGGTCAGGCTGCCCATCAACGATCGTTCACTGCTCTGGCCTCAGCACTGACGGCAGCCATTGTCCCTGTCTCCAGCCTCCCTCTTCTAACTGCCTCCACCCTTTCTCTGTCTCCTGTCCCTCAGCCTATCCCATCCACACCATCAGACCAGCCTGCACACACCTCAACACCCAAGGCCAGATCATCCAGACACAAGCACCTCAGGACACACAAGCATTCACCCCAGCAACACCCAGATGCAGACATTCCAACAGTCACTACCACCTCTGTGTCCCCCTCCTCCTCGTCTCCCTCCTCCCTCCCTGTGACGTCTACACTCACACCTGCATGCACACCACCATCAGCCAGTGCTTCCATCACCAGCACACCCTCCACTACAGTCCTCACACGTGCAGTCACCACCCCCACTGCCATCTACACGTCCCCTGTGTCCTCTCCCACTGTGTCTGTCACCCCCTCTTCCAAGACACATAAACGCAGGCAGACACCCAAACAACAGCCAACCACCTCACGACAGCCTACGCCTCAGTCACCTGCACCCAAAGACAGCACACCTGACTCTCCTACAACCACATCCTCTTCCTCCACTTCCATCACCACTACTCCTACCCTTTACCTTGGTCCTAAGAAATGTTACCTCTCCAATCTTAACCTCTTTCCCTCCCCTGACCCACCCCCTCCATCGGTTAAGAGTCCCAAGAGCACCTCAGCCACCACCAGCCCAGGATCGAGGGTCCAAGTGGTGCATGGCTTCTGGAGTCCACCCTTTGGCGGCAGTGACACTTCACTGAGCAGCAAGGGGACATCCAGCCCACCCCCAGGCAAGAGGACACGTAAACTGAAGGGCCGCCGTGAGAGGACTGAGACGGCTGCCCCCAAGGAGCCAACAACGGCCACTTCACCTGCCACAACAGCCAGGGGAGGCAAGGGCCCGAGAGCCCCATCTAAGGAGCGAAAGGGCAGCAGGGCGGAGAGGTCCCATCAGGAGCGCGGAGCTGGAGGGCCCCGCAAGCCCCATCCCGCCTGCAAGGGACGACAGCAAAGGGCCCAGGACTCCGGCCCCGAAGGGGCCTGCCACTGCACAGTCGGAGGGCGAGTGATCAGGGTGTCCAGCCCAGGTCTGGCTCCCTAGACTTCCTGGAAGAGCACCGCTGAAGAGGGCCCCGCCGTGCAGAAGAGCACCGCTGAACAGGGCCCCGCCGTGAAGACAGGCACCGCTGAAGAGGGCCCCGCCGTGCAGAAGAGCACCGCTGAACATGGCCCCACCATGAAGACAGGCACCGCTGAAGAGGGCCCCGCCGTGCAGAAGAGCACCGCTGAACAGGGCCCCGCCGTGCAGAAGAGCACCGCTGAACAGGGCCCCGCCGTGAAGACAGGCACCGCTGAAGAGGGCCCCGACGTGCAGAAGAGCACCGCTGAACAGGGCCCCGCAGTGAAGACAGGCACCGCTGAACATGGCCCCGCCGTGCAGAAGAGCACCGCTGAACAGGGCCCCGCCGTGAAGACAGGCACCGCTGAAGAGGGCCCCGCCGTGCAGAAGAGCACCGCTGAACAGGGCCCCGCCGTGCAGTAGAGCACCGCTGAACAGGGCCCCGCCGTGAAGACAGGCACCGCTGAAGAGGGCCCCGCCGTGCAGAAGAGCACCGCTGAACAGGGCCCCGCCGTGCAGTAGAGCACCGCTGAACAGGGCCCCGCCGTGAAGACAGGCACCGCTGAAGAGGGCCCCGCCGTGCAGAAGAGCACCGCTGAACAGGGCCCCGCCGTGAAGACAGGCACCGCTGAACAGGGCCCCGCCGTGAAGACAGGCACCGCTGAAGAGGGCCCCGCCGTGCAGAAGAGCACCGCTGAACAGGGCCCCGCCGTGAAGACAGGCACCGCTGAACAGGGCCCCGCCGTGAAGACAGGCACCGCTGAAGAGGGCCCCGCTGTGCAGAAGAGCACCGCTGAACAGGGCCCCGCCGTGCAGAAGAGCACCGCTGAACAGGGCCCCGCCGTGCAGAAGAGCACCGCTGAAGAGGGCCCCGCCGTGCAGAAGAGCACCGCTGAAGAGGGCCCCGCCGTGCAGAAGAGCACCGCTGAACACAGCCCCGCCGTGAAGACAGGCACCGCTGAAGAGGGCCCCGCCGTGCAGAAGAGCACCGCTGAACAGGGCCCCGCCGTGCAGAAGAGCACCGCTGAACAGGGCCCCGCCGTGAAGACAGGCACCGCTGAAGAGGGCCCGCCGTGCAGAAGAGCACCGCTGAACAGGGCCCCGCCGTGAAGACAGGCACCGCTGAACAGGGCCCCGCCGTCTCAAGCACTGCTCCGCTGGGCCCTTCCTGTCAAGCACCGCTCCGCTGAGCCCTGCCGTCTCAAGCACCGCTCCGCTGGGCCCCGCAGTCTCAAGCACCGCTCCGCTGAGCCCCGCCGTCTCAAGCACCGCTCCGCTGGGCCCTTCCTGTCAAGCACCGCTCCGCTGGGCCCTTCCTGTCAAGCACCGCTCCGCTGGGCCCTGCCGTCTCATGCACCGCTCCGCTGGGCCCTTCCTGTCAAGCACCGCTCCGCTGGGCCCCGCCATCTCAAGCACCGCTCCGCTGGGCCCTTCCTGTCAAGCACCGCTCCGCTGGGCCCCGCCATCTCAAGCACCGCTCCGCTGGGCCCTTCCTGTCAAGCACCGCTCCGCTGGGCCCCGCCGTCTCATGCACCGCTCCGCTGGGCCCTTCCTGTCAAGCACCGCTCCGCTGGGCCCTGCCGTCTCAAGCACCGCTCCGCTGGGCCCCGCCGTCTCAAGCACCGCTCCGCTGGGCCCTTCCTGTCAAGCACCGCTCCGCTGGGCCCCGCCGTCTCAAGCACCGCTCCGCTGGGCCCCGGCGTCTCATGCACCGCTCCGCTGGGCCCTTCCTGTCAAGCACCGCTCCGCTGAGCCCCGCCGTCTCAAGCACCGCTCCGCTGGGCCCTTCCTGTCAAGCACCGCTCCGCTGGGCCCCGCCGTCTCATGCACCGCTCCGCTGGGCCCTTCCTGTCAAGCACCGCTCCGCTGGGCCCCACCATCTCAAGCACCGCTCCGCTGGGCCCTCCCTGTCAAGCACCGCTCCGCTGGGCCCCGCCGTCTCAAGCACCGCTCCGCTGGGCCCTTCCTGTCAAGCACCGCTCCGCTGGGCCCCGCCGTCTCAAGCACCGCTCCGCTGGGCCCCGCCGTCTCATGCACCGCTCCGCTGGGCCCTTCCTGTCAAGCACCGCTCCGCTGGGCCCCGCCATCTCAAGCACCGCTCCGCTGGGCCCTTCCTGTCAAGCACCGCTCCGCTGGGCCCCGCCGTCTCAAGCACCGCTCCGCTGGGCCCTTCCTGTCAAGCACCGCTCCGCTGGGCCCCGCCGTCTCAAGCACCGCTCCGCTGGGCCCTTCCTGTCAAGCACCGCTCTGCTTGGCCCCGCCGTCTCAAGCACCGCTCCGCTGGGCCCCGCCGTCTCATGCACCGCTCCGCTGGGCCCTTCCTGTCAAGCACTGCTCCGCTGAGCCCCGCCGTCTCAAGCACCGCTCCGCTGGGCCCTTCCTGTCAAGCACCGCTCCGCTGGGCCCCGCCGTCTCATGCACCGCTCCGCTGGGCCCTTCCTGTCAAGCACCGCTCCGCTGGCCCCTTCCTGTCAAGCACCGCTCCGCTGGGCCCCGCCGTCTCATGCACCGCTTCGCTGGGCCCTTCCTGTCAAGCACCGCTCCGCTGGGCCCCGCCGTCTCAAGCACCGCTCCGCTGGGCCCTTCCTGTCAAGCACTCCCCAGGATATGGCAGTGGGCAATCCAATCACTGTAGAGACATTGAGAGACTGTGGCTTTGCACTCCCCAGGATATGGCAGTGGGCATGGTGGCCCCTTCGTGGGTCTGGCGTCGTGGACTCATGTGGCTGAGGTGCCCCCCCTTCCCTTACCCCTGAGGTGCCTGTAGTTTTGTCATCAGATGCCCCTGCAGTGTTCTCTCCAAAGGACTCAGGTCTCGTGTGTGGGCTTTGCCCTTGTGTTGCTACACTTTGGCCCACGGACAAATCGTTACTACGTAAAATGTGCAGGACTGATTTCTGCAGTTGTCCACTGCTGTGTATATAGACTTTTTAAATGTAAATATTCTGGCTAGTTGACCAATACTTATCGGAGGCTATTTTGGACATAAATATTTATTGACAATTTTGAAATGTCATTGCATTTTTTACGGAGGTTTGGTTGGTGTCACTGTGACTTGTTGCTCTGCATTGGTGTGTACATATTGGGGGTGGGGGGGGTTGCATATGTGTGTGCCCGTAACCTTTCGTCCTCCCCCCTCCCGTGTGTCGTAGGTGCTGTACTCACCGTTGACCTCTGCGCCGGAGTTCGTACTCGTGGTAGATGAGCAGGTAGACGAGAGCAGGTATGATGTTCAATTCGGGTTCCATGCTGTCCTCCGTACTCGTGGAGTGCGTAGAGGTGAGCGTTTTCACATTCGTAGTCTGTTTCCGCCGTGTTTTTATCGGCGGGGCTCCCGCCCCGGAAAAGGTGGCGGATTGGTGGGTCATGATAGTGTGGGCGGTACATTGTCTTCCGCCTGGCTGTTAGCGGTGACCGCTGCGCTGTTTGTCGGTCCGGCCGTGGCGGTCGGAGTGTTAATGTGGCGGGCTGTGTTGGCGGTTCCCGCCAGGGTCAGAATTCCATTTTTTGGACCGCCGGCCTGTTGGCGGGTTGGCCGCCGCTTTATCACCGACCGCCAGGGTTAGAATCACCCCCTTTGTGTCAATGGGAAACGGCTATGCAGATCAAGTCGCAAGGTTTTGCTCATTGAACTGTGTATCGTTCAAGGATCAGTGGGAACTATTATCTGAAACAGAAAATGAAACATGTTTGAACTTTGCATTAAGAGTGGTGGATACATTAGATGAGCTAAAATCACTGCAGGGCCGTGCTAGCAGAGAGGATAAACGCTCCTGGCAGAGAATGCAATGTGTACAGAGGTCTGATGACTTGTGGGTCTCAGAGGAGGGGAAGTTGGTTTTGCCAAACAGTCTTTTGTCACAGTTTGCAAGGCTTTACCATGGTCAGGCACATCTTGGGAGAAACGCAATGATCAGATTATTCCAAATTGATTGGTTCAATCCGAAATTCAGGCAAGCCGCAGAGGTTACCTGTCACAGGTGCATCATCTGTCAACAGATGAATGCAGGAAAAGGGACTGTGGTGACTTTGAGCCATATAGGGAGAGATGGAAGTCCGTTTAGCAAGATGGATTTCATTGAAATGCCTGTGTGTGGAGGCTTGAGGTACGTGTTGGCGATTGTGTGTGTTTTCAGTCACTGGATTGAAGCCTACCCTACATGTAGAAATGACAGTCTCACAGTAGCAAAGCTGTTACTTAGAGAATAAATACCACAGTTCAGATTTCCGGTCTCTTTAGAATCAGATAGTGGCAGACACTTCGACAATGAGGTGATTAAGCTCTTGTGTGCTGCATTAGACATTGAACAGAAACTGCATTGTAGCTACTGCCCTGAGCATCAGGACTAGTGGAACAGATGAATAGTACCTTGAAGTAGAGAATGGCAAAAATGTGTGCAGCTACCAATATGAAGTGGCCAGATACATTGCCCTTAGTGCTGATGTCAATGAGAAACACACCTGATAAGAAGACAGGACTATCCCCCCACGAGATTTTGATGGGCAGAGCTATGAGGTTGCCCGCAGTACCTGCAAATGCTCTTGTGAATATCACAGATGATATGGTGTTGGACTACTGCCAGGGTCTGGCTGATGTGGTCCACTCTTTTTCTCACCAGGTGGAGGCTAACACATTGCCACCGATCAGTGATCCATGTCACACCCTGAAAACCGGTGACTGGGTGGTTGTCAAGAAACACGTGAGGAAGTTGTGTTTGGAGCCGCGTTGGAAGGGGCCATATCAAGTAATACTGACAACAACCACTGCTGTGAAATGTGCCGGCGTTCCAAACTGGATACATGCCAGTCACACAAAGAAGGTGACACGTCCGACTGATGAGGAACTTGAAGTGTCCCAAACAACATCTGCAGAGAAGGAAGTCTCAGGGCCGGAGCGTATTCAAAGGGAAACTTAGACTGAAGGAGAGCCTACTGAGGACGGCTTAGTCCCTCAAACAGTAAACAAATTCGAGAGAGGTGACAGTGAGCCTATCTCAGTGGAGGCAGCAGGAGAACCGAGACAAGGGGAGGTTCTCCCAGAAGTAGACGGATACAGGTTTGAACTTGAGCCCATTACAGATCCTGAAGACGAGGGGGAAGGAACAGAAGGAGGACAAAGTACATCAACTCCTCCTGAGCCGCTTGCAGGTCCATCAAGAGAGAACACCAAAGCACAAGAGGAGGATGCTGTTCAACGTCCTGATAGGCTAAGCAGAAATAAAACGCATAAAGGTGATAACTGGCCAAAGAAGCAAGCTGCAAAAGAGAAAGTGGACCCTGGTGACACAATAGAGGAAGAAATTGATACAATTAGGAAAGAAGATCTCAGGGAAGGAGAGTTGCAAAGTGAACGCAGACTAAAAAGAAAAAGAGTCGCAAACAGAAGATACGCAGGTCCTCAATGGGCATATGCAACGACATCTGAATGGCAAAAAGAATTCTTAGCATTCTGTTTTGATCGAGAGGTACCAGGCCAATACTACGGCACCTGAATTCAACAGAGAAAGAGACTGTGTTAAGTAGTGAAATTGAAATGGAAAGCTGAAAAGCTGAGAAAAGAGACTAAAAATTACTGGTTGTGACACTGATAATCTGAATTGACTCCGAAAACCAATTATGACAAGAAGTTAACCTGATTTGACAAAAGGGTCCTGGGGTGAGTGAAACGCTGTAAATACTCGCAGAAAGAAAGAGAGACTTTACATTTAAAAAAAAAAAAAGAATGAGCTTTTAAATCGTCTTCAAGTTGATTGTTTGTCTTATATCTTCTGAAATCTGATTCTTTACAGATCGTGGCTTACACTAGAAATAGTAGCAAAAAGGGTAGGGTATGTGGTTGGTTAAGTGCTATCTTTGGTATTGTGTGTGCAATAATAATTATAGGTGTGATTGTGGGAATGCCATGGTTGGATAAGAAAGTAACTAACAGTGCTTCAAAACCTGAGACTGCTGCACTAACACCATCGAAAAAGTTCGAGCAGGATGCAAAATACTTACATGAGGGAACTAATTCTGAAGGGGAACTCTCTACTAACGTCTTCTATCGCTTGCTGAATGAGTATGTTAGACACAATGGATGCAAAGAATTGATATGTGTGCACAAAGATTCCTTCATCAGTACAAGAAGGGGTCACCTACCATAGTTTGCCTCTTACATATGGGATAAGCTGTAGTTTGCTGCTAACAAGATTCTATGACCAGGAACATGTGCAATATTTTTATTCTAATTTAGATATAGGGGGTCATTCTGACCCTGGCGGTAAAAGGCAGTTACCGCCGGTCAGAAGACCGCCATAACACCGCCGCGGCCGCGGTAACCCGCCAGGGTCATTCTGACCCACAACTGCCAAACCGCCAAAAACCCGACCTCCACTGAAGGCCGCCACGTCAGCGGTCAGCGATAAACTGGAGATGACCAAACCTCCACCGTCACGCCAACAGAAATACGCCCATGCCATTACGACCCACGAATCCACGCGGCGGTCTTACAACCGCGGTATCCCATTGGCGGTACACACCGCTGCGGTCAAAATACACACACCTTTACAAAACACAGCCACATTGGATACTTCAAAATACACACACCTGAGACACATACAAACACCACTCCCACACAATCAATACGATATAAAACACACACCCACATCACCCACAAACCCCCACAAATCGAAATTCAGAGACAAGGCGCAATACACAGAGAGAGAGCACAGGGAACGCAAACCACAACACACACAGGAACCCAACATCATCCCCCACACTACATCTACGCACAAAACACCACACACCACTACACTCATCACCACAAACACCACCCCACACCTCATCCACACCACCCCATGGCACCCCAAAGACACCCCAGGTTCTCGGACCAAGAACTCAGGGTCATGGTGGAGGAAATAATTAGGGTAGAGCCCCAGCTCTTCGGCACACAGGTGCAGCACACCACAATAGCCAGGAAGGCGGAGCTATGGCAAAGGATCGTCGACAGGGTCAACGCTGTTGGACAGCATCCCAGAAATCGGGAAGACATCCGAAAGCGCTGGAACGACCTACGGGGGAAGGTGCGGACGATGGTGTCAAGACACAACATCGCTGTGCAGAAGACTGGCGGCGGACCCCCACCCACTCCACCCGAATTCACAGCATGGGAGCAAGAGGTCTTGAACATCCTGCATCCTGAGGGCCTCGCTGGAGTAGGCGGAGGAATGGACTCTGGTAAGTCTAATCTCAACTACTTCACCCCCCCAACCACCAGCATGCCAACCCACACCCCCACCCTCACCCCCAACCCCCCAGCACATATCCTCCCTGCTAATGTCTCACCAGCACAACCCACCCAAACCAACACCAACCCCTGAATGTCAACACAAACCATGGACACCCATCACCTAAGCATGACCACTGCACATACCCATCTCCCCCCCAAACCACCCTCACAACTCCTCCAACAAGGGAATGCCAGCACTGGGGGACAAGGGCACCCACAAATCGCACGCCATGGCACACACAGAAGCAATAACCATACTCTTTTACCCCTGCAGGTCCAGAACACCAACACACCGGCCCAGAGGGTCCAGAAATGTCCATTCCACCCCCAGAACAGGCCCCCAGTGATGACAGCAGCTCTGTCGACCTAGAACCTGATGACCAGCCCAGACCATCGGGAACCTCTAGACAGTCGGTTCCCCTCAGGCAGCCACAGGCCCCAGCAGACCTACCCCCCTCTGGAAACCCCAGCACAGCACCCACCCAGCGGGCCCATGCCTCTGTCTCCAGGACAGGTCAAGCAGCGGTGTGTCTACTACTACAGGGCACCCAGGGCAACCCACCACCCCAACAACAACAGGGACCTGGGGGCAGTGGTAGTGGGCACACCGTCCAGGGGACAGAGGCCCAGGAACAAAGGGGAACTGGGAGGGCTGCTGTGCGACAGAGGGAGGACAGGCCTAGGGAACCCGCTGTCCAAGAGGCCCTCACCACCATCATGGGAGCGTACCACCACTCCCAAGAGACGATGGCGACGGTCCTGGCCAGGTTCCAGGAGATCCAGGCTATGCAGGAGGGCCAGTACATGGGGTTCCGGGAAGAACTGCGCAGCATCATTTCCGCAATGGGTACAATCGTGGTGGCACTCAACCAGATTGTCACCACATTGCGGGACCATGTGGCCCCCCAAAGGGCCCCTGCCACTAGCATGGAGGATGAACAGCCCACCACCTCCGCCGGCGCTAGTGGTCAGGAGGCCCCGACACAACAGCAACGGGCCACCCAGACCCCACCCCCTGAAGAACATGAACCACCCCGCAAGAAAGGCCTGAGATCGAGGAAGAAGACAGAGTAGGATGTCAAGACCCCCTCCATGCACGGATCCCCCCGGATGTCATCCCACTATCCCACTTGTTCACCCTGTCCAAACTTGAACTGCCCCTGCTCCACCTTCCACAGGCATATGGACAATGCACCTGTGCGAACATGAGTCTGGAGTCTGCCATGGACATGCCTCCACCATCACCCATCACCCTTTTTGAACTATACACCAATTTTTGCACTTCAATAAACACAATTATTGCACAAAAACCATCTGGAGTCTGCTATTTATTTTTTTAAACCAAATGTATTCGATATAACCAACCAAAAATGTCCAAATACATTGTGATGACAACATACCAGTGTCACACAGCGGTAGTCCATGGGGAAATAAACCAGAGGGCACTCCGTGGGGACCAGATCACTGAAATAGGAAGGCAAATTCACAACTAAGTTACCATACATTGGGGTGAAAGGTCAGACAGTAGAGAGCCAGTACTGTTACAGATATAATCAAATGCAGGAGTAGATTCTTACCTGTGTCTTACTGGAAATACTGCAGTATCACTCTGTCCCTGTTGTCTGTGTCGTCCTCTTCGTCTTCCTCCTCTTCACTCTCCGCAGGCTCCACAGCGGCCACAACACCACCATCTGGACCATCCTCCTGCAGGAAAGGCACCTGGCGTCGCAAAGCCAGGTTGTGAAGCATGCAGCAGGCCACGATGATATGACACACCTTCTTTAGTGAGTACATTAGGGATCCACCTGTCATATGCAGGCACCTAAACCTGGCCTTCTGGAGGCCGAAGGTCAGCTCGATCACCCTCCTAGTACGCCCATGGGCCTCATTGTACCGTTCCTCTGCCTTTGTCCTGGGATTCCTCACTGGGGTCAATAGCCAAGGCAGGTTGGGGTAACCAGAGTCACCAATTAGCCACACACGCTGTCTCTGTAGCTGTTCCATCACATAAGGGATGCTGCTATTTCGCATGACGTACGCGTCATGCACTGACCCTGGGAACTTGGCATTTACATGGGAGATGTACTGGTCAGCCAAACAGACCACCTGGACATTCATGGAATGATAACTTTTTCGGTTCCTGTACACCTGTTCATTGTCTTTTGGGGGGACCAAAGCCACATGGGTACCATCAATGGCACCAATGATATTGGGAATGTGTCCAAGGGCATAGAAATCACCCTTCACTGTAGGCAAGTCACCCACCTCAGGGAAAATGATGTAGCTCCGCATGTATTTCATCAGGGCAGACAACACTCTAGACAATACCCTTGAAAACATAGGCTGAGACCTCCCAGATGAAATGGCCACTGTAGTTTGAAATGATCCACTAGCCAAAAAATGGAGTACTGACAGCACCTGCACTAGAGGCGGAATCCCTGTGGGTTGGCGGATGGGTGACATCAGGTCTGGCTCCAGCTGGGCATACAGTTCCTGTATAGCGGCACTGTTGAGTCTGTAGGTGAGTATGACATGTCGTTCTTCCATTGTCGACAGGTCCACCAGCGGTCTGTACACGGGAACATTCCTCCGTCTCCTCGCAAGTCCCAGCGGACGGTGCCTAGGAAGGACAACATGGAGCACAGAGTCAATCAACCCACATGTAAGTTCCCACAGCCTGCACAGTACACAAATCTCTCTGGATTGAATAGCTTGTATGAGTGTCGATGCAAGGCCTAGCCATGTGTGACGCAGTAGGAATTAAGCCATGGGGGCCCTTGAAATGGCGGCTGCCTGACCTGTGAAGTGTGACAATGTGAAGTGAGGTCATTGCGCTGGCGTGGCACGCCGTGGCGGTAGGCGGTCGAAGACCGCGGCGCAAAGCAGCATTGGTTAACATTGTACCCTATGAGTTTCAGGAGCCAATGACGATGTGCGCCAGTGACACCGACACGTCCTCGGATGGGAGCTCCCTTGCGGTGGCGGCAACATCCGTGCCCACCGATACTACAGGTACAGCCGCCACCCAGCGCACCAGCTCTGCCCTCCCAGCAGCCCCTCGGCCTTCGGCCCGTGCCCGCACGGCCAGGAAGGAGGCCATCTCCTTCGCCCCAGGCACCTCAGGCCCTTCCCCAGTCACCCCTGCTGCCCTCAGTGAGGAGGTCATTGACCTCCTGAGGACCATCATTGTTGGGCAGTCTACCCTTTTGAATGCCATCCAGGGTGTGGAGAGGGAGGTGCATCAAAGCAATGCATACCTGGAGGGCCTTCATTCGGGTCAGGCTGCCCAGCAGCGATCGTTCAACGCTCTGGCCTCAGCACTGACGGCAGCGATTGTCCCTGTCTCCAGCCTCCCTCTTCTAACTCCCTCCACCCAGTCCCACTCCCCTGTTCCTCTGCCTATCCCATCCACACCTACAGACCAGCCTGCACACACCTCAACACCCAAGGGAAGCTCATCCAGACATAAGCACCACAGAACACACAAGCATTCACACAAGCAACATACAGATGCAGACATGCCAACAGCCACTACCTCCTCTGTGTCCCTCACCTCCTCATCTCCCTCCTCCCCCCCTGTGACGTCTACACTCACACCTGCATGCACACCACCATCAGCCAGTACACCCATCACCAGCACACCCTCCACACCAGTCCGCACACGTGCAGTCACCACTCCCACTGCCATGTACACGTCCCCTGTGTCCTCTCCCAGTGTGTCTGTCACCCCCGCTTCCAAACCACACAAACGCAGGCAGGCACCCAACCAACAGCCATCCACCTCACGTCAGCCTCCAGCCCAAGCACCTGCACCCAAAGACACCAGACTTGACTCTCCTACAACCACATCCTCTTCCTCCACTCCCATACCCACTCCAGCTACCCTTCCTACGGCTCCTAAAAAACTAATCCTCTATAAACTGGACCTCTTTTCCTCACCTGACCCACCCCCTCCATCTCGTAAGAGTTCCAAAAACACCTCAGCCACCACCAGCCCAGCAACTCCCAAGAACGTCGTGGCTGGTTTTTGGAGTCCACCCTTTCCTTGTGCATGGACATCGACCAGCAGCAAAGGCACAGCCAGCCCCCCCCGGGAAGAGGAGCAAAAAACTGAAGGGCAGGCGCGACAGGCCTGATACGCCTGCCCCCAAGGAGGGTAGCCTTGCACCGTCACCTGCCACATCGGGTAAGGGAGCCAAGGGCTACGGAGAGTCTGTCAAGGAGGGCAAGGGCAGCAAAGCGCAAAAGGCAGGGAGCAGCCGACCTGGCCATGAGGGCCCCACCAGCCCCATTCCGGGGGTATCGGAGGAGACCCAGGGCCCCAGGACTCCATCACAGGAGGGCCCCGCAACGGAAAGGTCCGATGCTGACTGAGCAGGAAGTATTGGCCAGGTGTGGTTCACTCGAAACACAAGACAGGCACCGCTAAACAGGGCCCCGCTGTGAGGAGCACCGCTGAACAGGGCCCCGCCGTGAGGAGCACCGCTGAACAGGGCCCCGCCGTGAGGAGCACCGCTGAACAGGGCCCCTCCGTGAGAAGCACCGCTGAACAGGGACCCGCCGTGAGAAGCACAGCTGAACAGGGCCCCGCCGTGAGGAGCACCGCTGAACAGGGCCCCGCCGTGAGAAGCACCGCTGAACAGGGCCCCGCCGTGAGAAGCACCGCTGAACAGGGCCCCGCCGTGAGGAGCACCGCTGAACAGGGCCCCGCCGTGAGAAGCACCGCTGAACAGGGCCCCGCCGTGAGAAGCACCGCTGAACAGGGCCCCGCCGTGAGAAGCACCGCTGAACAGGGCCCCGCCGTAAGAAGCGCAGCTGAACAGGGCCCCGCCGTGAGGAGCACCGCTGAACAGGGCCCCGCCGTGAGGAGCACCGCTGAACAGGGCCCCGCCAAGACAGGCACCGCTGAACAGGGCCCTCCTGTCAAGCACCGCTCCGCTGGGCCCTCCTGTCAAGCACCGCTCCGCTGGGCCCTCATCTCAAGCACCGCTCCGCTGGGCCCTCATCTCAAGCACCGCTCTGCTGGGCCCTCCTGTCAAGCACCGCTCCGCTGGGCCCTCCTGTCAAGCACCGCTCCGCTGGGCCCTCATCTCAAGCACCGCTCCGCTGGGCCCTCCTGTCAAGCACCGCTCCGCTGGGCCCTCCTGTCAAGCACCGCTCCGCTGGGCCCTCCTGTCAAGCACCGCTCCGCTGGGCCCTCATCTCAAGCACCGCTCCGTAGGGCCCTCCTGTCAAGCACCGATGGCCCATTGGCAGGCCCGGTTCTGTGTCGGGCAGGGCTTCACGAGGCACTCTGCCCACCATGCCTCCTCCATGACCAGTGGACTCTGTAATCCACCTGATGGACTGTGGCTTTGCACCCCCCAGGATGGCACAGTGGGCAATCCACCCACTCTAGAGACTTGAGAGACTGTGGCTTTGCACTCCCCAGGATGGCACAGTGGGCAACCCACCCACTGTAGAGACTTGAGAGACTGTGGCTTTGCACTCCCCAGGATGGCACAGTGGGCATGGAGGCCCTTCGTGGATCTGGCGTCGTGGACTCATGTGGCTGAGGTGCCCCCCCTTCCCTTCCCCCTGAGGTGCCAGTATTTGATTTTTGTGATGCCCCAGCAGTGTTCTCTCCAATGGACTCGATCTCGTGTGTGGGCTTTGCCCATGTGTTGCTGCACATTGGCCCACGGACATTTGGACTTTGCAAAACTGTGCCGGACTTTTGCTACTTGTATATATATATAGTTCTAGATGTGTAATAATTCTTTATATATTGCTAATTTCGCTATACTTAATTCTTGCTATAATATAGTTATATTTTTACAATCATTGCCTTTTGTCTTTGCTTTTTTGTTTTGGGGGTTTGGGGGTGTCACTCTGACTTTTTAATCTGCATTGGTGTGTAGGTATTTCGGTGGGGGTGAGGGTGGGGGTGGGTGTGTGGCGTATGTGTGTGCCCGTAACCTTTCCTCCTCCCCCCTCCCCTGTGTCGTAGGTGCAGTACTCACCGTTGTCGTCTGCGGCGACGTTCGTGATCCTGGAAGAAGAGCAGGAAGGCAATGGCTGGGAGGATGTGGAGTTCCGGTTCCATGCTGTCCCGATTCCGCGTGGAGTGTGTCGAGGTGAGCGTTTTCCATTGGAAATGTTTGTTTCCGCCATGTTTTTATCGGCGGGGCTCCCGCCCCGGAAAAGGTGGCGGATTGGTGAGTCGTGATAGGGTGGGCGGTACATTGTCTGCCGCCTGGCTGTTGGTGGTGACCGCCGCGCTGTTTGTTTGTGCCGCCGTGGCGGTCGGAGTGTTAAAGCGGCGGCCTGTGCTGGCGGTTGCCGCCAGGGTCAGAATTCCATTTTTTGGACCGCCAGCCTGTTGGCGGGTTGGCCGCCGCTTTAACACTGACCGCCAGGGTCAGAATGACCCCCATAGTGTTCTCTTTTGTGCCTGTGATTGAGTTTTTAAATAAATTAGCTAAAGAGCACAGTATAAAATTAGTTAGGGGATTCTTTGAGGCAACACTAACCTTTGGGACAGCTTACGCGCACCGCAATAATTTAACCTGCTTGCTAACACCTGTAGAGAAGAGCTTTTTAGATCATACTGATGACAGACGCAAAGCACAAAAAAAAAGGCTAGAAAAGGGGTTAGAAAAACGCACATATGCAAATGATTATGCTTACACCGCAATAAAAACACAGGGCAAGTTAGCTACAGACGCATTGCATGTAGGAAGTCTTTGTATATTAAGACCAAAATCTGAGCATGACACTTTATTTGTGGGAACGAGTGAATGCAGGCATGTGTTTTTATTTCAGAGTAAATGGACGTTTATGTTAAATGGACAGGATCCAGAGATCCCTGGGATCTAATATATACAGTATGTGGACTCAATGCTTATTACCGTCTCCCTAAGGGATGGTATGGGACATGTTATTTGGGAATAGATTTACCAAATTGATGACTTAAAACAAATATCTAAAGTGTCTGAATTACAACATTCTAGACAGAAGAGGGAGACAATGGCTGCTGTCGCTGGTGACATTTTTGGAGCCATAATTCCTTCAGTAGGGGTTATCTTAAACTCCATAAAGATTCAAAAGTTGTCTACTATTGTGGATAACATGCTGACAAATTTCACAGGGGCTATACACCTGATGGATACTGAACTTGCTGCGGAAAGAGCTATGACTCTTCAAAACCGGCTTGCTTTAGACATTCTTTTAGCGAAGAGTGGCGGAGTCTGTAAGATGCTTAACGAGCGCCATTGCTGTGCGTTAATTCCTGATAATAGTAAAAAGATTAGAGGTATGCTTACTAACATAACAAGAGATAGTGCAGATTTGAAGGACTTGAAGGAACCTGGAGTTTGGGAGAAAGTTGGGAAAGGAATTACTAGAATAGGGAGTGGGTTTAGTAATATTTGGAATGGGGTACTTGCAAAAATATTAGGGGGTCTACTGATTGTTCTGATTTGTTTATTGGGTTTATGGGGAGCATGCAAAATTAATGAAAGAATTTCAAAACGAAGTAAAAGAAATTAAGAAAATGAAAGGGAGAAAATGTTCAATGAAATTTGGGAAAGCTCACACAAAGGGAAAGATGTTGAAATGAGTATCATGCGCAAAGTGAAAAATTGAAAGTGAAAGGTTGAAAGGGAAAGGTTTGTGTGATGACAAAGGTCTGAGGGACTGAGAGAGCGTAGCTTATATAATCTATATTAACATGAAATGTTTATAAATTATTGTACAATGATGCTGCATAGAAACTGTATTAACATGTTTAGCTAAAACGTGCACTTGAAATGTGCCCACGGTGAGTGGCCACCAATATATACGGGGACTAATGAAACTGACTAATAATGGTGAAACGTTTTGTTAAAATGTGATTTTACATTAATGTTGAAAGGCTAAATGTATTAGATTCTTGCTAATAAAGCAGTAGGCCTTAGTTAGCATGAGTCGAGGCCTAGCTGCCTGACTCTCATATTAAATGTATTTTTCTAACGTGCAGTGTGCTGACTTGTTAAAGGACATGAACTCTTGTTTTTTTTCAAGAGCTAGAAGCTGAATGTAACTGTAGTAGATCCGTTCTCATGAAATTCACCCTGCCTGTAGTAACATTTTTAGCTGAATGCAACAGTGTAGAATAATACTATGTACAAGGTCGCCTAAACCGGTACGGACAATGGAGCCACTGACCAAAAATGTGCAAAGGACCACAAGATGATGAAATCATGCCGGACATTCCACCCGTTAGAGACGTCAATCATAAGCACCAATAAAATACATGAGAACTGTTATGGGATAACAAATTTGATGAGCTAACATGTTTTTAATTGGTTAAAGATAGTGGGGTGCAACCCCTTGTCCGATTAGATTTTAGGGGAATGTACCACGAAAAGGGGATAAAAACCCTTGACACCAGGAAGTAAATTAGACTAGAGAGAATTAGGGAGCAGGAGACTAGGAGAGGGGGGGATGCTGATGCTACTTGCTATGACCCAGACACTTTGTCACTCAGCATAGAGACTTTGCTGTTTGGTTCTTAAAACCATTCTGTCCTTAGGTTGCCCATTTACACTTTACCTCCTTATGAGGGAAGTGCCCCTTTTTCCCCTTTTGCTGGAGCTGAATCTCTTTTGATGGTGAATCAACTGATGTCCTGAAGACGAAGACAGAACCTGAGTGCTGACCAAACTTGGAGGGTAACTATATGACAATGAAATTGTGATTGTCTGTTTGCTTTTCCTTTCTAGGTACCAACTGCTTCTCTTTTGACAGGAGCCATAGTTAGATGTTTTCCAAATTGATGTTGTATGAAATTGTTTTGCATGAAGTCCAACATGCCAATGCTAATTTGAGGTTAGGTGAGGGGTTCACTGAACTGACGCAAATAGACAAATGACTGAATCTATGTTTTGTTGAACAGTGCGCTAATATACTCTGCTTAGAATAATCTATGGTCACGGTGTGTTATAGCCTAATGTTTGTGATTCTTGCTTTGATGAAATCTTATCAGAGTTGCCATATTGTGACTATGCTATTGTGTTTCTTGGTTTTGAGACTAATAAACCTGCTAGTAGTATTGTAACCAACAGGGAATAAATATCACTAAATTCATTCTAAACTGGTGTGGTTATTCATGACTGCAAGGTCATGGTGTTTTTCAGAGTTTATTAAATGTTATTGACTAAAGTAAAGTGCATTGTGGTAATAAATATTGATGATATTATTGATGTATTGATTGACATGTGACTAGCTATCTCGTCCTAAGGTGTCTCTCAACAGGGTCAAAAGATTCATTGGCCTAAAACGAGTCTCAATGTGTAATAATTTATCATAAAGGGATGCGTTAACAAGACCATATTGAAAGAAGCACTTGATAAAATGGTCTCAGAAGTTATCGAGCCAGTTAGTTTTCCACCTGGTCAGGACGAGAGAATTCAGGCCCTGTTACCGCTCCAATGACTTTCTTTGGAGCAGTAGGCTTGTTAGGACATTCCCGAGCAAAATGCCCTGCCTTACTGCAGTATAAACACAGTTTAAATTTTTTCCTACGTTCTTTCTCTTCCTTAGATAGTGGACCGCACACACTGCCAATTTGCATGGGCTCAGGTGTATCATGAGTGAGAATGGTGCACTCCTTTTTCTCAGTTTTGAGCACCACTAAGCGTGTGTCACCCTGGAATTTTTCTCCCTTACGTTCACTCAAGCGGTGATCCAAACGTACCACCAGGTCAATGAAATCGGAACACTCCGTACGAGGTTCCACAATTTGGGCTAGAACATCCTTGAGATCGTCCCAAAGGCCACAATAGAAGAGGGAGGTCCTCTTCTCCTTGGGCCACTCAGTCCCTGCACCAACCGATTGAAAGAGGTGATATAGGACAGTAGATCCTTGTTTCCTGGTACAAATCCAGCAACTCATTGTCACTGGCTTGTACGAAGAGGTGTTTGGCGAACAGTTTCCACAAGGCTTCCTTGAACCGGTTGAAATCATACAGTATAGGGTCATTGCGCTCCACCAGCAGAATAGTCCAATTAGCTGCATTGCTTCCCAAACAAGAGATAACAAAAGCTACCTTTGCAGCATCATTTGGGAATGCAGCTGTCTGACACAAAAACTGTAGCCGGCACTGGTTGAGAAAAGTGTTGAACTTGGCAATATCTCCAAAAAACTTTTCAGAAGGAGCTAAGGGCAGAGGGGTTGGTGTTGTGACCATTACCTGCATGGGTTGTGTGGTGGAAGTTGCTGGGCCTGAATCGGGTCTAGGAACATGATTAGACGGGTCAAACCGAGGGGCCTCTAGTACTGGAGATCCTTGTTTTAGTTTGACTCCTCCCCAGGGGTGTCTTGTGGTTCATACTGCTGGAGTTCAGTGTGCAACTCCAGGTTCTCTTGCTTTAAAGAAAGAACTTCCTTCTGTAATCCTGCAAGGGCCCTAGTTAAATCTAATAAAGATGGAGCATCCTGATCAGCTGGTAAAGCCTGTGCTAAACCTTGAAAGTACCCATTGAGGAATCCATCGCCCTGGCAGCCCTGCATGTTGTGGCTTGGCTTTGTGTCGAGAAAGGGCCACTCACCTGAAAAGCAGGATGTCTGCAGGGACGATGGTATGCTCCCCGACCTCCTGGAACACCTCTCGACACTTCCTGGTGGACACAGAAACCCCAGCAGGTGTCCCAAAAGGAAAGGGGGAGTGGAAGAGAAAGAGACAAAACACTGCCACGTCTTTCCGGTCCAGCCAGGCACCCTGTATCTTCAGGGGGGGGGCAGGTTGTTGTTGACAGAGTGATAGTAGAGTTAGTGCACTCAACTTCCTTGAAACTGAATCTCTTTTTTTATATGGGCACAGGAGCGGTAGAAGAACACTGGGATGCTCCAGCACTTTTCTTGGATAATAATAACTGTTGGCACAATTACTAACACTGCATTACCAAAATCCCAAACTGAGTAACATGACAATAAGTACTGCAACACTAGGGCTGGCTTCAAAGAGATTCACTGTTGCACACTACAATTAGAACTGTGGTTGCACTTATCATACACAAGAAAGATAAACAAGGGCATTAATTATATCACGTATAACTTTCCTGCATGCATAAGGTTAAACTAAAAGGAACAAAAACAATCCAAGAAATAAAAATGTCCACTCTCGGTATAAACACTTACGGTGGCACACTTTGGTTTGGTTTTACTGTGTGTGTGAAAAACACTTTAAAAGCAAATTCCTCAAACCTGAAACACAGGCATGAATGAAACAATTTAAATCCAAGACGTATGCTATTAGAGAAAGAAAAGTCACGTAAATGCTCTTTTAAAATTGCACTGTCACTTTTTGTAGTACTTGAGCTCAAGCAGATTTCCTGAAGCACATTTAGGCAAGTAACTACAATAATAATGTAGAATGGTCCAAAATGCATTTGTCTCTTCAAGATACGAAGTCTGAAATACACCAGCTGTTCTAGGAAAGCGCAGCGCTCAAAGAACAAACTCCCTGGAGAATACTAGTCACTTAGCTGCAGTCTTTTTCGGAGTGCTGGAGGAATGCCTAGTGTCAGCTGGTACAGGAATGAAGAAAAGAAGTGCCTCCAAAGTCCTGAATACGAGGATGACAGCAGGGGCTGGACTGCCAAATCAGATCCTGAGATCAGGAAGCAAAACAAAGCCAAGCAGGGAGTCATGCTTCACTCTGCTATTTATAGCCAATCAGGAAAGCAGTTGAGTTTCCACATGTGGATGAGTCACCACACCCAATTAGTAGCACATGTCTACACCACACACAATTAGAAGCACATGTCTACACCTGCTCACATTAGCAAACAAGCATTGGTAAAACAAGCATTGATAAAACCAATTGTGTAACACAGCACATTATGTTTACTTAGAAACATGAAGGTTTAATCAAGAACAGAGATATGATTTAACCCTAATCCCTGGGGATGCTGACAGATAATGCAGGAGGCACCTTGGGGATTCCTGACAGGAGGGAAGAAAAGAAAAGAGAAACGTTTTACAGGGAATATTCAAGGGGAAGACAATATTATGAAGAAATTGAGTTGTAAAAGTTTTTAGCTGATGGGAAATTCGTGAGAAATAGTGTGATGACACATTTATTCATCAGAGGAAAGATTGCTAGTGCAGGTGTTTTAATTAGAGTTATTAATGAGTGTTTATGTATTTTGAATAATGAGTTTATGTAGAAAATGAATTAACGTAGAAAAATAATGCACGCATTTGAAAATGGGACCTCGAAGAATGGCCACCAATGTTCACAAAATGTACTAATTAATGATTAATACATATGAAACGTTGAAAAAGTATTAGAATAATGCAGTTATATGTCATATTAAGGGTTATGAAGTATGCTTTAGCTTTATTAATTGTAGGCCTTAAGTTAGCGAGTGTCTTGGTCTATTTTGCCAGGCCTCATGCAGAAGCTGAATTTCTTAGCGTTTAATAAAAAAGAATGATGACCAAGTGAATTAAACTGTGAAATGTCTATTGTATTGTTTAAATGTGCTTACCTGAAGCTTCTCGTGAGAACCGACTGCTAGAAGATGATGTTCTTACTAATGCAAAATATTATGTGAAATGTGTGTGAGATGGTCTTTCCCAGGACAAGAACAATGAAGATACTGACTGGAGTGGAAGCTGCAACAATATTGTTACCTGACAAGCCGGATGATGAGGACATTGTAAGGCAAACCAATCATCAGTATGGGAATGGAGAAATATAAGAATTCATAGATTTGATATAGTAGTATCATTGGACAAAGTGTGAACATACGATTAAATGACCAATAGGGAATTAGGGGATAGCTTAGGTGACTTTGATATAACAACGCCACAAAGAGAAAAATACGTCAGACCTTACCAGATTGAGAGAGACTCTTTAGGAGAAAAGAGAGCATTCTCTTCTCGAAAGGTTACTACCTTCTTATGCGTCTTTACTAGAGACGTGTTTATCTTTAATGCTAAATGACTTTGCCCATACTTTCCTGACTGAGACCTGATGCCTTGCTGATCGACTGATGTCCTGAAGACGAAGATTGATTCTGCTTTGCTGACGCATACCGAGGATAGGTATAATGTGATAAAACTGTGATTATTATGCATATTTGCTTTTTCTTTCAAGGTACCAACTCTGCTGTTTTGTCTATGGCTCTATCGTAGTTAGATGTTTTCCAAATTTGTAATACTAAATTGTTTTGCATGAAGCCCAACATGCTGTTGCTAATCTGGTGATAGTTAATTCAGGATTCTTATTTATGACAAAAGACACTGTTTGATGGATTCCTCTGCTTAACTGTATGTATTACATCTCGTTAACGCAGCTGACTCTGCTATTGATTTGCACTATAACTTTAGAATGTGTAGTAGTTCAAGTTTTGATTTGATTGTGTTTCTTCCGCCGCTTTGGACAACCAGTGTTGTATTTATATGTGTTTCAGTTGATTTTGAGGTTAATATACATGATCTTAGCATTGTTAATATAGGGAAATAAACTTACTAAACTTTTACTAAAGGTGTGTTTATTCATGGGTGAACGGCCATGGCGCTAGACAATTACAGACTCCATTAATTATTGATTTTATTGATTACTAATGATTGTTGATTATTGTGTATTGATTATTGATTATGTACTGGAGCTATAGTAAGAACTTCTTAATTGCGATTCAAAAGGTTCATCGACCTATTCGCGTACCCTTGTAAGTATACTTTTTAAGGTCTGATGCACTAACACCTGCAAATACTAGATTAAGGCCTCCATCCACCCATCATTGATAATAGATCGTGATAGGCTGCGGAGTACCGACAAGCAGGGCAGGCCAAACCGTAACCAATGCTCAATGGCCAGGAAGCACAAAACGACTATGGGCGCCAGGGCCCTTCTTGCCTCCACTCACCCCGCCATCCCAAAAGCAAGGCCCTCCATGAATGCAAGGCCTTCAAACAGTCTCACAGGGTCAGTAGCCCCTGATCACTAACCTGACCACCATGCAAGCCTCCTTAATTCTGCAGCTGGCATACTTGCCTGCTCAGACCCACTATTCACCATACCAGGGCAGTTACTGTTCAAGATTCAACAGGGGCGCGATGTAGGAAGACCAGTCCTTGAGAGGTATGCTGTCGCTGATTGCCTGCCAGATGGCAACCATGGTTCCTGATGGGCCGCGAGCCTCCTCCATGACTGGACTTTACCATCTTCAGTACTGGCACGCTCACGCTGGGGATCACATAACGCCGTGTCCACTGTTCTAGGCCGCAGACCACAGGCCCGCACAAAAAGGCCTGTGGCAAATAGTTCCATCAGTATCCTGGGACCTGCGCTAGTAAGTGGCATGGCACTTCAAACACCCTGAGCTAATGACAGCGAAACAGGATCGGCGGGCCGGAACAGCACACTGTTCAAAGCGGCCATATTGCTTTACGGCTCTCTGACAAACTCCACTCCATCTCCTTATCTCATTAGAAAGCCACTCAAAATCAGCATTATTCCTTACTTATGAACTTTCATTTTTATTGCGACTGTCCACTATTTTATCTAATATTATGTAAAGTTGTCAAATAAATTCCTGTGTTCAATTGATTGTAAAATGCTCCTCTATTTAAATCACAGAAAGACAATTATAAAATACGTTTAGGTTCATAATATATAAGTTTCTTAAATTGATGAATTCCATAGCCACGTTTTCACTCACACAGGACAGTGACCCAGAAAGTTGTCTTCGAGCAGGTGAGTGCATTTTTTTCCATTAGCAGTGTCGAGACGACAGAATCAGATTTTTTTTTTTACCAGAACTTTCTTGAATTAGGTGAATCAATTTTTTGTATTGTTATCGTGCAGGCGATAGAATCTCATTATGCTCCTGCTTGGCTGAAAGTTGGTGCATAACCTGCTTTGTTCTCAGAGCCGCTCTCACATATTATATATAGCTCAGAATATATTTGCTTTCAATTGCATTTCTCCCAGCAGAATGTGATTTTCCATAACGAACCACCTTGTGTGGCTGGCCTGCAGGTGTATTTTTATATCTGTCACCGATGGATGCATTTCCAGTTTAATGAAATACCGTGCTGTGCCGCATCCAGGTAAATGGTACCTCACGAAGTACAAACTATGCCCGCGCTGTCATTCTCACACTACTAGGCATGTTATTTGCTACCAGTGTGGTACTATTGAGGGCGGTTATTCATAGCACACCTTGGTATTTAAATTCATTTTTTGTGTGATTTTATGGGAAAGTGATGTGTACAGAAACGCACCCATTTTGATTGTGCTTGCAAGTCTTATTTTCTTACATTTTTAGTTGCTGTCCATCCAAGCTATATATAGAGCGTTATCATAGATGTCTCAGAAATGCTGTTCAAAATATGTGAAGCTTACCACGGAAACATTTTTTATTGGTTACCACAATTTTGCTTGAGCCTCCCACCCACTCTTTTCTCGTCGATTTTCATTTTTAGCAAACTCGTTATTTTTGTATTAACAGCACAGTGACACGGGGTATGCCATGTAGCCTCATTTAAATTATAGCCTTTTCCAACATGTGTTTGAAAATTTAATAATTAGGTGGCAATTCACATTTGCGAAGCGTATTTGATTTATTCTCCTTTGTGTAAGAGAACAATGTTAGTGTCATTTCGCCTCACAAAAGTGGGAGCTAAGGACGTGGTACTGTAAAATATGCAAAACGTCATTAAAAATTGAGAACTGTCAAAGTGTGTTCTTTGAGCGGGATAGAGCAATGTCACCATAATGCGAAAAATAATCAAAACCATCATTCGTTAAAAAAGGATAAAGTTGACAGGCCTGTGGGGCATCACGAAAGCAACTGTTTTGTTCAACTTCATAATAAAGAGAAGATGGCGAGTATTGCTGCATTACCGTGATGCAGATGAAGGGATTTCGGAGTGATTGGTGGGTCATGGGGTTCCACAAACACACTAAACACCTTGCTGTGTGCCTTCAGAAACGTTAGTTGACCCAAGACAGTAAAAACGAAGCACTGTATACCTAGCATTAAAAAACCTACCGACAACACATGCAAACATCATCAAATTATCCCTTAAATACCGGGACAGGCTGAATGAAACATGCTGCATACATTAGCCATTTGTGTGTGTGTGATAAATAGGTGTGAAATAGGTTCTTATGGGAATAAACTACAGAATTGTTCAACATAATTATGCAAAATACTGCCATGATAGTTGTTAGAACTCAATTTATACTTAAGATATTAAATAGTGCATTCATCATGTACAGAGATGGGTTAGATTAGCAAAATTAATCTTTTCGCCTTCTTCTACCCTGTATTTTGTCTCAGCATTTTTTTTATTTTGTCCACTTTGGTGTCTGAAGGCCTGCTAATTAGTAAAACTATTTATATTCTCAATTATTATAAACTCTCACTCAGCTAAATTAACTGCTATCAAGTGTAGTAGTAAAAGTAAAACACAAGTTTATTAGTTAATTAAAACCATAAAACTTTCCTTCCACATAAACATTTAACAGAACAATTTTAGTGCAAAAAGGCAATTACAGTTCTTTAGCTTAAGGTGAAGTGGTTAGTGAGTTTTTCTTCTATATACAGATTTTAAGAAAGGAACATACTGCTATAAGTATTAATAATGAGACAACAGAACAATCTTTTTGTATGTAAAATGAATACAACGCCGGATAAAATCCTATGTTTAAAATGAAAAGCTATATGAGATGTCGTTCCCCCGAGATATTTAATGAAAACAGTGGCAGACAAATGAGGCATTGGTAAAATAGGACAAAGTGGGGGGAGGCCTTCCATCAGTTTTATCTACCCCTACTTACGTCTGATTGTTGAAGCCGGACTTTATTACGACACGAGCTAAGCAACTCTGTGGACTACATAGGAGCCTTCCCTTCTTTAGGATGTTCAAAGCAGGTTATAGGGATTTCGCTATCGTTTCCGCCCTCCCTCTATCTGGACATTTCGAGAGGTCGTGGTTTTATGAGTGAAAATTTCCAAAAATTGAACCAGCCTAATGTTCAATATTGTATTTTGAGGGTTAAAGGCTGCAATTAGTGCTTGTCTGCAGGATCTAATTCTTAAGCCGTTAAATTATTTTTTCAGCAAGAGTCTCCTTTCGGCCGCCAGGGCTGGACAAATGCAGACCACATGCATCAAGTTTTCATCTGCTAGATGGCAGAGACGGCACTCCTGGGAGTCTGCTTGCCGCTCCTTCTTCCATTTTGGCATGAGGTCTAAAGTAGGGACATCACCCAGCCTAAGTCTGAGAAAGGATTGCTTGATTTTCCGTGAGTACGGGCCAGCCATAAGTGGTGATTCTTTAAATGTTTTGTAGGAGTTAAGGATCAACCAACTATGTTCCCTTTTGGACAATGAGATCTTATCTTCTAGCCGGCTCTGTAATTTACTCACTTTATTCACTGCTTTATTGAAAATGGGGATGGGTAAGGACCTGTTCCATACCTCATCTAATTTCAGAAGACTCTTACTTTCTTCTAGAAATTTTATGTAGTTGGAGTTCCCTCTTTCTAGGATAATTTCCTGCCAGACTAGATTGGCTAAAGACCCCTTTGAAGCGCGGCTCAATTTGTAGCAGCATTTAATGTATGCCGCCGGACGGGCTAACGACTGTTTGACCAGCATGAATTCCAGTCTGACCTGGGCTGGCGATGCACGCCCAGGTAGCCGAAAAACGCGTTTATAGGTTTTTATCAGAAGCTTTTCCAGAAGACCTACTTCCATCCCCCTCATTATTTCGGTCCCATAGGTGATAGTTGGAAGAAGCTTCGCTCTCATTACAGCTGTTAATGGGTACAGAGCATGACCACAGATTGAGTTTGCTAGCTTACAAAAGGCGTAAGTAAGGGCCTGCGTCTTGTTTTTTATTGCTTCTTTTTGTGATGTGTAATTACCTCTAGCATCCACCACCAATCCTAGGTATCTGTATGATGTGTGCTCAACCACAGTTGGGCAGTGCGCACTTATTCAAAGAGAAGTAAATATGTAGCCAGCTAAACTTCAAACATGATATATGTTGTCAGAAATGCATGTTTTCAGCAACCAGGCTGTATGTAAGGCATATAACCAAAGTGTAGTATAAAGTAAACCTCCTTCCTTTTTTTGAACATATTTTATTGATTTTACTTCAAATACCACATAGATCTTGGCAGACGTAACCGACATTACATTGTGTGGCACTACAGAAAAGAAACAAGGAAAACTTGATAATAACAAACATAAACATTGAAATAAACCTACTCCCGTTACACCCACCAACCACATCTCCCCAGCCGTCTGCCAATGTGAAAAAGTCGAACCTACATCCCATCATCCCACCCCAACATCAGGCAAGTCACCTGCACAGGTGAGCGGCCCCAGGTGAACACCTCTATAATCAGCCCATATCGTCCATATCTTTTGATGTTTGGGGGGGGGCAACCCCGTGCCTTGTACACCACTATCTACATCCCTAAGCATTGATCAATCTCCTTTTTCAACTTCGCCAAGGAGTGGGAAACTGCTGCCCACCACTCTCTGGCTATGTCACGTTTTGCATGTGTGAGACCCAGAGAAAGCAATGCCAGTTTGTACCTCTTCCCACCGAGGACAACTGTAAGATTCAGGAGGATGACTCGAAGTGTCTCGGGACCTGCCAGGACAGGACCCCACTCAGGCATGTCACCACCCCCTGCCAATAGCTAACTCCAGACAGCTCCATATTGTATAAAAAAAGGGCCCTATATCACTCCGCAGTAGAGGCACGCCGGTGAGGTAATCACCCCATCCTCCATAGCCTATGTCTTGTGTAATATACCCTGTGTTTATATTTAAATTGGATCAATCACAACTTAGCTGCCACTGCTGTGGCACTGAGCTTCCTCAGAATTTCTGTCCAGTCCTCATGTTCCAACTTCCTACGTCAGCCTCCCATGCCGCATGGAAAGGGCCAAAAGTGTCTGGTTGATTAGAAATCAGGGACTGATACATTTTTGTGAGTTTGTGATCTCCGAGGTCCCCCATAAGGAGTTTACCCTGCGCTCGGGGAGGTCCATGAGATGGCACCATATAGGGACAGCGCATGACAGAGCTGCAGATATTTATAAAATTTGACTGCAGTGTAGCTGGAACTCTGAAGGGGCAGAGTGTCCTAAGGTCCATGCCATTTTTCACATCTCCCAAAGTGGAAATGCCAATAAGGTCCCACTTCCGGAGTCTCTCTAGCGCAGCCACCTGGGGGAACAGTAATCCCTGCCATAAAGGGGTCTGCTCTGTCAATCTTCATCACCACTTCGTGCGCCAGAGAGAGGAATGCCACAGGCCAAAAACCACTCTGGTGCTGGGGGAAGAATTCCCACTTATCCCCGCCCCCCCCATATAAATAAGTCTTGAGTGGGGTAACCCCTATTGACCACCTAACCACAGCATCTGCTGGGTCTTCCCACGCACCACACCACCAATCATTGATAATAATAAGAATAATATTCTACATCAGCCTCTGCAATGCCTCTACAATATGTGGTCTGACAACACTTACCAAGGGACACTCGACGAGGCCCCCTTCCCACAGGAAGGCATTCAGGATTGAACGTAGCCTGCGGAACCACCACTGTGGTATATCAAAAAGAACATTTTGCAGTAACCATTAATTTTGTAACTTTGAAAAAAGGGCACTGGTAAAACCAAATTCGCAGTCTTTAAATGATCTGGGCAGGAAAAACCAAGGGAAAAAAATAGATTTTTATGTCCTATAAGACATTTCCTAGGTTGGGAATAAAAAATATATCCAGCTCAGCTAAGTGCTTAAAAAAACAAGCTATACCTGGCTGATGATCCGTAACTAAGTGAAACAGGTCCTGGGTTGCTTATGTTCTGGTTCAATGATCTGGCAGTTCATGTGGGACTGTCCCAATTGGAGCAGGGTCAAGACTAAATGACATATGGCCAGGTCCAAACTGAGGTTGCATGGTGTGCAAAATAACGATGGACTGTGATGCGACCCTGAGTTACTATCAGTGACTGAGATTAATACAAGCATTCAAACCATCACTTTTTTGTATACCTTAGTGTGACATCCTAAGTGGGACAAGTGTGCCCAGATATGGGTCCTGTGCACACTATGTCACTGGAACCAAGCTATACCTGGCTAATGAGCCCTAATTATGGCAAACCCAGTCCTTGGTCCAAAAAGATGCCTAGAGCAGATTAGTGTTTTCTACATTTTGGCCCTGGACTTCTTTTGGTGTAGACCACTGAAGTTGCAGAAGGTCTGCTTGGCTAATGCTCTGCTTAATTGAGCACTATATTTTTTATTCTCACTTTCCATAACTGCCACTCTGAAATCAAGTGCACCCCTCTGCCTTTGTGCAGTGTGCATTTATGTAGTGTCAAAAAAGAAGGAAGTACTTTTTTTCACATAAACCGAAAGCATAACATGTTGTTATATTTACTGACTTACAGTAGTGTCAGTGTCCTCGCGGTCTCTCTGAGAACACTGTGATCTGAAGGTTCTCGGGATCGCGAGGAGACAGGAGGTTCGGAATCGGTTGAGAAAAACTTAATGGAGTGTGTGGCCTGTTTTGGTTGATGGCACTTGGAATAAATCTTAACATACTCTCGCTAATTGATCATGCATCTTTATAACACTGGCGACGAGAGCCTGGAGGAGACAGGCGTTACCATCAACCTCTCATGAACCCACGAATCTTACTGTTTAGTCACACCAATTGACTGCTGGGCGTCGTTTTCAACAGGCCAAACGTTCCTGATCTTCGTGACTGAGGCTGTCCTAATTGGGACAGTGAAACTGCTGATATTTCTGGAGGTGCTGCGATACTCGACACAGCGTTCATGTGTGCGATGCGACTTTTGGATTTGCCGGTTGTTTTCTTTTGCGCATACGCACAAAACAATTGAACATTTTGAAAGGAGTTTGACTTGTCCGTGTACACTGATACAAATTTGGTGTTATTTGGCGGCCATTTTAGGTGTATTATTTTTCTTCAAACTACTTGATTAGTTTATTGTATTCTTCGGCTGTAAAGCTATTAAGCTCCTTGCACCAATTCATGAACTAGTTGGAACTGTCGATTTTACAAGTATTATTATCATCACAATGGCAAATACTACAATGTCACAGCCTCCTGCATTTTTATCGGACAAAGGTGACCCAATTTTGCTGTGGAAACGCTGGAAAAATCTATTTGATTCCTATTTAATAGTGATTGGAGGTGAAAAGTTTTCCCCTTTAAGGAAACAAAGTGTACTTCTGCACAAATTAGGAGTGGAAGGCAGGAATATATATGACAGTTTGGAAATATTGCAGATAGGTGGAGCTGAAGGACAACCAAGAGATGTGTACGAGATGTCAACCAAAATGTTAGCACTACATTTTGAATCCAAGCTAAATATAGTCCTTGAAAGACATAAGTTCTTTGCCAGAACTCAAGGGAAAACAGAAAGTGTAGGAAATTGTGTTGCTTCCCTGCGAACTTTAGCACGTACATGGGATTTTGGTGACCTTACTGACTCTCTTATCAGAGATCAGCTAGTGCGTTGTACCAACAATAGACGTGTGCAAGAAAAATTGTTAACAAAAAACCCTGATCTGAGAGAGGCGATTGCAATAGTGGAAGGAATGGAAAGCACCAGCAACTGGATTAAAGAAATGCATGATCCTGGAACACAATCTGTCTCTGAATCTGATACTATAAAAGTGACTAGTGATGAAGTGTTAAAAATCAGCTTCGACAACAAAAAAGGAAAAGAAAATAAAGAATTGCGATGTTACCGTTGTGGCAACTCAGGACATATGGCTAACAGTTCAAATTGTTACGCTAAGAATTCTGTTTGTAGAAAGTGTGGGAAAAGGGGCCACTATGTAAGGGTTTGCAAAGCTGAAAAACAGTTGAATGTAGATTCTATTACTGACGATATGGGCAAAATGGTGTTCTGCGTGAAGTCTGGTGATGGTTGTGTTGTAAACAGTGTAGGAACTGTGGATGAGGGACCTATAGTTATGCCTGAATGTGCTGTTAGAATAGATGACAAAGTTGTTAAGGTGCTGGCAGACTCAGGATCTCCATACACCATGGTAGGTGACAAGAATTGGCACACAATATTTGGCAATAAATATGGTCCTTTAGAAGAACCGGATATTAGTTCAGTGAGTTATGGTGGCACCAAGATTGACATAATAGGTTATAAGGTTATGACAATTAAATTTCAAGATAAAATGACTGTAGGAAAGGTTTATGTAGCCAAAAGAGGGGACAATTTGTTGGGTTGGCGACATCAGCGGGATATGGGTATTAAGTTAGATCCTAACGCTGCATTTCAAGTCTTGGTGGTGAATGAGCAAGATACCAATCTTGATATTTTTGAGGAATTTCCTTCTGTGTTCAATGATAAGCTGGGGTGTCTTAATGGTTTTGAACACAAGATAATTCTCAAGAGTAATGCAACTCCTTCGGTGCAGAAAGTGAGAAAAGTCCCAAGATTAATGTTAGAACCTCTCAAGAAAGAACTTACAAGATTGTTGGATTTGGGTGTAATTGAAGAAATTGAATCTTCTGAGTGGTTAGCCCCAGTAGTTTTGGCACCGAAGGAAGGTGGGAAACAGATTCGCATGTGTGTGGACCTCAGGGAGCTCAACAAATACATTTGGGTGGATCGTCAACCTTTGCCGAATATTTCAGAAGAATTATCAGGGTTGAACGGCTCAAAGTTTTTCAGTGTTCTTGACCTATCGTCGGCTTACCACCAAATTGTCCTTCATCCTGATTCTAGACATTTGACGTCTTTTGCAAAGTTGTTAAGGTGCTGGCAGACTCAGGATCCCCATACACCATGGTAGGTGACAAGAATTGGCACACAATATTTGGCAATAAATATGGTCCTTTAGAAGAACCGGATATTAGTCCAGTGAGTTATGGTGGCACCAAGATTGACATAATAGGTTATAAGGTTATGACAATTCAATTTCAAGATAAAATGACTGTAGGAAAGGTTTATGTAGCCAAAAGAGGGGACAATTTGTTGGGTTGGCGACATCAGCGGGATATGGGTATTAAGTTAGATCCTAACGCTGCATGTCAAGTCTTGGTGGTGAATGAGCAAGATACCAATCTTGATATTTTTGAGGAATTTCCTCTGTGTTCAATGATAAGCTGGGGTGTCTTAATGGTTTTGAACACAAGATAATTCTCAAGAGTAATGCAACTCCTTCGGTGCAGAAAGTGAGAAAAGTCCCAAGATTAATGTTAGAACCTCTCAAGAAAGAACTTACAAGATTGTTGGATTTGGGTGTAATTGAAGAAATTGAAACTTCTGAGTGGTTAGCCCCAGTAGTTTTGGCACCGAAGGAAGGTGGGAAACAGATTTGCATGTGTGTGGACCTCAGGGATTCTTGAGGATGCCGTTTGGGCTAGCCTCGGCTGCCGCTTGTTTTCAACGAATTATGAAAAAGGTTTTAGGAAGTGTGACTGGCATTCTATTTTTCCAGGATGATATCTTGGTACATGGAAGAACGCTAGGTGAACATGACAAGGTTTTAAGAAGAGTATTAGGGAAACTGTCTTCATCTGGTTTAACTATAAAGATGCAAAAATGTAAGTTAAGGGTCACTTCTGTTTCTTATTTGGGTCATACCATTTCAGGTGAAGGCATAAAGCCCAAACTGGAGCTAGTTAATTCCATTATCCTAGCTCCTGAACCAAAAGATAAAGATAGTGTACGATCGTTCCTGGGCCTGGCAGAGTATTACTCCAAATTTATTATGAATTTTTCCAGTATAGTTCAACCTTTGAGGTCTCTTCTTAAAAAAGGTACTGAATTCAATTGGTCTGAAGAGTGTAAGATGTCTTTTGAATTGGTGAAAAACAGTATTGGCAAGATGCCGACTTTAGGGCATTTTAACAGTTTTGCTAAAACTATATTGTACACTGATGCAAGCATTAGTGGATTGGGGGCTGTATTAACTCAGAAGGTGGAGGGAGAAGAAAAGGCTATTGCTTTTGCATCCCGTTCCCTTAAGGATGCAGAACAGAATTATTCGGTCATTGAGAGGGAAGCTCTTGCTTGTTCTTGGGCAATCAAGCATTTTAAGTTTTATTTATGGGGTTTGCCTTTTGTAGTGAAAACTGACCATAAGCCCCTTATCCAAATTTTTTCCTCACAGAAGAATGAAGACTTGTCACCCAGAATAAAAAGGTGGGTTGAAGGCCTATTAGACTACAATTTTCAAGTGGAATATATACCTGGTACAAGGAACTGTGTAGCGGATTTCTTGTCTCGAGCCCCCATTGACAGTGGAGATGAAAGGTTGGATGATGTCGGAGTAATAAATTGGGTGAGAGAAATAGCTATAGCTGAAGAGGTATGGAAGAGTGCGAGAGAAGAAGATCTTTCTAGGAAGATACTTGTTGAATTTATTGTAAAGGGGTGGCCAGAATTTAAAGATGTTCCTGATGACTTGAAGGGGTTTTGGAATGTACGAGATGAACTTTGTTGTAATGATGAGGAGTTGTTTAGAGGGAGTAAAACTATTCCTCCTATGGGTGTAAGGGATAAGATTGTCAATTTAGCCCATGAAGGCCACATGGGTAGAAATTTGACTAAATGTAGGCTTAGAGAAGTGTATTGGTGGCCAGGTTTAGACCGAGATGTTGAGGCTGTAGTTAAAGACTGTGTATCCTGTGCACACAGTGATAAATGCAAGTCTGTAGTCAAAACTCCACTTTCCCCTGTTAATGTACCAGAAAGACCTTGGATGAAGTTGGGGCTTGATTTCATGGGCCCATTTCACTTATTACCTGCAAATGAACGTTATGTGATGCTTCTGGTAGATTATACCTCGAAGTGGGTTGTAACAAAGTGTGTAGGCACTCTAGACACTAATACTGTGATTGAATTTCTTAAAGAGGAGTTCTCGCGTGAAGGAGTGCCCAGTCAATTAGTGACGGATAATGGAGTGCAATTGACTTCTCAGGAAATGCAAGATTTCCTGAAGTCGTTGGCTATATTACATCTGAGAACAGCTCTGTACCTACCTCGAGCTAATGGTCTTGCTGAAAGGATGAACAGAATGGTGAAATATTGTGTTCAAGAGGCTGTTCGGACTAGAATGCCACTTTATGATTTGCTTAGAGAAATGTGGTGGGCACATCGCAACACCCCCAATATGGTCACTTCAATTTCTCCTTTTGTGTATTTAAGAGGAAGAGTGGGTTGTACTAAAATGAATCCTGCATGGATGGATGGAATGCTTGCGACAATCAGATCAACTAGGTGAGAAGTTGAATAAGGGTCCTGATTTGAGAAGGTCTTATCAGCAAAAGTATAAAAATAGATTTGATTTCAAACATAATGCATCTGAAGTAAAATGGTATGTAGGTGATAGGGTATTAGTGAAGAAACCTGGTTTTGGGAAGAAAGGGATGTCAGGATTCATGGGTCCATTCTGCATCAAGGAAGTTAGACGGAATGTTGTGATTTTAGACAATGGTGATGCATGGAGCATGTCCAGGATTGTGAAGTGGAGTAAACCATCTGGATCTCACAGTCAGGACTTGCAGAAATCTCATGTGCACAGTGGATCCAAGGACTTTCTAACTTGTGGTGAATCCAACAGACTTATGCATCAAGACAACATGCCTGAAATCTCTACTGAGTTAAAAAGGAACTTCAGAGTTCATCGCAAGCCACGTTGGCTAAAGGATTTTGTGCCTTGAGACATATATGTTTTTTATATACTGTGTTTTTATATTTCTCTGTACTTCTTTTCATTGTTATTTTATAATTGTTCTGTATTCCTATTTAGTAGTTGTTAAGTAACGGTGTTCTATTTAGTAGTTGTGTAGTAAGGGGGATGTGTTACATTTACTGACTTACAGTAGTGTCAGTGTCCTCGCGGTCTCTCTGAGAACACTGTGATCTGAAGGTTCTCGGGATCGCGAGGAGACGGGAGGTTCGGAATCGGTTGAGAAAAACTTAATGGAGTGTGTGGCCTGTTTTGGTTGATGGCACTTGGAATAAATCTTAACATACTCTCGCTAATTGATCATGCATCTTTATAACACATGTGCTCTCAGGAGGGTGCGTTTTTGAGTCTAGGCTGCAAGATGTAATATAAATGAGCAATATGCATTGAAACCTTCATTCTGTGCTTATAAAACCAAAATCACATTTCACAGGTGATCAGGGCTGAAAAGAGCAGTGTTCGGGTTAGATTTGTATGGCAAATAACTTGTTTATTAGTTTGGGAATATAAACGCTATCCTGCAAGAGCTCAATTTAGTGCTTACAAAAAGAATACCCATCAGTGGCTGGAACTCACATCTCTTCATACTTTCTTTACACATCTGCTGAGATAGATCCATCAGTTACCATTACAAATCAAAGCCACACAAAGTCCAGTACGGGACAGAAGGGTAGCGATAGGTACTTTTTGGTCACATTCACCTCATAATAGCCTTCATAGCGCATGACTAACTTTAAACCATATTGCACAAGCCCTGCCCTAGACGAAGCCTGCAGCACATAGGTAGGTGTAGCAGCAGAGTCATGAGTAGAATACGATGGCAATTAGAGCCCAGGACAGCTGAAGAAACAGGCACCTATCTCGAATTTGTGGTGCATATGACTGTATGATAGCTTTGTTTAACATAGAACATATCCCCAAGAAAGGAACTGGATCACAATGAGCTGAAACCTAGAAAGGGAGAAGCCTGGGAATTGTGTTAAGGTTTATCTATCAAATCAAATCAAATCAAAAACATTTATAAAGCGCGCTACTCACCCGTGAGGGTCTCAGGGCGCTAGGGGGAGGGGGTTACTGCTGCTCGAAGAGCCAGGTCTTGAGTTGCCTCCGGAATGCGAGGTGGTCCTGGATGGTCCTGAGGTTGGTGGGGAGGGAATTCCATGTCTTGGCCGCAGGGTAAGAGAAGGATTTCCCACCTGCCGTGGTGCGGCGGATGGAAGGGACGGCGGCGAGTGCGAGGTTGGCGGAGGCGTTTTGTATTCACTGCAGACGTTTTTGGAGTTTAGCGGTGGTTCCTGCGTATAGGGTGTTTCCGTAGTCCAGGCAGCTCGTGACAAGGGCGTGGGTCACAGTCTTTCTGGTGTTGGCGGGGATCCAACGGAAGATCTTTCGGAGCATGCGGAGGGTGAGGAAGCAGGAAGATGATACAGCGTTGACTTGTTTGGTCATGGTGAGAAGCGGGTCCAGGATGAATCTGAGGTTGCGTGCGTGGTCTGAGGGGGTTGGTGCGGTGCCAAGGGCCGTGGGACACCAGGAGTCGTCCCAGGCGGACAGGGTGTTTCCTAGGATGAGGGCTTCCGTTTTGTCTGAGTTCAGTTTCAGACGGTTGAGTTTCATCCATTCTGCGACGTCTTTCATTCCATCTTGCAGGTTGGTCTTGGCGCTGGTGGGGTCCTTGGTGAGGGAGAGTATCAGCTGAGTGTCGTCGGCGTAGGAAGTGATGTTGATGTTGTGTTTGAGTACGAGGTCTGCGAGGGTGCTCATGTAGACATTGAAGAGAGTCGGGCTGAGCGAGGAGCCTTGTGGGACACCACAGATGATCTCGGTGGGGTCTGAGCGGAACGGAGGGCGGTAGATTCTTTGGGAGCGGTTGGAGAGGAAAGAGGTGATCCAGTCCAGGGCCTGTCCTTGGATACCGGTGGAGCGCAGGCGGGATGTTAGGGTTCGGCAGACGGTGTCGAAGGCAGCCGATAGGTCGAGGAGAATGAGGGCGACTGTTTCTCCGTTGTCCATCAGAATTCTGATGTCGTCTGTGACTAAGATGAGGGCGGTTTCTGTGCTGTGATTGGCTCGGAATCCGGACTGAGAGGGGTCGAGTAGGTTGTTGTCTTCAAGGAAGTTGGTAAGTTGCCTGTTGACGGTCTTCTCTATGACTTTGGCAGGGAAGGGGAGGAGCGAGATGGGGCGGAAGTTCTTCAGGTCGCTGGGGTCCGCCGTAGGTTTCTTCAGTAGGGCGTTGACTTCTGCGTGTTTCCAGCTCTCGGGGAAGGTGGCAGAAGCAAACGAGCTGTTGATGATGGTCTGGAGATGTGGGGCGATCATGTCGTCGGCTTTGTTGAAGATGAAGTCTGGGCAGGGGTACTAGGGGGCACCGGAGTGGATGAAGTTCATGGTAGCTTTGGTCTCCTCCGTGCTGATGTGAGTCCAGGCGTTGAGAGTGATGGCTGGGGTTGTAGGTTCTGTGGTGGTTGGCTGGGTCTGGTGCCCGAAGCTGTCGTGTAGGTCGGTGATCTTACGATGGAAGAAGGTGGTGAGGGAGTTGCAGAGGTCTTGTGAGAGCGTGATGGCGTTGGAGTTGGCGTTAGGATTGGAGAGCTCTTTGACAATGTTGAAGAGTTCTTTGCTGTTGTGAGTGTTCTTGTCCAGTCTGTTTGTGAAGGAAGTTCTTTTGGTGGCGCGGATCAGTTGGTGGTGTTCGCGGGTGGCGTCTTTGAGGGCAGACATGTTTTCTGCGGTGTGGTCCTTTCGCCAGGCTTTCTCGAGGGTGCAGCAGTTTTTTTGGGATTCCTTGAGGGTGTCTGTGAACCACAGAGGTTTCCTGGTGTTGGTCTGTCTTGGGAGGCATCTGAGGGGTGCGAGGTTGTCCGTGCAGTTGGTGATCCAATGCGTGAGGCTGAGGGCTGCGTCGTTGGGGTTGGTGGAGAAGGTGGGTTGGTTGTTGCTGAGAGTGGAGAGAAGCTGTTCTGTGGGGATTTTGTTCCAATGTCTGCGTGGGATGGGTTGTGTACGGAGGTGGAGAGTCTCGCGTCTGAAGGTGAAGTGGACACATCTGTGGTCGGTCCAGTGTATTACGGAGGAGTGGCTGAAGGATACATAGTTGCTGGCGGAGAAGATGGGGTCGAGCGTGTGTCCGGCGATGTGGATGGGGGTGTTCACCAGTTGCTTGAGACCGAGGTTGGCGAGGTTGTTGAGCAGGGCGGTGGTGTTGGGGTCGTTGTTCTGTTCCAGGTGGAAGTTGAGGTCACCAAGGAGGATGTAGTCCGGCGAGGCAAGGGCGTGCGGGTAGATGAAGTCAGTGATAGATTCGCTGAAGAGGGCGTGTGGTCCAGGGGGTCTGTAGATGAGAGTTCCTCTGAGGGTGGTCCTGGGGTTGGTGTGGATCTGGAAGTGCAGGTGTTCGGCGGCGAGGGGGGTGTCTTCGGTGGAGGTGGTGACGTTGATGGAGTCCTTGAAGACGATGGCGATTCCTCCACCGACTTGGTTGGTGCGGTCTCTCCTGGTGATCTTGTAGCCGTCGGGGATGGCTATGGTGATGTCGGGGGCCGAAGAGGCGTTCATCCAGGTCTCAGTGATGAAGGCGACGTCCGGTGCGGTGGAGTCCAGGAGGTCCCATAGTTCAATGGCGTGCTTGTGGACGGAGCGTGCGTTGATCAGGATGCATTTGAGGTGGTTGTTGGCGCGTGGGCTGGCGGGCGGGGTGGAGTCACGGTGGAAGGTGAGTTTGCAGGTGAGGCATGCGAAGGGTCCATGGGTGCGTTTAGGGTTGGCTTGGAAGCAGGTTCTGGAGCGCCCCGGGTTGAGAGCGTGGAGGGAGGTGTGGTCGTAGCGGTGCTGCGGGGTTTGGGAGTGCTGGGGGCCAGGGGACGTGGCGCTGGGCTCGGTCCAGGCGCAGACGGGCTTGCCTTTGGCGCGCCAGCGGTGCGGCTGCGCAGCGGCCGCCATAAGAGGGAGGAGGGGGGGAGGAGGGGTCGGCGGGAGGCGGGAGGGGGGGCGACGAATGGGAGCAGGGGGGGCGGGAGGTGGCGGCGGGAAAGCGGAGGGCGGGGGGACAGGTAGAGGGGGAAGGAAAAAAAGATAGGGAAGGGGGGATTACAGAGGAGGAGAGGAGTCAGGAAGAACAGAAGAGAGGGGTAGAAGAGTCAGGGGAGAAGAGTCAAGAGAGAAGAGTCAGGAGGAAGAGTCAAGAAGAAGAGAGTCAAGAGGAAGATTCAAGAAGAAGAGTCACGAGGAAGAGTCACGAAGAAGAGTCAAGAAGAAGAGTCAAGAAGAAGAGTCAAGAAGAAGAGTCAAGAAGAAGAGTCAAGAAGAAGAGGAGAGAGGAGTCAAGAAGAAGAGGAGAGAGGAGTCAGGAAGAAGAGGAGAGACCAGAGAGGCAGAGGAGGGAAGTGTCCCGAAGATGAGCAGAAGGCCACAGATGAAGAAAGAAGAAGAAAAGAACACGCAGGACGGGGTGCAGAGGAGGAGAAGAGCACAGAAGAACACAGATGAAGAAAAAGAAGGAAGAACACGCAGGACGGGGTGCAGAGGAGGAGAAGAGCAGAAGAACACAGATGAAGAAAAGGAAGAAAGACACGCAGGACGGGGTGCAGAGGAGGAGAAGAGCACAGAAGAACACAGATGAAGAAAAAGAAGAAAGAACACGCAGGACGAGGTGCAGAGAAGAGAAGAAGAACACAGATGAAGAGCAAAGCAGGAAGAGAACGCGGTGAGGAAGAGGAGAAGAGAAGAACACAGATGAAGAAAAAGAAGAAAGAACACAGATGAAGAAAAAGAAGAAAAAACACGCAGGACGGGGTGCAGAGGAGAGAAGAAGAACACAGATGAAGAGCAAAGCAGGAAGAGAACGCGGTGATGAAGAGGAGCGGGGCACAGAGGGAGAGCAGAACACGCACAAGAGGAGCAGAGAGCGGAGGAAGATGGCTACCAGAAGAAGGAGCAGCGAGCGAAGGGAAATGGACAGCAGAGGTGCGGAGAAAGGTTGGAGGAGAGAGCGGGAGGCAGAGGACAGAAGTTCAGGGAAAGAGAGGTGAGTAGCGCGGGGCTGGGCGAGGGGCTGGGTGGGGGGAGTACCTAGGGTTTTAGTAGGTCTTGCTGGGAGGTGTCAGGAGCCTGGGCTGGTGGAGCTGCAGCGGCAGGGGGAGCGACCTACCCTAGGGTCAAGGGTCTATGAGTTTTCACAGATCCCTAACTGGCTTTACTCTTCAAAATACCCTGCTTAACCAAATGTTAGGGCAGAGAGGACTAGGATATTTAAAAATAAGAAGATAGACTTGCATGCGGCACTGATGAATTCCTACCTGGCTAAATATTAGCAAGAGGTACTTAAAGCTTCAGAGTTGAATCTCTAAGCCCAGTTCTCATCCTGGCGCAAGAAGAACGAGATGCAATGCTGCCCTCACTAGCACAAATAGAGTCACTGCAAACACAAGTATATACCATTGAATCCCAGAAAAAATCTGCATTTTCCAGGATCTGCTTCCATTTAGTGCACACTAAATAATCAAAGCAGCAATCAATAAATAACTGTGAGATTACTGGTCGGCTTCTTCCATCACAGAGAGCTATTGATGTTTTGGGTGGGAAGAACAAAGATGTTCTGTATAGCACCCAAATTTCTACTCACAGATTCCCATTTTTATTGCTTGAATGCGATCAGTGCTGAACAGCGAGCTCCTAAATCGATCAATCAGCCAATAGAATAATACTCTGTCATTAGACCATTCAAATTAGCTTCTGGGAAGACTAACAATGAAAAACCTGAGACTCCTCAGATTATTTTTCAACCTAAGGAGGCGCAGACAACCTGGGCCAAGCATTTTGCCTCATTCAGCCTCCTTTTCTAATCTACCCACAAATCAGATCTCGAAGTTATTTAAACCACAATCCACTCCACAACCAGGAAAAAGGCAGAATCTGTAATTTCAATTTCAGCAAATTGCCAGGCACAGCGCAGATAACTGGAGAGACCAAAAAATCCCGTTGCAAAGGAAGCTGTTGTTCACCTGAAAGAAAACATGTGGACTAGCAGCAACTGGACCAATCACCCTAGTGAACCCTCTTTTCCGTGCCAGCAAAGTACAGATGCTCCCTTGGATAGAGGACGCTTTTGCAGTTGTAAAGAAATCCAGAAGACTTGTTGGGACTGGACGTTTTGCTGTAGATCAAATTTCGAAGTTATTGGAATCATTCAACATGTTGTAACCAAGTACTATGGTCTGTAGAATGAGCACTGAAAAAGTACATAGTTTGTCATCAAGATAACATTGCTACAGAACATTTTTCTAAATGTTGGCACCAGTACGAGTTGCAAGGCGTACTCTAACAGCACACGGTCTAAACACTCTCATTTTAGTGGTTTAACCCACTCTTAGGGGGTCCTTCTGACCTCGGCAGTAAAAGGCCCTTACCGCCGGTCAGAAGACCGCCATAACACCGCCGCGGCCGCGGTTAACCGCCACGGTCATTCTGACCCACAACGGCCAAACCTCCAAAATTCCGTCCTCCACTGCAGCCCGCCACATCAGCGGGCAGCGATAAACTGGAGATAACCAAACCTCCACCGTCACGCCAACAGAAATACGCCCATGCCATTACGACCCACGAATCCACACGGCGGTCATTCAAACTCGGTATTCCATTGGCGCTACACACCGCCGCGGTCAGAATACACACACAGCACCAAAACACAGTCACATTGGACAATTTGAAATACACACACCTGATACACATACACACACCACTCCCACACAATCAACCAACTATAAAACACACACCCACATCACCCACAAACCCCTGCGACCATAATTACTGAGAGAAGGAGAGAGAGACACAGCAGACAATCCAAAGCAAGACACACTGAGGCACACTACACCATCACACACACCACATAGTAGCACAAAGCACCACTCACCAACATATTTATCATCACATACACCACCCCACACCTCACCCACACCACCCCATGGCACCCCAAAGGCACCCACGCTTTTCGGACCAAGAACTCCGGGTCATGGTGGAGGAAATCCTAAGAGTGGAACCCCAGCTCTTCGACTCGCAGGTGCAGCACACCAGTATAGCTAGGAAGGCGGAGCTATGGCAGCGGATCGTGGACAGGGTCAACGCGGTGGGACAGCATCCCAGGAATAGGGAGGACATACGCAAAAGATGGAACGACCTACGGGGGAAGGTCCGATCGATGGTCTCCAGGCACAACATCGCGGTCCAGAAGACTGGCGGCGGACCCCCACCCACCCCTCCCGAATTCACATCGTGGGAGCAAGACGTCTTGAACATCCTGCATCCTCAGGGCCTCGCAGGAGTAGCCGGAGGAATGGACTCTGGTAAGTCCAATCTCAACTACTATATCCCCCCACCCCACCAGCATGCCAACCCACACCCCCACCCTCACCCACAACCCCCCAGCACACATCCTCCCTGACAATGTCTCACCAGCACAACCCACCCATCCCAACACCAACTCCTGCATGCCAACACAAATCATGGGCACCCATCACCTAAGCATGACCACTGCACTAAACCCCCCCCCCCCCACTAACTACCCTCACAACACCTCCCTCAAGGGAATGCCTGCACTGGGGGACAAGGGCACCCATAACACGCACGCTATTGCACACACAGAAACAATAACCAAACTCTCTTACCCCATGCAGGACCCGAACGACAACACCAGCCAGGAGGGTCCAGAAGTGTCCATCCCACCACCGGAACAGGCCCACACTGAGGATAGCAGCTCTGTCGACAGTGAACCTGATGACCAGTCCGGACCATCGGGGACCTCTGGGCAGTCGGTTCCCCTCAGGCAGCCACAGGCCACACCAGACCCGACCCCCTCTGCCAACACCAGCACAGCTCCCACCCAGCGGGCCCATGCCTCTGTCTCTAGGACAGCTCAATCAGCGGTGTGTCTGCCACTACAGGGCACCCAGGCTAACCCAACACCCCAACAACAACAGGGACCTGGGGGCAGTGGTAGCGGGCACACCGTCCAGGGGACAGAGGCCGGGGGAAACCGGGCAGCTCGGAGGGCTGCTGTGCGACAGGGGGGGGAGGAGAGGCCCAGGGAACCCACTCTCCAAGAGGCCCTCACCACCCTCATAGGGGCATACCACCACTCCCAAGAAACGATGGCGACGGTACTGGCCAGGTTCACTGAGATCCAGGCACAGCAGGAGGAACGCTACATGGGGTTCAGGGAGGAGCTGAGAATCATCGGGACCGCAATGGGGACCATCGTCCTGGCCCTCCACAGGATAGAGGACGCGTTGCGGGACCATGGTGCACCAGACAGGGCCCCTTTCACTAGCCCGGACCAGGAACAGCCTACCACCTCCGCCGGCGCTAGTGGACAGGAGGTCCCAACACCTCGACAGCCCCCCAGAACCCCACCTCCTGCTGAAGAACAACCACCCCGTAAGAGGAGCCTGAGACCAAAAAAAAAGACAGAGTAGGATGTCAAGACCCCCGCCAGCAGGACATACCCCCTCAAGTCTTCCCACTGTCCCACATTGCCACCCTGTCCAACCATGAACTGCCTATGCTCCATCCTTCCACAGGCAAAAGGACAATGCACCTGTGAGACTGAGAACTGGAGTCTGCCATGGATATTCCTCCACCCCCACCCATCACCCTTAGAATCACATGTTCCGATATCTAGCACTGTAAATAAATCACATTTTGCACACAAATCTGTTTTGAGTCATGCTGTATTATTAACAAATGTATTACATATTACTGTTCAATTTCTGTTCTGTCAATTAGTCATGACAACATACCAATGTCAATACGCTGTATTTCATGGGCGAACCAAGCAGAAGTCAGGTACTGAGTCAGACAGCACTGAGAAGGGAAGGGAAAGGCAAAAATTTATGAAAAACATCTGTGGGGAACTACAGAAAGTACAGATGCAGGAGGCTATAAGCAATTGTGAAATGGCGTGGGTGATTCTTACCTGTGTGTTACTGGAAATACTGTTGTATCACTCTGTCCCTATTGTCTGTGTCATCCTCAGAGTCTTCCTCCTCTTCACTCTCCACAGGCTCCACGGCTTCTACAACACCACCATCTGGACCATCCTCCTGCAGGAAAGGCACCTGGCGTCGCAAAGCCAGGTTGTGGAGCATACAGCACGCCACGATGATATGGCACACCTTCTTTGGTGAGTACATTAGGGATCCACCTGTCATATGCAGGCACCTAAACCTGGCCTTCATGAGCCCAAAGGTTCGCTCAATCACCCTCCTAGTACGCCCATGGGCCTCATTGTACCGTTCCTCTGCCCTGGTCCTGGGATTCCTCACTGGGGTCAATAGCCACGGCAGGTTGGGGTAACCAGAGTCACCTATTAGCCACACACGCTGTCTCTGTAGCTGTTCCATCACATAGGGAATGCTGCTATTTCGCATAACATACGCGTCATGCACTGACCCTGGGAACTTGGCATTTACATGGGAGATGTACTGGTCAGCCAAACAGACCACCTGGATATTCATTGAATGGTAATTCTTCCTGTTCCTGTACACCTGTTCATCGTCATTTGGGGGGACTAAAGCCACATGGGTCCCATCAATTGCACCAATGATGTTGGGGATGTGTCCAAGGGCATAGAAATCAGCTTTCACTGTAGGCAAATCACCCTCCTCTGGGAAAATGATGTAGCTCCGCATGAGTTTCATCAGGGCAGACAACACTCTGGATAAGATCTTGGAAAACGTAGGCTGAGACATCCCAGATGACATGGCCACTGTTGTCTGGAATGAGCCAGTTGCAAAGAAATGGAGGACAGACAGAACCTGCACTAGAGGGGGAATTCCTGTGGGTTGGCGGATGGGGGACATCAGGGCTGGCTCCAGCTGGGCACACAGTTCATGGATGGAGGCACGGTCAAGTCGGTATCGTAGTATTATATGGCGTTCTTCCATTGTGGACAGGTCCACCAGCGGCCGGTACACGCGAGGATTCCTCCTTCTCATCGCTAGTCCCAGCGGACGGTGCCTAGGAAGGAGAATATGGAGTACAGAGTCAATCCACTCACAGGTACGTACAACACAGCTTGCACAGTACAGGTAAATGTATGGTTTGATATGTTTGTATGTGTGCCATTGCAAGGCCTAGGCCTGTGTGACGCATTAGAAATTAAGCCATGTGGGCCCTTGAAATGGCCGATGCCTGACCTGTGAAGTGGGACAATGGGATGTGAGGTCACTGCGCTGGCGGGGCACACCGTGGCGGTAGGCGGTCGAAGACCGCTGTGCGAAGACGCATTGGTTAACATTGAAGCCTATGGGTTTCAGGAGCCAATGACGATGTGCGCCGGCGGTCGCGGGACGCACCGCCGCGGTACGCACCGCCGCGGGCGTGACCGCCATTTTCTATCTGCTCAATCATTCGAGACCTGATCATCCACAGGAGAGGACCTATACTGCAAGTGCTGCTGTGAACTCGGTCTGGAAGTGACAATGGCTGCTGCTACTGGTGAAAGGGCCCCCTCCTTCAGTTCAGAAGAGTTGGAGAAGCTCGTGGACGGGGTCCTCCCTCAGTATGCGCAACTCTACGGTCCTCCAGACCAACAGGTGAGTACACTCAGTGCACATTGAATGGGTTATGCCTGTGTGGAGGGGGGGGATGTAAGTTGGTGGGGTGTGGAGGGAATGGGGAGTGCAACGCATGACAGATGAGAGAATGGGAACCATGACAAGGTTGGGGAGGGGGGGGCATGTACTCCAAACATGCAGATATGTGACGGTTTCTCTTTCCCACCCTGTACATGTCAAACAGGTGAGCGCCCACCAGAAAATCGATATTTGGCGTGCCATCGCCGAGGAAGTCCGGAACTTGGGGGTCCACAACAGACGGGGCACCCACTGCCGCAAGAGGTGGGAGGACATCCGCCGCGGAACGAGGAAGACCGCAGAAACACTGCTGGGGATGGCCTCCCGACCTAGGAGGGGTGCCAGTTGCACCATGACCCCCCTGATGTCCCGGATCCTGGCGGTGGCCTACCCTAATTTGGATGGGCGCTTGAGGACAGCACAGCAGACACAAGGGGGTGAGTATCCGCACATTCTCCTATCTGTATGCGCATTGGAGGCGTCTGGGTGGGGGAGGAGGGCTGTGGGTGACATTAGGCCCGGGCGCTCTCTGTAGTGTAGTCCACTCCCTTAGGCATGGCCCTGTGCCCCCGCCCCCCACCTCAGTAGGGTGCCAAGTGCAGCTACCCATGCTCCAGCATCACACATGTGCGCGTGTGTTGTCCCTAGACCTGTTTGCCTAGTCAGAAGTACTGAGTAGTGTACCCCAAGTTCGCGACTTAGTGCACGAGGCACCTGTGTCTGTCCTCTCCGCAAAGGGTATTGCTAAGGCATGCACTCAACTTTGTTTAATTTCTCCCCCCACCCTAAATCTTTGTCTTCTTGTGTTTTAGCATCATCAGGCGGAGGAGATTTGGCGTCGGAGCAGGAGGGAGCTGCAGGTCACCAGGCCCCGGTGGGCACTGACACAGACACCGAGGGCACCAGTGATCCGGAGGGCGAGGGGAGCACCACAACGGGGGCCGGTGGAGACACCAGCGACACGGACACGTCCTCGTTTGGGAGCTCCCTAGCGGTGGCGGCACCATCTGTGCCCCCCGCAACAACAGGTACAGCCGCCACCCAGCGCACCAGCACCGCCCTCCCAGCAGCCCCTCAGTCTTCGCTCCGTGGCCGCTCGGCCAGGAAGGCGCGCGTCTCCTTCGCCCCAGGCACCTCAGCCCCTGCCTCTGTTACCCCTGCTGCCCTCAGTGCGGAGCTCATTGACCTGGTGAGGACGGTCATTGTTGGGCAGACTACCCTTCTGAATGCCATCCAGGGGGTGGAAAGGGAGGTGCATCGGAGCAATGCCTACCTGGAGGGCATTCATTTGGGTCAGGCTGCCCATCAACGAGCGTTCACTGCTCTGGCCTCAGCACTGACGGCAGCCATTGTCCCTGTCTCCAGTCTCCCTCTTCTATCTGCCTCCACCCTTTCTCTGTCTCCTGTACCTCAACCTATCCCATCCACACCATCAGACCAGCCTGCACACACCTCAACACCCAAGGCCAGCTCATCCAAACATAAGCACCACAGAAAACACAAGCATTCACCCAAGCAACACACAGATGCAGACATATCAACAGTCACTACCACCTCTGTGTCCCCGTCCTCCTCGTCTCCCTCCTCCCTCCCTGTGACGTCTACACTCACACCTGCATGCACCCCAACATCAGCCAGTTCTTCCACCACCAGCAAACCCTCTACTACAGTCCGCACACCTGCAGTCACCACCCCCTGTGTCCTCTGCCACTGTGTCTCTCACCCCCTCTTCCAAGACACATAAACGCAGGCAGACACCCAAACAACAGCCAACCACCTCACCACAGCCTACGTCCCAGTCACCTGCACCCAAGGACAGCACACCTGGCTCTCATACAACCACATCCTCTTCCTCCACTTCTCTCACCACTACTCCTACCCCTTACCTTGGTCCCAAGAAAAATTACCTCTCCAGTTTTGACCTCTTTCCCTCCCCCGACCCACCCCCTCCAACTGGGAAAAGTCCCAAGGGCACCTCAGCCACCACCAGCCCAACTACTACAGTGCAAGTGGTGCATGGCATGTGGAGTCCACCCTTTGGCGGCAGTAACACTTCGGTGAGCAGCAAGGGGACAGCCAGCCCCCCCCCAGGCAAGAGGACCCTGAAATTGAAGGGCCGCCGTGAGCGGACAGAGACGGCTGCCCCCAAGGAGGTGACTCCGGCCACTTCACCGGCCACAGCAGCCAGGGGAGGCAAGGGCCCGAGAGCCCCATCTAAGGAGCGGAAGGACAGCAGGGCGGAGAGGACAACCACCAGGAGCGCGGAGCAGGAGGGCCCCACAAGCCCCATCCCGGCAGCAAGGGACGACACCAAAGGGCCCAGGACTCACTCCCCGAAGGGGCCTGACACAGCACGGTCGGAGGGCGACTGAGCAGGGTGTCCAGGCCAGGTATGACTCCCTTGACATATTGCAAGAGCACTGCTGAACAGGGCCCCGCCGTGAAGACAGGTACCGCTGAACAGGGCCCCGTCGTGAAGACAGGTACCGCTGAACAGGGCCCCGCCGTGAAGACAGGTACCGCTGAACAGGGCCCCGCTGTGCAGAAGAGCACCGCTGAACAGGGCCCCGCCGTGAAGACAGGTACCGCTGAACAGGGCCCCGCCGTGAAGACAGGTACCGCTGAACAGGGCCCCGCCGTGAAGACAGGTACCGATGAACAGGGCCCCGCCGTGCAGAAGAGCACCGCTGAACAGGGCCCCGCCGTGAAGACAGGTACCACTGAACAGGGCCCCGCCGTGAAGACAGGTACTGCTGAACAGGGCCCCGCCGTGCAGAAGAGCACCGCTGAACAGGGCCCCGCCGTGAAGACAGGTACCGCTGAACAGGGCCCCGCCGTGAAGACAGGTACCGCTGAACAGGGCCCCGCCGTGCAGAAGAGCACCGCTGAACAGGGCCCCGCCGTGCAGAAGAGCACCGCTGAACAGGGCTCCGCCGTGAAGACAGGTACCGCTGAACAGGGCCCGCCGTGAAGACAGGTACCGCTGAACAGGGCCCCGCCGTGAAGACAGGTACCGCTGAACAGGGCCCCGCCGTGCAGAAGAGCACCGCTGAACAGGGCCCCGCCGTGAAGGCAGGTACCGCTGAACAGGGCCCCGCCGGGAAGACAGGTACCGCTGAACAGGGCCCCGCCGTGAAGACAGGTACCGCTGAACAGGGCCCCGCCGTGAAGACAGGTACCGCTGAACAGGGCCCCGCCGTGCAGAAGAGCACCGCTGAACAGGGCCCCGCCGTGAAGACAGGTACCGCTGAACAGGGCCCCGCCGTGAAGACAGGTACCGCTGAACAGGGCCCCACCGTGAAGACAGGTACCGCTGAACAGGGCCCCGCCGTGAAGACAGGTACCGCTGAACAGGGCCCCGCCGTGAAGACAGGTACCGCTGAACAGGGCCCCGCCGTGCAGAAGAGCACCGCTGAACAGGGCCCCGCCGTGCAGAAGAGCACCGCTGAACAGGGCCCCGCCGTGAAGACAGGTACTGCTGAACATGGCCCCGCTGTGCAGAAGAGCACCGCTGAACAGGGCCCCGCCGTGAAGACAGGTACCGCTGAACAGGGCCCCGCCGTGAAGACAGGTACCGCTGAACAGGGCCCCGCCGTGAAGACAGGTACCGATGAACAGGGCCCCGCCGTGCAGAAGAGCACCGCTGAACAGGGCCCCGCCGTGAAGACAGGTACCACTGAACAGGGCCCCGCCGTGAAGACAGGTACTGCTGAACAGGGCCCCGCCGTGCAGAAGAGCACCGCTGAACAGGGCCCCGCCGTGAAGACAGGTACCGCTGAACAGGGCCCCGCCGTGAAGACAAGTACCGCTGAACAGGGCCCCGCCGTGCAGAAGAGCACCGCTGAACAGGGCCCCGCCGTGCAGAAGAGCACCGCTGAACAGGGCCCCGCCGTGAAGACAGGTACCGCTGAACAGGGCCCCGCCGTGAAGACAGGTACCGCTGAACAGGGCCCCGCCGTGAAGACAGGTACCGCTGAACAGGGCCCGCCGTGCAGAAGAGCACCGCTGAACAGGGCCCCGCCGTGAAGACAGGTACCGCTGAACAGGGCCCCGCCGGGAAGACAGGTACCGCTGAACAGGGCCCCGCCGTGAAGACAGGTACCGCTGAACAGGGCCCCGCCGTGAAGACAGGTACCGCTGAACAGGGCCCCGCCGTGCAGAAGAGCACCGCTGAACAGGGCCCCGCCGTGAAGACAGGTACCGCTGAACAGGGCCCCGCCGTGAAGACAGGTACCGCTGAACAGGGCCCCACCGTGAAGACAGGTACCGCTGAACAGGGCCCCGCCGTGAAGACAGGTACCGCTGAACAGGGCCCCGCCGTGAAGACAGGTACCGCTGAACAGGGCCCCGCCATGCAGAAGAGCACCGCTGAACAGGGCCCCGCCGTGCAGAAGAGCACCGCTGAACAGGACCCCGCCGTGAAGACAGGTACCGCTGAACAGGGCCCCGCCGTGAAGACAGGTACCGCTGAACAGGGCCCCGCCGTGAAGACAGGTACCGCTGAACAGGGCCCCGCCGTGAAGACAGGTACCGCTGAACAGGGCCCCGCCGTGCAGAAGAGCACCGCTGAACAGGGCCCCGCCGTGCAGAAGAGCACCGCTGAACAGGGCCCCGCCGTGAAGACAGGTACCGCTGAACAGGGCCCCGCCGTGAAGACAGGTACCGCTGAACAGGGCCCCGCCTTGAAGACAGGTACGGCTGAACAGGGCCCCGCCGTGAAGACAGGTACCGCTGAACAGGGCCCCGCCGTGAAGACAGGTACCGCTGAACAGGGCCCCGCCGTGAAGACAGGTACCGCTGAACAGGGCCCCGCCGTGCAGAAGAGCACCGCTGAACAGGGCCCCGCCGTGCAGAAGAGCACCGCTGAACAGGGCCCCGCCGTGAAGACAGGTACCGCTGAACAGGGCCCCGCCGTGAAGACAGGTACCGCTGAACAGGGCCCCGCCGTCTCAGGCACCGCTCTGCTGGGCCCTTCCTGTCAAGCACCGCTCTGCTGGGCCCTTCCTGTCAAGCACCACTCCGCTGGGCCCTTCCTGTCAAGCACCGCTCCGCTGGGCCCTTCCTGTCAAGCACCGCTCCGCTGGGCCCTTCCTGTCAAGCACCGCTCCGCTGGGCCCTTCCTGTCAAGCACCGCTCCGCTGGACCCTTCCTGTCAAGCACCGCTCCGCTGGGCCCTTCCTGTCAAGCGCCGCTCCGCTGGGCCCTTCCTGTCAAGCCCCGCTCCGCTGGACCCTTCCTGTCAAGCACCGCTCCGCTGGACATCGCCATGTCATGCACCGCTGCGCTGGGTCCCGCCGTCTCAGGCACTGTTTATGGTTCACTGTGCCCACCATGCCTCCTCCTTGACCAGTGGACTCTGTAATCCACCTGAGAGACTGTGGCTTTGCACTCCCCAGGATGGCACAGTGGGCAATCCACCCACTGTAGAGACTTTAGAGACTGTGGCTTTGCACTCCCCAGGATGGTCCAGTGGGCAACCCACCCACTGCAGAGACTTGAGAGACTGTGGCTTTGCACTCCCCAGGATGGTACAGTGGGCAACCCACCCACTGTAGAGACATTGAGAGACTGTGGCTTTGCACTCCCCAGGATGGTCCAGTGGGCAACCCACCCACTGCAGAGACTTGAGAGACTGTGGCTTTGCACTCCCCAGGATGGTACAGTGGGCAACCCACCCACTGTAGAGACATTGAGAGACTGTGGCTTTGCACTCCCCAGGATGGTCCAGTGGGCAACCCACCCACTGCAGAGACTTGAGAGACTGTGGCTTTGCACTCCCCAGGATGGTACAGTGGGCAACCCACCCACTGTAGAGACATTGAGAGACTGTGGCTTTGCACTCCCCAGGATGGTCCAGTGGGCAACCCACCCACTGCAGAGACTTGAGAGACTGTGGCTTTGCACTCCCCAGGATGGTACAGTGGGCATGGTGGCTCCTCGTGGATCTGGCGTTGTGGACTCATGTGGCTGTGGTGGCCCCCCCTTCCCTTCCCCCTGAGGTGCCTGTAGTTTTGACATCGGATGCCCCTGCAGTGTTCTCTCCAAAGGACTCAGGTCTCGTGTGTGGGCTTTGCCCTTGTTTCGCAGAACCTTGGCCCACGGACATGTTAGATTCGTAGGATGTGCAGGACTTGTTACTTCAGTGATACACTGATGTGTATATCTTTTTGGTTTTTGTAAATATTTTTCACGGTTGCTCAATTATTTCCAGGTGCTTTTTTTGTACATTAAAATTTATTCCATATTTGGTTGTGTCATTGTATTTTTAAAGGGTCTTTGTGTGGTGTCACTGTGACTTCCTGCTCTGCATTGGTGTGTACATATTGGGGGGGTCGCATATGTGTATGCCCATAACCTTTCTTCCTCCCCCCTCCCGTGTGTCGTAAGTGCAGTACTCACCGTTGACGTCTGCGCCGGAGTTCGTACTCGTGGTAGATGAGCAGGTAGACGAGAGCAGGTATGATGTTCAATTCGGGTTCCATGCTGTCCGGATTCCGCGTGGAGTGTCTCGAGGTGAGCGTTTTCCATTGGAAATGTCTGTTTCCGCCGTGTTTTTATCGGCGGGGCTCCCGCCCCGGAAAAGGTGGCGGATTGGTGGGTCGTGATAGGGTGGGCGGTACATTGTCTGCCGCCTGGCTGTTGGCGGTGACCGCCGCGCTGTTTGTTTGTTCCGCCGTGGCGGTCGGAGTGTTAATGCGGCGGGCTGTGTTGGCGGTTCCCGCCAGGGTCAGAATTGCATATTTTTGACCGCCGGCCTGTTGGCGGGTTGGCCGCCGCTTTATCACCGACCGCCAGGGTCAGAATGACCCCCTTAGTGTTGTGGGAAGGTCACGACAACAAAGGAATTACTCAACAGAGGTATCCGACCTTGTGAAGTTGTCCTGGACCACACATTACAGCTTGCCAGATCTTGGACTTCCAAAAAGTCTTCTATGTTTTAATGCAAAACATTTGACCAGAAAGAACCACAAACCAATAACCAAATATTGTCACTCATGAGTAAGAAGCTAAAGTACATGGGTGTTGGTCTCCCAAATCCCCTACACTAATACTGGAGTTTTGAGTTTGCATTGATTTTATGCAGCATCCCTTTTTTGTTAATTGTTTGGTCGGCATCCAATTCATTTATTTTTTGTGCCAGTCTACTTGTTTTTTTTTCCTTTAGAAATAAGGTGGTTTGGGACTTCTAAGTTCTTACTTCAAATGTACTGTGGTTTTGGCTTCACCACATGCATTTTTCCACGGAAGGCCTTGCTACTTGAACCACGCTACCAAGGGTGAGCTATGGATTCCTTATAGAAGCCAGTTTTCCTTTTAGGATCAGACTGTTTAGGTATTCAGGGAGCTCAGATACATCTTACAATAGTATTGTGTGCTCTCCTGGTGACTCTTGAAATCCATTTTTTTATACAGAATGCATGTTTTATTCACTTAGGTGTCATCTATGAGTGTAAAGAATTTCTGAAACATGTCAATGTTGTTACATTTTCTCAGTGTCACATTAAACTTTTCACGTAAGTAACTAAGGGCCATATGTAGTAAGAATGGATTTTCCAAATAACGATGTTTACCAAATCGATATTTGGAAATCGCAGTTTCTAATGTATCATAAGAAGCAACATCGATTTTGTGATTCCTTAGAATTCACAATCGCAATTTAGTGATTACCAAATTGCAGTACCCTAAATAGGAAATCACAATTAGTTGATTGCAAATTTGTGAATGTCCCTTTCTGGAGCAGTATCATGACATCACAACGAGGAACTGAGCTATCCCATGCTGTTTCCATGACCCAGCTCTACAGGAGAAGGCAGGCTGTGTCAGCAGAGCTACTGTGAGCTTGTGTGGAGATGATTTTGTAAGCAATTTGACCACTATGGCCACTGATGACAGTGTCAAGGATGCAGGAGGTCACAAGAGAAAGCTGCAATTCAGCAATAAAGAACTTGAGATGCTCTCTAAGGAGTGTGTCCAACAAGCTGTTTGGAAAACGCTCACTGCAAGTTTCTGAAAGTGAGGAGCAGAAAGTCTGAAAGTACATCCAGGTGAAGATCAGTGCAGGTGGTGTTACACAGCACGTTTTTGAAGAAATACACAAGCCCTGGTATGGTCTTTGTACACAATCCAAAGAAAAGGTGGCTTGCAGACTCACAGAGGCACAGTGCACAAGTGGCAGACCATCAACTCAGCCACCATCTAGAGCCCTGGAGTACATGACTGAGGCTACATTGCAGCCCACAACTATTGCTGTGGTCTCTGACATTGATACCTCTGCCACACTCAGTACCAGAAAGGCAAGATTTTTATTTTGCTACATATAAAAATGCATTAGGTACAAACTAATACAATTAGAAATTTTGAGTTAAATCAAAACAAAATCCACTTCAGGACACATTTTATCATTAGTGCACCAAACATTATGAGAACTGAAGTTGTATGTCCAATTGCAAATTAAGCATTTTGTAGTTTTAGCTAACGTGATATAAAACATGACAAGAAAGAACATCATAATAGTTGTAGATTTTTACTTGAAACTAAATGTATGTAAAATGATACATCACAAGACATATATTGAACTAAACTATCTATCATACATCTCACAGAACTACCTGCAACAATTCCAGAGGAAATTGAACAGGAGGAAATTCAGGAGACTCAGCCAGATATACAGTCTGAAAACATTGCAACTCCAACACCCACAACACCTGCACCACCCTCGCACAGAGCTGAAGTGTCTCCATTCCCTGATTGTATAGAACAAAATGATAGGGTCACAGCAGACATGCCTACAACTGCATCTGATGTGAGATCTACACAAATCTGTCAGTCCCTTATTCTGCGCAGAACCAATGCCATCAGAAGAGGTAGAATTGGTGATGGAAGGGCTACTCAGGAAGATGACAGTGCAGCTGTATTCGGCTGTTTGGAGGCATCTGTGTTATTGGTGCAGCACCTTCAATGTAAGAATATAAGGTAATTAAAGTCACAGTTGGTGTCAATGAATTAAAAACATTTGTGACATTACAGTAAACATGGCATCAAGCAGCTGAACACAACTGTTGAGGAGGGGAAACAGTTGCTGACAATTATAGGGAGCTTACAAATGTAATTAAGGAATTACGCACAGTAACGCAGCACGATAATATTACATACTGCTGTTGCCATCATCAACTAATAGGCAGATTGGGTGGTTTCACTAGATTTGTCCATTGCCTGACAAAATTAACTGCAGCATTATCTCACTATGCAGTCACTATGCAAGTTGAGATGGCACATTGCAGTGGAGGTGTACCAGGATGTTTAGTGCAAGTCACCAATGCGATTGAACACATGCACACAGCACACATCTCAGCAACCAGTTACTTGGATGGAGGGGAAAGTGAAGAGTGATCCATCCTAAGTAGTATTACTGCCCCCAAAATTAGGAATATGCATCATAGTTGCATACAAAGGCCCGTATTTATACTTTTTTTGCGCCGCATTTGCGTCGTTTTTTGACGCAAAAAAATGTGTAGGTTTGCGCCGTTTGGCGTCAAAAAGCGGCGCAAATGCGGCGCTAAAAAAAGTATAAATACGGGCCAAAGTACTTCTATAGAGGGCTCACCACCGCAAAGTCCAGAGCACAACGAAAGACCAAGTGGAGTGCGAGGGCGAAAAATGCAGTGTGAACATGGTTGTATGGTCACATTTCTGATTTATGAAACCGCCAGATGTACCGATTCACACTGTTTGCGAATGTAAATAGGCTTGATACATCTAACCCGTAGGAACCTAACTCAAAAACCGTTGTAATAATCACATTTTACTTAATCCTGGAATTGGAGGATTCAACCAAGAGTAGGCCAAAAGTAAAGGGGCTAAATATGAGTTTGCCAGCAAAGGAACCAAACTTGCATTATGCCAACAGTAACAGGGCAGCACATCTTTGGCATGAGGTCCGATTTCCTATAGATGAGGCCCTTAGTCTCTACAGAAAGATTAGCCAAATTCAATCTGTCTGGAAGAGTGAATGGCACCTAGGGAAAACCAATGAAGTAAAAGAAAAGTAAGTGATGTATGTTTGAGTTTCTTCACTCCAACAATCAGGCAGGTTCCACTATGAAAGAAAGCCTTTGATGGAACAATGGCAACCATGTTAAGTCTTCGAGAATGCGACAAAGGATTTAAGCCTGTACAACAGTTCAGAATGTGCCCAATCCAATTTAAGCCTTAACTATTTCCTACATATTAATTTGGCTGTTGGATCTCGTTTTGCAGTCCATGCTCTGAACAATAGTTTTGAATCAAGGTGAAGTCTCAGAGCTGTAGCTTACAATACAATTATCACGGAGAAGGCTTTCTGGGCATTTTCTTGTCACATTTGGTGTGATCTGCAGACCACTAGTTTGAAATCCCCACAAACGCCAGCATTCCCCCTTCAGAATTTTAGTGTCAATAAATTGAGAATCATTAATTGAATTAACAACGATACTAAGTATAGCAGTGCTTGGGAAATGCAAAAGCTGTTTTGTGAATTGTACAAAACACGTCATTATGATTTCCATTGTTATATATTGTATCATTCACATCCAAGGATTGTTTTTGCAACATTTAAGTAAGTGTGTGGGTCAGACCTTTAAGAGAGACTCTCTGAATTTTCTCCTTAACAGAATTGTTAGTATTGTTTTGCATTAAATTCTGACAATCCATTATCTGATTTATGTTGCGTTTTTATATCAGGATAATTGTACATGTCGACAAGGTTTGCAAGTGCTGTAGATATTTGGTGGTTTCATTTTTACAGAAAATGCCTTTGGGTTGGTCCACTAATTTTGCAGTTGCACTGTACTAAAGTTTTGAACCAACAGCACTTTGATGCCTCCTTCCCTTCTCTTGAGAGAAGAACAGGATCAAGAGATACCACAGAACATATATGAATGTCTGCCCTTTATTCATCTGTTTTTGCAGGTGTGACTGGTTGCAGCTTTGATGCAGATGCAATCTTTCCTCTGCTCCACCCCCATTATTGTAGAGCTCATGTGATCAGTGCCCCATTCTGATGTCGATATGTACTTGTTTGCAGAACTTGACTGAGCAGGCTGCTGTGTTTCTTGTAAGCAATGGAATTTAATGGCAACAACATGTGGCTGGCTGGTGTTTTGTGTTCCTTATATGCTTATTTCATATGGTAACCAACCAAAGGTGGCTGGTGACATGCATAAGTGGTGGGTTAAAGACATCAATTAATTCTACCCACTGACAGGCACTGTGAGAAACCAGTAATACCTTTAGGGTCAACACGAAAGTCCCCAATCATGGCTCATTATAAACAGTTTTAATAATGAATCACAACTGAGAGCTCTGGAGTTTGGGCTGAAGGCAGTGCGAATTTCTCACAGTGCCAGTTAGTGGATCATAAAATTAAAAATAAAACATGTACTTACCCACTGCTTCTCTTCTTCTGGTCCTCGGTGTTCTTCCAGTCTGTCAGAGCATGTGGGCTTCGAATGAACTCCCTAAACCCAGCCAGATGCTGCTATCAGGCTGCTAATAATATCAATCAGCAGAGAGAAGTGCCAGGATTGGCTGGAGTGGGCTGACTCAGCACTATTTTGGACACTGGGGGTCTGTGCCTGCTCTCCACCCAGCTGACTAGCACAGCTCAGGTTGGAGAGGTTTAAAGTGCACTTGTTGGACTGGCCGTTGCCAGACAGCCAGACAACGTGACATGCACACTTTAAACTGGAATGGGCACCACTTCTCTCCTGCTGCCAATCAGCAGCAAAGGCTCGGCCCTGAACAGCCAGGCTGGAACTGGGAGCTGTGACAAATAAAATGGAAATAAAGTAATTTTATTACCATTTTATTTTTCACCTTTGCTGTGCTCCCAGAAGCGGGGTGACGCTTCTCCACCCGAATGGAGAAGCAATGGATGTAGTCAAGAATCAGTTCCGGAGTGGCCATAGCAGGCATCGGGCATTTCCATGGGTGGCTGGGAAAGTGGGGACCGGTTTTTTTATTGGGGTCTGGTTTTGCAGCAGTGCAGCAATATTAGCTCACAGTAACAAAAGCAGCAGCCGTTCACACTTGCACGCAACACAAACACCCCCCACCGTGGAACTGGTCAGACAAAATTGCCAGGGCTGTTTTGGGTTCCCAGTCCAGCCCTGCCAATATGTTTTGGCAAACATTTAATTTGTGTTCGTGGTTCTAGATGGACCTTGCACATCATGACTTCTTTTTCACCATCAGTCTTTCACCAAGAACAAAACAGATGAAAATGTAGAGAAGGCATTAAAAAGGAAGAAGGAATGACAGTAGTAATAAAATGTGAAAACAGGGATAAAAAAAGCCTGTGACAGTGAGATGACTAGACAAGAAATTGAGGGGTGGTGTTTGAAAGAGGTACAGAAAGAATCAAGCCCAGGCAGGCTTAATATTAGGCAACGACGGTGGCCTCATAAGAATAACTAGTGTGCTGCATTTTTATTTTTTTCACAGACTAAAGCCGTCATTACGAATATGGCGGCCTGGGCCGCCATGCCGGCGGTGGCGTTAATTACCACCACCGGCATGGCAGTCCAGACCGTCATATAATAAACGTGGCAGAACCTCCACTTTTGTAACTCCGCCACCGCCAGGCTTCAGCCACCAGGCAGCCTGGCGATGGCGGAGTTACATATCTGACAGGGCAGCGCTGCATGCAGCGCTTCCCACCGGATAATGTTTCAGGTTTCACCAGCCTTTCCCTGGCAGTTTACTCTGCCAGGGAAAGGCGGACGGAATGGGTGCCTCGGGACCCCCCCTGGGGGCCACTGCACTGCCCATGCACTTGGCATGGGCAGTGCAGGGGACCCCATGCACAGCCCCGTCACGCATTTCCCTGCCCGATTTATGGGCAGTGAAATGTGCGACTGGTGCTGCTGCACCCTCCGCACTGCTACATTGCTGCCGGCTTCATATAAGGCCGGCGTCAATGTTCATGCCCTGCATTAAGCTGGGCTGGCTGGAAACACTGTTTACACCCTTCCGGCCCAGCTGAATGATCATTATGTGGCCGGCGGGGGTTCTACACGCTGGAGGTCTTTTGTTGACCGCCAGCGCCGAACGCGGAGTGTTTTCCTGCTGAGTTCATAATGCCCACCGAAGTACCCGAGTGCCCACATTTCTTTTCATTTTTGCATATTAGCAATAGATCATGGAATCTTATCTTCAGAGTTTCATATATTTTATAACACAGAATTGGTAAATTATGTTTACAGATAATGCCACAGCAATTTCAATATCCTTTACGTGTTTATACATTATCTAATACGTAGTGAAGCATCAATTAAATGCATGCATTCCTATGCGTACATTACTGTGATGTATTCCTCTTTCCGCTTAATAATGAAATGTGTGTAAGACTTCAGAAATGTGTCCACAAATTATAAATATACCCTTCACATCGTTTTTGTTATAGTTGTATTTGTTAAAACGGCTAACAGCTGTATTAAATTTAGACACATCTAAGTTCGCAAAATACTATGATTTTCTTTCAACTACACAAAATGATCAGGTGGAATGTAAAACAGTACACCTGCAAAACGACTTCTCGTACTCAGAAAGGCTTTTGTGAATGGCTTTAAGAGGGAGCTTGTCTTGGGTTTAGCGGGCTCCCGTAGAGGGCAAAGGAGCACCACCCAGTACCGTTTCACAGTGATAATGCCGTGAGCTTGCTTATCAGGGCCCAGCAGCATCACACAATGTTTGCCCTGGCACGCTATACAAAAGAACTGCTGTGTTTCCATTGTGAAGTAGTGCAGAGTGATGAGAGATCATACAATAGCCCAGGAAGCCTAGCAGGGGGATAGTGTGGAAATGAGTCCAGCTGAAGCTACACGAGGAGGGTGTCGTGTGTAAAGCAGAAGTGGGCGCGTTCTTTGCCGGCATCATTTGAGTTACCAAAATAAAAACTTATCAGATTAGTGTCACCTGTAGTTCTGCCAATCGAATGTTATGTGTGGTTCAGTAGTCTATGGCTGTGATTGACAAATAAAGTAGTAAATCTAAACTAGCAGATGTACACCTCCTTGTGCCTGTAGATTTACTTCTTTCTTTGATACACAAACATTCACAGAAACCTGGAGAGAGCTGCACCAGGTGCAGGTTTCAATTCAAATTACGGGAAGGCCATGTGATATTTGTAGTGGAATCCTGTTTCTGCCTGTGCAAGCTCAAGTTTTTTCCCCTCCTTGGGGAAAATAGATTATCCTTTAGAAAAACTCCTCCTACACCCACAGCAAATCTAGTGATGATCCATTCCATTCCCACTCTCGAAATCATTTTACCCGAGTCCTTGGTATCCAGGAGTCAAAAGGGATTGAGGGGACGTTGGAGTTTGTGGACGTTCACATACTTCCAAGGCTAACCAGCTCTTTGGAGGCAGGTCTGTGCTTCTGGGTGTGCTGTTAAGTCATACTAATACAAATTGTGTGCTATGTAAACAACAGATAACATTAATATTAGTACAAAACACAAACACATAGTGAAATGCAATGCAATAAGTTACACGTCACTTTTCCCAAATTTATTGAACCATAAAATATTTTGTCTGCAAGAAATATTAAAAATAATATTTGCCATTAAAAACACATCCACCACATGGTATTTATTTATTTAGAAATGAACAACCCCCTTTGATGTATGCGTCATTTACTGTCCTTATTTATCTCCACTCTGTCCCACTTCAACATTGTCTTCAATCCCACAAATTTCTTTCTACAAGGAGGAGTCCCTAGTCCTGCCAAAATTTTTCTTCGTCTTCACAATTTTTTGAGTGGCATAAATAGTTGGTATGAGCATTATATTTTGCTCCCCTGGTGGAATTGGCAGAATTTTGGCCACTCTGCGGTATGCTTATAATGCAGACTTCCAGCCAAATACCTCCAACCGCCATGTTGTGGAGTTTGTTTCTCACATGCAGCACAAGAAAAATAAGTTGGTGAGCGCGAGTGAGATTTGGTGTACCCTAGTGGGATTTTTGTTCACTAGGAAGGCACATGGTGACATTCTCCAATGCGGGTGGTCACAACTGTTCATGGTCTGAAAGCTGCTCATCGAGTTGAAAATACTCGAGCAGCAGCAGAATCAACTCAAGAATCAATGCCCTTTTACATGCTGCCTGGTGCCATTGGCACTAAATTTTCAATGCAGAATTAGCTTGTCAGAATTAGCTAAATCACAGCATGCGCAGAGTGATGTGCCTATTTCTTTCCGATTGCAGAATTCTGTGGATTCTTCCTGAGTTTTTTTGTAAATTAGCAGAATTCCATGCAGTAAAACTCTGCAAGTTCTACCCAGGCCTAATTAATAGAAGATATACCTGCCGTAGATTGCCATTTTCCTCTTCCCACTCCATTCATGCAGAGGCACCCCATTTAACCACTGCTGCTTCCAGTAAGCAATAAGGAACCACACACAATAGCAACTGACGAGCCTCTTCAATAAGGTGAAGTAGTATATTCTACTTTCTAATAGTGGTGATACAGTCAACTGTAAGTGTCACAACCTCTGCTCAGCCAACTTATCTGCCCCACCATGAAGAAGCACCAAAAAACAGCACTTGGAACATCCCCACATAATGCCTTTCACCACCTGCTGCATTTTGTAAGTACCACTGTATCAAACATTAAAGTCCCCCATCACTCGCCGATTTCTACACTTTTTCACTAAGTGTATGGTCAGAAAGTGGAACGTAGCCTTCCAGTTCATTCACATGTTCTAAAACACAGGCCTGAGAAAGTCTTGCAATATTTCAATGAGATTTCCTGTGTCATGTGATGTGGCAGTCATCTTGGATAGCTGAGGGTATTTAAGCCCCACCAAAGACACATGCCAGTTGCTTGTCTTTCCTCGGTGAGGTTCCTGAGGAGTGAAATCTTACTTACCTCTTACTTCTCTGACCCACTTCCCTGCAAGTCAAGTCTATTGGGTCTTGTTAGAAATGGGGTCTTTGGTTGGCAGTCAGGTTTACCCCCTGTCCAAGCAACGACCCTCACTCTAGTCAGGGTAAAAGAGATTCACCTTCAGCTGACCCCCGATCACCTCCTTGGCAGCTTGGCACGAGCAGCAGGTTTAACCTCAGAGTGCTATGTGTAAAGTGTTTGTACCAACACACAGTAACTTAATGAAAACACTATAAAATGACACAACACAGGTTTAGAAAAATAGAAAATATTAATCTAAACAAAACAAGACCAAAACGACAAAAATCCACAAAACACAAGTCAAGTTATCAAGTAAAAAGCAAAAAGAGTCTTCATGTAGTTTTAAACACAAAGCTAACGCTGTTAGCTTGAAAATGTACCTGAGTGCCTCAAAAATAACCCTGCATGGGCGAGTGTGCATCAGTTTTTACACGCCCAATGGTATTTGAGTTGGAAATCCTGCTGCACGATAATGCAAAAACCACGCAGCGCAGGTTGCGATCTCACCAGCCTCTGTCAGTGCTGCCACGGACATCGATATTCCAGTCGCGTTGCAGGTGAGCATCAATTTTCAGCTGCGAAGGCAGCGGTGCATCGATTTTTCAGCCGCAGATCAGAGTCGCGTTGATCTTTTCCCCCCACGGCAATCTGTGCATGGATTTCTCACTCTTGGGCTGCCAGCTTCTCCTTTCAGGGTTCCAGGAACTGGATGCCCACCACTTGGCAGGGTAGAAGTCTCAGCAGAGGCTCCAGGTGCTGGCAGAGAGAAGTCTTTGCTGTCCCTGAGACTTCAAACAACAGGAGGCAAGCTCTAAATCAAGCCCTTGGAGAGTTCTTCACAAGATGGAAGGCACACAAAGTCCAGTCTTTGTCCTCTAGCCCAGCCAGAAGCAGGAACTGCAGGATAGCTACATAAAGCACAGTCACAGGCAGGGCAGCTCTTCTTTCTCAGCTCTTCTCAAAGGCAGAGGTTCTTCTTGGTTTCCAGAAGTGTTCCAAAGTCTGTGGTTTTGGGTGCCCTTCTTATACCCATTTTGCACTTTGAATTAGGCTTCCTTCAAAGTAAATACTCTCTTGTTTGTGAAATCCTGCCTTTCCTAGGCCCCAGACACACACCAGGGGGGTGGAGACTGCATTGTGAGAGGGCATGCACAGCCCTTTCAGGTGTGAGTGACCACTCCTTCCCTCCCTCCTAGCACAGATGGCTCATCAGGAAATGTAGGCTACACCCCAGCTCCCTTTGTGTCACTGTCTAGTGAGAGGTGCAACCAGCCCAACTGTCAAACTGACCCAGACAGGGAATCCACACACAGGCAGAGTCACAGAAATGGTTTAAGCAAGAAAATGCCCACTTTTTAAAAGTGGCATTTTCAAACGCACAATCTTAAAATCAACTTTACTAAAAGATGTATTTTTAAATTTAGATCAGAGACCCCAAACTCCACATGTCTATCTGCTCCCACAGGGAATCTACACTTTAATCATATTTAAAGGTAGCCCTCATGATAACCTATGAGAGGGACAGGCCTTGTAACAGTGAAAAACGAATTTAACATTATTTCAGTGTCAGGACATATAAAACACATTACTATATGTACTACCTTAACCATACACTGCACCCTGCCCTTGGGGTGCCTTACATGTAAGAAAAGGGAAGGTTTAGGCCTGGCAAGTGGGTGCACTTGGCAAGTCAAATTTACAGCTTAAAACTACACACACAGACACTGCAGTGGCAGGTCTGAGACATGATTTCAGAGCTACGTAGGTGGGTGGCACAACCAGTGCTGCAGGCCCACTAGTAGCATTTGATTTACAGGCCCTGGGCACCTCTAGTGCACTCTACTAGGGACTTGCCAGTAAAGCAAATATGCCAATCATGGATAAACCAATCAACAATACAATTTATACAGAGAGAATATGCACTTTAGCACTGGTTAGCGGTGGTAAAGTTCTCAGAGTTCAAAAGACAACAGCAACAGGTCAGAAAAAATAGGAGGCAGGAGGCAAAAAGATTGGGGATGACCCTGCATAAGGGAAAAATTCCAACAGGTCTCCAGTCCGAATCCTTTGAGGATCCTGTTCTTCTTCACGTGTGTTTTACTTGTGGTGGTTCTTGAATCACACCCTTTTGGTACGTTCATTCCTGTGGCTCCCTTGACCTGAGTCAGGCCCATTATGTTCACACATTCTAGCCCATTACAATATATTGAAACTCCTTCTTAGATAATTTAGGGTCTCAGTTTGACCACACAACCCCAACTTCATTGCTCTTTTTATCGAAGACTTTACATTGCTGGCAAGGTCTCTGCTCTCCGTCGATTCCCAGTATTCTCTATTGAATGTGAATTGAACATTGTCAAAGTGTAATCATTTCCAGTTCTGTTGACCTGTATTAAATACGTTACCAGTCCTCTTCCCCTTCCTCCAATCCTCATCATTCAACTCCCTAATGTTATCACTGCAGCCTGGTCATTCCCATCTGCATTATTTTGGTTAATGGAACTTCACTTTTGATTAGAGAACATTACGTCCTTTATTCATCAGCCCCTACCTTATACTGACCAATGTTTATTCTTCTCAACACAGGTTGTCATAATTCAGGAGGTGGCCCGTTGAGACATGGGTTACCTCTCCCTCTCCTCAACACCTACTGAATCATCAAAAACAATTGGCCTAAATGCTATGAATGTGTTGGAGGCTTGCACCATATCTGGTTACATATTCCCAGGAATGCATATGTGAATCTAAACAACATTTTTCTAGAAATCAATGGCTTTAGTTTTCTCATAAAGACACCCCTGCACTATATAGAATGTTTAGTCTCACACTTTTTAAGGTTACCATATAGTAAGACTGACATTTGTTTTTGCCATCCTACAGACCAATGGTGCTATATTTTTCAGTTTGCACACGTGTACAGTCCTTAAGTGACCTGGACCTGGTTTGTGCTTTAGGAAACTACAAAATAATTCAAATAAAGTGAGCATTTAATTTTTGCAGCAGAAACAGCTGATGAAGTCTTCTTCCCACCTCGGGTTCAGAGACCTCAGTTCTGCAGGTGAGACACCATCAACATTAATCTTTCATCCTCAGGCTGTGGCACTGTTCCTGGGTTGGTTGAACTGTGCTGCTTCAATCTGATGAAACAAAGAGTGAACTACATCAGCTAGACCTTTGGAATAATCCAGCACTAAGTCAACTGCTATGTTCACAAGTGCATTTGCAGGTACTACTGGCAGTCTCATTGTGCGACCCATCAATATCTCATGGGGGGACAGTCACGTCTTCCTGTCAGGGGTGATATACATGCTCCTCAGGACAAGTGGCAACGCATCAGGCCACTTCAATGCTGTCAAGGCACAAACCTTTGCCAATCGAGCTTTCAGTGTTTCATTAATTTGCCCCACCAATCTAGATGCCTCTGGTATGTAACTGTTGTGCAACTTTTGCTCAATGTTCAGTGCTGCACACAATAACTTTATGATCTCATTATTAAAATGAGTTCCTCTAATTGATTCCAACGATGTTGGGAATCCGTATCTTGGTATTAGTTCCCGAAGCAGCAGCTTAGCTACAGTGAGACCATCATTCCTACGTGTTGGATAAACCTCGATCCACTTGGAAAAGATACACAAAATAACCAACACAAACTTCAATCCTTTGCAAGCAGGCATCTCAATGAAGCCAAGTTGCATCTTGCTAAATGGACCTCTGATTTAACTATGTGGCTCAAGTTAACCACTGTGAGTTTCCCTACATTCATTTGTTGGCATGTAACATATCTGTGAAAACTGCTTCTACAATCAATCTGAATCTGGGATTTTACCATGTCTGTTTAAATTTGTGAATCATTGCATCTCTGCCAAGATGATTCTGATCATGATAACACCTAGCCATCAAGTTCAACAAACAATCTAGCAACACGACTTTCCCTTCATTTGAAATCAAGACATCATCTCCCTCTCTCTGCGAACAACCTGTTTTTATCCAACCTCTGTGTTCTTCCTCTGTTGCTTCTTCCTGCAATCTCTTAATTTCATCACAGGAATCATCAACTGACAGCAAGAAATGTTGTTTTGTCTCATTGGTGTCACTGTCATTACTCCAGCTCCACTTTTTCATAGAAGGTGGCCCAATGGAGTACACAGTATCTGTCAATTTGGTCATCACAGGCATTACCCAAAGATACTATGGCCCTCATGACATCAGTGGTATTCTCAGAATACTGCCGATGCCAAGGGCGCCAGAAGACCGCCAGTGCTGGTGGTCTTCCTCCTGCCATATTATGGACACTGCAGGAATTCCGCCACAATAAGAGTGGAAATCCTGCAGCAGCCATGCTGGCAGACGGTGGCGCCCAGCGCTGCTACCACCAGCACCGCCCCACCAGTAGGATGCCAGCCATATTAAGGCCATTAGTACGGCCTGGCGGTGTCCTGCTGGCGGGGCTCTGCTGGCCGTGGCAGCGCCCCTACCCGTTCCCTGTCAGACAATCCTCCTCCCCGGACAAGGTCAGTTGGGGTCCGACAGGGGAAGTGAGTTGGAGTGTTTTGTGTGTGTGTGTGGTGTCTGCCTGTGTGTATGTATGTGTGTGTGAATGTGAGTGTTGTGGTGTATGCGTGGTTGTATGCGTGTGAATGAATTTGTGTACAAAAGTTCAAGTGAGTGTGTGTCTGCATGTCAGTGTGTATGCATGCCTGAATGGGTGTTTGGATGTCTGTATGAATGTGTGCCTGAATGCGTGTTGGTATGTATGAGTGAATGTGTGCATGGAAGTGTAGGTGAGTGGGTGTATGCATGCTGCGTGTGGGTGTCTGTGTGCGTATATTCGAGGAGCGGGGTGTGGGGTGAGGAGCACTGTGACTATAGGGGGCCAGGTGGAGGAGGGGTGATGTGAGTGTGTGTGGCTGTGTGCGTGTATGGCTGGAGGGTGTGGCAGTTGTGTGATGGGTGCATGTCTGTGTGTGCATGAATGGGTGTCGTGTTTGCGGGTATGTGTGTAGGGAGTCATTGAATCAGGGGGTGTTTAAATTGGGGGGTGAGTTTGGATGTGGGGTGGGGTGTTAGGTGCTTGCTGTTGGGAGCCACCTACTGGTGACAGTGAAGGAATTCCCTGTCACTGGTATGCCCTACAACCATGGTTTTCATGGCATTGCTAACTCTGCTGAAACCATGGTGGAAGGCTGGCTCATAACGCCGCAGGCGGTAATCTTTGGGCCTCCAGGTCAGCGATGAACATGTTCAAAGACTCTAAATTCTTTTTCAGGATCTGATCGAAAATGGATGGAGATTCTGAAAACCCTTGTGGAGTAGAGCACCATGAATACTCACAGCTGCCAAACCGGAAACAAAAGAGGAACTGACTATCCTTGTGCAATGGCACTAAGAAAAATGCATGCTACTAATTGATAACTAAAAACCACTCTGCTTCACATGGAATCTGAAATGAAATCACTGCAGGACTTGGCATTATGTGACAACAGGATAAGTGTGTTCATTTTCCTGAAATCCTAAACTATGTGCTATTTCCCACTTGAGTTTCACAAACCCATAACTAGAGAATTACATGGACTGCTCATTTCTTTTAGAACTTCCTGCTCAACAAAATCTGCTATCACTGGAGTAATTACTTCAATCACTTCTGGTGTAATAATTACTTTTACTAGTTCAGCATCTCGAAAAAGTCCAATATCTTTTCCAGAGATATCCCAAACTCTCATTGTTACTGTCTCTTGTGATTCATCTGGAACATCTTTAACTGTCATGGCACGAAACAATGTAATGAGAGGCTACATCTCATCAGTTTGATTGGAAGTCTCATCATTGATATTGGTCTAGATTTCAATTACTTCTTGTGTGCAAGTAATGGAATATTTTAATTTACATAGTAAGTCTCTATCTAACAGGCAGGCTGACAGGACTTGAATCACAAGCTACAAATCGGTGCAGACCCTCAAAGTTAACTACCTTAACTAGAATGGGCTCTGTAATGGGATATACCAAGTGCTGGTTTGCTACTCCTACAACCTTAACTGTTCTTCCTGAAAGGGGGACATTTCTCTGATTTTAAAATTGACTGTTGTCAACCACCTGCACAACACCACCACTTTGCACCAAATTATTTACATTACCATAGGGACACTCCTGCTTCCAATGTCTGATGCCACCACATGCATGACAAGGCAGTATTTTCTTCATGTTATGAACATCAGGCACATTCACATATGGATCTACTAGAACTCCACAACCACTTCCTCTAAACTGAGGTACCATATTTCCCTGCTGTTGCATCCCTTGCATTCCTCCTGCGTTCACCATATCCTGTGATCTCTACATACCTGCTGCTTGGGCAGATATAATGTGCATCACCATTACCTTTTCCTTCAACCATTTCTTGTTTATATCAATCTCATCACTACAATACTTTGCATATTGTAGCACTTCATCAATCGGCTTTCCTTGCCAGCAAATAAATGACTCTTAATCATATTGCTAATTTCTGGCTTTAATACTTGAACGAATCTGAACACAACATGAATAATGTCTCTTGGCTCAATATTTTCTGTGCCACTGCATTGTATGAATGATTTCAGCGGCTTCTTATAATATGCATAAACATATTCCTTTGCTTCCTGAGATGTTCTGTCAATTCTTTGCCAATCAATGTCTTTAGGGGAAATTCTAGTCTTCGAAAACTCAATCACCTTGTAATAGTTCTTTATCACCTCTTCAGATGGCGAACCTGACAATGGATCTCTATACGGTTCACGCGTTTGCCAATCAACACTCCTTTTACACTCAACCCACAAATCTGCTCGAACCACATTCTCAAAAAAAGTATTTAAATCTTCCCACAAGCACTTCACAAGCTTGACAAACCTTTCCGTTTGCTGATACCATTCCACTGGCTTCTCCCTCAATTTTGGGTAATCATTTGTAAATGACAGTATGCTACTTCTACTCCAAGGGACATGAACAAAATTCCCTCTAGGAATTATTCTCATTTTCATCATTTTTCCTGCTCCCTCAGCCTGCTGTACATCAATTGTAGATGCAGTCAGCTTTTTCTTCTGATCTCTTTTCTTTGCCTATCTACCTTCCCATTTATCTAATGCTCTCTCTATGTTTGAATGCTTTGAATCAATTCTTCACTGTGAATTTTCATTCCAGGTGTTCTCATGTTTGCAATATCTTTTGAGTCAAATTCTAATCTGTACCTCTTCTTTAATTGTTTGGATTTATCCATTTCAATTTCTAATTTCTCATAAGCATGTCCTGCATGAAGAGTAACATCTTTGCACATGAAGGGCAATTCATTCTCATGCACGAATCTAATCCAATTCAAGGATTCTCTCAATCATTTCATTTAATTCCAATTTTCATCTGGCCCTGTTCAGTGTCCTTTCTCCTTCAGGCATGTTTTCTGAAGCTGATGCTCCACTCAAATTATCTAACCATTCAGTCAATTGCTGGGCTGTCAATCCTTGTAAACTAATGTTATTACAATTTTTTGCAGGGTACAAACTGCAGAATATTGCAAGGGGCTCTCATAACGTGCTCAGTATGGTGGACATGTCACGTCAGTTAGTGGACCAACTCCAATATCTGGCTTGAACTGAAAGAATTCATATGGGTCATGGCTGGCACAGCAGTGCTCAGTCTTTCCATTTCTGGATTTTTTCCAAAAGGTGAATTAATTACTGACATTGGATTAGGAATCTGTGGACCACTCTCTTTATTACTCTGGGCATACATTGGGACTACTGGATTTATGGTTAAGGGAACTTTTCAGGCTTCTGAACCTGACAAATTCTATTGATTTTGCTGTAACATTAATCCTTTGCTCTGGCCAGTTAATACTGGACCAAAAGCCTGATTTGACTGATTCTGGGCAATATTCTGCAGTGTCATTACTGAGGAATACATAGGCATGGTCTGTCTCTGGTTCACAATTTTTGCAGGTGTCTGTACATTAGATGTGGGCTCAAACTAAATCATTCTGAATTAGCTGTGACATAACTGAAACTGGACATTCTGAATTGTGTGAACATTTACTAATGTTCACCTGTGCAACATTAACAGTAGGCACAGTTGGAAATATCTGAACCTGGCGTTGTACAGCCTGGGCTGTGGCAACACTCAGGACTATATTTTGGCTTACTGATTCGACTGCATTGTATGGTGGGGGAGGATTCTGCAACAACTGAGTTATAAATTTATCAACTGAATCACTTTCATCATCTGCTACCCTTTTATTTTCATCTCATTTCTGTTATGTATCTTCTTCCGATTTTTTTTGGCTTTAGGCTTAACACTTCCACCACCTTCCTCCATAATTGCTGGAAATAACATCACTGCATGTAATGTATTTGCTCTCCACATTTTCGGCATCACACCTATCTTCTGCTAGCATCTTCTCTGCTTTCTTCATTTTCCTTTCAAAATTTTGCCCTCTTTTTATCTTGCAACTAATTCCCAAATAGCAAGTGCTTTTAATTGTGCAGGTCTATGTAGAGGTTTTAATTCATACATCACCCTCCTCAGGTTCTCTAAAATTCTCATATTAAAGGTTTTATAACTAGGAAAAGCTAGGATACCCTTTTCTCAGTTAATTTGCACCACTGATGTACCTAAAGACACGTTGAAACTCCTCTCTCGTCCACTACCTCAAATTCTGGTGTACCCTCAGGAGGATTAGGCTCACCCTCTCTAACTGCAATGAAAACACCTCCTCTCAATGTACTCTTTAAAGCTTTGATAAACTTAATTTTTTGTACACAATTAATTCACAAATACAACATCTATATAACCAGGAAGTCATTTTCAATCCCACAATCCTATTCACAAACTGTTCTCAACCTATAGCAGCTTAGTCTTCACCAATCCATGTGCAGCTTTTCTCACTAACTGACCTTTCCCAGTGCAGACCAGATGAAGTCACGCTCACTCAGTTTAGCAGCTATGACTCACTTTAGAGCCATCTCGTACACTTCACACGCAAACTCTAAATGCAAATTTTGCGAGCACAAAAACCAAAACCAAAAACCTGTCTGCTCACTATGGGTAGGACTCAAACACTTCAGAAGCCTTGCGGGAAACTTTGACTGCAGTCTTTTGCACAAACAGCTTATCTTACGGCTGTAGCTTTCTTACAAACACAAGTAGGATTTGACCCACAAACCTGTCTCCAATTAGTATGGATCCTCCATGTGCACCCAGGATTCAACTAATAACAACCAACAACACACACCCTCAAGGGAGATACTACTGGTGTTTTCAACAGTGTTCAATCGACCAACACTTTACCTCCAGACAATATTAACCAAGTGTCTCCATACACTTGTACATACTCTGGAGTCTTAGACCTCGCAGGACCTGCTACCAACAACCACATGGGCAATTTTCGAGCACAAAGTGCCACATTCACTTGGAGTATGCCAACATCCCAACTCTCACACCAGGAGTACGCAAACTTCCTACTTCACTCATACATCACACTACACCACGATTTGCTAAAGCATTTCAAGTGCAAACCCTACTCAAAACACATACCGTACATTTGGGAAACATGCTAGAATTTCATCAACCCCTACACCACACCAAAGAACAGCTCACACTGTGGGAAAATTCTGACTCTACTGTTCACAAGACATAACCATCCTCTGCTACCAAAAACTGTTGCAGCGGAAACAACCGAGTAAATCTTCTTCCCGCCTCTGGTTCAGAGACCTCAGTTCCGTGTCTGAGACACCATCAACGCCAACTTTAATGTCTCACCCTCTAGAGGTCAACCAGATCTTTAGACTTGGTGAAGGAGGTAGCAGCCAGAAACATTCAATCACAAATTAATGACAATTTACCATAAGCAATATTAGACACCATGAATAATTCAACACTAAATCATAAACTCCAAACCAAAAAAAGTTTCAAAGCTTAATTGTAATCCCAAAATCAATGTCACATAAATGGTGAGCAGAACCAAATTATAAGCACACATGAAAACCATAGGCTGACTGAAACATCTGAAAAGATTTAACCTGCTAAACATCAATACTGCTAAACACTCCAAAAGAATTATGTAGGCTAGCAACAACACAATAGGAACGTTATCAATAGAATTCAAATGATGGTGTCATTAGTAAATCATCAAAATGCAGTTTTAATAATAAATTTCAGGGCTGGGGCCATTCCTAATACTAACCAGAATTGAGACTTGCATGTGTGGGAATGGGCTAACACAAAAATGAAAGAAGGCAAATATAATTTGGAAAACATCAAACTAGGGCAACTCACTACAAAAATATACTAGTGCAAGTGATTAGGCAAAAAAGAAAAAGAAGAAACTACATTTACTTATACTTCTCCTCATGGAAAAGCAGACATCGTTGATTCATCAGGATAGAGCATTTTGAGCATTCACCATCTTCTGGCATCGGTTGGCAGTAGCACCAGGACAGTGCATAAACATGAGCTGCACATAGGACAATCAGCAGTTCAGAATTAGTTGGCTTATTAGTACTAATGTCTCAGTTTGTCAATTTGAAAGGTTATTTCAAAAGCTCAGTTGAAATGCAATTTCAAGTTCCAGAATATTCAGCTTAATTCTCATGGTCAAAACAAAAGGCCATAAACTAATTTTCCCATTTATTTGTGATAAGGCAGATCCATTGAGGTTAACAGTATCTGTGACTTGGCACTCTTCTTCTTTTCATTCTCCTTACAGCACTGTGGGTTATAACATAATAATGAAGGTCTGCTGGGAGTTTTGCCAGGTAATTTATCTTTGTTTCACTTGTCTGAGATGGGAAACATGTAACTTCATAGGCTGTTTTTTTCTCTTTTCTGTCTCTTTAGGTCATGTTCTGAGTCTTCCCCCTTCCGAACTTGCTTCCACGTCGTGGGATAGCTTTTGCTGGGTCAAGATCTCGACTGGTCCCCCTCGGAATAAAGAAACATGGACTGGTCTCAGGTAAGTGTTTCTAATATTTAGTATGGGAGTTGGGCCACCGGGGAGGTGCTCGTGGAGGTAAGTGGGGTATATACATTAATGGTAATTTATTTTTCAGGGGTGATTCTTATGTAAAAGGTGCTCTCTAATAGTCTTCTACCACCACCAATCAGGATAATTCTATGTTCGTTTCTCCATGAATAACCCCTTATTCTCTCTCTCCCTCCCCTCGCTCTTCACAAATAATGGCCTTTTTTAATCTAAATACAGCGGTACCTTGTTTAGCCACGTTCCTCCAGGAACGTGGCGTGACTGTCCTGTGGTGTTACTCTCTCCGTGTTGCTTAACGCTCATGGCTGGCTTAGTTTCTCCTCCTCTCTCTGCTCTCACCCGTTTATGCGGTTCTGGTTTCTCCCAGTTTTGTCCTGCGTCTTCTTCCTCGGCATCTTCTTCTTTTCTTTCTCCTGGTTCCCCGCTTTGCGCTGTCCTCCCACCTCCTTCTTTCTCTTCCATCTGTTGTTCATGACACTCTTCTGGGGTGTGACCCCGGAACCCCTCCTCTTCTCTGGGGGAGTTTCTCCCCATCGTGCTCCCTTAGATCCTTGCAGACAAATCCTCCTCTGTCACGTCCCAGCACTTGGTTGTACTCGTAACGGTACTTCCATTACATAACTCCCCATCCAAGCATGGTTCATTGGGCCATGACGGTCCCTGGACTCCATGACAGATAGTCGTCTGTGACCATCTCTTTACATGAAAGATGAACGGTCTGGCATGAGAAAGGTTGGAGTGCTAAAAACCATCAAAGTATCCAGGGGTTAGTGTCTTTATGTCATACTAGCTAGGTTAATGGAGCGTGATCCGTAAGTATGTGAAAAGAAAGTCCCAATAAGTAGTACTGAAGAGCCTTTACTGCCCATTTTATACATAAGCATTCCTTTTCTATGGTTGGATACTTCTGTTCATGAGGCAAAAGTTTACGACTACTGTACACCACCGGGTGGAGTTTTATTGTTGGGTTGTAGCAGTACTGCTCCTAACCCTTGGTTTGAAGCATTGGTCTGGAGCAAAAAGGGTTCGGTGAAATCAGGACAATGGAGAACCGGTCGGGTAAAAGAATACTCCGTAGGGTATGAAAACTGCCTTTTTGTTGGGGTGTCAAGGATGCGATACGGTCAAGTTTATTTGCTTGTAGCAGATTAGTTAATGAGGCAGCCTTGTCAGCAAAGTGGGGTACATACCTCCGGTAATATATATATATATATATATATATATATATATATATATATATATATTTCTTTGTCGTGGGGTAGGTTATCTCTTGTATATCTTTTATTTTGTCGACCTAGGGTCTAATGGTGCCTTGTTTGATGTTGTACTCTAAATACTGTATTGACTCCTGGGCTATTCAACACTTACTAGAATTTGCAGTTAATTTTGTTTCCTCAAGAGTGTTGCTCACTGTCTCTAAATGTAACAAATGCTTCTCCCAAGAAGGACTGAAGACGACAGTGTTGTCAAAATATGCAGCTGCATGGTCTCTATGTGAAATAAGGAATTTGTCCATTAGTGTCTGGAATGTAGTGGGAGCTCCGTGTAGTCTGAAGGGAATTACCTTAAAGTGATACAGACCAGATGGAGTGGTGAAGACTGGTTTACACCTATCCTCTGGGGATCAGGGTATATGCTAATACCCCTTTGTCAGGTCTATGGTGGTGAGTTATCGAGCTGACCCTAACTGTTCAATCATTTCATCCACCCTAGGCATTGGATATGTATCAAAGTCTAAGACTATTATGTGGTTTTGACCAATACAATCAGGGAGCACCAGGGGCTGGTGGAAGATTTGATAATATCGCCATCCAACATCTTGGTGACTTCTTCCTCCACAACGTTTCTCCAGGCCTCAGGAATACGATCAGGTTTCAAACGGATGTGTTTCCCTTTTTCCGTATGAATATGATGTTGAGCCAGAGGAGTTCACCTAGGAGCAGTAGAAAAGACATTCCTATAGCGATTTATCAATGATAGCCCTGTTCTTTCTGTTCTTGGGTCAGATTATCATTTAGGGTTGAAAAGGGTTCCATTGTTTCGGTGTTTGTTGGTGGAAACTGTATATTCAGGGAATGAGTATTGGTAATTGTTAGAAATAGGGAATTTGGTTGACAGTCAGGTTACCCCCTGTCCAAACAAGGACCCTCACTCTAGGCAGGGTAAAGCAGAATCACCCTCAGTTAACCCGCACTCACCCTCTTGGTAGCTTGGCAGGAACAGGCAGGCTTAACTTCACAAGCAATGTGTAAAGTATTTTCACCAACACACACAGTAATTCAGTGGAAACACTAAAAAAAAAAGACACAACACAGGTTTAGAGTAATATTTATCTAAACAAAACAAGACCAAAACAACAAAATCCAATTTACAGAAGTCAAGATATTAATTTTTAAAAGAATAAGAGTCTTAGGGCCAGATGTATCATACAACCGATTTGCGATTCTGAAATAGCAATTTTTAAGAAATCGTTATTTCAGAAATGCAAAAAGGAATGTATGGTTTTTGTGATTCGGTAATAGCGATTTCTTAAAAATCGCAAATGCTATTACCGAATCGCAAATAGAGAATCCGTCCCCATTCGCACCTATGGGCCTGTAAGCCCATATTTGCGAATTGTTTGCATGTCTCAAATTGTGAATTCCAGTTAGAAATTTGAAATTTGAGAAATTCAAACCCCAGGGTGCTGGGGGCCTAAGGCCCCCTCTGCTGCACCCCAAAATAATATATAAATAATATTTAAGGACATGTAACAACAGGAGGCAAGCTCAGTTTAAGCCCTTGGAGATTCTTCTTCAAGCAGGAATGCACAGCAAAGTCCAGCCTTTGCCCCCTTTTCACCGGCAGAAGCAGCAACTGCAGGATAGCCCAACAAAGCACAATAACAGGCAGGGGTAGCACTTGTCCTCAGCTCCTCAGCTCTTCTCCTTGGCAGAGGTTCCTCTTGAATCCAGAAGTGATCAAATCTTCAGGGGATCTGGGTGCTCTTCTTATACCCCTTTCTGCCTTTGAAGTAGGCAAACTTCAAAGGAAAGTCTCTCTTGTTTGTAAGATCCTGCCTTGCCCAGGCCAGACCCCAAACACATACCAGGGGGTTGGAGACTGCATTGTGTGAGGGCAGACACACCCCTTTCAGGTGTCAGTGACCACTCCTCCCCTCCCTCCCAGCATAGATGGCTCATCGGGATATGCAGTCTACACCACAGTTCCCTTTGTATCACTGTCTAGAGAGAGGTGCAAGCAGCCTAACTGTCAAACTGACCCAGACAGGGAATCCACAAACAGGGAGAGTCACAGAATGTTTTAAGCAAGAAAATGCCTACTTTCTAAAAGTGGCATTTTCAAACACACGATCTAAAAACCAGCTTCACTAAAAGATGTACTTTTAAATTGTGAGTTCAGAGACCCCAAACTTCATATGTCTATCTGCTCCCAAAGGGAATCTGTGCTTTAATAACATTTAGAGGCAGCCCCCAATGTTAACCTATGGGAGAGATAGGCCTTGCAACAGTGAAAACTGAATGTGGCATAATTTCACTGTTAGAACATGTAAAACATATAAGTACCAATGTGCCAACTAGAACATACACTGCACACTGTCCATGGGGCCACCTAGGGGCTTCCTTAGGGGTGCCTTACATATATAAAAAGGAAGGTTTGTTACACTTGCCAAGTTGAATTGGCAGTTTAAAACTGCACTCACTGACACTGCAGTGGCAGGTCTGAGCCATGTTTACAGGGCTACTAATGAGGGTGGCACAACCAGTGCTGCAAGCCCACTAGTAGCATTTGATGTACAGGCCCTGGACACCTCTAGTGCACTGTACTAGGAACTTACTAGTAAATCATATATGCTAATCATGGAAAGCCAATTACACATACATTTCACATAGGAGCACTTGCACTTTAGCACTGGATAGCAGTGGTCAAGTGCCCAGAGTATCAAAAACAGCAAAAACAGAGTCCAGCACAAATCAACAAACCTGGGAAGCAGAGGCAAAAAGTTAGGGGAGACCACACCAAGGATGCCAAGTCTAACTGTAATTAGAGATACTTGGGTGGGTATACCCTTCGGATTCTCTCTTTCCTTCCAACCTTTCGTAAGATTAATGTGGTATATCTGTTTGTTCTTATTTACATGGGGTACTGCTATCCTATACCTAACCGGAGACACCTTACCTGTCACTACATATGGTCCATGCCATTTTGCAATCAGTTTTTTCTCAGAGGAGGGGAGTAAAATGAGTACTTTGCTACCAACTTGCAGTTCTCTTAATTTACTTCCCTGATCGTAATAAGTTTTTTGCTTCATTTGGGTGTTTTCCATCTGTTCATGTGCCTCCACCCACTGGAAGTGTAAACTGTCTTTTATATTTTAGGCGTACTCCAAAAGGTTCCTACCCTCATCTTCTTCCTCTTCCCATTTTCTGCTGCCATATCCAATAGACTTCTAGGAAGTCTTCCAAAAACTAACTCAAAGGACAGTGTCCTGTTGAGGATTGTATATGGGTGCGAATTGCATACAAAACTAGTGATAGTTTTTTTGTCCCAATCCCTACCAGCATCAGAAATGGTCTTTTTGAGTAGTGACTTAATGTATGATTGTATATGAGGATGATATACTGAGGTCCTCAATTGCTTGATACCTAACAGATCACATGTATGTTTCATTAACTTGGACATAAAAGGAGTTCCTTGATCTGTTAATAATACTTTAGGGAAACCCATTCTTGAAAAAAATGCAATCATTGCTTGAGCCACCAGAGTGGTAGTCATGTTTCTCAGTGGAACAGCCTTAGGGTGTCTGGTGACATAGTCAACGAGAACTATTGTGTACCGATAACCACTCGAAGAAGTGACTATGGGACCAACCAAGTCCATACCAACCCTGATAAATGGGGTCTCAATAATGGGTAAGGGACATAAGGGAGCTTTGGGCTGCTTAGGGGGTTGGTAAGTTGACATCTGGGACAAGAGGCACAACATTTCCATGTGTCTGAATATACCCTGGCCAATAGAAACAATGGAGAAGATAAGATTCATTTTTTTCTTGACCATAATGACCTCCTCTGGTTTGACTATGTGCCAAGTGCAAAACTTGGGATCTAAAGGGATTTAGTACTAATAGCTGGATTTGTGTTTTGTCCTGGGTTTTTACATTTCTATACAGCAAACCCATTTTTATGGTAAAGAAGACTCCTACCTTATCCCTTGTTTCTGGAATGACCTGGCTCTACGGGTGGCGTCTTCCCTCTGGCAGGTATGGAAGCTCCCCGAATGAGGATTTCTATGGTGTACTGTGGAGGAGAAGGAAAGAATATGAGATAAACCAGAAATGCCATATCTTTTGTTGTTTTCTCTCTTTGCTCTATGGCTCAACTTTATCTTTTCCTTACCTCCTTCTATAGTATCTCCATAAAAAGGAGCCTCTGATAACCACTGGAATGTTTTCTCTTGGCTGACTACTTTATTCAATAATATCAGGAAGTCGTTGTAATCAGTACCTATTATAAGGTCCTCTATTAAATTGGGTATACCACCAACCATAAGTACTTCTATCGTTCCTCTCCATTCAATTGTCACCTGAACAAGGGGATAGACTCTAGTCTCTCCATGTACACAAGCTTTTGGCATTTTATCTCCCTCTCCCAATTGTTGAGTAGTCCCCCTTTCAGCTTTGATAACGGACTGACGGCACCCGTAATCTATCAGCACCTGGGTGGGCTGACCATTTACTGTCATTTCTAAGACATATCTAGTGCTTTGTACACAGGAACCTCCCTTTCCAGAAGCCGATTTCCGTGGGTTCAGGATTCTGGACCCATCGGGGACAACTCCGGGCTATAAGCCCCACACTGCGCAGTTTTAGTACTCTTTTCCCAGCAGTCGAGGAGGTCTATTACTGTCTAGGAGACCCCTCTGAGGGGTTCTTTCACCCGAAGACTTCTCCGCAGGGAGGAGTGCTCTGTTCCTGCATGGTAGATAGTTCTTAGAATCTATTTTCCGGAGGTATCCACTGGCAAACTCTATAGCATCTGTTATGGAAATATTAGGGTGTTGTCTTATCCAATGTCGAGTCGAACTGGGAAGAGCCTCAAAGTACTGTCCTAATAAGATCTTCTGTACTAACTCCTCCTTGGTAGATTCCTCAGGCTTTAGCCATCGTAATCCTACATCTTGTATTCTGAAATATAATGTCCGGGGGTCATCGTTGTTGCATCTTTTCTCACGTCGGAATTTTACCCTATAATGTTCACTATCAAACCCAATTTTTCCAATATTGTCTTTTTGATCTCATCATAAGGAGTCAGTCCACCCGGATTGGCCGCTTGATATGCAGTTTGTAACTCGTCTGTCAACAAAGGTGCTATATACTGACCCTATCATTCCTTGGGCCAGGTGGCAGAGAGGGCTACCCTCTCAAAATTGGTATAGAAAGAATCATGATCCTCTCCAGTCAGATATTTCTGCACGACCAAGCTTGGCACGTTTGGGTGAACCTTGGAGCCCACAAACATTTCAGTTAACTTCTGTATGGCAGTCTTATTGACTAATTGGTTATTGGCAGTTATTGTCACCTGACTCTTCAGAAATTGTTCCCTATCTTTCTGTGCCATTTTCACTTGTTCCTCGAATACTAACTGTAGATGTTGCTATCCTTCTGCCAACTGGTGTAACAGATCATCCATGGTTGTATCTGTGTTCATGTAGACAGCAGGTAATACCCCGTAGACTTTAGCGAGCACAAATCCCGCTTCTGATACCACTGTTGTGGGGTAGAAAGTAATAATGAAGGTCTACAGGAAGTTTTGCTAGTTAATTTATCTTTATTTCACTTGTCTGAGGTGGTTAACATGTAACTTCATAGTATTTTTTTCTGGTTTCTGTCTCTTTAGGTCATGTCCTGAGTCTTCAACATTCCTGTCTTGCTTCCACGTTGTGGGAAAGCTTTCTCTGGGTCAAGACCTCGATTGGTCCCCCTCGGAATAAAGAAACACATACTGGTCTCAGGTAAGTGTTTCTAATATTGAGTATGGGGGTTGGGCCACCTCCAGGTGATCTGCCTAACATCCCACAAACACCATCCTCCAGTCCACCCGCAGCACAGTACTCCCAAGACCCTGGACTTACAATCAACACACTACAATAGGAGTCCAGTGGGAGCTGGCAGATTAGGTGCAGGTGGGGATGGAGACCATGGTGGGAACCCTAGAGGCAGTCCATGGGGGCCTAAGTCAAAATAAGGACAACTCGGCTGCCATACAAGGCACCTACTCTCTGCTGCATGGCCTCCAGCAGTCCGTGGCTGGCATCGCTGGTGTCATAAAACAGAAGCACAAGCAAGTGCCCACCCAAAGTGTCACCAGCGAGGTTGCAACAGACTGGGGGCAATGCAAAAGTTCTTGGAGTCCATGGAGCTGAAGCAGGACTCCTTTATTGCCAGCATGGGTACCTACTATCAGGACGTTGTTGTTGCATTGCAGACCCTACAGCTCCTCATTGCAGCTGTGCTACCCTATGTGTTCCCACAGATGAGAGCTGCTGTGGACCCAGGACCCACATCTTCCACCCCTGATGTGTGCGTGCCTCCCTCTACTTCAACACCTACAACACCCCTGTCACAAGAGGCACCTCATACATCAGAGGATGAAGATGTGGAAGAAACATCTTTCACTAGGAAAACCGCCTGATAGCACTTCTCTGTGGGACATCCCACTTTCTCCGTTGCTCTGTGCTAAAGATAATGCCAGTGTCCAAATAAATGGCACTATCCTCAATTTGACTCTCCCACTGTTGACCTCTCACATATGTGGACTCAACTTGTGACCAGTCTTCCCTAATGGCAATGTGGTCATCCTCCACACTAAAGCACTCCTCTCCAAAACATGTCCCATTATAGGCTCATCCTCATGAACTCTCTCTGGACATCCAATGGCTTGATACATCTGTTGGGGTTGTTGTCTAGTGAAATGTACATCAGTATATCACATAGTTTTGCACTTGTAAATAAAATCACTAATCACAACCTTTGTATTGTATGTGTGACTGAAGCTGGACCAATATGAACATGTTGCACTGTGTGAAGCAAATACACTGACTACTTGTCAAAGGGATATGTATGGATTGAAGACATAGGTAAAAGCACACAGAGTGAGTGAAACCTAATTGATGAAAATGATATTATGTTGAATATCAAGCATTTGCTGAGGCTCCCAATCATGTAGTGCAACAGGTAGCATGAAGTCATTGTGACAGGTGATGTACCTCACAACACAGGTGGCTAGTTTAAGCACCTGTTCAACATTGATGTGACAACCAAATGTTGCAAATGTGAATCTGTATGGGGCAGGCAAACGTGTGTGAGTAACAAATACCAGAATTAGAGTGAGTGCAATAACGACAGCATTCCACCAATGCATGTACAATGACTTACCAACACAGATCAACTGCATATGAATAAATATTTTGCAATGTGTTTCCATTCAAATCCAGATTGTCACATACATTGCTCAATGATGTTTGTAGATAGTTGATGTGATTCTCTTGCCAACCTAGCAGGTACTTGCCCGTAGGGAATTCACGCAGTCACACATGTTGCCAAATACTGCTAGCACAGCCAAAGGCATGTACCTCACATAACATGTGCAGATGCTAACTCCTAGACAGTAAATCATGATGGAGACTCTAATGTAGGAAATAACAATATTTATTAAAACCATAAATATTTAACTAAAACAACCTAAACTACCAAACCTAGCTATCCTAACCAAACCTACACTTCCTTAAACCAATTTATACCTACAGCTATCTTAACCTAACTTAACCTATACAAGTAATGGCACATGATAAACATCAGCCCCCAACCCCCTTAAAACACATCTGCAGGCAAGGACCACAGGTAGTACAGCTATACTGAAACTAACTAAACAGCTAGTCCTAAACAAATATATATTTTTTGTATGTTTGTATATTTGAGTTTTTTTGTAATTTTTTCTATAAACACATGCCTTAAACATCAACCTTCCACCCACTAAAATATCTCATAAAAACAAATCCCTACAAATGTACCAACCCCTAATGAAAACTACAGTGTACTACAACTGACCTACACTACACTAATGTATCTAAACTGAACTAAAAACCCCAACAATAAAACCTATCTAGAAGGGAAGGGATGGAAGAATCCATTTGGCCTATTCTGCTCCTCATAGTTTCATGACCGACTTGTTTTATTTCCCGGAGCAGGATGAGAATCATATCCATTTTATATTCCAGCTTGGAGACACAGTATTTGAGGTTAGGCAATTCCTTCCACATGTCGTGATCCAAGTCCTTATTCACAAGGGTCCCAGACCTGGAAGAACATGAGAACTATGATGTTCCTGTGCACACACAGAAAGAAAATGTTCTGTGAACCACATATTGACACCCAGCATTGATGTGTAGGACCCTGTAATCCTGGCACAGATCCCTACTGTCATCACTGTGTTTGGACTCATCAGCCCTGTGTGGCCCACACATACACATCGGAAATAGGTAGCACTGTGAGTAACAACAGCCTATCTGTGCATATGAAAAACCTTTGTCAGGTATGAAGTCTCCTGCCATGTTAACCTATGAATGAGCATGCACATATGTTCATAGATCCTGGCACTGTAGACATTTCTCTTTGGTCATACCAGCAAACATGTGGGATCTCAGTGATAGCAATCACAACCTCCTTGAAATTACTTGGACGCAAATGCACATACTGGACACAAACTATACCTTACTGTCCATATACATAGATAGCATATGGACTTAAATTTGGTATGCATTCACTTTGTACATGCCATTGCACACAGCATACAACATTGGGCACCCAATCTTTGCACTACCTGTTTGACATATAGAATGACGCTCACTGGTAGCATCAGGGTCACTGAAGCTTTTCAGCTCTCCAGTGGTGTAAAGCACGGGTCCACCTGCAAGACATAACATGAGACATAGCACTGTGATTATTGGAAGGTGAGCAGTGTGGTCACATATTGCACCTTACACATGACTTTCAAATAGCCATAGAACATTTCTGATTGTACAAGCTCAAATAGTCCATTTGACATGTCTGAATGACGTAAATTGGTAGGTCAGGCTGACCTGTACACATATATGATGAAACATTCATACATGTCTTAGGTATATTGTTGCCTGCTTGCAAATGACCCACTAACCAAAGTATTAGTATAGCTAGCTGAGTGTAATGCCACTCTGCACCCACAACTCACAGAGCACACTCAGTCCCAACCAGCAATACCCCTGCCTTACACTTTTCATCAGATGGACATGAGTATGCTACATACAATATGAGTTAGACATCCTTGTCCCCTTATTTCACAGACATAGGTAGATGTCATTGTTGCATAGTCATAGACACTGAACATACATGTCTTGGCCATCCCCAAACCTCAACATTCTGAAATCAGTTACAGACATGTGTGTGACATATACAGATTTATGACAGCCCACATGTTTGAACCAAGAACAAAGTTAAATACATCATGCCTCATCTACAGTAGAAATGAGTATCTGAAGTGTCTCCAAATAAACCACGTCCCCCAGGACGGCACATGTTGACATATGCCCTGGCAGCAGGCCATGTATTGTAAACATGCACACTTTCTCACATTGCCCACAGCATATTTGTTGCCATGTGCACGGTAGGGCTAACAGAGAACGTGGCCAACAGGTATTTTAGGGACACTCCTCGGTGTTAGCTCATGGCAGCCCAGTATTTTGACAGGTTTGTGTCATGCTTTATCTATGAAATGCCATTTTTGGGGTGGGGGTGAGATGGCATTTATGCCCCAACATATGTGAGCCACTGACACTATGGGCCTTGTTTACAAACCCAAGTGTCACCCTGCACGACAAGACCAACATTTATATGAAGTTTCTGTGGCACAGTGCCAAGCCATGATCCCAAGGCTAGAAGTGCATCATATACAAACAACACCTCAGGAGTAGCATCACAGTGGCACAATGGTAACCTTCCTATGTGTGCTGCTTTCTGCAGCCCACATACAGTAAACTCCACTGATGATTGTGTATGGGGATAAAGGTGTCCCTTCCTGCACATGAATACTTGTCCCTGTCAATTATGTACCCTTGCACCATGACACAAGGGTGCCTGTATTGGTGCTCATCAACAAATTCTGTGCCAGCAAAGGAGAGTAGGGCAGGGATGTGCCATATGTCATAGTTACAGCAGCAGGTTGGTGCAGCAACATGAATTGCAGCCCTGCCCTGGGCCATGACTTAGTAACAGAAGCCCTATGACCAGCACACATCTAAATACAATTACAATCCAAAGCCTCATCCATAAAGCATGCATACTTACCAATAGTCCCACCAACCTTGATCCCAAGGTAGTCCAATAGATTACGTTCCCTGCTAATGATGTCAGCCCAATGATTTTTCAGCTGGTGCAGTGTGCAGTCCACCTCAAAGATTCGCAATATGTGGAAGTGGACCTTCCACCCCTGCAGCTTGTGTGCCTCTGTGTTGTACCCTTGTATGACACGACCTCCCATGGCCACCATGTTTAGAAGATTGTGGGACACCAACCATATGAATCCTCCAAAGTCCTGTGCACCCATGTTCCTGGCCCTTCCCTTCCCAAACATGTCCCACCCCTGACGCACGATTGTCCCAAAAAAAAAAAACACCAAACTACTCCCAACTGTCCCATATAACCATTTTACCCCAAGGATAAACACCTGACAATACACAGTAAGATGCAAAACTAAATACAAATACAAAATAGAATTTAGACATAAGGGATATAGGAAGGACAGCAACCAGCACAACAGAGTCACACAACAGCACCTCTCTCAGCCAGCAGCACAACACCACCTCTTCCAATCACAGACACAAAAGAGTGTGAGTGGAAGAGAAAGTGAAAATAACTTCAAGGTTCCTGGTTTGCAGCATGGATGATCCATTGCATCAGTTCCTGGGTGTACTCAGCACATTTTCAGCCAATGTTTCATTTTTTTAATACATAACAGCAGTGTGTGGGTTTTTCAGGAAGACTGACAAAGCACCATGATGAAATTCTAATGCGTCGGATAGCAAGCGTCAGTTTTTGGCTGACACAATGGCTGAAAAGAGACGCATGTGGTAAATGCATTGATGTTTTTTTACTCAATGACTGAAATATGTGGATTACTGTATGTTCTGATGTGGAATGCATGTAAGGAGTCATAAGGATTTCAGTTTTGTATGTGAATAGGTGTGTTTACCACCTTCATCTCTTTCTATTTGTCTAATGTGTATATTGTGAGTGTACATAGGTGAAAGTACATGCATTACTGGGATCAAATAATGCATATGACACAGCTCCTATGTTTGGTCAACAGCACACATCAGAATGGACGCCCTATTGGCCAACTATGTATTGGTACCGGATTCCATTGCTTAGATGACACCCAGGGATGCAGAGGACTTGCCCTGGAATGTGGTCAGCACACATATATCTATAACAATGCAGGCGGATGTGATCTGTGCTGTGTTCAAGGTGCAGACAGCAGGCTGTCATGGAACATGGGGAAGCTATAGTCACCTGTTCAGGCAAGTGATGGGGTAGGCTGAACACAAGTGTTAGGGATGTGTCAATGGTGCAATTTGATCATGCCCCTCCCCCCCCAGGGCCTCCCATCAGGGGACACACTGCAGGTTCACCTCTGGAGATTGTCTTGGCACCTGGCCCCACATCTTACAAACAGTGTACAGTCCAAATCAGGTGATGATCACTGTAGCATGGATCCACGCTCCCATGCATGGGACGATGCACCCTCTGTTGCTGCCACAGCCAGCATGAGTGTCGTAAACTGCTGCTATGGTATGCGTGTCAGTACATACATATGCAGCACCTTCAGGCATTTGCCAGGACACGGGGGATGAGTAACTGTAAGCAAAGAGCCAAGGTGCACATACACTAGTAATACCACACTGAATTTGGTGGGATAAAGTTGCCCATAAGATGCAATTTCCAAATGGGCTAGCATGCGATGGGGCCCTGACTTGTCCATGTCCCCTGATTTGTGGTGGACATGATTTTGACTCATACTGAGGGTGCAATGTTAACACACCATGCATGCCTTTGCATGACCTCAGATGAACTGATGACAGGAAGGCAACAAACATACAAACTTTACTACACCTTGCATCAAGATGGTGTTACTCGTGCATCACAGTGAGTGTACACATACAATCCATATGTATTTTGACATTGTGACAGGTAATGGGACTCATCTGGACGCAGTCCCAAACTTGTCAGGCCTCCCCAGTGTAGCAGAAACAAGGATGGATCAATCAGTGTGTCCTTGGACCATCTGCTTCAATGTGTCTGGAATCCTCACATTGGCCATGTTGGACTGGGCCATGGATAGTACATGTGCATGGAGGTGGAGAATGAACTGTGATGCCAAATGACAGCAGATCGTGTATGTATGTGAGCCTCTTCTACATCCACATTTTTATGCCGGTCATCCATGTAATCCATGTGTTCTGCCCAGCACTGATGCTCTGGCAATGCCCCTCCAATACACCCATAACAATGAGTGACACTTGTTAGCTTGTTGGGGTGCATTCTGTAGCTCCATAGGTATGAGTCCAAGATGTATGATACAGCTGGACTTTCATGGCCTCACAAATATTGTTGAGAGGTTTGTGCCATCAGCTGGTCCATGGGAGAGGTGACACTAGCGTCATTGGCCTGTGGTGCCTGGGCTCAGATCTGTATGACTTGCCATCCTAGGTGAGGCCACTAGCAGCTTGTATTTGGCTTCCAGGACAGGTTGTCTTATTACTTCCTCCTGGTATTAGTTATGTTGATGTTAGCATTTGCAGGTTTTTCTATTTCTCATTGAAAAAAGTTTGAGTCCTGTCATGACACATTTATCTCTTTCCTAGCAATAATTGGGCTTAAGTCAGATTTTTCCATGTTCGCCTATGGAGCTAAGGCCCTGATTTATACTTTTTGGTGCAAAACTGCACTAACCCAGTTATGCACCAAAAAGTTTAGCACCGGCTTGCCTTATTTCTGAGCACCAGCTGGGCACCATATTAATGGAATGGTGCAAGCCGTTGCAAAGGGTAGGCTAGCTTAAAAAAAATGACGTTAGCCGGTTGGGGCTGGCGGTATGGAAGAAGGGTTTTTGTACCAAAAAATTATGTTAGGCAGGTTAGAGTAAAACAAATTACTCTAGCCAGCCTAGAGTAATTTTTTGACACTAAACCATCCATACCACATGAATCCTGTCTTAAAAAAGACAGGAGTCATGCCCACCACCCCAATGGCCAGCACAGGATACCAGGGTCTCCTGGGCATGGCTATTGCACCCAGGGCATTGTAGGGGGGACCACTTCAGGGCCCCCAACAGCACTTTAAAACAAAAAAACTTACCTGTACTTACCTATACTTACCTGGGATAGGTCCACCATCCTCCGCTGTCCCTCTGCTGTGAGTAGGGGTGTTCCTAGACTTATTCCATGGTATTCCACCATGGAAATGGGCCTACAGGTCACCTAACCCCTGCCCTGTCCTAGCCGCTAAGTAATGGTGCAAAGCAAGCTTTGCATCATTATTTGACACCTCCTCCTCCCCGGGTGTGATTTTTGCACGGGAGGAAAAATAAGGTGCTAGGGCCTTAGAGTAATTTTTTGCCCGGGAACGCCTACCTTGCATCTCATTGACGCAAGGTAGTTTTCCACAGGCAAAAAATGACTTTAACTCCAATATTTTGGCGCTAGACACATCTATGAATATGGAGTTAAGTTTGTGCCATATTTGCTTAAAAAAAAAGGACGCAAATCCGGCACAAACAGTATAAATATGCCCCTAATTTTCTAGATTGTGAATAAACTTTGATGTGCATTGTTCCCCTCTCCAGAACATATCACACATCTTTGGAAATATCCCTATACATGACACCCCATCCCCGGGACACCTAGGGGAGACCTTAGGTGTGAATTGTATGTAAAGTTGATGTGGATTGATAACTTTGATATGTATTTTCTTCAAAAGTGAGTTTGGCACACAGTTAAATTTTGGAGGACAGTATGCAAGGCAGGGCTGACTTAAATGACAGCAGGCAACACAGCAGTGAACACTCCAGTGCAGAAACTCTACTGGGCCTCTGACCTTTCCTGCCCTATTATATACTAGGGACTTATAGGTAGTTTGATTCCCCTTTGTCCTTTCATCTACTAGGGACATAGAGGTAGTTTGATTCCCCCTTGCTCTATTATCTACTAGGGACTCACACAAGCCTATCATTTACAATTGTGATCCTAGCACTTTAACATATTACATTTATTCAGAGGAGTGGCCCTGGGCCTGATTAGCAGACTCAGGGTACGACCAGGGTAATTTACTACCGGTGCCATTCAAAGAAATCTGTGTGAACATGCTAAGAGGTTGACTTTCTCACACTGTGAATGGACAGGTAATTTGTCTACACAATGGTTCTACTTATAGGTGTTGTTTTACATAGGGACAATTAATTTTGTTGTCATACTCTTCTGACATTGGCATTCACACATGTGCCACACACATGACTAGTATGGTACATGGTAGTATGGTACATCAGCAATGTTTCTGCTATTGATGGTTCATTTTGTGCTGGCTTCTCATCTTCCTCATCGTCATCATCTAGTTCCTCCTGCTCCTCATTGTGATTGTGCCATGGGAGAATATGCCCTGCACATGCATTTTGTGATAAGCAGCACACTTGGATTAGTTCAGTTGGCATTGGTAGCGAGCAGAGTAATGGACCCCCAAACTTATCCTGACTCTTGGAGTAGTACTTGTGTTCTCCAGAAGTACCCTCCACAATGTAGCAGGTCCTGTTTGCGACCTGAATGTGACTCTGCTGGGCTTCCATATGTGTATGTTTGTGAAGAGTATTCACCCACAGCTGCAGAATATATCCTTTGTCAGATGAACCGTGATTAGGGGTGGATTATCTGAATGGTCATGCCAGCTAATGGCCCCACATCAGTATAAAAATGATTTTGTGTCCTGGTTGGCTCATACACATTGCCAACAATATGAGGCATGCTATGACATTGTTTGGCATGCATGCAAGATGATCACTGATTTTCCCAACACTGTGCTATGTATACATTTGTCGTCCTCTGTGATACACTTACTATTAGTCATACATGTGAGTGCAAATGACATGGATGTGGTGAGTTGTCACAAGTGAGATAAATCTTTTGGCCATTGAGTTGTCACATATCTCACACTGATCCAATGGCCGTTTATGACTACCAATCACAGACATTAGCATAGAGTTTGTGCCTAATGCATCACATAGTGATATTGATCTCTCTGTTGTTCTTTTGTCCCAACAGTTATTATTTGATTAAGAGTGTTTTCAGTTCAACATGTTTGTTTAATAGCCAATGCAGATATTACACACCACACTTTTCAGAGATCAGTGCTTTGTGTCTTTTACTTAGAGGATGTAGCCAGTGTTCACACTTTACTGACACCTGTTGTGGCCTACTTATGGTTTCCTGGTTGTGGCTGAGGTGTTATTAACCGGGACTGTGACATAAACTCCAAGACATTTGTTAAGTGAAATAATATATTTACATGTTTGGCATTCTCATACCTTCAGTGACATGTGTTCATGAAAACAATTCTGGACTATTTCTGGCATTTCTACGTGCACCTGCATCTGTTTTCTGTATTTCACCATCATGTTGTGGCTCATGCTTCTCTTCCCTGGGGTCCTGTGGTTCTTCATCCCAGGGGACATCTGTCTGCACACATATATTGTGCAGTACTGCAGATGTCAAAATTACTTTGCACACAAAGGGTGGGGAATAAAACAGTCTACTCCGAGAAACATCCAGGCAGTGAAACCAGGCCTTGAGCAGGCCAAAGGTCTGCTCAACTATGTTCTATGTGCGGATGTTGGCATGGGTATGGGCCTTTTCCGGCTTAGTTTGGGGGTTGCCAAATGTTGTTATCACCCACTGCTGGATGCCATATCCTTGGTCAGTTGAAATGTATAACAGAAAAACAGTGTTATTCATTTTGGTTACTTTGTTTGCAACAGTTGTGCCCATGTGTGTTCTGTGTATTGTTTTATCATGCCCTTCTCCCAGTTATGACCACATGATGAGCTAATAATGCCAGTGTAGTGCCATTTACAGGGGCCTGCTCACTCACTGTATGTGAAAATGCAGTACATGAGCAGATACATAATTCAATTCAACATCCTGACTATGATGTTTCTGTAGCCGATTTTTGTGGAGGCTGATTCCCATTGCCCTAGTATACTCACTGTTATCTGTTCATGCTACATGTATCGGGTGACAGAATGTGGATGTGAATCTTTTCTGTAGATCATGCCTAGGTGGGTGGTAACATACCAAACATGCCTGACAAAGATACATGCATGTGACCATGTTCTTCCCCAGATGTTGGTGTTGGCCTGCATTACATTGGTACAGGCATTTGATGTACAATATTGACCAGGGCAGTTGACATGATGGCATCCACAGAGTATGCAGTCACACATCCCAAATGAGTGACACAATGTCACACATGCTGTTTCCCAGTCCATGGTTGTGTGTTACAATGGTGGAACATTGTGTAGATGCGTGACGGCAGTGTGCCCAATTTGTTCACACAGCACATGCACTGTAGATATGTGAGTTGTCCTCTGCAGTCCAGCTACTCAACTTCCTGCAGTGTACACCATCTCAAAGAAGGGGAACTGGTACTCAATAATTGTGGCGTCCTGCTCTTTCTAGCTCCTTCAGACTAGACTTGCATACAAGTTGTCTAGCCAGCACACGTTCACACTTGTATCAGGGGTTGTATGAGTTCTTCCCTGTTTTCAGAATGGTGTTTGTGTGAGTGAAGCAAGTTCCAGCCAAGGCTGCTGCCTTAGAGGCATGGTGAGTGATGTATGTGTCAACAGCATTAGACATCACAAAAGTGAGTTCTTTTGCATAGTATTATACATGTCACATGCCCGTGAGCTATGGTTTGTTAGCTTACACATAGGGGGTAATTATGACCCTGGCGGTGAATGTTAATGTGGCGGTATGACCGTCAACAGGCTGGTGGTACATACCGCCACATTATGAGATTGGTGGGTTGACTGCAGCCAACCTGCCACTTCTCGACTCATACTGCCATGGTAGTATGAGCCACTGGAGATGTGTATCTCAAGCCTGGCGACCAGCATAGTACCGGCGGCAGCATTATGAGCCTGTCTACCACCATGATTTTCGTGGCGTTAGCAACGCCACGAAAACCATGGCCTGTAGGCCCTACCGGTGACAGGGAAAGGCTCCCCCACCCCCCAACACTCACCTGACACCCCCATCAAAACACCCCTCTGATCCTCACACACACACACCACACCCCTCCGATCCTCACAGACACCCCCAGCCCTTTTGATCCTCACACACACACCTCCACCCCCTCTGATCCTCACACACACACACCCCCGATCCTCACAGACACCGCCCACCTCCTCCGATGCTCAGTCACAGACCCAACCCCATACACGCAAACACCTGCAGACACGCACCACGCATACACCCAGTCACTCACACTGGCAAAAACACATTCCTACACACACTGTCATACATGCATTCATACACACATACATCCAGACATGCTCACACGCATTCTTACAAAGATCACCCTGCCATGCAGACACGCACTCACTTCACCATTCTTGCACACATTCACTCACACGCATACAACCACGCAAACAACACCACACACATAGACACATTCATACACTCACTCACACATTCATGCACACACTCAGACACACACACACACAAAAACCCCCACAGTCCCACCCCCTCACCTGTCGGAAGCCTGACTTACCTTGAGCGAGGAGGTCTTCTGGTAGGGAACAGGAAGGGGCGCTGCTACTGCCAGCAGCTTCCCGCCAGCAGAACACCGCCATGCCGTATGAATTGTCATAATACGGCTGGCGGTGTTGTACTGGTGTGTTGCGGTGTTGGTGGTAGAAACACCACCTTACCACCGTTTACCACCATGAACACTGCTGGATTTCCACCCTTCTTGTGGCAGAAGTCCGGCAGTGCTCATAATATGGTGGTTGATGGATGGCAGCCACGGTGGCGGTATTTTGGCGGCGATCACTGTTTTTACCGCCACTGTCAAAATGATGGCCTTAGGCCCTCATTATGAACACAATGGTTAACACCGCACCGCTGGTGGTAACAACCGCCAGTAGACGTGCGGTCCGAACCGCCAAATAATGAGCAAAATGAAACACAGGCATTGTGAAAAGCACTCACCGCAAGCAGATGAGTGCCGACAACGATGGCAGAGCCCACCTACAGGCCAATGGAAAGGCCCTACCCGCCCATCAAATAATGAAGCACTAGACCGCCGTCAGTTCCGGGGCAGGAACCACCGCCATGCAAAGCCAGGCGGAAACTAACCAAATATAAGTAAAAACTCACCGGAGGGCTACACAACACGCCAAAGCAGACATGGAGAGAGAGTTGCAGATCATGCCAGCCCTGCTCCTTGCCATATACCTCCACGACCGAGACCGCAAATGAAGACGATGACGGTAAGTACCGCAACCTACTAAACAAGGGAAGAAAGGGCACAGTTACATAACCACCCACTCCACCCACCCTGCAACGCTCCACAACCCTTCACAGCAGCACAAGCCGTAGACCCCACAGCAAGAGGTACTTACCCGACACAAGGCAAATCCATCCTTCCCAAAGTACATACATGTGCCCCACACCCACAAACAATGAAATGAGAGACCACAGATCCAGAGTGTGCATCAGCCAACACAGGCCAGACATTAACCTTTATTATGCTCATTCAGCAACAGAAGTGCATAGAAGGCCAATGGGCAGTCCATATGGAAAGAAGTCTGATGGGCCACAATGGCCCCAACTTGACTCCCACAAGTGCTATTGTACTCCACCACATAGGGGCAACAATGGGGCATCTAGGCACCCCAGGGAACAGGGGCAGGGGGTAAGGGGGAGGGATTTATGACTGGGGGCTTAGATTTATGTTTGTAAGGTAGAGGGGGTTTGGGTTTGCCCTTGGAAGGTGGGCGAGTAGGCTTGGACCGGGGGGTGGCAGATGGACCTGGTTCAGCACCGGGCTTCTTCCTCTCTGGAGAAGGGGCACAGGAATGGGAAGGGCGGACAGGGGCAGGCTGTGACGTGGAAGGAGTGGAATTGGCAAGGAGGTGAGCATGTTTAGGGATGAGACGGGGTGGGCCAGTGGGTTGGAATAGGTCAACACGGGAGAGGAAAGGGTTCTTAGGTGCAATTGGGGTGGACCTGGATGAAGGCGTGGGAGTGGAGGCAGAGGGAGTGGTCATGACAGGTGTAGGTGTGCGTGACGTGGCTGCAGGTGGCTGGACAGTATGCTGAGGTGTGATGGGTGTGTGATGGGTGTGTGTTTTGGTGCGTTTGAGTGTCTTTGGAGGAGGTGGGGTGGACACAGAGGGACAAGGCAGGCTGACAGTGTAAATGGATGTTGTCTGGGTGTCTGCAAGTCTGGTGAGTGTGCTGCATGTGTTAACTAAAGTTGTTGTGGTGAGTGCAGGTGTGGTGTCTGGGGTGCATGAATGGATGTGTGCTATTGTGGTGAAGGCAGGAACACGGTCAGCAACATTAAATGAGGGTGCAGTGCCTGTGGGTGTGCATGTACAGGGGACACACTTGGGGAAGTGGATGTTGGTGTGTGTGCATGTGTATGTTGACTGTGTGTATGCTTGTGGTGGGAGGTTTGGTGCTTGTGTTTAGAAGTGTGCTTCTTGTGTGTTGAGGTCTATGCCTGCGTGTCAGAATGTGTGCTTTGGACGGGTGAAGGGAGTGGGGTGCTGGAAGGGGTAGAGGTGGTTGGAGGGGGGGATGGAATGACCAGGGACACTAGCTGCCATCCAAGAGGAGGCCAGAGCCTGAAAAGATCTCTGTAGGTCAGACAGGGCACCGTGAATGCTATCCAGATAGGCATTGGTCTGCTGCACCTCTGATGCTAGCCCCTGGATGGCATTGACGATGGTTGTCTGCCCTACAGAGATGGTTCTCAGGAGGTCAATAGGCTCCTCCATGAGGGCAGCTGGGCTGACTGGGGCAGGGGGTGAGGTGCCTGGGGCGAAGGAGATGCCCACCCTTCTGTGTGAGCGGGCACGGGCAACTCGGTGGGGAGCAACTGGGAGGGCAGTGATGGTATGGGGGTGGAGGAAGATTTCACAGTAGGGGTGGGCCCACTAGGGTCTGCCACCGCCTGGGAGCTCCCATTGGAGGAGGTATCGGAGTCACTACCTCCAGTGGTAGGTGCCTCCTCTGTCGTACTCCCCTCGCCCTCCAACCCACTAGTCCCCTTGGCATCGGACGACTCTGCCTCCGAGGATCTGTGGGCCGCTGCCTCCCCACTCACCGGTGCCTCAGTTCCCTCGCCAGATGATGCTGATGTACAGAGAAAACACAAGAGAACAGGGCTGGGGAAACAAAACAAAAGAGACACTTGAAAATAGCTGAATGGAGGATACATTAGTGGTTCACACACACACCCAGAAAACCTTCCACCAGGCAGCACCTACAGCTATACACATGGCTATGCCCCTGACTAGTGGCCAGAACCCTGCTCTACAGCCATTCCCCAACTAACTTAAAGACCTGACGTACTGCAGACTTGACCCAAACACCCCTACTCCCCACGGGGGCCATTATATAGATGGACATCAGTCAGAGTCCCTGCCACTAGACAGCCTAAATAGGAATGCACACACACACACATTCTTCAAGAGGCCAAAATATGGCATATGCATTCACCCCCTTGTGACTGCTGTGCAGCCTTCAAGCGCCCATCCAGGTCTGGGTACGCCACCGCCAGGATGCGTTGCATAAGGGGGTCAGTGCCCGATGGGCATCCCTTCCTCGTTGGAAGGACTTCCCCAGCTGGGCCTCGCAGATCTTCCTCACCCAGCACTCCAGGTCCACCCACCTCTTCCTGCAGTGGGTGCTCCGCCGGATGTACACCTCCAGGGTCCGCACTTGCTTGGCGATGGCATGCCAAAGTGCCCTCTTCTGGTGGGCGCTGACCTATATGGGACACACAGAAAAATAACACTGAGGTCAGACACTGGCCAATCAAATACAGCTGGCTATACGTCGACTATGGGACGGACATTTCAAACAGCCTAACAGCACACACACATGCAGCATGTCAGAACCCTGGACCATACAGTGTCACAGGTGCACACATGTATGCAGCCAACACCCTCCACTACACACATCCATGCCCCCAATCCTCCTACTCACCTGTACCTCTGGCTGACGGAAGAGCTTGGCGTACAGGTGCAGGACCCCGCCCACGAGCTTCTACAATTCCTCATTGGTGAAGGCCAGGGCCCTTTCCCCTGCAACATGTGCCATTTCCATGCTCAGAGGCAGGACACAGCAGTACACTCAGTGGAGTAGCTGCATGCACGGGATCAGGGAGTCAAGTGAAGTTGTGGTGACGAGTTTGCATACACACCGCGGCGGTGTGCACCGTCACCTCAGGCGCCAATCATGATACGCTAAGATTGCCCATTGACAACCATGTTAACCAATGAATTTGCTCACGGCAGTAAACACCGCCTTATTTCGTTAACCGCTAGCGGTATGAGGTCACTTCCACCACGACACTTTGGGATTACAGGGGGCAGACATTTTGGCCTTTACTACAGAGTTATAAAACCCTCATCTGCACAACGCAGGCCCTATTGTCCCCTAAACACCCATAAGTATGTAACATTATACATTAACCCACCTGACTAGTCCTGATATATCATTGTGGTCATGTTGCTGTAATATCACACACACTAAGCATTAACGTCGCCTACAATCATGCCAGCAGTGCAGAATGAAAAACAATGTGTGCTGATGTATGTGTGTTCCTCACACGTGTTTTAAACTCCTCCTAGGTAGAGACCCTTGTTGGGAGAAAGGGCCCCATCGGTGTACAGACCACTTGTTGATTTGTGGACCATAGTGGAGCGTCACATCATTATCAATTACAGACTCACTTGTGCAACTATTGATGAACTTTGTGCATTACTGAATCCAGCACTGACACCGGCAAATCGTAATCAGCATGCCATCCCTACTGAAGTGCAGGTGCTCTCTGCCCTCCATTTCCTGACCACGGGCTCATTTCAAGTGACAGTGGGCATGGGTGCAGGTTTTTCACAGCCAATGTTTAGCATAATACTGTCCAGATTTGTAAGGAAATGCCTCCTTGGCATGGTTGCCCCCTGACTTTTTGCCTTTGCTGATGCTATGTTTACAATTGAAAGTGTGCTGAGGTCTGCTAACCAGGCCCCAGCACCAGTGTTCTTTCCCTAACCTGTACTTTTGTATCCACAATTGGCAGACCCTGGCATCCAGATAAGTCCCTTGTAACTGGTACTTCTAGTACCAAGGGCCCTGATGCCAAGGAAGGTCTCTAAGGGCTGCAGCATGTCTTATGCCACCCTGGAGACCTCTCACTCAGCACAGACACACTGCTTGCCAGCTTGTGTGTGCTAGTGAGGACAAAACGAGGAAGTCGACATGGCACTCCCCTCAGGGTGCCATGCCAGCCTCTCACTGCCTATGCAGTATAGGTAAGACACCCCTCTAGCAGGCCTTACAGCCCTAAGGCAGGGTGCACTATACCATAGGTGAGGGTACCAGTGCATGAGCATGGTACCCCTACAGTGTCTAAACAAAACCTTAGACATTGTAAGTGCAGGGTAGCCATAAGAGTATATGGTCTGGGAGTCTGTCAAACACGAACTCCACAGCACCATAATGGCTACACTGAAAACTGGGAAGTTTGGTATCAAACTTCTCAGCACAATAAATGCACACTGATGCCAGTGTACATTTTATTGTAAAATACACCACAGAGGGCACCTTAGAGGTGCCCCCTGAAACTTAACCGACTATCTGTGTAGGCTGACTAGTTTTAGCAGCCTGCCACAAACCGAGACATGTTGCTGGCCCCATGGGGAGAGTGCCTTTGTCACTCTGAGGCCAGTAACAAAGCCTGCACTGGGTGGAGATGCTAACACCTCTCCCAGGCCGGAATTGTCACACCTGGCGGTGAGCCTCAAAGGCTCACCTCCTTTGTGCCAACCCAGCAGGACACTCCAGCTAGTGGAGTTGCCCGCCCCCTCCGGCCAGGCCCCACTTTTGGCGGCAAGGCCGGAGAAAATAATGAGAATAACAAGGAGGAGTCACTGGCCAGTCAGGACAGCCCCTAAGGTGTCCTGAGCTGAGGTGACTCTAACTTTTAGAAATCCTCCATCTTGCAGATGGAGGATTCCCCCAATAGGGTTAGGATTGTGACCCCCTCCCCTTGGGAGGAGGCACAAAGAGGGTGTACCCACCCTCAGGGCTAGTAGCCATTGGCTACTAACCCCCCAGACCTAAACACGCCCTTAAATTTAGTATTTAAGGGCTACCCTGAACCCTAGAAAATTAGATTCCTGCAACTACAAGAAGAAGGACTGCCCAGCTGAAAACCCCTGCAGCGGAAGACCAGAAGACGACAACTGCCTTGGCTCCAGAAACTCACCGGCCTGTCTCCTGCCTTCCAAAGATCCTGCTCCAGCGACGCCTTCCAAAGGGACCAGCGACCTCGACATCCTCTGAGGACTGCCCCTGCTTCGAAAAGACAAGAAACTCCCGAGGACAGCGGACCTGCTCCAAGAAAAGCTGCAACTTTGTTTCCAGCAACTTTAAAGAACCCTGCAAGCTCCCCGCAAGAAGCGTGAGACTTGCAACACTGCACCCGGCGACCCCGACTCGGCTGGTGGCGATCCAACACCTCAGGAGGGACCCCAGGACTACTCTGATACTGTGAGTACCAAAACCTGTCCCCCCTGAGCCCCCACAGCGCCGCCTGCAGAGGGAATCCCGAGGCTTCCCCTGACCGCGACTCGTTGAACCTAAAGTCCCGACGCCTGGGAGAGACCCTGCACCCGCAGCCCCCAGGACCTGAAGGACCGGACTTTCACTGGAGAAGTGACCCCCAGGAGTCCCTCTCCCTTGCCCAAGTGGAGGTTTCCCCGAGGAATCCCCCCCTTGCCTGCCTGCAGCGCTGAAGAGATCCCGAGATCTCTCATAGACTAACATTGAAAACCCGACGCTTGTTTCTACACTGCACCCGGCCGCCCCCGCGCTGCTGAGGGTGAAATTTCTGTGTGGGCTTGTGTCCCCCCCGGTGCCCTACAAAACCCCCCTGGTCTGCCCTCCGAAGACGCGGGTACTTACCTGCAAGCAGACCGGAACCGGGGCACCCCCTTCTCTCCATTCTAGCCTATGTGTTTTGGGCACCACTTTGAACTCTGCACCTGACCGGCCCTGAGCTGCTAGTGTGGTGACTTTGGGGTTGCTCTGAACCCCCAACGGTGGGCTACCTTGGACCAAGAACTGAACCCTGTAAGTGTCCTACTTACCTGGTAAAACTAACCAAAACTTACCTCCCCCAGGAACTGTGAAAATTGCACTAAGTGTCCACCTTTAAAACAGCTATTTGGGAATAACTTGAAAAGTATACATGCAATTTTTATGATTTGAAGTTCCTAAAGTACTTACCTGCAATACCTTTCAAATGAGATATTACATGTAGAATTTGAACCTGTGGTTCTTAAAATAAACTAAGAAAAGATATTTTTCTATATAAAAACCTATTGGCTGGATTTGTCTCTGAGTGTGTGTACCTCATTTATTGTCTATGTGTATGTACAACAAATGCTTAACACTACTCCGTGGATAAGCCTACTGCTCGACCACACTACCACAAAATAGAGCATTAGTATTATCTATTTTTACCACTATTTTACCTCTAAGGGGAACCCTTGGACTCTGTGCATGCTATTCCTTATTTTGAAATAGCACATACAGAGCCAACTTCCTACATTGGTGGATCAGCGGTGGGGTACAAGACTTTGCATTTGCTGGACTACTCAGCCAATACCTGATCACACGACAAATTCCAAAATTGTCATTAGAAATCGATTTTTGCAATTTGAAAAGTTTTCTAAATTCTTAAAAGACCTGCTAGGGCCTTGTGTTAGATCCTGTTTAGCATTTCTTTTAGAGTTTAAAAGTTTGTTAAAAGTTTGAATTAGATTCTAGAATCAGTTTTAGTTTCTTAAAAAGTATTCCAACTTTTAGAAGCATAATGTCTAGCACAGATGTGAATGTGGTGGAACTCGACACCACACCTTACCTCCATCTACAGATGAGAGAGCTAAGGTCACTCTGTAAACTAAAGAAAATAACAATGGGCCCCAAACCTACCAAAATACAGCTCCAGGAGCTTTTGGCAGAGTTTGAAAAGGCCAACCCCTCTGAGGGTGGCAACTCAGAGGAAGAGGATAGTGACTTGGAGGACAATTCCCCCCTACCAATCCTATCTAGGGAGAACAGGGTCCCTCAAACCCTGACTCCTAAAATAATAGTCAGAGATGCTGGTTCCCTCACAGGAGAGACCAACACCTCTGAAATCACTGAGGATAGCCCCAGTGAAGAGGACATCCAGTTAGCCAGGATGGCCAAAAGATTGGCTTTGGAAAGACAGATCCTAGCCATAGAGAGGGAAAGACAAGAGATGGGCCTAGGACCCATCAATGGTGGCAGCAACATAAATAGGGTCAGAGATTCTCCTGACATGTTGAAAATCCCTAAAGGGATTGTAACTAAATATGAAGATGGTGATGACATCACCAAATGGTTCACCGCTTTTGAGAGGGCTTGTGTAACCAGAAAAGTGAACAAATCTCACTGGGGTGCTCTCCTTTGGGAAATGTTCACAGGAAAGTGTAGGGATAGACTCCTCACACTCTCTGGACAAGATGCAGAATCTTATGACCTCATGAAGGGTACCCTGATTGAGGGCTTTGGATTCTCCACTGAGGAGTACAGGATTAGGTTCAGGGGGGCTCAAAAATCCTCGAGCCAGACCTGGGTTGACTTTGTTGACTACTCAGTGAAAACACTAGATGGTTGGATTCAAGGCAGTGGTGTAAGTAATTATGATGGGCTGTACAATTTATTTGTGAAGGAACACCTGTTAAGTAATTGTTTCAATGATAAACTGCATCAGCATCTGGTAGACCTAGGACCAATTTCTCCCCAAGAATTGGGAAAGAAGGCGGACCATTGGGTCAAGACAAGGGTGTCCAAGACTTCAACAGGGGGTGACCAAAAGAAAGGGGTCACAAAGACTCCCCAGCAGAAGGGTGATGAGACAACCAAAACTAAAAATAGTAAAGAGTCTTCTACAGGCCCCCAAAAACCTGCACAGGAGGGTGGGCCCAGAGCCTCTTCACAAAACAATGGGTACAAGGGTAAAAACTTTGATCCCAAAAAGGCCTGGTGTCATAGCTGTAAACAGCATGGACACCAAACTGGAGACAAGGCCTGTCCCAAGAAAGGTTCCACTCCAAACTCCCATCCAGGTAACACTGGTATGGCTAGTCTCCAAGTGGGATCAACAGTGTGCCCAGAGCAAATCAGGGTCCACACTGAAGCTACTCTAGTTTCTGAGGGTGGGGTGGATTTAGCCACACTAGCTGTCTGGCCGCCTAACATGCAAAAATACAGACAGCAACTCTTAATTAATGGGACTAGAATAGAGGGCCTGAGGGATACAGGTGCCAGTGTCACCATGGTGACAGAGAAACTGGTTTCCCCTGGCCAATACCTGACTGGAAAAACCTACACAGTCACCAACGCTGACAATCAGAGAAAAGTACATCCCATGGCAATGGTTACTTTAGAATGGGGAGGGGTCAATGGCCTGAAACAGGTGGTGGTCTCCTCAAATATCCCAGTGGACTGTCTGCTTGGAAATGACCTGGAGTCCTCAGCATGGGCTGAGGTAGAGCTAAAAACCCATGCAGCAATGCTGGGTATCCCTGAACTGGTGTGTGTGAAAACAAGAGCACAGTGCAAGGCACAGGGTGAAAAAGTAGAGCTGGAGTCTGGAAAAATGGCCCAGCCTACCAAGAGAACAGGAAAGTCAGTTGGGAAACCAACTGCAACACAGCAAAAGAAAGGGAACCTCTCTTCTCCGGAAGAAGTTCTGCCCTCTGAGGGAACTGAGCCTTTGGAGCTTGAACCTTATCAGGTTGAGCTCTTAGGCCCAGGGGGACCCTCAAGGGAAGAGCTGTGTAAGGGACAAGAAACCTGTCCCTCTCTTGAAGGCCTTAGGCAGCAAGCTGCTGAAGAGTCCAAAGGCAAGAAAAATGGAACACATAGGGTCTATTGGGAAGATGGGCTCCTGTACACTGAGGCCAGAGACCCCAAACCTGGTGCCACTAGGAGAGTGGTAGTGCCTCAGCTGTTCAGAGAGTTCATCCTAACATTGGCCCATGACATTCCCCTTGCTGGACATTTGGGACAAACCAAGACGTGGGAGAGGTTAGTCAACCACTTCTACTGGCCCAATATGTCCAACATGGTTAAGGAGTTTTGCCTCTCCTGCCCCACCTGTCAAGCCAGTGGTAAGACAGGTGGGCATCCAAAGGCCCCCCTCATTCCACTTCCAGTGGTGGGGGTGCCCTTTGAAAGAGTGGGTGTGGACATAGTTGGTCCACTGGAACCTCCCACAGCCTCAGGAAATATGTATATCCTGGTAGTAGTGGATCATGCTACCAGGTATCCTGAAGCTATTCCCCTTAGGTCGACTACTGCCCCTGCAGTAGCCAAGGCCCTCATTGGTATCTTTACCAGAGTGGGTTTCCCTAAGGAGGTGGTGTCTGACAGAGGTACCAACTTCATGTCAGCATACCTAAAGCACATGTGGAATGAGTGTGGAGTGACTTATAAATTCACTACACCATACCATCCACAAACTAATGGCTTGGTTGAGAGATTCAACAAGACATTAAAAGGCATGATCATGGGACTCCCAGAAAAGCTCAAAAGGAGATGGGATGTCCTCTTGCCATGTTTGCTTTTCGCTTACAGAGAGGTGCCACAGAAGGGAGTAGGATTCTCACCCTTTGAACTTCTGTTTGGTCATCCTGTAAGGGGACCACTTGCCCTTGTTAAAGAAGGCTGGGAGAGACCTCTCCATGAGCCTAAACAGGACATAGTGGACTATGTACTTGGCCTTCGCTCTAGAATGGCAGAGTACATGGAAAAGGCAACCAAAAACCTTGAGGCCAGCCAACAGCTCCAGAAGTTTTGGTATGACCAAAAGGCTGCACTGGTTGAGTTCCAACCAGGGCAGAAAGTCTGGGTTCTGGAGCCTGTGGCTCCCAGGGCACTCCAGGACAAATGGAGTGGCCCTTACCCAGTACTAGAGAGGAAGAGTCAGGTCACCTACTTGGTGGACCTGGGCACAAGCAGGAGCCCCAAGAGGGTGATCCATGTGAACCGCCTTAAGCTCTTCCATGACAGGGCTGATGTGAATCTGTTGATGGTAACAGATGAGGATCAGGAGGCAGAGAGTGAACCTCTCCCTGATCTTCTGTCATCAGACCCAAAAGATGGCACAGTAGATGGAGTGATCTACTCAGACACCCTCTCTGGCCAACAGCAAGCTGATTGTAGGAGAGTCCTACAACAGTTTCCTGAACTCTTCTCCTTAACCCCTGGTCAGACACACCTGTGTACCCATGATGTGGACACAGGAGACAGCATGCCTGTCAAGAACAAAATCTTTAGACAATCTGACCATGTTAAGGAAAGCATCAAGGTGGAAGTCCACAAGATGCTGGAATTGGGAGTAATTGAGCGCTCTGACAGCCCCTGGGCTAGCCCAGTGGTCTTAGTCCCCAAACCTCACACCAAAGATGGAAAGAAAGAGATGAGGTTTTGTGTGGACTACAGAGGGCTCAATTCTGTCACCAAGACAGATGCCCATCCAATTCCAAGAGCTGATGAGCTCATTGATAAATTAGGTGCTGCCAAATTTCTCAGTACCTTTGACTTGACAGCAGGGTACTGGCAAATAAAAATGGCACCTGGAGCAAAAGAAAAGACAGCATTCTCCACACCTGATGGGCATTATCAGTTTACTGTTATGCCCTTTGGTTTAAAGAATGCCCCTGCCACCTTCCAAAGGTTGGTGAATCAAGTCCTTGCTGGCTTGGAGTCCTTTAGCACAGCTTATCTTGATGATATTGCTGTCTTTAGCTCCACCTGGCAAGATCACCTGGTCCACCTGAAGAAGGTTTTGAAGGCTCTGCAATCTGCAGGCCTCTCTATCAAGGCATCCAAATGCCAGATAGGGCAGGGAACTGTGGTTTACTTGGGACACCTTGTAGGTGGAGGCCAAGTTCAGCCACTCCAACCCAAGATCCAGACTATTCTGGACTGGGTAGCTCCAAAAACCCAGACTCAAGTCAGGGCATTCCTTGGCTTGACTGGGTATTACAGGAGGTTTGTGAAGGGATATGGATCCATTGTGACAGCCCTCACTGAACTCACCTCCAAGAAAATGCCCAAGAAAGTGAACTGGACTGTGGAATGCCAACAGGCCTTTGACACCCTGAAACAGGCAATGTGCTCAGCACCAGTTCTCAAAGCTCCAGATTATTCTAAGCAGTTCATTGTGCAGACTGATGCCTCTGAACATGGGATAGGGGCAGTTTTGTCCCAAACAAATGATGATGGCCTTGACCAGCCTGTTGCTTTCATTAGCAGGAGGTTACTCCCCAGGGAGCAGCGTTGGAGTGCCATTGAGAGGGAGGCCTTTGCTGTGGTTTGGTCCCTGAAGAAGCTGAGACCATACCTCTTTGGGACTCACTTCCTAGTTCAAACTGACCACAGACCTCTCAAATGGCTGATGCAAATGAAAGGTGAAAATCCTAAACTGTTGAGGTGGTCCATCTCCCTACAGGGAATGGACTTTATAGTGGAACACAGACCTGGGACTGCCCATGCCAATGCAGATGGCCTTTCCAGGTTCTTCCACTTAGAAAATGAAGACTCTCTTGGGAAAGGTTAGTCTCATCCTCTTTCGTTTGGGGGGGGGTTGTGTAAGGAAATGCCTCCTTGGCATGGTTGCCCCCTGACTTTTTGCCTTTGCTGATGCTATGTTTACAATTGAAAGTGTGCTGAGGTCTGCTAACCAGGCCCCAGCACCAGTGTTCTTTCCCTAACCTGTACTTTTGTATCCACAATTGGCAGACCCTGGCATCCAGATAAGTCCCTTGTAACTGGTACTTCTAGTACCAAGGGCCCTGATGCCAAGGAAGGTCTCTAAGGGCTGCAGCATGTCTTATGCCACCCTGGAGACCTCTCACTCAGCACAGACACACTGCTTGCCAGCTTGTGTGTGCTAGTGAGGACAAAACGAGGAAGTCGACATGGCACTCCCCTCAGGGTGCCATGCCAGCCTCTCACTGCCTATGCAGTATAGGTAAGACACCCCTCTAGCAGGCCTTACAGCCCTAAGGCAGGGTGCACTATACCATAGGTGAGGGTACCAGTGCATGAGCATGGTACCCCTACAGTGTCTAAACAAAACCTTAGACATTGTAAGTGCAGGGTAGCCATAAGAGTATATGGTCTGGGAGTCTGTCAAACACGAACTCCACAGCACCATAATGGCTACACTGAAAACTGGGAAGTTTGGTATCAAACTTCTCAGCACAATAAATGCACACTGATGCCAGTGTACATTTTATTGTAAAATACACCACAGAGGGCACCTTAGAGGTGCCCCCTGAAACTTAACCGACTATCTGTGTAGGCTGACTAGTTTTAGCAGCCTGCCACAAACCGAGACATGTTGCTGGCCCCATGGGGAGAGTGCCTTTGTCACTCTGAGGCCAGTAACAAAGCCTGCACTGGGTGGAGATGCTAACACCTCTCCCAGGCCGGAATTGTCACACCTGGCGGTGAGCCTCAAAGGCTCACCTCCTTTGTGCCAACCCAGCAGGACACTCCAGCTAGTGGAGTTGCCCGCCCCCTCCGGCCAGGCCCCACTTTTGGCGGCAAGGCCGGAGAAAATAATGAGAATAACAAGGAGGAGTCACTGGCCAGTCAGGACAGCCCCTAAGGTGTCCTGAGCTGAGGTGACTCTAACTTTTAGAAATCCTCCATCTTGCAGATGGAGGATTCCCCCAATAGGGTTAGGATTGTGACCCCCTCCCCTTGGGAGGAGGCACAAAGAGGGTGTACCCACCCTCAGGGCTAGTAGCCATTGGCTACTAACCCCCCAGACCTAAACACGCCCTTAAATTTAGTATTTAAGGGCTACCCTGAACCCTAGAAAATTAGATTCCTGCAACTACAAGAAGAAGGACTGCCCAGCTGAAAACCCCTGCAGCGGAAGACCAGAAGACGACAACTGCCTTGGCTCCAGAAACTCACCGGCCTGTCTCCTGCCTTCCAAAGATCCTGCTCCAGCGACGCCTTCCAAAGGGACCAGCGACCTCGACATCCTCTGAGGACTGCCCCTGCTTCGAAAAGACAAGAAACTCCCGAGGACAGCGGACCTGCTCCAAGAAAAGCTGCAACTTTGTTTCCAGCAACTTTAAAGAACCCTGCAAGCTCCCCGCAAGAAGCGTGAGACTTGCAACACTGCACCCGGCGACCCCGACTCGGCTGGTGGCGATCCAACACCTCAGGAGGGACCCCAGGACTACTCTGATACTGTGAGTACCAAAACCTGTCCCCCCTGAGCCCCCACAGCGCCGCCTGCAGAGGGAATCCCGAGGCTTCCCCTGACCGCGACTCGTTGAACCTAAAGTCCCGACGCCTGGGAGAGACCCTGCACCCGCAGCCCCCAGGACCTGAAGGACCGGACTTTCACTGGAGAAGTGACCCCCAGGAGTCCCTCTCCCTTGCCCAAGTGGAGGTTTCCCCGAGGAATCCCCCCCTTGCCTGCCTGCAGCGCTGAAGAGATCCCGAGATCTCTCATAGACTAACATTGAAAACCCGACGCTTGTTTCTACACTGCACCCGGCCGCCCCCGCGCTGCTGAGGGTGAAATTTCTGTGTGGGCTTGTGTCCCCCCCGGTGCCCTACAAAACCCCCCTGGTCTGCCCTCCGAAGACGCGGGTACTTACCTGCAAGCAGACCGGAACCGGGGCACCCCCTTCTCTCCATTCTAGCCTATGTGTTTTGGGCACCACTTTGAACTCTGCACCTGACCGGCCCTGAGCTGCTGGTGTGGTGACTTTGGGGTTGCTCTGAACCCCCAACGGTGGGCTACCTTGGACCAAGAACTGAACCCTGTAAGTGTCCTACTTACCTGGTAAAACTAACCAAAACTTACCTCCCCCAGGAACTGTGAAAATTGCACTAAGTGTCCACCTTTAAAACAGCTATTTGGGAATAACTTGAAAAGTATACATGCAATTTTTATGATTTGAAGTTCCTAAAGTACTTACCTGCAATACCTTTCAAATGAGATATTACATGTAGAATTTGAACCTGTGGTTCTTAAAATAAACTAAGAAAAGATATTTTTCTATATAAAAACCTATTGGCTGGATTTGTCTCTGAGTGTGTGTACCTCATTTATTGTCTATGTGTATGTACAACAAATGCTTAACACTACTCCGTGGATAAGCCTACTGCTCGACCACACTACCACAAAATAGAGCATTAGTATTATCTATTTTTACCACTATTTTACCTCTAAGGGGAACCCTTGGACTCTGTGCATGCTATTCCTTATTTTGAAATAGCACATACAGAGCCAACTTCCTACATTGGTGGATCAGCGGTGGGGTACAAGACTTTGCATTTGCTGGACTACTCAGCCAATACCTGATCACACGACAAATTCCAAAATTGTCATTAGAAATCGATTTTTGCAATTTGAAAAGTTTTCTAAATTCTTAAAAGACCTGCTAGGGCCTTGTGTTAGATCCTGTTTAGCATTTCTTTTAGAGTTTAAAAGTTTGTTAAAAGTTTGAATTAGATTCTAGAATCAGTTTTAGTTTCTTAAAAAGTATTCCAACTTTTAGAAGCATAATGTCTAGCACAGATGTGAATGTGGTGGAACTCGACACCACACCTTACCTCCATCTACAGATGAGAGAGCTAAGGTCACTCTGTAAACTAAAGAAAATAACAATGGGCCCCAAACCTACCAAAATACAGCTCCAGGAGCTTTTGGCAGAGTTTGAAAAGGCCAACCCCTCTGAGGGTGGCAACTCAGAGGAAGAGGATAGTGACTTGGAGGACAATTCCCCCCTACCAATCCTATCTAGGGAGAACAGGGTCCCTCAAACCCTGACTCCTAAAATAATAGTCAGAGATGCTGGTTCCCTCACAGGAGAGACCAACACCTCTGAAATCACTGAGGATAGCCCCAGTGAAGAGGACATCCAGTTAGCCAGGATGGCCAAAAGATTGGCTTTGGAAAGACAGATCCTAGCCATAGAGAGGGAAAGACAAGAGATGGGCCTAGGACCCATCAATGGTGGCAGCAACATAAATAGGGTCAGAGATTCTCCTGACATGTTGAAAATCCCTAAAGGGATTGTAACTAAATATGAAGATGGTGATGACATCACCAAATGGTTCACCGCTTTTGAGAGGGCTTGTGTAACCAGAAAAGTGAACAAATCTCACTGGGGTGCTCTCCTTTGGGAAATGTTCACAGGAAAGTGTAGGGATAGACTCCTCACACTCTCTGGACAAGATGCAGAATCTTATGACCTCATGAAGGGTACCCTGATTGAGGGCTTTGGATTCTCCACTGAGGAGTACAGGATTAGGTTCAGGGGGGCTCAAAAATCCTCGAGCCAGACCTGGGTTGACTTTGTTGACTACTCAGTGAAAACACTAGATGGTTGGATTCAAGGCAGTGGTGTAAGTAATTATGATGGGCTGTACAATTTATTTGTGAAGGAACACCTGTTAAGTAATTGTTTCAATGATAAACTGCATCAGCATCTGGTAGACCTAGGACCAATTTCTCCCCAAGAATTGGGAAAGAAGGCGGACCATTGGGTCAAGACAAGGGTGTCCAAGACTTCAACAGGGGGTGACCAAAAGAAAGGGGTCACAAAGACTCCCCAGCAGAAGGGTGATGAGACAACCAAAACTAAAAATAGTAAAGAGTCTTCTACAGGCCCCCAAAAACCTGCACAGGAGGGTGGGCCCAGAGCCTCTTCACAAAACAATGGGTACAAGGGTAAAAACTTTGATCCCAAAAAGGCCTGGTGTCATAGCTGTAAACAGCATGGACACCAAACTGGAGACAAGGCCTGTCCCAAGAAAGGTTCCACTCCAAACTCCCATCCAGGTAACACTGGTATGGCTAGTCTCCAAGTGGGATCAACAGTGTGCCCAGAGCAAATCAGGGTCCACACTGAAGCTACTCTAGTTTCTGAGGGTGGGGTGGATTTAGCCACACTAGCTGTCTGGCCGCCTAACATGCAAAAATACAGACAGCAACTCTTAATTAATGGGACTAGAATAGAGGGCCTGAGGGATACAGGTGCCAGTGTCACCATGGTGACAGAGAAACTGGTTTCCCCTGGCCAATACCTGACTGGAAAAACCTACACAGTCACCAACGCTGACAATCAGAGAAAAGTACATCCCATGGCAATGGTTACTTTAGAATGGGGAGGGGTCAATGGCCTGAAACAGGTGGTGGTCTCCTCAAATATCCCAGTGGACTGTCTGCTTGGAAATGACCTGGAGTCCTCAGCATGGGCTGAGGTAGAGCTAAAAACCCATGCAGCAATGCTGGGTATCCCTGAACTGGTGTGTGTGAAAACAAGAGCACAGTGCAAGGCACAGGGTGAAAAAGTAGAGCTGGAGTCTGGAAAAATGGCCCAGCCTACCAAGAGAACAGGAAAGTCAGTTGGGAAACCAACTGCAACACAGCAAAAGAAAGGGAACCTCTCTTCTCCGGAAGAAGTTCTGCCCTCTGAGGGAACTGAGCCTTTGGAGCTTGAACCTTATCAGGTTGAGCTCTTAGGCCCAGGGGGACCCTCAAGGGAAGAGCTGTGTAAGGGACAAGAAACCTGTCCCTCTCTTGAAGGCCTTAGGCAGCAAGCTGCTGAAGAGTCCAAAGGCAAGAAAAATGGAACACATAGGGTCTATTGGGAAGATGGGCTCCTGTACACTGAGGCCAGAGACCCCAAACCTGGTGCCACTAGGAGAGTGGTAGTGCCTCAGCTGTTCAGAGAGTTCATCCTAACATTGGCCCATGACATTCCCCTTGCTGGACATTTGGGACAAACCAAGACGTGGGAGAGGTTAGTCAACCACTTCTACTGGCCCAATATGTCCAACATGGTTAAGGAGTTTTGCCTCTCCTGCCCCACCTGTCAAGCCAGTGGTAAGACAGGTGGGCATCCAAAGGCCCCCCTCATTCCACTTCCAGTGGTGGGGGTGCCCTTTGAAAGAGTGGGTGTGGACATAGTTGGTCCACTGGAACCTCCCACAGCCTCAGGAAATATGTATATCCTGGTAGTAGTGGATCATGCTACCAGGTATCCTGAAGCTATTCCCCTTAGGTCGACTACTGCCCCTGCAGTAGCCAAGGCCCTCATTGGTATCTTTACCAGAGTGGGTTTCCCTAAGGAGGTGGTGTCTGACAGAGGTACCAACTTCATGTCAGCATACCTAAAGCACATGTGGAATGAGTGTGGAGTGACTTATAAATTCACTACACCATACCATCCACAAACTAATGGCTTGGTTGAGAGATTCAACAAGACATTAAAAGGCATGATCATGGGGCTCCCAGAAAAGCTCAAAAGGAGATGGGATGTCCTCTTGCCATGTCTGCTTTTCGCTTACAGAGAGGTGCCACAGAAGGGAGTAGGATTCTCACCCTTTGAACTTCTGTTTGGTCATCCTGTAAGGGGACCACTTGCCCTTGTTAAAGAAGGCTGGGAGAGACCTCTCCATGAGCCTAAACAGGACATAGTGGACTATGTACTTGGCCTTCGCTCTAGAATGGCAGAGTACATGGAAAAGGCAACCAAAAACCTTGAGGCCAGCCAACAGCTCCAGAAGTTTTGGTATGACCAAAAGGCTGCACTGGTTGAGTTCCAACCAGGGCAGAAAGTCTGGGTTCTGGAGCCTGTGGCTCCCAGGGCACTCCAGGACAAATGGAGTGGCCCTTACCCAGTACTAGAGAGGAAGAGTCAGGTCACCTACTTGGTGGACCTGGGCACAAGCAGGAGCCCCAAGAGGGTGATCCATGTGAACCGCCTTAAGCTCTTCCATGACAGGGCTGATGTGAATCTGTTGATGGTAACAGATGAGGATCAGGAGGCAGAGAGTGAACCTCTCCCTGATCTTCTGTCATCAGACCCAAAAGATGGCACAGTAGATGGAGTGATCTACTCAGACACCCTCTCTGGCCAACAGCAAGCTGATTGTAGGAGAGTCCTACAACAGTTTCCTGAACTCTTCTCCTTAACCCCTGGTCAGACACACCTGTGTACCCATGATGTGGACACAGGAGACAGCATGCCTGTCAAGAACAAAATCTTTAGACAATCTGACCATGTTAAGGAAAGCATCAAGGTGGAAGTCCACAAGATGCTGGAATTGGGAGTAATTGAGCGCTCTGACAGCCCCTGGGCTAGCCCAGTGGTCTTAGTCCCCAAACCTCACACCAAAGATGGAAAGAAAGAGATGAGGTTTTGTGTGGACTACAGAGGGCTCAATTCTGTCACCAAGACAGATGCCCATCCAATTCCAAGAGCTGATGAGCTCATTGATAAATTAGGTGCTGCCAAATTTCTCAGTACCTTTGACTTGACAGCAGGGTACTGGCAAATAAAAATGGCACCTGGAGCAAAAGAAAAGACAGCATTCTCCACACCTGATGGGCATTATCAGTTTACTGTTATGCCCTTTGGTTTAAAGAATGCCCCTGCCACCTTCCAAAGGTTGGTGAATCAAGTCCTTGCTGGCTTGGAGTCCTTTAGCACAGCTTATCTTGATGATATTGCTGTCTTTAGCTCCACCTGGCAAGATCACCTGGTCCACCTGAAGAAGGTTTTGAAGGCTCTGCAATCTGCAGGCCTCTCTATCAAGGCATCCAAATGCCAGATAGGGCAGGGAACTGTGGTTTACTTGGGACACCTTGTAGGTGGAGGCCAAGTTCAGCCACTCCAACCCAAGATCCAGACTATTCTGGACTGGGTAGCTCCAAAAACCCAGACTCAAGTCAGGGCATTCCTTGGCTTGACTGGGTATTACAGGAGGTTTGTGAAGGGATATGGATCCATTGTGACAGCCCTCACTGAACTCACCTCCAAGAAAATGCCCAAGAAAGTGAACTGGACTGTGGAATGCCAACAGGCCTTTGACACCCTGAAACAGGCAATGTGCTCAGCACCAGTTCTCAAAGCTCCAGATTATTCTAAGCAGTTCATTGTGCAGACTGATGCCTCTGAACATGGGATAGGGGCAGTTTTGTCCCAAACAAATGATGATGGCCTTGACCAGCCTGTTGCTTTCATTAGCAGGAGGTTACTCCCCAGGGAGCAGCGTTGGAGTGCCATTGAGAGGGAGGCCTTTGCTGTGGTTTGGTCCCTGAAGAAGCTGAGACCATACCTCTTTGGGACTCACTTCCTAGTTCAAACTGACCACAGACCTCTCAAATGGCTGATGCAAATGAAAGGTGAAAATCCTAAACTGTTGAGGTGGTCCATCTCCCTACAGGGAATGGACTTTATAGTGGAACACAGACCTGGGACTGCCCATGCCAATGCAGATGGCCTTTCCAGGTTCTTCCACTTAGAAAATGAAGACTCTCTTGGGAAAGGTTAGTCTCATCCTCTTTCGTTTGGGGGGGGGTTGTGTAAGGAAATGCCTCCTTGGCATGGTTGCCCCCTGACTTTTTGCCTTTGCTGATGCTATGTTTACAATTGAAAGTGTGCTGAGGTCTGCTAACCAGGCCCCAGCACCAGTGTTCTTTCCCTAACCTGTACTTTTGTATCCACAATTGGCAGACCCTGGCATCCAGATAAGTCCCTTGTAACTGGTACTTCTAGTACCAAGGGCCCTGATGCCAAGGAAGGTCTCTAAGGGCTGCAGCATGTCTTATGCCACCCTGGAGACCTCTCACTCAGCACAGACACACTGCTTGCCAGCTTGTGTGTGCTAGTGAGGACAAAACGAGGAAGTCGACATGGCACTCCCCTCAGGGTGCCATGCCAGCCTCTCACTGCCTATGCAGTATAGGTAAGACACCCCTCTAGCAGGCCTTACAGCCCTAAGGCAGGGTGCACTATACCATAGGTGAGGGTACCAGTGCATGAGCATGGTACCCCTACAGTGTCTAAACAAAACCTTAGACATTGTAAGTGCAGGGTAGCCATAAGAGTATATGGTCTGGGAGTCTGTCAAACACGAACTCCACAGCACCATAATGGCTACACTGAAAACTGGGAAGTTTGGTATCAAACTTCTCAGCACAATAAATGCACACTGATGCCAGTGTACATTTTATTGTAAAATACACCACAGAGGGCACCTTAGAGGTGCCCCCTGAAACTTAACCGACTATCTGTGTAGGCTGACTAGTTTTAGCAGCCTGCCACAAACCGAGACATGTTGCTGGCCCCATGGGGAGAGTGCCTTTGTCACTCTGAGGCCAGTAACAAAGCCTGCACTGGGTGGAGATGCTAACACCTCTCCCAGGCCGGAATTGTCACACCTGGCGGTGAGCCTCAAAGGCTCACCTCCTTTGTGCCAACCCAGCAGGACACTCCAGCTAGTGGAGTTGCCCGCCCCCTCCGGCCAGGCCCCACTTTTGGCGGCAAGGCCGGAGAAAATAATGAGAATAACAAGGAGGAGTCACTGGCCAGTCAGGACAGCCCCTAAGGTGTCCTGAGCTGAGGTGACTCTAACTTTTAGAAATCCTCCATCTTGCAGATGGAGGATTCCCCCAATAGGGTTAGGATTGTGACCCCCTCCCCTTGGGAGGAGGCACAAAGAGGGTGTACCCACCCTCAGGGCTAGTAGCCATTGGCTACTAACCCCCCAGACCTAAACACGCCCTTAAATTTAGTATTTAAGGGCTACCCTGAACCCTAGAAAATTAGATTCCTGCAACTACAAGAAGAAGGACTGCCCAGCTGAAAACCCCTGCAGCGGAAGACCAGAAGACGACAACTGCCTTGGCTCCAGAAACTCACCGGCCTGTCTCCTGCCTTCCAAAGATCCTGCTCCAGCGACGCCTTCCAAAGGGACCAGCGACCTCGACATCCTCTGAGGACTGCCCCTGCTTCGAAAAGACAAGAAACTCCCGAGGACAGCGGACCTGCTCCAAGAAAAGCTGCAACTTTGTTTCCAGCAACTTTAAAGAACCCTGCAAGCTCCCCGCAAGAAGCGTGAGACTTGCAACACTGCACCCGGCGACCCCGACTCGGCTGGTGGCGATCCAACACCTCAGGAGGGACCCCAGGACTACTCTGATACTGTGAGTACCAAAACCTGTCCCCCCTGAGCCCCCACAGCGCCGCCTGCAGAGGGAATCCCGAGGCTTCCCCTGACCGCGACTCGTTGAACCTAAAGTCCCGACGCCTGGGAGAGACCCTGCACCCGCAGCCCCCAGGACCTGAAGGACCGGACTTTCACTGGAGAAGTGACCCCCAGGAGTCCCTCTCCCTTGCCCAAGTGGAGGTTTCCCCGAGGAATCCCCCCCTTGCCTGCCTGCAGCGCTGAAGAGATCCCGAGATCTCTCATAGACTAACATTGAAAACCCGACGCTTGTTTCTACACTGCACCCGGCCGCCCCCGCGCTGCTGAGGGTGAAATTTCTGTGTGGGCTTGTGTCCCCCCCGGTGCCCTACAAAACCCCCCTGGTCTGCCCTCCGAAGACGCGGGTACTTACCTGCAAGCAGACCGGAACCGGGGCACCCCCTTCTCTCCATTCTAGCCTATGTGTTTTGGGCACCACTTTGAACTCTGCACCTGACCGGCCCTGAGCTGCTGGTGTGGTGACTTTGGGGTTGCTCTGAACCCCCAACGGTGGGCTACCTTGGACCAAGAACTGAACCCTGTAAGTGTCCTACTTACCTGGTAAAACTAACCAAAACTTACCTCCCCCAGGAACTGTGAAAATTGCACTAAGTGTCCACCTTTAAAACAGCTATTTGGGAATAACTTGAAAAGTATACATGCAATTTTTATGATTTGAAGTTCCTAAAGTACTTACCTGCAATACCTTTCGAATGAGATATTACATGTAGAATTTGAACCTGTGGTTCTTAAAATAAACTAAGAAAAGATATTTTTCTATATAAAAACCTATTGGCTGGATTTGTCTCTGAGTGTGTGTACCTCATTTATTGTCTATGTGTATGTACAACAAATGCTTAACACTACTCCGTGGATAAGCCTACTGCTCGACCACACTACCACAAAATAGAGCATTAGTATTATCTATTTTTACCACTATTTTACCTCTAAGGGGAACCCTTGGACTCTGTGCATGCTATTCCTTATTTTGAAATAGCACATACAGAGCCAACTTCCTACAAGATTCCTGAATGTATTTGTATGACACCTACAGTCCTATGTGAGGTTTCCCCAAAGTGCTGACCTCCCTGCCATCAAGTAGGACTTCTATGCCTTTGCCAACATACCCCATGTGATAGGTGCCATCGATGGCACCCACATAGCTATCATACCCCCAAGAGTCAGTGAATAGGTGTACAGAAACAGGGAGAAATTTCATTCCATGAACATTCAATTGGTGTGTACTGCAGACCAATACATCTCATGTGCGAATGCCATGTTCCCTGGGTCAGCCCATGATTCCTTTGTACTGAGGAACAGTAGTGTGCCACACAAGATGGAACAACTACAAGAGGACAGAGGGTGGATTATAGGCAAGTGTTTCTGACACTTACCTGGCTGTCTGCCTCTGAGGGTTGTCAATGAAAGTCCTGTTTCACACCTTTTTCTAGGTGATTTTGGCTATCCCAACTTGCGTTGGCTTCTGACACCAGTGAAGAATCCTGGAACAGATGCAGAGAGGAATTACAATGAGGCCCATGGACGGACTAGGAGGGTGATAGAGCGCACAATAGGTCTCCTGAAGGCTAGATTTCGTTGCCTACATATCTCTGGCGGTTCCCTGGCCAGTGGGCCTGAAAAGGTGTGTAGAATAGTGGTGGCCTGCTGCATGCTGCACAACGTGGCTGTGAGAAATTCTATCCCCCTCTTGGAGGAGGAAGGTGCTGTATATCCAGACCAGCTTCCTCCGAGAGGGGATGAGAGTGATGGTGATGAGGAGGAGGGGGAAAATGTAAATAACAGGACCCCACTGATACAACTCTGCTTCCAATAACTTTGTGGGACAATTGGATGAGATTGCTGTCTGTGCATCATACTGTCAGTGTGCCTTGTCATCTGGGGGGTGTTGGGTCAATACTCATTGCCACTGTGACCAGGTCTGAATAGGACAGATTACAATATAGTATAAGAGTTCAACACATCTGTAGGCACAACAACATGTAAGGTGTGTGGTGCATTTCCTGCTACTCATATAACAATAAAAGAGTTCTCATACAGTTGCATCCATACTTCACTTTGTTTAAACTTACTGACATGGGACATTATCACAGGTGAAAAGGTGTTTTATTTGGTGCAAGGATTATATTGTGCAGATTACAGTGATGGGAGTGGGCTACTGGTGCTTGTACAATATGGCAACATGGTCGCAGCATTGTTGGCAGTAGTGGTAGGTCCATCAATGTTTACAAGAGTTTGTTGTATTTTTCACACAGTTTGGTGGTTGATTCAGTGGGACACTTGGAGGACAGTTCTTGCCAGAGTGACTTCTTTGAGGGGGCCTTGTTCTTGGCAGGTGTTCCTGCACCATATCTCGGCCTGAGGGTCCGTTTGGGCGCCTGCTGTTGGCCGGTACAGGGTGAGATGCATGTCCCCTGTGTGTCCTGAGAGGGTGGTACATGTGCAGTTGCTGCTGATGCTGTTGTTGTCCGGTCTGTATCCTGGCCAGTACTAGGGGCTTCCTGGTCTGTATGGGCCTTAGGCTGTGTTGGGACAAGGTGCAGCACTGCACCTGCTATGCTGGCCATTATGGCAGTGTGCAGTTTCCACTGCTCCATGGCCTCTTGGTGGTGTGCTAGCTGCATCCTTTGCCTCTGCTCCAGGGTGGATACTATCTAGGCCAATCTGTCCTGGGTATGGTGTGATGCTCCCAGGACCTCAGAGATCACGTATGAGCTGCAGCATCCTTCCTGTGGCCTCCCCCTGGGCCACTGATGCCCTTCCACTGAGCCTAGCCCCCTGTCCCTGTTTCCCCTGCACAGGTCTGGTGGTATCACTTGTGCTGGGGCCATCGTCTTCCTGTCTGTTGGTAGGGGGGGACTGTGGCCGCTGTACTTGTGTTACACTAGTCTGTGGCCTGGATACACAGGTGTGGGGACGGTTACCCTGGGCTGATGTTGTTGGCTGGGTGGTAGGGGTGTCAGTGGTATCCTGGGTGAGCCTGCTGGATGGTGACAGTCCAGGACTGTGTGAGGGTCCAGGGTGATGGTCAGTGTCCAGGGTTCCATCCCCAGTGTGCTGGGAGGTGCCTCTGTCTCCCTGTGGGCACTGCCCCTCCTTGTCCTGTCCGTCAGGGTGGCATAGGTGGTTGTGCCTGTTGGGAGGAATGGACACGTCTGTTACATTAGCATGATCGGATGGGGTACACAGGACTGGACAGGTTTGTGCAGGTTTCACGCTTTGGGGCCATGCAGGTTGCTTTTGTGAGGTTAGCATTGCTTTTTTGCTTAGGATGTGGAGGTGCATTGTGTGTGCTGTAGGCCATTGTGATTCCTTGCAGGGGTGGGTGGCTGTGCACAAGGGGAGGGATGTGGGCCTGTTAGTGGGTTTGTGGGCATGCAGGGTGAGCGGATGTAGTGATTGTAGCCGGGGTGGGGTTGTGGTCCTGGTGGTAGTTGGAGGGGTGAAGTGGTGCATGCATTCCAGGTATGATGGACATGGGGTAATTGTAGATGACTTACCGGAATCCATTCCTCCAGTGAGTCCAGTGAGTCCCTCATGGTGCAGGATGGCTAGTGTCCTTTCATCCCAGTTGTGTAGTCGGTGGTGTTGGTGAAGGTCCTCCCCCAGTCTTCTGGACTGCAATGTGGTGCCTGGATGCCATGGACCTGACCTTCCCGCACAGGTCATTCCATCTCTTGCGGATGTCGTCCCTGGTGCGTGGATGGTGTCCCACTGCATTGACCTTGTTCACTATTGTCGGCCATAGCTCCATCTTCCTGGCGATGGGTGTGTGCTTGACCTGTGCCCCGAATAATTGTGGCTCGACCTTCAGGATTGTGTCCACCATGGTCCTTAGCTCCCTTTCTGTGAAGCATGGGTGTTTGGGGGGTGCCATGGTGAGTGTTGTGAATGGTGTCTTGTGTGGATCTAGGTGAGGGTGCTCTTTTGTGGTTGGGTGTATATATCGTGGATTGCGGCTTTCAGTATCTGCTTCTGGAGTTCTCTGTATTAGTTGGCCTAATGTCATTGCACAGGATTGTGGGGTGTGTCTGTGAGTGTTTTGTAGTGTTGTGGATGTGTGTGAGGTGTGTTAGTTTCAAACTTACCAATGTATGCATTTCTTGCTGTTGGGTCCACCTGCCACCCATGGCAGTCTGTACCGCCATGGTCGTTCAGCTTCCACTAGTCGCCGCAGTGATTTGTGCTTCATTATTTGGAGGGCAGGTGTTTGTGTGCTCGACGGTGGCGGGGTAGAAGGTCAAGCATTTCCGCCGACAAGGTCCTCGCGGTGACAGGTGGAAGGGAGATTTTTGTTGGTTTCTGATTTTTGCATCATTATATGGCTGGTTTCTGTTCACCGCCAATGGCGGTCTTCTGTTCTCCGTCGCCATGGCGGTCGACGGTGTTTACCGCCGTGTTCATAATGGGAGCCTTAGTCCCTAATGTGTGAGCCAGAACTCAGGTGATGGCCCATGTGTGTTACATGTGAACACACCTAGTTCACGTGGTATGCCTCCCTTCCACACAGGGATGTTGGGCAGATTTTCTGTCTGCCATGCATGGCTGTGTGCCTTTACATCATGCACCATGTGCAAAACTGGCTTGAAATGTCTTCACACATCTTTCAGGGTGCATTGTGTTGCATTTTTTAACTGAGGCATGGTGCATGTATGTGGAATAGCCCTCATCCTGCAAGCCCTACATGTGCAGTCAGATATTGACCTGTGTATTGTGTCCCCATATCCATTTGTTGTTGTTTTTGTTGGGTAGTTGCTGTTTGCTCACCTACAAGTAGGCTATTTCCATATTGTCTAACCTGGAAGCGTTGGTTGATGATGGAATGCTGGAACATGAAGGCATCATGTACACTGCCACGGTATTTAGCCACCACATTTAGGATCAACCCACGATGGTCAATGGTGGCCTGTGTTTTGATGCAATAGGTATGTTTCCTATTGCAATATAGATGGGCAGTAGCTCCAGAAGGTATTAGTTGCACCTGTGTGCCGTCCATGGCACCCAGCACATGAGGAAAGCCAGCAATGGCATAGAGACCTTGCTTAATTTCCTGCTGCAATTGCTGGGTGTTAGGGAAGTGAATGTGGCGGGGTGTGAGCCGAATGATATCATGCAGGACAGAGTGGAGGAATGCTGAGAAGGATGGCTGCGAAGCTCCTGCCCCTCGTGCTACAGTGGTCTGGAAGTAGCCCAAAGCCAGCATATGTAGCACTGCCAGGAACTTGGTCTTTAGTGGAATATTGGTGACTCTGTCAACCATTGACTGCAGTCTGGGTGCAATGAGGTGGAGTAACTGGACGATTGACACCCTCCTCAGATAGTATTATGTGATTAGCTCTTCGTCCCTAGTCTAATCAGTGAGATGCATTGCCGATATATGCGCTCCCTTGTCCTCCGCTGCCTACATGGTGCATGTGGTGGTCATTGTGGTGGTGATGGTAGTGGTTGCAGGTGGTCTTTTTGGTGCTCCAAGCTAAAGTAGGAGTAGATCCATGTTGTCCTAGAGCTTGCAAGAGTCCTCCTCATGTACCAGTGGCAATGCGTAATTTTAACACCTGGTCTGACCAGGCGTTCATTTTTTGACACTTTGCAACCTTTGCACCACTTTTCCAAAGTGTGCATCATTTTTCAAAAAGCTTGTAGATACAGCTGTGGCAGTCTTGCATCATTTCATTTTCAAAGGGAGAACACTTACTTTACATATCATTGTCATTATCTGATGCTTCCAGATCCAACGCTGATGAAAAGTGACTCTCAAGTCGTCTAATATCACTTTGTAGATATAGGGTTATTCTTGCACCATCGCTGTATCAACTAAATGGCATAGAAGTGGCGCAAGCTTCTGTAAATGAGGCCCTCAATTTCAGGTGTGAGTGCACACTATTGGTCTGGAAGCTAAAAACACTACTCATATGAAAACTGCTTGCCAAGAGAGCAGAAGCAAGTCGAACAGTTTTGCTGCTGTAAGTAACATGAGCTGAGCTCTCCTTCATAACAAGATGCATTTATGCAACCTTTTGTGTAAATTATTAACAACGTTTCCCATAATCTTCACCAAAATACTCACTGATAATAACCAGACAAAAATTCAGAAACCTTCCTGCCCTCATATTCCAAAAAGGCAGGACTCATAGAAGGACATCTGATATACAAACCTAAAGCTGCTGAAGGAGAAAGGGAGTGCATGGTGTCACCAGTGCCAAGTAGCATACAGGATTAGAGAGTGCCTCTCATGCCCTGATCCTGCCTCCCCCATGTGCAGCAAAGTGGTGTTAACTGCATGCAAGAGCTGTGATGCCTAGTGGGTGGTTTCTTGGCCACTGAATAAGACTACATTCATAGTGAATAAGCACATTGTGCAGGGAAAAAATGCTGTCACTCATTCTGCCGGGGAGCCAATGACAGAAGTAGGCTGGCCCACTTTCAGATGTTATAGGACCTGGTGGGTGTAAATAAAACATGAATGATACTTGAACAGATCAACCGAAGAGGAGCGCTGGTTGGAAGCTCCTCTATGTAAATTATATATATATTTTTTAAATCTATATTTTGGTAAGACAGCAAAAGCAAAAGATAACTTGAAGGCCAGACTTAACAAGTTAAAAAAGGCAAACAACCTTTAAAACACAATCTTTACCATACAATGTCTGGCCAAGCAGCATTTTATCACTCAGATAAGTACCACACAGATAAGTATTTGTACCCTTACCACATTTGCGTTTCCACATAGATGGTTTGTTTAAAATAACACAATTTAAAATTGGTTAGGTGCGGGTAGTTGTGAAGGAAGGTAAGGGTAGTTTTAGGTTTTAAGATGATTAATGGTCAAGGAAGATAGGGGTAATTTTATAATTATTAGATGGGTAGAGGTACAGGAAGATAAGGGTAATTTTAGGCTGTAGGGTTGGGAATTGGTAAAGGGAGGTAAGGGTACTTTTATGATTTAAGATTGAACAGCTGTAAAGGAAGCTAAGGGTACTTTTAGGATTTAGGGGTGTGTAATGGTACAGGGAGGTAAAGATAATTTCAGGGTTTAGGTGTAGGTAGTGGGAAGGAGAGACAAGGGTAATTTTAGGATTTATGAGTGAATAGTGCCTGGATACCATCACAGATGACAAGTTGTGCTCTACAAATCTACTGATTGATTGATTGTGGTAAAGGGAGGTTAGAAGTAAATTAAAAACATATATGTCATTTTCAGTGGGAAAATATGTTAAACTGTCTGCTATGCCATCTATTATTTATGTAGTCTTCCTTTTGAAATGTAACACTTGAAGCTTGCAGTTTTCTATAGTAAAACATGTTCTGTTCAAAATGCTCTAATTTTTTTGTTTTTATATTTCTTTGTTCAGTTTTCACAGAGAAAAACAAACAGTATAATATATGCCCCAAACTGACAAGTTCATGTGAGCAAAACATAGAGCAATCATTGTGTAGGTGTTCCGAAGGCTTGGGCCGGAACATGACACCAACACAGCAATCAGAATATTTTCCTTTTCATTGGTCTCAACAGCATCAAAAGCCAAACACATTAACTTGTGGCTCAAGTCTGCTCCACCCTCCATTAGCTATGTACCTCCCACTTTTCCTCCCCCTCCCTCTTCTGTCACTTCTCTTCAAGGACCTCAGATCTTCTCAAATCTGCGTGGGCATCCTCTCAACTGGTACATTAGATTTGCTGCCCCCATACACCAATCCATGCCTTCCTCCCACTCCCATATTGAATGCAGAGTTACTACCCCTCAGTACTTCAGTATATCTCTACAAGCCACAATCAGAGCCAGGTTGCAAAATTATCAGGCATAGCGGAACAGGGTTTATTCTCCCCAGATGCCTAGTGAGACCGGTTGGCGTGTCAGCCTCACTTCATAGCCCATAACTTATGATATCCTATCACCCACCCATTTCCAGTAGGCCCCAATTTTCAGGCATACCCACAATGTATGCATCAGGGTGCCTTTCATTCCTCAGCCACTCAGGCATTGTCTGTTGCTCAAGCCATACAAAACACCTGGGTCCCAGTGTAGTTGTATGTTGGATTTCAATTGGATCAACCTGAACCCCACCCGAACTGCAACTTTTGTTGGATACCCACATGCCTGTCCCCAGTCATCATCCTCCAGTCTGCTCAGATCCCTTTCCCATCTCTCTTTCAAAGGTTCAAGTGATGGAAGGCTGTTACTCCAGGTCATCGAGTAGGGTTGAGACACTGCATGCAATGTTAGGGTGGTATACAGCACCCAGTATTCTGGCGGAGACTCCTCTTCTACCTCCCACAGAGGGCCTCACACTTCCTCAATATGGATGCATTTGTTGGTAGCTCAGAAATTGACTCCCTAACAATTTATATTCAGCTTGCAATTCAATAAACGGAATCACTGCTCCTTCCTTTCATATGTCACCTAGTTTGGAGATCCTTAAGAGGTCCCATTTCTTATGACCCTCTTTCTCACGCAGAGCACAGAGGAAGTCTGAGTCCCAAAGTGAGGTCTCCATTGTCAATCTGTCTCGCCACACCAGTGTACGCGTTGCCCTCTTCCATGTGTTGACCATCTTCCATGGGGAAGGGGATGTAGGTAGCACTCTCCCATTGTAGAGTCAAATGAGATATCTCTCCGGGACCACGCAGTACAGTCCACCCTCAAGGAGGATTTCTGTTAGGACAAAAAAGCCCAGTCATTAACAGTCAACAGCTGTGAGGGCTAATATTATAGCTGAAGATTCGAGGGGTAATGCCCCTCCCTGTCTAGTGTTTTGTCAGCAGCGAGAGGGCAATTCTTTGTATCCACCCCGTCCCAATGCAGCACCCTTGTGAAACTATCCACCCTGTGAAAGTAGATATCTGGGACTGGGAAAGGAGTATTTTTAAGAATGTACCAACAATTTTGAAAATAGATCAGTTTATAAAGGGCTGCTTGGCCTGGGAGCGATAGCAGAAGCTTCCACTGTCTCTCCACATCACTGCGATAGGCCTCTAGGATTTTCATCAGGTTTTCCTGGAGATACAAGTCCCGGTCTGGCATCACAAGAATACCCAAGGATTGGAACACCCGGGTCACCCACTGGAATGGGCAATCCTGAGCCCAGTTCAGGTCTCCCACTCCAACAGAGATGACCACTGACTTATAACAGCTAATGCAGAATTCTTTATAAGTCCAGAAAATCTCCAGGATGCACAGAATTCTCAGCACAGAAAGTGGGGAGTCCACCAGATAGAGAAGGATATCATCAGCAAATAGTGGGACAATATCCTCCCATCCCAAGTTCCATCAGAGACGTCAATCCAGATCCACAATGCCAGGGGTTCAAGAGCCACTGCAAAAAGTTGGGGTGAGAGCAGGCAGCCCTGATAGACCTGGCAGCCCTGGGCAGTCCTAAGCTCTCTGAGAGGACCCAGTTGACCCAGACTCTTGGCACATGATCGTTATATAGTAAGCCAACCCAGGATAAGAAATACGGTTTAAAGACCGCATTGCCATCATATAAGTCCGCTACAGGGAGTCAAAGACCTACTCGGCGTCCAAGGCCAGAAGGACCCCAGTCTTGCAAAGTGCCCTACTGTACGCCAAGCAGCCCATCAATCTCTGCAGATTATGCCTTGTGGCCCTGAATGGCATAAATCCGGATTGGTCTGGGTGAACAAATGAATCAATCACCTGTATGAGATGGTCTGAAAGAATCTTATCCAGGACTTTTGTTTCAATGTTACTCAACAAGTTTGGCCTATAAGAGGCAGAATCATCTGTGGGTTTCCTGTCATTATGGATCAGGACAATCGTGGTTTCATGAAGGTCGCTCGCCAGGGTACTCCCCTCCCTGGACATTTTAAACATAGAGAGCATTGGCTTTACCACTTTGGATGTGGCACTTAAAAAAAATTCTGTGGGGAAGCCGTTAGGGCTGGAGGTTTTACTGTTGTTCAATTGGGAGATAGCAGCAGCCACCTCACCCTCAGTGATCTCTCTGTCCAGCACCTCAAACTGGTCAGGGTCTATATGGTGGGACGGAAGGTCCACAACAAAGGCTTCCAAGTCTCCCTGACCAGATGTGGTCAAAGCCAGATATAGTTGATGCAAAAATGTCGCAAACCCCCAAGTAAAGTCCTGGGGAGTCTCTCTCAGCCCCATCTCTTATGTTCTAATCCCTCAAAACCACTGGTGCCCCTTTCCTTTCTTGGCAGCCATGCAAGGAGTTTGCCAGCCTTATTGCACACCTTCTATGACCTGCCCTGAGTGGTTTGGAACTGGACTCTTGCTTCTTGACAAAACACAGACATATAATCCCACCTCATGTTTCTACCCCTTGGGCCCGGTCTTTAGTTGGGGCTGCTGCTTCTCATTGCAGCAATTTATCAAGACTCCAACACTCCTCATCTCTAGCCAGTCTCACACCCACCTTCTGTGAAATTAGCTGACCTCACAAGAGTGGCTAAAAGGCCTTCTACAGATTGGCTGGCAACTGGACTGAGTCCTCCTTTTCTGTGAAATATGTAACAGTGGCCATAGTTACCAGCTGTTTGGTTTCCGTGTCTTTTAATTCCCAGGCATCCAGTCCCCATGATACAGTGTGTAACTCAGCATGCTCATGTGGACCATGGTGAGTAGGGGGGAGTGGTCAGAAATGCCCCATGGAGGAAGATAGTGCTGGAAAATCTACTCATCTGGTATGTGGGCACCAAGAAATAATCCAGTTGGCACATGGCTTCCAGGGAGGTGGCTGCATATGAGTATTGATGTCTCACAGGGTGTATTGCTTGCCAAAGGTCAACCAAGCCCCTGGCCTCCACAAAGGTGGCCAGTTGCGCATCAGGCACTCAGTCAATATCTCCCTATAGAGTCAAATTGAAGTTGCCGCCAATAATAGTGCATCTGGAGCACTTGTCAGCTAGGACCCCATGTGTTCCAGGTCTATGGATTGTAAGCCTGGGGAAAGTACCCAAGAATCACGTCCTCCCTGTGGCACCAGCTGTGGATTGTGGCCAGCACCCATTCATTTCAAAGCAGGTGTGGATTACTTCTGGCAGCAGGGATCGGCAGACCAAGATTCCCACCCCTTGGATCCTCCCATAAAACCTGCATGTGTCAGAACTGTGTATCTGCCTCTACCCAAACATCCACAATTACTACCCAGCAGATGAGTTTCCTGCAATATAAGTATGTTGGGGTCATGTTGGAGCAAGTATCTCCTCACCACCCCTTGCTTGACTTTGTCCCCCAGGTCATTGATATTCCAGGAGAGAATATTGAGTGTCAAACCTTGGCTCGAGCTATCTGTCTTGTTACACCCAATTGAGCCCTTGACTCTCTGCTGCGTCTTCCTGTCCTACCCCCTCAGAACCCATCTTGTCTTGTCCAGGTCGTGGAACAACAATGCTCCTTATACAAAATTACCCCCTTCCCTTCATGTTGTGCTGCAGGAAAAACAATTATGGCAGCACCTTCCTGTACTTATTCTTGGGTGCAGTAATGGTGCTCATACACTAATAAACGTATCTGTTGCCAAATATGTCTACTGGGATAGGAATACACCTACACCAGTAAATATTACCTCAAAAAAGCAACTTGTGGAGCACACAAAAATACAAATTCTTAGCTGTCCATTATGATGGATTCAAAGATCTACAAGCAGTAACAATGATATTTAAAATTACATTAAATATCCAAATACAACAGAAACAAGTGTTATGCAAATAATACAACTAGTATGTGGCAAGTGCAAATAAAACTTATTTAATTAACATAATTATATTAATTTCGAAATGCAACCCATGTCAACCATAATCCAACAATGTTGAGATATGTTGGTATAAAAACCAACCTATTTAAACAAATGAGTCAACAATGGGTCCGTCTAACTATCATTACACTTGTATTTACAGAGTTCAGCCAATTGAACAAATGAATCAAAAATGAGTCTATCCAAGAACAACCTTGCTTGTATTTGCAGGATTCAGCCATCTATGAACTTCGTTGAAATGCCATCAAATCTTTTGGCAAAGGTGTAAATTTGTCAATTTTTGTAATCTCTATTGTCCCTCTTTATTTTGACCATTTTATTGGTCTTAATGTATAACTGATGTTTTTCTACAACATCTTTCAATATTTTATCATTTTTTTCCTTCACTTCCGGTAAATTAAGATTTTGTATCTCTGATTCTAAGTCCTGTATTTCCTTAAGTAAATTTTCTCTCTTTTGTTCAGCATGTTGTATCAGTATCAGCATCAGCATCATTCCTTTTGATGCCTCAAATAGTAATTGTTCCCACTCTAACATATGTCTAGGTGATAAATCATCAAATGAGGGGAATATTACTATTCTAAGCTCACGTGGTACTTTCCTATCAGTAATATATTTTTTCAAGACTGTTGCATCCCACCAATGGGACAATTCTTGTTTACGTAGTTTTTCTGGTCAAATGTATTTTTTTTTCATCCCGTCTGACTAATTAGGTCCTAATAATACCCTAGAACCTACTTCTGACTGCTGAGTGAACATTTCTAAAAATAATCTATCTCTGTCATCACCAAATGAATCCATTTGAAAATGTTGTACTGCCCTCACACAAAGGCCTGATAACCCCCCACAGGGCTCCTGGCAAACAGGGCTGGTTTGGAAGGGAAACTTGCACCCTTCAAGATCACTCTTTGAAGTTTCCTCCACTTCAAAAGCACCTTTGGGTATATATACTGGGTCTGTGACCCCACCAAATCAGATACTTCTGGACCTACAACTAGACTCTGTCAAAGGGACTGCCTGATTGCCCAAAGGACTCATCTGAACTGCTTTGCTGGAAGGACTGCTGGCCTGCTTGTTGCCCTGCTGCCTGCTGACCCCTGACTCTGATGGAAGGACTCTGCCTTCTTCCAGAAGGGCACTCCAAGCGATTGGATTGACCTTGCCTCCTGTTCTGAAGTATCAAGGCTTTTAAATACTCCACCAAAGAGAAGAAAATCCATTGTGTTTGGAAAATCGATGCAACACCTGCAAAATTCAACGCAGCACCTGCCGGATTGACGCAGAGCCTGTCCCGTGGCTGGAAAATCACTGGATTGCCTGCTGGATCAATTCAGCACCTGTGGCCCCTTGTCAATGCATTCCGGGTTTTTCACGCATCATCACTGGCATCAAAATATCCTTGCATCACAGTGAGGAACGAAAGCTGCACTCCCAGAAACAGATGCATCGCCTTGCAGCATATAAAGAAATGATGCATCGACTTTGCCCCACCCGAAAAATCGACACATCAATTTACTTTTCCTCCTTCTCTGCAGCCCTCTGTGTCTTTATTTTTGACGCATCCCAGGTACTGTGTGCCAAAAGGATGCAACCACTGATTCTTAAGGATTGAGACTCATCTAAACCTTTAAAAAGTGATATCTTGACTTGTGCATATTGGATTTGTGTTGTTTTGGTATTATTTTATTCAGATAAATATTACCTAATTTCCTAAACTGATGTTGTGTTTTTTCATTGTGTTACAGTATGAGTTACTGCATAAATACTTTAAAAATTGCCAGCTCTGTGCCAAACTACCAGAGGGTGAGCACAGGATAATTTAGGTTGTGTTGTGACCTGCCCTGATTGTGGTCCCTACTTGGACAGGATGCATACCTCTGCCAACTAGAGACCCAGTTTCTAACAGCAATCCTGACAACCTATGTGCCAAGCTGCCAAAGGGCTGAGCACAGGTTAATTTACTGACATTTGGTGTTTGCCCTGGCAAGGATTGTAGTTGTTGCCTTAGTGGGGGTACCACCCTCCTCAACCAATAACCTTGTTTCTTAAAGTTTTGAATACTAGGAGGCCCAATTCGATTTTCATCTTCCTGATGTCAGTAAATACAGTTCCATAAAACTGACTCATAACAATACCAGTTAAGTACAGTGCTTATAAACAACAAAACCTGCATTTATACAGGCTAATTAAAAGCATAACCCAGGTTTTGAAAAATGCCCTTAATGCAATGCAGACATAATGCTACAATACACATCTACCTTCGCAAGTTAAATATATTTTCTCAAAACACCCAGAACCACCTCTTTTATACTTACCAGCATAATCTTTGAAATATGCAGCACCTCATTCTGCAACATACACACAGTCCTTGTCAAAATACAGACAATTATGCTATAAGGAAGTATTCCAAACTCATTGAATTCTAGCCACCCATAGACGAAATCCTCATTGACAGGATGTTGCTGTATTTTATTAAAAGTAAAGAATGTGAGACCCCAACGAAAGTGGCCAAATGCACTGCATAGTCAAGCTAATTGCAGTCAGTAAAGGCCAGACCTATTAGCTTTACCAATGATTGCTTTATCTAACATATTCAGTCCAAAACAACATGTTTTTCTTAATATTAGTTTCTGTGTCAGGTCCATTGGTTAACTATAGCTCTTTGTATGGCTTTTAAACAATTAACATAATTTCTGGAAGATTTGATTTGTTTGCATCTATTTCATGTCCATGGTCATGTATAAACCTCATAAAGAAACAAAAAAAATTACCTGCCTCTGTGTTGCTCTTGATTCCTAAAACTGCCTTTTCAAAAATACTGCTTAGGTCTTTGTCGCTTAGCTCTTTGATTACAGTACTCTAGCAAAATTTAAAGATCCATGTAAAAACCAGTGCCACATAAAGCATCCACAATAACTCCAGGAGGCTCTAAGGCAATCAGGGAGACTCCTTTATCATTAGGGAGACTTGGCTGTCATATTTTTGATGATCATTTATGTTGCAGTACAAAATGAGTACAGCCCATTTGCTGTAAAATGTTCAATTTTCCACATTTTAAGTCGTGAAATAAAATTCTGGCCATGTTATGAGTTTAACTTACTATAGCACAGGAAGGCTGTGTCAAGTTTGCTGTCTGTAACTGTATAGAGAAAGGCCAGAAAAAGGGATAAAATTTTATTATTACGTAGCATGCATCTTTTCCGCTTGAAACATAAATATTTGGATCAAGCAATGTGGTAACTTAATTAATAATCATTACACCTCATTGTCAATCTATTTTGAAGATGCTAAATGATCACCATCTCTGTCTCAAACACTTGCTTTTCAGCACTAATTCCCTCATTCCGTGTTGCTTAGAATTACCATGACTTAATACTGCTCAATTCAAAAATATACTGCACAATGCTTTTTCTCCTGATTGCTCCTCACCAAAATACACCACTACAGTTTTGATTGATCAATTACTCTTTTCCCTGCTACACTTACCCTTTGTCTGGACCCTCAGTATGGATCTTTATCTGAGGGTGGCTGTGAGTAATTAATAAGCTGCAAACAATCCATAAAAGAAGAGTTGTCCAACAGATCAGTTCTGTAGAGTCAATAAAGAGAGTTTTTGTAGTATCAAATATGTATAAATTAAGTAGTATAGTTTAAAAAAATCAAAAGGTTACAGCAACATGAACGAAGTGTGTACTGAATCTGTCCCTACTCTGATCGTCTTTGTCATACAGAATGAAATAAAGTTGAAATAATACTGTCTCATAGTCTGGGAAAGTTCGAAAAGAACATTCACTCTACTACATTAACTCCAGTTCCCACATTTATCTGTCTCATGTGTTTATGGCTATCATACTGTTCAGAAACAATTTATCGACTCTCTCTCAGCCTCAATACAATATCTTCTGCAGTGGGCTAATAGCTCTGTTGTGCCCAATAGCTCTAAAGTCGGGTGGCAGTCACAAAGTTCACTAATAAAGCACAACGAGAAAACGGTGGAAAATGCCACAACGCTCGCACATCAACACAAATATAAATGCAATGTCCATATTTAGCAGTCCTTTAACTCATCAAGTACTGGAAATGTGATGGGTGCCAACCCGTCTGGGCACCTACCACACAAGGAGTACAAAAATCCACTGACTAGGAAATAGTCAGTGGAAACTTATAATAAAAGAAAAAAAGGCCAGGGCACACCGAAGAAAGTTCTGTGTGGTTGATCCAAGTGTTCGTTCAATCAGAGTCAAAGTCCAAAGCACCAATGGAACTCAACATTTATTAATTGGTGAAAAGGTGTGGTCCATATCCAGGTCACAGACCACATATGTTACAATCAATCCAAAATACAGCCAACAGCCGACACGTGTTTTGTCTCCTAGACTTTATCAAGGCTGTAGGATAGATGGACAATATATACAAATTGGTATAGTGGGAAAATGACCAGTAAATATGTACAAACACGATCCATTAAAGCTAAAAACTAGATCATATGACCAGGTGTGACTTAGTAGCCGGCATAACAAACTTCTGGGAATATATATATATATATATACAAAAAAACTAATCAATTAAACTGCATATAACGGGATGCGCACTGTCGGTAAAAGGCAAAGAACACAAGAATAATGTACATTGTGTGAGACCAAGAAAAAAGTGCAACCACACTCGAGAAGAAGAGGATAAACTGGTGCAGTGTAATGAGTATGCACTAGTATAGCAAAGAGCAAGTGACAAATACCAGTAAGCAGCCCATACGTAAAAGAAACACCAAAAAATGAGTGAGCAATTATATGAACCCAGAGAGCCATATAATATAAAGATATGTGTAAAGTCAAACCAAACAGAGAATCTTGTACCTTTCGATGTAAGACGATGAACATAAGTAGGTACAGAGAAACAGGGTTCCATTCAAAACATGCTTTGTTTACGGCCTCTAAGGTGGCCAATGATATCCAAAAGTTAGAAGTGATGAAAAGCCCTGATAAGCCTACGAGGAAAACATGAAATAAGACACACAAAAATGACTGTAATGTACACCCCACGGATAATCAAAAAACATCGCAAGACGTGGAGGTGGGGAATAAATCCAAAACACTTTTAAAAGAGGTGGATGATGCCGCTTGGGCAATCGTGTGTAAGGACCAACCAGGTAACTCTACACATTGGTAACAATGCATGAAGAAAGTATAGGGCCATGGTTGGGAGGTGGAAAAACCCATAAGAAATAAAAAGAATGAGGGTGAAAAGGCAAAAAATATGCCGCTATGGTGAGGAAAGAAATGCTCATGCCCTGTATAATGTGAACACAATCTTACGCATGCTACGAAGCACAGGGCGGAAACGCGTTTATCAAAAATAAAAATCCACAAGGTAAAGTGCGGCAAAGTTAAAACCGTTTAACAAGGCTAAGTAATGTCCAAAAGATTGGTTCTTACCAGATACTGTAAGATAGTTCCGTGCCATCACCCTTTTGTATTCATCTCCTGTCTGAATCAGGCATCCTCTACTCTGTTATCCTTCAACTGCTTCTTTTTCCCCTCTTGAAGGGTGGCCAGGCCCGCATCTGACCCTCCACCCTCCCCCATCTACTGCCCGTAACTACCAACCTGCCCTAACCTTGACATACAAAAAAAACCACCCGTCACACAGCTCCTCCATTCACTCACCCCTTTCAGCACTTAACTGTTTTCCTGTAGGGTGGGTGGGTGGCCAACCTCAGTGCAGCACGACAAGCTGCACAGAAGAGGCCGATCCCCACCCCAGGCCCTCCCTATAAACTAACCCTTTGACCCTCCCCTTATCTCTCCCCCAGCCTATCCCTTTCCCGGCCATCTCCTTCCTGCCCGAAAGTTCCCCTGGAGAGACTGGACTGCGTCCCTCTCTCCATGGGGCCCTACATCAGGACATAAACACTCAACACCTATTATACTAGTGTAAAAGGCCATTTATTTGGACAGGCTTGCTCATCATAACATAACATTAACATAACTGGAACTTTAATTGAACAATTTCCTCTATTATCTTTTGAACTCCCCAGTCTTCCATTCTCACTTCATCCCCCACTTTTTCCTCTGTTCACCCAGCATCCCCTTCCATTTCTCTACACATCACCCTTTTGTATTCATCTCCTGTCTGAATCGGGCATCCCCCAGTCTGTCATCCTTCACCTGCTTCTTTTTCCCCGCTGGAAGGGTGGCCAGGCCAGCATCTGTCCCACCACCCTCCCCCATCTACTGCCACCCAACATAAACCCTTTAGGCGTTTTGCTGCCCCACCAGCAAACCCACTGCAACCAGAGTAACTTAAACAGGCTCACTCTGCCACAGCTTCTCTCCCCACAAATTAGTCAGCAAAAAACGCAAATCTAACATGTAATGCGCATTTCCCATTTCTGACAGATGCACTCCGTCATCCCTGAAGAACTTCTGTTTATTCTCCTTAATCCCTTCGTGCATCAGCACTTTGATGTCCTGTGTCCCACAGAACACCGGTATAGCCGGATTGAGCTTCCTCCTGGCCCTTTCAATAGCCCCGTGCTTCAGTGCTCCTCTCCATTTTCTCCTGGGCACAAACTCTGTCCATACCAAACAAGTCCCATGCATATTGTGCCTCAGTAATGCCAAATGTGCTGCATGTGTTACAGTAGGGTGAGCCCCGATAATCGTACCAGATCATTTTCCCCTAAGTGCAATACCAAGACATCAGGACAATCCCATGTCGGCAATATTGAAGTTATAAAAGGAAGCAAATTGCCCCGCCTCATGCCGTTCTTCCCCCACCACAACACCTCGTGCCTGCTACTCAGAACTCCCAAAGATCGTCCATAGACTTGGGTTTCTGCATATTTTGCCGCCCAGTGAATAAACATGTGTCCAACCAGACATGTTACTGCTTTAGCTTTCTCCGGGCCATCCACACAACCTGGAAGGATAAACAGATGTCACTGTAGGACAAGAACCACCCCTCCTCAAAGAAACCCCCCCACTTAAAAGACCCCACCCCCATGGCACAAAATGTCCCGTCTATGGAAAATACTCCACTTCAAGCGCTCACATATCTCTCACTACATTTCGACCATCATCTTCCAATGTGCCTGATTTGGTCCCAGTCCCAACCTAAGCGAGCCGCCTCAGTAGCAGCTCATCCCCTTTTCGCATTCCACGATCTTTTCCCACACCTAACAACTCAGACACTCAGAAAGCCCAGAAAAACATCCATATCATACACAAACTAAAAAGTGCCACCTCATACGCATCCACACAACAAACTGGCAAAACATGCAAAAGCTGTACGAGCAGGGCAAATGTAATAGCCTCATGCACCACCCTACTTGACCCTGATATTGTCCAACACCAACCCTTCAACATTCTCCCCAAAATGTCATCCTTCGCAGGGTCCCGCCAAAAAACAACTTCTCATAAAAAGACACACCTGCCAACTTGCCCCCAGTCTTGGCTGGCGACAAACCCTTGTGAATCAGAAATATCACAAAATGCAATAATCGAGCTTCAAGCACACCCTGCCCCTGCCACCAGAAATGCCCTCCAACAACCTCAAAGTCCTGAAACTCCAACCATGCTAGACGATAACTCCTTAGAGTGGATTCCACTAGCGACATCTCCACCAGTCTCATGACCATCATGCCCCCCACTCCCAAATGTCTGCTGGGACCCCAGTCTTGTGCTCTTCTGCGCGTTGTGCCAATGCGCGGAAACGCTGCCACTGTGAACGAGACAGGGAGTCTGCAATAGAATTGTTGACCCCATGAATGTGTGCAGCCTTAAATATGATGTTCAAAGTCAAACAACGCAGCATGAATCTTCGCAAAAGGCACAGCACGCTGAGATCCCTGGCTCTCTGTCTGTTCACCAGATCAACCACTGTCAAGTTGTCCACATGAAACATTATGGTCCTGTTTGCCCGCTCCTCACCCCACACTGCCAAAGCCACCAACAATGGGAAGAATTCCAGGAACGCAATGCTCCTGCTCGGTTTAGCCATTATGCTGGCCAGGGTTCCGCACACCACCGTCCATCCCAAAAAAGGCCAAAACCAGAGGCCCCTGCCGTGTCTGAAAAAATCTGCACCTGCCATACAGTGTCCTCCTCCCGAAAAGCCATGGAAACCCCATTAAACTGTGTCCGGAAAAGCTTGAACACCGTGAAGTCCTCACTAAAAACTACCGTCAGACGAATCCTGTGATGAGGAAGGGATGCTCCGGACATAGCCAGCCCGATGCATCTGCAAAAGTCCTACCAAACACGCCATAAATGCCACAGTGTCCACTTCAATGCCCAAAACGTCAGTTCGCAACTAGGGTCCTCTGACTTTTCAGGGGCCAGAGGTACCGCAAAATCCCTTGCCAAACTCTCAAAACACTGTAAGGCCTTCCCACATGCACCAGAGTGTGGTGCCCCCACGAAAAGGAAATCATCCAAATAGTGTGACACCGTCTGATGTCCACTCACCTGCACAAAAACCCACTGCAAGAAGGTAATGAACGTCTCGAACAATGCACAAGAAATTGCGCACCCTATGGGCAGCACTCTGTCTAAGCAGATGGCCCCTCCCAACTGCATCCCCAGCAAAGAGAAATCCTCAGGGTGAATAGAGAGCAGCCAAAAAGCTGCCTTGATGTCACACTTGGCCAAGTCAGCACAACTGCCACATCCCCATATGAGCTGGATAGCATCATCCACTGAGGCATACACTTCCCTGGTATCCTCCGGTGCAATAAAACCATTGACCGATGCCTCCTCTGGCCATGACAAATGGTGAATCAATCGGAAATCCCCTTTGTCTTTCTGTCTTTGTGACCACACCCAAAAGTAAAATCACAAGATCATCCATGGGCCACCCGTGAAAGGGGCCCGCAATTCTGCCCTCTGCCACCTCCTTTTTCAATTTTGTTGCTACCATCTCAGGCATGGCCAATGCCGACTGCAAATTGTCCACCTATCTCTTCACCCACGGCACTTGGTACCCTACCCAAAAACCTTAAATCCCCTTCCAATTTGCACGTCATGTCCGTATCCGGGTACATGCGCAACCAGGGCAGTAACCTACCCAGATTATTTGGAGTAGGCGGCTTTTGGCCCAGGAGCACCCTCCTCTGCCCCTGGAAGATCTCCACTGCTCCGCTGGACTGGCCAAGGAAAAACATTGCATGACTGGGTGTCTCCCCCCACATTTGGAACATTCATGCTTGAATTTGCAGGGCTGACTTGATCAAAATCCCTTGTTGAAATTCCAGCATGCTCCTGAATTAAGCACTGGGGCTCTTTGTGCCTAACCTGCCCCTCCTGGGGTGGGGCAGTGCCGAAAAGGCCTATATACCACTGGAAGGCCACAAGCTGTACGGGTGGATACAGCAGACTGCAAAGAGGCCATCCACTGCATCCTTGGCTCCGGGTCCACGTCCCCCCACGGTTTTTCAGGATTAACACTCACTCTGGCTCTGAACTCTTCATCGTAGCTCAACCATACAAAACCCTCAAAATGCATTTGGGCCTTGCAAATCATTTCAATGTACTTAAACAAGGCAATGGCTCTGTCCGCATATTTTTCGCAGTAAATACTAGCAGAGATCAGAAATGAAGAGGTCCAATTATCTATAGTAATGGGGACCCAAGGCCTACGTGCCAGTTTCGTCTTGTCTGCTAAGTGAGACCCCAGTGGCATCGCTAGTCCCACATACAGGAGCCGTTCTTATGGCTATCCCCTTCCCTAATGTCACTTTCCTTGTCCCCACTCACCACAGTCTCCCCCACTACTCCTTGTGGTGTCAAAACCTTCTCTGCTACCTGGTCCTTGTCACCTGCAGTTACCGCACCTATACTAGGCATGTCATGTACTGAGTCATCCCCCACCCAAACAGAATTATATTGGGGCGCACCAGCCTTGCCTCTCCACTTGCCCCACAGTGACCACCAGTTTCCCTTACCTTGTACTCCGTAGACTCGAGTGCTCTCCTCTGACAAACACTTGGGCCCGCCGCCTTCCGTGCGTGACACCTCCTGTACTCGTGGGCCAGTCTTTGATGCCTGCAAAACAGGAAAAGAAGAAGGGGTTGCACCGCTTCTGTGCCCCATACCCATCCAGGGTCCCTGCTCACCTCCTTGTCACAGATTTCCCCTTCTTTCCATTCCTCCAAATCTTCTTCATAGTCCAGCTCAACCACATCCTCCTTGTCCATCCCCCACTCATCATTCTGACCCTCTGCATCCACCGCATCACACTCAAAATCAATCCTGTGGCCCCCATGGCGTATTCCATACGTGTGCTTCATGCAGTGATGTGGTGTAGAGAAGGCCACTGAAGACCCCTCTATTGCTTTGGACCAACGTACAGGGGCTGTGATGCACTCTGTTGATTTCACCACCTTTCTGCCAACCTCTGCTGCAGGCGTTGACTTCCTGCGCCGCACCTGGCCGTGTGTGCCATGTGCGCCCGTCACACTGCCTGCCCCACTGGCCGCACCAGTCTCCTGCTCTTTGCCCTGTTCCTCAGCCGGGACCCATACCCAATTTCCACTGCCCCAAACTACACCCTCTGGGTACCTCTCTGACACCTTTAGACTTGCGCTTCGCCTGCCTGGCTCTCCCCTCCGCCTCACCCCTTTCCCTGCATAACAGAGCCCACCGCTCCTCTGTCTTTGCCACTAACTTCCGCTGTTCCTGGCTTCAATATCCACTGCTGACCAATCAGTGGATGGCTGCTGCTGGGTCACCTCCCCACCCTGACCAACAGCACCTGTCTCCTGTTGTTCCCCAGAATGAGCCAGCCCTGACTCTCTCCCACTGCCTTCAAATTACCCCCATTGGGCCCTCCTCTGGAGCCTTTGCCCTCGGGCTGCCCAGCCACAGGAAAGTCCAGGGGCTGCCTCAAGGCCCCAGGCCCCTCGGGCCTCTGACCCTCTTCTGGGGTGCCACGCCCTGCAGGTAGGCCTTCTGCCATCTCCCCAGCTGCAGCTTTCCCCTGCACTGCCCCTACCTTTGTCTCCTCTTTGTCAGGGTCCCCCAGCACCCTATCGTCTGGTTTATGCACCGAGGGGGGTGGATGCGCTGGATCCCCGCCCCCTGGACCTTCTTCCAGCACCCCTGGCTGGTGAGGGGAAGGCGGTAATCGTCACCGCTACACCATGTGCAGCAGCGCCTGTCACATGCGGCATCCCCATCCAGGCCTGGTCAAGTACACCAGGCCTCAGGAGGTCGCTATGGCCGGCTTCGCCAATTACACAAACCATGGCTCGTACGGCCACCGCGTCATGTGCCCTGGCCTTTCCCAAAACACTTTCCCTACCTCTACATTCTCGTCCCCGGGGATCGGCAACCTCAGAGCAGTGCAACAGGCTGCGCAGAAGAGGCCGATCCCCACCCCAGCCCCTCCCTATAAACTATCCCTTAGACCTTCCCCTTCTCTCCCACCTGCCCCCTAGCCAATCCCTTTCACGGCCATCTCCTTTCGGTCTGAATGTTCCTGTGGAGAGACTGGACTCCGTCCCTCTCTCTACGAGGCCCTACATTTCAGCAACTAACAGCTGTGAGGGGCTGACCTTTTGCTAGTTTTTTGTACAGTTCGCAAAAGTGTATGGTCAGACCTTAAAAGGTGTACTCACGAATTATATTGGGAAGCCAAAGCAGCCAAATACTCGCAAAGTAAATGCTTTTAATAGACACAATATTCCGGTTTCTACAAAAGTGGTCATTTACAGGCTTCTGTTAAAGGACCACTGCTGAAGAGATAGTAAACGTTTGTATTTTTCGTGAAAGGTTTTAGACTTGTACCAAAAGCTATCTGTAATTTCATGCTCAGATAATCGTTTAGAAAAACACATCACAGTCAAGATCATAAAAAAAGAATTACACCAGGAAGCTAATGTAGCTCTGAAAAGTGAAAACTGAAAAGCATGCAAGACACGCCTCTTAAATGTATTTATTCATGGGTTCAAGCGAAACCTATTTACTACCAAGTTTGGGATTGGAATACCTGTGCACCGATGCCTAAATATTTTTGTTAACTAGAGACTGCACCAGTGCTATAATGTCTATATTTTGAAGACCACAACAAGACGGTTTAGTAATGCATCAAGATCGATTTGGTCCAAAGCAGCAAAAGATTTAAAGCCACTTCTGAGAGTCATAAATCATCAGCATTGCTATTGCTCATGAACATTTATTACAGGCCTAATTCACATTTATATGAAATCAGAAAATTACACGAGTTCATATTGTTTCTGTACTTCTTGGAAGCTACATGAACGCCAATTCAGCAAAATGGCAGGGGTAGAGGATATGGCATCTCACATCCTTTGATCTTCAATTTCACTCACACATATGATTACACATACACGCACATTCACACTAATACACACACACACACACACACTCTCTCTCTTAGGTAAACACACACTCGCAAGCGCGCACCCAACACACATTTAGAAGCATTGTTTTTACTTACCTCAGCAGCCAGGGAACCTCATGTTTCAGCTAGTTATGCTCCTTTTTATTACACTAAAAGTGAACAATGAAAAAGTATTCACTATTAGTGTAATAAAAGCATTGAGCGAAAACAAAGTAATTGGAGCCCCAACGAAGATGAGCTGCCACTGTGTTCCCAGCACTGTTTTTGCCACCTTTGAGACCAGGGCTCGCACAGGCAGTACTAAGGGCCGTATTTATACTTTTTGACGCAAAACTGCACTAACGCAGTTTTGCGTCAAAAAAATTTGCGCCGGCTAACGCCATTCTGAAGCACCATGCGGGCGCCGTATTTATTCAATGACGTTAGCCAGCGTTAGCCGCCGGCGCTGCCTGGTGTGCGTGAAAAAAAATAACGTACACCAGGCAGCGCCGGCGAAGGGGAATATGGAGCTTGGGCGTCCAAAAATGGGGCAAGTCAGGCTGAGGCAAATTTTTCGCCTCAACCCGATTTGCGCAATTTTTTTCGACTCCCAACCCCCATTGAAATGACTCTAGTCTTAGCAAAGACAGGAGTCATGCCCCCTTGCCCAATGGCCATGCCCAGGGGGCTTCTGTCCCCTGGGCATGGTCAATGGGCATAGTGGCTTGTAGGGGGGCACAAATCAGGCCCCCCTATGCCACAAAAAAAATATATATATATTACTTACCTGAACTTACCTTATGTTCCCTGGGATGGGTCCCTCCATCCTTGGGTGTTCTCCTGGGGTGGGCAAGGGTGGCAGGGGGTGTCCCTGGGGGTATTTGAGGGCACCTCTGGGCTCCTTCCGAGCCCACAGGTCCCTTAACGCCTGCCCTGACCAGGCACTAAAAAATGACGCAAAAGCGGCTGGACGTCATTTTTTTTGACCCGCCCACTCCCGGGCGTGAGGTTTGCCCAGGAGTGTAAATACGGCGCACATGCCTCAGAGTCAATTTTTTAGACGGGAATGCCTACCTTGCATATCATTAACGCAAAGTAGGTGTCCACGCTAAAAAATGACGCAAACTCCATGGACTTTGGCGCTAGACGTGTCTAACGCCAAAGTATAAATATGGAGTTAGTTTTGCGTCGGAATTGCGTAAAAAAAAACGACGCAATTCCGGCGCAAACAGAGTATAAATATGCCCCTAAGTGTTGCAAGAGGCAAGCCAGGGGACGCCACTGCGACCCCTGGCTACCCCTAAATAACGTCCATGGAAAGCTACAGCAAGGTTAGTATATCATCAGTCTTTGAAAGACAAAAGGGCAGAGAAGAAGCAAAGTTGTGTTAACTAGACTGAGCTAGTCACTGAAACGCTCTGCAGAATATACAGTACTTCTGATGACTTATATAAAAATATATGTACCTTGGTGTTACTGCATCCACATCAATCTCCATTTTGTATTGAGAGTAATTATATATCAACATAAGAGCACGTTTATTTAAAATACTGTTAGACTTGTCAGTAATAGGGAGGTTTCCCCCAAATGTTTTGTCTTCACTCCTTCTATTTGTGCAGATCTGGTTTTTGCTGGCCTTAGGACTCTATGCACTTTACCACTTCTCACCATTGCTAAAGTGCATGTGCTCAATCCTTAAAACATGGTAACATTGCCTTATCCCCACTTGGCATATTTAATTTACTTATATGATCCTAATAATGTGGTACTACATGTACCCAGAGCCTGTAAATGAAATGCTACTAGTCACCCTAAGTGGAAAGGGTATGCCCAGATGTGGGTCCTGTGCTCACTGCACCACTGGATTCAAGCTAGCCTTGCTGATGATGGGTGATACCCCAAAATGGGTTCCAGGATGCTTGTTTCCGGTCCAGGGAGGGCCTGGCAGTTCAGGCTGGGCTGTTCCCATGGGAAACAGGGTCAAGACTGATTTGTATATGGCTGGGTCCAAACTGGGGTGGCGTGGTGGGCAAAAAAATGATGGATTAAACGCAGATCTTTGTGGCTGGGGGTGAATGTTTGCATTGTTCAGCATTCTGTCCATCAACGGTTCTTTGGCACTAGTGTGCCTGCAGCACATATTGTGCCATTCACTTATATATTACATTCAAACTTATCTTGGATCTGCCATTGCAGCATTTGTGGGCAGTTGTGAACTGCCATTTCGGCCTGACACAGCAAACCTTTTGCCAAGCCAAAAACTTCCCTTTTCATACGTGTAAGTCAACCCGACGTTAGGCCCTGGACAGCCCAGGTGAGATTTATTTGAAAAGTGGGACATGTACTTTTAAGTTTTCCATGTCCTGGTACAGAAAAAATCGTATATTCATTTTTCATTACTGCAAGGCCTGTCTCTCCCATACAATAATATTGTAGTTACCTTATTAAATGTATTCATCTCTAACTTTCAAATGGGACTGGGTAACCAGTTCATGCTTGGTGTCCTTGGAATTGTAATGAAAACTCCTCCTTCATGATGAAGTTGAATTACAATTTAGAAAAGGCCACGTTTAGAAAGTTGCCATTTTCCTGCTGTAGCCATTTAGTGCTTGCAGCCTGTCTCTGGGTCACATGACTGTGTGTCGCTCACTGCTGAGTTTTGTGTATTCCCCCTAAATAGCCACACATGATAGCTCAGGTGTGTCTAGATAGGCAGGATGGGAGGGGGCGTCCCTGGGCAAAGCCCTACTTATACTTGAATAGCTGCGTCCTGCCTCCACACAAAAGGCTGCATAGCCCCTGTAATTAGTCTGAATCAAGAACGGGGAAGGCAGGAAGCCTGGGGACTTCGAAAGGAGACCTTCTCCCCCTTCAAATGAAGGCCAGGTATAAATATTGGGACTCAGACACCAGCTCTTCAGTACATTCCTGGACCTGTGAGTACTCTGCCAGGAAGAGGGTATACTTTGCTGCTGAATGTAGTGCCACTATGCTGAAATGCTGCCATGCTCAGTTACTGCCTTGCTGGACTGCTACCTTGCTGTGCTCACCTTCTGCCTGGGTGAGAAGGACTGGACAGGCATCTGCTGAACCCAGGACCCCAGAGTGATTCCAAGGGCTAGTTGGCTGGCCTCCTGACTAGAGCCCAAGAGACAAAAAGCTCTAACAACCTTGAATTCCACACCTGGTTCTGACATCTGTGAGCCCTACCCTGCCAAGTAGTTCCACTCCAGTTCTGGACCCTTGGAAGTAGACCTGACGGTGCTCTGCCAGCTTATCTGTGGATCCAGCAGAACTGACACCTCTCCTGTGCTGCGCTGCGCAGTCCTGAGCAGAACCAACACATCATCTCTGGTGCAAGGCATTTGCCATCCTAAGTGCACCAGGTACACCTAGATGTAGGTCAGGGGTTCTCTGTGCCACTGGAACCAAACTATAACTGGCTGAAGAGCCCTAACTAGGGTAAAACTGTTCCTAGGTTGCTTGTGTTCTGGTCCAGGGAGGACCTGGCCTGGCATTTCGGGCTGGTCTGCTCCCATGAAGCAGGGTTGGGGCTGATTTGGGAATGACTGAGTCCAAACTGAGGTGGCCTGGTGGGCAACAAAAATATAGATTGGGATGCGGCTGGAGTGATTGCTAGTGGCTGAGAATTAATTCCAGCATTCCATCTATTACCTTGTTGTTTTTGGGAGGATTCTCCCGGCGCAAGGACTGCACATTGACTTTGCAGCCTGCATCAGAAAAACCACTGCATCTATGAGGACACAGGTTCTAGCATCACCTTGGCTGCATAACGCATCCTTGACAGGGGACCTCGCAACACTCGCAGCAAGGATTTAAAGTACTATTGTTCAGCGGGCCTAACTGGATCCCTGTAGCTGGTCTGCACTCTATCGTGGTCGGCGTGAACTTGTGACTTTGTTTCGGTTCATGCGACCAGATGTCCACAGTTGTAGCTTTGTGCTGTTTAGTGCTATTAGCACTGAAATCTTTAAAATTGCTTATGTCCGGTTCTACTTATTGGACTTTAGTCATTTTGGCCTTGCTTTTATTTATTAAAAATTAGTCTATGTTCCTACATCTGGATTGGTCCGGAAGCAAAAATCTGGGGATCTTGGGATCCTTATTTGGTGTGTTTTCACTGTGTTACTGTTTGAAGTGTTGCACAACTACTTTACACATTGCCTCTAAGTTGAGCCTTGCTGCTCTGTACCAAGCTACCAAGGGGTTGGGCATGAGTTATTTGGAGTTTGCTTGTGACTCCACCCTGACATGGAATGTGGTTTCTGCAGGAGTAGTGTTTTACTCCCCTCAACCAGCAACCCAATCTCTTACAATTATACTGTACTTTAAGAGTATGGTGCTTGTGGAGCAACTACTGTAAGCAACCTGGAAGCAACACAGAGAGAGCACAGAAAGACTGATGATGTTTTAAAGTGAAGTACATTTACATATGTTTGTACAGTGTTTTCTTACATTGGAGTAGTCCAAAGATATGGATGGTCATTATGAGTTTGGCACTGGCGGTCAACAAAAGGCCGCCAGTGCACAGAACAACCCGCCGGCCACATAATGTACATTCAGCTGGGCCGGTGGGTGGAAACAGTGTTTCTGCCAGTTGGCACAGATGAATGCAGGGCCTGAACATTGACACCGGCTTCATTTGGAGCCGGCGGCAATGTAGCAGTGTGGTGGGTGCAGCAGCACCCATCACGCATTTCAGTGCCAGTAAATAGGGCAGTGAAATGCGCGATGGGGCTGTGCATGGGTCCCCTGCACTGCCCATGCCAAGTGCATGGGCAGTGCAGGGGCCCACAGGGGGGCCCTGAGGCACCCATTCCGGCAGCCATTCCCCAGCGGGGTAAACTGCCAGGGAAAGGCTGGTGGAACTTGCCTTATTATCCGGCGTGAAGCACTGCTTGCAGCGCTATGCGGTTGGATATGTAACTCTCCCATCGCCAGGCTGCCTGGTGGCAGAAGCCTGGCGGTACCGGAGGTACAAAAGTGGCAGTTCTGCCACACTCATTACATGGCGGTCTGGGCCCACATGCCGGTGGCGTTAATTACCACTACCACCGGCATGGAGGTCCAGACCGTCATGTTCGTAATGAGGGCCATGATGTTTTACTTACAACTGCAGTGTTTCCTGCATGCATTACGTGCAATTGACTTGGCTTTTACGGTAGTGACACTGTTGCTTTATCTGTTCTTAGCTGCATTTCATTTGGCAGTGGTTGCTTTTGTGAAACTGTTACTGTGCATGTGGCAGGAGATATTGTGGTAGTGTTGTTGATGATCCTGTTAGAATGTTGAGAACAGGCATTTTCATTTGAGTCAGTTAGGGGTGCAGGAGACAAAAGTGGATTATGTCAATTGATTGCCATGTCAGGGTGCCTGAAGAGGCCTTCCAAAATGAAAGATCCAAAGGTAGTACTTGTTTAAATTATCATATAAGGGCTCCCAATTTCATGTAAGTAGCTGGTCAGGTTTAGCTCTTTATAGCGAAGCACCTGACTAAGAGGCAAACATGGCAAGAATGGGACTGTAGATATGTTGACAAGAACCATTTAGGTGGAACTGGCACAGCAGTATCTCAAAAACAACTAAGGACTGAAGGAAGGATGAAAGACGATGTGAGTATGTTCACTAAATTCCAGAGGGTTTACACGTCTCGTAAGGCATTAAAGTCCAGTTTTACATATCTTGGTTTTTGAGAGGATTACTCTGGAAGTGGGGTGTTAGACTTTGGCGTGGTTCTCCCCTAACTTTTATCCTTCAACCCTCCTGTTTTGCTGACTTCAGGACTCTCTATACTTTACTACTGCTAATGAGTGCTAAAGTGCTTGTGCTCTCTCCTGTTAACATGGTACCCTTGGGTTTTACCAAGTTGGTGCATTTAATTTACTTGGAAGTCCCTGGTAAAGTGGTGCCCCCATGCACCAGTTCAGTAAATTAAATGCTACTGGTGGGCCTGCAGCACTCATTGTGCCACTAAGTTAGGGTACCCTTGACACATGCCTCCAATTTGTCACTCTAGCCTGTGTGTGCAGTTTTTAAACTGCCATGTTGCTCTGGAAAATAAATCTTTTGTCAGTTCCAAACCTTCTTTTTAGTTCCTGAATTTACTCCTAGGGTAAGCCATGAACAGCCCAGAGGGCAGGGCGCAAGTTTAACATGTGCTTTTAAGTTTTACATGTTTACATGTTCATGCAGTGAAAAAAACTCTTACATTTGGTTTTCACTACTGCAAGGCCTGCCTTTCCAAAAGGATAATATTGGAGTTACATAATTATATTTAATAAGCTGTAACTTTCAATTGGGGCAGGTAGGCTTGGTGTCTAAAGTACTGTAATTAAAATCCCTCTTTACTGGTAAAGTTGAAGTTTTAGTCAAATCTCTGAAAATGTCACTTTTAGAAAGTTGCCATTTTGTTGTTTTAACCATTTAGGATTTGCATTGAATAGTAAATCCCACCCTAACACTTTGCACTGGGTTTGTGTCACAAAAGTGATGCAGATATGGTGCAAAGCATCATTAAATCTGGGCTGAAATCAGTAAGTATGATGAGCATGAGTGACATTATAAGCAAATGCAAGTGAGTGAGTGAAATTGAGTAGGAAAGAGTGCAAGGGGTTGTAAAAAAATGTGAGTGAGATGTTGGGGTCGTGTGATATGCTTTTCTGGCAGAAATCTGGGTTAAGGGTCACCTGATGTCACTTCCTGTTATTCCATTAAGGTCAAATGGTATGTGATATGACTTCCACAAACCCAAGAAGTGAATCCACTTTTGGTGGGAATTCGGTCCGATATTGTCCCCACTATCTCTAGAGTTTGTGATACCAGGAGCATCTCTAACTCCAGGGTGTGAAAATACACCCTTGTTTGACATTTTGGTGACTAAATGGCAAGAACTGGTGTTTCTTCTTAGGATGCACTGATGGAATAGCAAGATCATCCATGCGTCATGTCAAGCATCATACACATCAGAGGAAAAAGAACACTCTGTTGTACATTATTGTAGGGATATTGCAAGTCACTGATAGATTAAGTAAGTATACAGAAATGAGACTGAAGGCTGAGTTTCATTATATAGTCATGGACATTCAGAAGACCTATAATAACCTGTTAAGGATATTTTTTTTACTTATAATAGATCGTCACAACATCAGTCTTCCTCCAAAAATCTTAAATGTTTTGTAGCACAAACTTGTAATCTATAGTGCGAAACGTCATCAAAATGCAGCTAGTAATTTGATGGGAAAGCACATTATATGCAGTTTAATGTAAGTGTCATATAAAATAGCTGTAGGTGTAACGAACTACAGCCTGTAAAAAATTAACATGTTACTATCAATGTCTCACCTTTGCTTATGATGGTTCATTTCATGAAAGAGTTGAAAAGCTAATTTTCGCTTCATTGTTTAAAGGACAGATGGATTGTGCTCCTTGTCCTGTCTTTCACTGTCCTGGCCTGGTTATAGTCATCCTATGTCAAAACTCAAAATTAATAAGGTGCTGCAGTTGATATATTTTGCAAATGAAAAGGTTGGTGGAGAACAGGTGCAGGCGGACACGGGGGGCTGCACTGCCTATGCACTTGGTATGGGCAGTGTAAGGGTCTCCCTGCCTGCACCTTCACAATGCTCAATGTTTGCACAGACAGTGAGCATTGCGAAGATGCTGGTGTACCCTCCCGGTGGCAGCATTGCTACCAGCTTGATTATGAGCCAAAGTCAATGCTGCCCCCTCTTTCCCACTAGGATGACGTCCAGAAACCTCGGTTTCCGCCCTCCAGCCCAGGGGGAAAGTCGTATTGGGCTCAGCGGGGAGGTAGACAGTATGGCAGCAACCTCCCCATCGGAAGTTCAGTGAACGGGTCATCCCGCCTGCCAAACTCATAATCAGGCCCTAAGTGTCTGTGACTAGCAACACGCAGAAGACACAATGAGGACAATTCAAGGGCTTGTGATCAATACCATCATGTGTCATTAGCCATAATCCCTCCTACAGTACTCAATCCTGTGTGGTCACAGAAGCATAGGATGACAAGGTCATCTGTAACAGATCATCTTGAATTTGGCAGCACAAGTGCTTTCTGAAAAAAGTGGCTATAACAGCACAAAGGATCAAACATTGATAGATCATGAACTTGACTGCTGATTTGATACATTTGGTGATTTATAACAACGCAAAAGATAACTGTTTCTTTTGTGACCATGTCTCCCAGGGATTCCTACAGATAAAAACCACTTGACAGCTTTTAAAGTGCCCATGTATGCATGGATTCAATTTTCACTTTTTAAAATATGTTCCAATCTAGTGGTGTATTTGTGGTTTTCAGCTACATGACCAATGGTATGTGAAGGGTACTTGCTTATGCTACTATTTTATATACTCTACATACTTCGTTTTTGCTGATCAACTGTGCATGAAGGTGAAAGATGACTGAGCTCTACCACGTCACGCATAAGTAATTATTAGATGATACAGTACAGTCTGTCAAATGTACTAATCGACTTTCATGACCTTTCCACCTCAGTTTCCTTATTTACAAGGACATACTGATTACAGCATTAATTTTGATGTACACAGTTGATCCTAAAGTGGATCCACATACAATTCCACATATGTCAGCCCTAAAACAGGTTTTAGCTTCTTTCTATGCTGAAGAGTTGCTGACTCAAACAAGTAAAGAACTTTTGGAACATCACAAGGAATGGACAAAAAACATGCTGCAACCTTCCACATAATTAAACTTAAAGGTCAGTAATTCCAAGTGCACCAATTTGCAATTCCATAGTGAAGTATATTTGCCTCATTTGGCTATTTACCATTTACAAGTGTAAATGTATTACAAAGAGTAGGCTTGCAAGTCTCCATCACCTGTATTCAGAGTGTGGAGCCTAAATTAGGAGTGTAAATGTACAACTAGTAACTTTTGACATGTAGGCAGAGGACTCTGCTACTAGGGTGGAGCTCTCATTATGGTAATGTATATGGAAAAGTAAAAAAAAGGTGCATTAAACGTTGTGGAAAAAATAGTAAACATATTGGTACTAGAATTCTTTATGCAAATAAATGTTATGTGTTTTAATTGCAAAGCAAACTAGAAAAATGTTACAACTCTGTTAACTTAATTTTGCATCAAGTATTTGATTAATTTAAGTATATTAAATTATTTTTTATAAGATTTAATCAAAAACCCAGATTCAGTAAAATACTTATATTTATTGTTTAGGTACTAAAGGTTATCAAAATGTATGTATAGAATTATTTTTATTAATATATGCTTCAAAGAAATAAGATTTATTTTTAAATAAAAGTTTTCAAAATATTTTAAAATAAATATAATGTGTTTTTATAATTTATTTAATGTTTTTAAACGTTATTTTAAATGCGCACCTATTTTTATAAAGCCTAAATACATTATTTGATTTTAACATTACTTCCTGTAAGGTTCTATTTTAAGTCCCTAATTCCATTATTTTCTAAGGGAGGGTACCAGTGATTGCCACTGAGTAGTGCTGTACTTACTCAAGGTTTGAGCTGGAGTACCTTCACAACAGTTTTGGATGCTTTTTTGTTATAGTGCTATAGAAGTGCAGTTTGTGAATTGCAATGGGATTACATTTTAATGAGTTAAAACATGTCCTTTCTTTAACCCCTTCTATACCCTTCCTGAACCCCTCCGTATGCTTCCTTTAACTTCTCACGTTTTGTAGAAATGATTCCCAATTTTTCACCCACTCCCCACAATCCCCACCACATTTACTACTAAAATATAGACATATCTGTGCAAAAATCTCTGCAGTCAGTGTGAAGATCTCCACACATAAAGGAGAAGCAAAGTGGAGATCTCTATGCCTAGTTAGTAAATAGTATTTTACGGAACATGAGTATTTCTATTATAATACTACAATAGATATGCAGTTTGTGAATAGGCCACACTGAGTCCCAAATAGAAAACCTAACAATTCTGTGCAAACCAAAAGAGATAAAATGTGTCTGGCATGTCTATTGATTTATGCAATTTATATAGAAGATGGTCTGAATTAGATTTCGAATGATCAGTATTGCTCCACAGCATTCATACACTTTTCTTGTTTGTTTGTGAGTGAGTAAGCAAGTGTATCATATCATTCATTTTTGGTGCCAGAAAATAACTATATTCAAGGCATGTCTTACATATTAAGGGTTTCCCATTCAGATGGTGCAGCAATTTCACATCCACCGTGAGGTATCAATACTACAGTGTGCAATTAGTTGATTGCAGTATAGCCACACCACTGTCAATTTTGACCTCCTCTTTTGAATGACGAATAACTTTGGAAATTGGTGGTCATAAATTTCCAGACATTTTCTGATCACTCTGAGCGCTCACTGTCAACACAGCTCTAGCTTTGAAGGCTTATGCTGAAAGCGGAGAGCACAGTTTTAGATGAGGACATAGAAAGGATGTCCAGATAATGCTAGGGGGGACTGACAGAAGGGCTAGTATTTCTTTTAGGGTGAGGAAAGGATTTTTGGAGTATGAGGAGGCATTTTTTTTCACTTTAAGGGGGGAAGGAGAATGTAGTGCTGAGGGTGGTAGTGCAGGGTCGTGGACCACAAGATTTTTTTTAAACAGCTTATAAAGGTGGATTACCAGGGATTGGTACTAGTGGGTCTTAAGACACTGGGCGCATTTCATGAAAACAAACGATCCTGGCTAATGTCAAACATGTAAAGACATGCTGTCTAAACATGACGACAAATGCTTCCACTAACAATATAAAATTAAACAAAATAACAATCCTATACAATTTTATTGGAACAGCATGGTTCTTTCCAAGCACTCAAGTGTACTTAAAACAAGCATAAAACCTCTTTTTAGTTGTAATGCATGTCACAGGTGCAAAGAAAACATACTATTAGCTCTGAATTACTGTAACTTGAAGAAATAGTTTAACAGACAAGGATGACTAAAAAAAAAGAAAAAAAGTGATACAAAATGGAAAGAAAACATTGGAAAAGGAAACTTTCGGTCTGCCATCCCAGGCACTGAAGTGCACTTCTTTAGGGGCATATGCACATAGCTGCTCTGGCAAAATGCCACCAATTATAATGCAAAGTTGCCAGCTCCATGATTTATGCTGGAGTGTGTTGAATGTAGTTTAAATAGATGAATAGATGAAATGAGCTGACTCAAAGCTCCTCAAATATGGATATATTTTTGCTTTTAGTTATGAATTTTTCATGACATCATAGTGGTGAAACAGCTAGCGTTGTCTCTTGGCCATACCTCATGATACGTTTGCACAAAACAGTCACCTGTATGCTTCACAAATGTAATAGTTCCTTACAACTTATGATAAATCAAAACTTGATAACAATGATAAGGCATATATCAAGCCAATAGCATGGTTTATATTCAATATATGGTTGATATGGACTGATATTAGTGGGCAGATCTCTTTTATTAAAACATTTTAGTCCTCATTTGAATCTTCGGTGGGCTAAGGGAGCACTAACAATTGGCAAGAACAGGGGGGTCCCTCCAAAACAGAGCGGGGGGACCTCTTTACTTGCCAAAAAAGGCTCAAAAGCCACTCTCGATCAAGCCATTCAGCCATGGGGAAGGGCTTGTTCATGGAAACCAGCTGCTCAACCTTCCACCTGACGAAGCTGTTAGTATAGATATTTAATAAATGTTCGTACCCCATTATGTTCTATAAGCTGTACCATTTTTCCCATAACACCCAAAATGTAGTTCTCTTTGTTTGGGGAGTGCTCCTATGTAGTTGGTTAGTCCTTACAATAGACAAACACATTCTTCTAGTGTCGGGGGAGAAGGGAGCACCCATTTCATGCATATTTCCCTGCATGCTAATAGTGTTTGTAAAAAGAGTTGGGGCCAGATGTACGAATCTGGCCCAGTGCGATTCGGTAATTGCGATTTTTAAGAAATCTTAATTACCGAATCGCAAAGGGCCATGTATCACATTTGCGATTCGGTAATTGCGATTTCTTAAAAATCGCAAATGCAATTACCGAATCGCAAATTGCCTGTTGGCCCATAGCTGCGAATTTTGTGCATTTTCGCAAATTGCGATTTCTGAAACAGAAATCGCAATTTGAGAAAATCAAAGGGGCAGGGTGCTGGGGGCCTAAGGCCCCCTATCCTGCACCCCAATTTTTTTTTTACACATGTAAAGGACACACATGCCAAAAGGGCATGTGTGCTTTACATTTCAAATTTAAAAATGCAGTTTTACTGCATTTTTTAATTTTGCACCAGGTTACCACCTGGTTGCTGGACATGGTATTTTGCACTTGCAAAATACCATTCTGCGAAAAATCGCAATTTGCGATTTTTTGCAGAATTGCTTTGCGACCTGGATTTTGCGAATCGCAAATTGCGATTTGCAAAATCTAGTGATGACGCAGAAACGAAGGTTTTTCATTTATTAGCGCATAAACGTAGTGCAGAAATAATCAAGTGTGACTTTAACCGAACTAATAAAGATTGTACGGGGACAAATGTGCCCTTAGAGTAGTTCGCCAACATTTATAAGCGTGCTTTATATAACGTGATGTATTAGAATTGTACTAATCTGACATAACCGTAAACGTGTGCCATGATTTTCTTGTTTGAAATGTTTTAACTTAGCATAACTTTAGCGGAGGCTTCGGCCTAGTTGCCTTGTCTCACGGTTTAGATGCTCGTGTTTTTCTAATGTGCTAATAAAACGTGTATTCTTGCTTGAAGCTGTACTTTTCCAGTGAGATCGGTTCACATGCTTATCTTTAAGGTTTCGTGCCAGCCTGGCATCTTCTTCTTTGCTCCAAGGTCAATCTGCAGGTGCAGACAATGGAAGCTCTGAAAGTGAGTTAATTGGTAAAATATGTTGCAACTTACGTTCCCGACTCCAAGGATAATGTATGCCTAGGTAGAAGCTTGTAAATTGTTGTTTTTGATTGGACAATTTGAAGCCAACCTATGAACCCTCCAATGGAAGACCCTACTGGATTTGAACTGTTGTTTATTTAAACCTGGTGCACAAGAAGAAAGCGGCCATTACCCGGACATTATTGCCATTAGCCATTTGCCATTAGCCATTACCCGCCATTTGCAGGACATTACAGCCATTATGGCCCATCTTGCCGACCTCGTCATTTTGCCATCTTCTACGATGCCAATTGATGTTCGACGCCATTATGAATGAGATTTTGATGCTTTCTCTAATCGAGAGAAAGAGACTTTAAGAAATTCTCGCCCTAGAGACTTTAACTTCGATTTGCCCCTTTGCATAAAGTAGTAGTTTTGTCCTTTTATCTTGCCGCTGTGAGGCAATTGCCCCGTCCACCCTGCCCCTTTGCCCCCGTCCCATGCTGATCGAAACCGGTACCTGTGAGACGAAGACTTCCTTGAATGCTGATTGAATTTGGTAAATATGAAAGGAAAATGTACAATTGCATTGTGTTTCTTTTTAGGTAACCAACTGCTGATTTTTGATAAGAGCCCTAGTTAGGAGTTTTCCAAATCAATGTTGCTAAATTGTTTTTGCATGAAATCCCACATGCAGATGCTAATTTGAGGTTAGATGAGGATTCATTTGTTGCACGATGCAATTTGAGACCTTGTTATGCTGACTAATGTATGCAATTAGCCCATTACAGATTATAGTTTTAGTGGTTTGCGTTGCTATTATCGAATGCATTGTTATTCAAATGCTGCATAGATTGCATCTTTTTCGCCGTTATGGACAGCTATTAATGTTCATTTACATATATCATTTGGTGTTGAGACACATTTATATCGTGCTAGCTTTGTTAATATAGGGAAATAAATTCATTAACTTTGAATGAACTGGTGTGGTTATTCATGGCCGAAAGGTCATGGTTCGCCGAAATGTTTTCTGGATTAATTGTGAAGTGTTATGTTGATCAGGGCATTACTTATGTTCGTTATTGATTATTGATTTGATTAAATTGATTACTCTCGGGTAAAGAGAGCCCCACTTGGTCAAAAGATTCATCGACCCAAGAGCGTCCAGATACAGGTAATTTATTAAGACGGAACGCTCTATCAGTAGATGGTAGCAGAGGATGGTTTCGCCCTTTGGGACCCCACTCGAGAGCTAACGGTTTCGCCCTTTAGGACCCCACTCGAGAGGTAACGGTTTCGCCCTTTGGGACCCCACTCGAGAGCTAACGGTTTCGCCCTTTGGGACCCCACTCGAGAGGTAACGGTTTCTCCCTTTGGGACCCCACTCGAGAGCTAACGGTTTCGCCCTTTGGGACCCCACTCGAGAGGTATATGGTGTTGAATTAACGGTTGCGCTCTTTGAGACCCCACTCGAGAAGTATATGGTGTTGAATTAGATTTTTCTTGGGTAAAACAGATTGAGAGAATGATGATGCCCTAAGTCCCCCGCGACTTTCCCGGGATCTCGGAGCTTGCGAATGGAGAGAATGGAGGTGTGAAATCGGCATTGGCGGTACTAGTGACGGTATGAGTGAAGTTAGGATTTTGCGCTTGCACAGCTTATTGCCGCAGATTGTTTGAAAAGGTTGCGAGGATTTTAGAGAATAGCAGAGGTGCGACTCCGAGTGTGAGAGTAGGGAAGTCGTCGAACTTCATGTGCATGTGGCGCTTTGTGCAGAAAAAGGTCCACGTGGTTGTTGTTGTTGAGACGGGCCCTGCGAGGTCAAGAGACTCCGGAGTATGTTGAAAAGTGTATGAGACGCTTGTTTTATGTTGTGGTCTGGTCGGTTTAATAGGTTGACCGGGCGTGGTCAACGAGTCGGTACGTGTGTTAAGGGAGTGAAAGAAAACTTCGACTTCGGGCTTTGACAAATTCTAAGTGCACTAGAATAGATCATTGACAAGTTGAGAGCAGAGTCTGCGGGTCAGAATTTGCTTGCGAAAGTGGGGACCGAGAAAGATGGAATAACTGCCGAGGCTAGTGAAAAATCCCTAAGGTCCTGAAGCGATTGTGTTACCCTTCCTGTAGTAAACCGACGGATCTGTTTTATTATTATTTGGTTGCTCGCGATACATGCCAGAAGTTGTTACGAGAGGAGCTGAGTGAAGGAGGACAAGCCGCGAGGCTTTGTCAGCCGCAGTGTGTGTGAGTGTGACGTCACTAGGAGCCGCGCTGGGATAGGTTGGTTGCAGAGAAGGGTCGCGCACGGATTGGACGCAGTCCGTGGGGCTCGATTGGAAGGGGAAAGGCAAGCGAAGAGTATTCTGGGAATTAAAGTCACTTATTGATTACAAACTTTGTGAAATAAAAGACGAGAAAATTAATTTTTTAAAGCATTAAAGAGTGCGATGAAGGGGGAGTCTTACATTAAAGCGAGCGTAGGAGAGGAGACGCCACCCAAAGGTACACCAGCTTACATTGTAATGGAGGAAAGGGGGGTAGCTCCGTGCCTTTGGCTAAAGCAATGGCACAAGCTGACAGAGAGACATGGGAGCGTAGCGTTCCCGATCCATGGGACATTCAATATAAGGATCCTAGAGAATTTGAGATTCGCGATGTACGACATGAAGGTACCTCCAAGGCCAGCACAGTTTGAGGCTCTAGCGGTTTGGGAACTAATGGCTAGACAGCAACAGCAAAAGAAGTTCGAGGCCAGGATAAGAAAGGTAGAAAAGACACTAGCGGACGCTAGGTGGGATAATGCACAGAAGGTGTGGAGGTCAGATATATTGCAGGGGATAAAATTGTTTCCCGCAATTGCTAAGGAAGAAGAGGCGACAGGCAAGAAAGCTACCTGTAAGACAAACAGGAGGTGTTCCAAAGATAGAGAGGACGAGGAAAAGTTAAGGAGAGAAGACAAGTCAGAGGATGAGGAGTTCATCATGCAATTGCTGAACGAACGTCCACCACCTTATGCAGAGAGTGAACAAGGTCCAAGTACCAGTTCTGCCCCTCCGGCACCGGTACAGAATAATGAAACTCCGAATTCAGAAACGCCATCGGGATCTAAGGACCCGAGTTTACTATTCACCCCGCAGATACCGCAGGTTAGGAGAATATATCCAGATGTGCCTATATTGAAAACAGCAGAAAATTATCAGCCGCAGGTCCCAAGGTACTACAGCAGTGACAACAGTACGGGAATGACTCTAGATCCAACTGTAATGGGAGTACAGAATGGTCGCAACCCAACATTGGCACAAGCTGAGTCAACCCAGCTTTTGATGCCTCAAAAGCAGATGCAGGGGGAACCGCACATGCTCAGATGACGGGGAGTCAGACGGGCATGCCGGCAATGATGACCCATAGTGTGGGAATGAACATGCCTCAGAACCTGGGGAATGGACAGAACCCAGATGCGATATCCCTACCCATTACTGTAGGTCCACCGGTACCTTTGTACATTCAGCCTAACTCAGGTATGAGCGGTCAAGGATCAGTGGTGCAGAGTGGGACGGAAAGGAGGTGCATAGAAAACACTCCAGAGACAACTCCGATAGCGGCTCAGCCAACTGGATCTGGGTCCTTGATGAAGTTTAGTCCCATATGTGCTCAGTCAACAGTGGTGAGGTCGAGTCCCCCACTGATGATACCGCTATCATCGAACACTGAAAAGTTGCCGCAACCATCAATGGCAGTCGATGTGAACGCTACACTGATGGGGTTGAATGCGCAACAGCTGACACAGTGGTTCAACAGTCTGAATTCCACACAAAGCTCAGCCAGTGGGAAGGGAGAAGACTATCTGAATAAGGTCAGGTTGAACATGGAAGCAGAAGAATTGGTGGAAGGGACTATGGGTTTGAATAGGTTAGAGTCCTACTCGGAAGAAGAGCTGAGGTATCTATGTCCCAGGATTACGAGAGAAGTGAACAAGGTACATAGAAGGTTGCAAGAAATAGCTGACAAAAACGGGGTTGAGATAGACAAGACAAAACACTTGAGCAGGAGCTATAGATTGGATTTCGGGACCACAGACTTTGAACACATGAGGTCAGCAGGCATGAAAGCGCACCTTAGAGAATTGCTGCAGAGTGCACAAGTGTGGAGGTGCTTAGACAAATGGGAAAGCAGATGGGCAAAGAAAAAGGAAAAGAGCAAAGACAGTGTCCCAGAGCACAAGGAGAAAAGACCACAGAGTAGTGATGCAATAACCATGTTACCAATGAGGGAGACAGCAGGGGGAAAATTAATACATGTACCGTGGCACAGAAGCGACATTCAGTCTTTTACGGATGATTTTCCCAAACTGAGAGAGAAACCGATTGAATGGTATCAACAGACTGATAGGTTTGTGAAGCTTGCAAAATGTCTTTGGGAAGACCTGAACACCCTCTTTGAGATTGTGGTTCCGGCAGATTTGTGGGAAGACTGCAAAAGGGCTGTAGGTTGGCCGACAAGTGAACCAGAGAGAGACAGGGATACGGGTGCACCATCACCTATGGTAATGAGCTTGTACTATAAGGTGATTGAGCATTTGAAGACGAAGGTTGCCGCGAAAAATGTGGATTGGCAGAAGATTGATCGAACTGCCCAAGAGGCTAAAGAGTCGATTCATGGTTACTATGAGAGGTTGTTGAAGGCGTTCAAGAACTACAGTGGCACGGAAACAATAGAGGCGAAGGACATGCTTCATTTGGTGTTTAGATTTGTGGAAGGGCTGAGACCAGAGATAAGTCAGATGATAAAGACGCATTTGATTTGTTGGCAGTCGAAACCTATTGATGAGGTGTTGAATTATGCGAAATACTGTAGCGACGAAATTGAAGTGAAACAGAAAAGGTTGAAAGAGAAAGTGATGATGATGCAACTTAAAGCAGCTCAGACAGGTTTGCAAGGGTTGCAAGGGTTCCAACAGCAGATGCCGCAGCCGCAGCCGCAGGGAAATATGATGTTTCAGCCACAGGCGAGAGGCAGAGGCAGAGGAGGCTTTGGGAGTAATGGTCCGGATTTGAACACTGTTGCGATTCCGAATGGTGTGCAGGCAATGAAAAGGGTGATGCCGTGTCACGTGTGCGGAATCGTCGGGCATTGGAAATGCGAGTGCCCGATGGTGGTGCAGGAAGGTGCAGGTGTTGGTCAGCAAAACAATGATGTCAATGCATTCCAGACAATGAGGGGACCGAAAATGAGAGGTCCAAACCCAAATTTTCAGACCATAAATCAGCTGCAGGGATTACAGCCCATGCAGCCGCAGCAGATGCAGATGCCCCGTGTGCAGATGACGCAAATGCAGCCAATGCAACAGCAGTTTCCCATGGTACCTAATCAGCAAATGCAAATACCTTTGGCACCAGTGAGTCAGCAGCAAGTGATGGTTCCTCCACAGGTCTCGGGTCAGGTGATGAATACAAATGGCACAGTACAACAGTTCCCATTACACAGTGAGAATGGAATAAACAATGTATGGGAGAGTGAAAGTTCAGATGAGGAGGGAAATTGTGTGCTTGCAGCATCCTTGGAAGTTGATCAAAAGGGTCCATATGTGGAGGGAAGAGTTATGGGTCATCGTGTTTCATTCTTGGTTGACACAGGAGCCACACGTTCAACTGTTAGGAGCATTGAAGTACCAAATTTGCCACTCTCAGGGAGAACAGTTCAAGTAGTGGGAGTAGCAAACAGGTACCTGACGAACCCAATCACAGATCCAGTACAAGTCAGAATTGGTAACTATCAAGGGTCACATAAATTTGTGGTATGTGACTCAAGCCCGATAGCACTGTTAGGGAGAGACCTATTGTGCAAATTGGGATGTTCAATTATGTGTTCGAACGATGGAATTAGAATTCAGACGAGCAGTGATGGGGAAGAAGAGAACAGTGTAGAAGGGGATGAGATGGAAACTGTCGATGAAGAATATCCTCTGATTAACCTTTTTCCGATGATAACTGAAGAAGATATTCCAGCTGAATTACGGGAAACAGTCGGAAAGGAAGTGTGGGATATGACAGGAAAAGAGGTGGGATTGGTGAAAGGAGTGGAACAAGTGAAAGTGACCGTAAAACCCAATGTAACCTTTCCCCAGACCCCAAAATACCACATGGCACAAGACACCCTCATGAAAGTCGCCCAACTCATTGACGAGTTTGTAAAACAGGGAGTACTGAAAGAAGTGTTAAGCAGTCCATGTAATTCACCGATCATGGGACTAATAAAGCCGAGTGGAAAGGTCCGAATCGTGCAGGACTTGAGGAAAATAAATGACATCATAATTAAATGCTGCCCTGTAGTACGGAATCCAGCTGTGATAATGTTTCAAGTCCCTTGCGATGCCGAGTGGTTCTCAGTCATCGACTTGTCACAAGCATTCTTCTCGGTGCCTCTTCATGAGGACAGCAAATTTCTCTTTTGTTTCAAATTCTTAGACAGAGTTTACAGTTGGTGTCGAATTCCTCAAGGGTTTTCTGAGTCACCGTCAATTTTCAATCAGATTCTAAAGAAAGACTTGGAAGCGTTAGAATTGCCATTCGAGTCAACCCTAGTACAGTACATTGATGACTTACTGATTGCATCTAAGACAGAAAGTGGCTGCACAGCCGACACCATTGCTCTACTGAACCATTTGGGAAGGAATGGACACAAGGTGTCCCCTTCAAAGTTGCAGTTCTGTCAGAAGAAAGTGAAATACTTGGGTCATCAAATAGAGAAAGGGTCACGGAGAATAATGAAGGAAAGAATAACAAGTGTACTTCAAATGAGTCCACCAAAGACAAGGAGGGAGGTGAGGAAGTTTTTGGGGATGGTGAGCTACTGTCGCCAGTGGATTCCCAACTTCTCAACTCTAGCAAAGCCTTTACTGAAACTGACCCAGAAGGATGCATTGGATGAAATTGAGCTGAAAGGAGATGAGATGGATGCTTTTATTGAATTGAAAGAATGCATGTGCAGGGCTCCAGCTTTAGGTATGCCTGATTACACAAAGCCTTTCACATTGTTTTGTCATGAACGTGATGCATGTTCTTTGTCTGTCTTGACCCAAGCCCATGGTGGCATAAACAGACCAGTAGCATATTTTTCAGCTACTTTGGATCCGGTCGCAGCAGCACTGCCAGGGTGTTTGCGCGCCGTAGCAGCAGTTGGTATCAGCCTCACTCAGAGTGAAGGAATAGTGATGGGACACCCATTAACAGTCATGGTCCCTCACTCAGTTGAGATACTTTTGACCCGCTCCCGAACACAACACATGACTGGAGAAAGACTCACAAGGTATGAAACAATAATTCTGGGCTCACCGAATGTGCAGCTGAAAAGGTGCACTACGTTGAATCCAGCAACCTTGCTTCCCGGTGAAAATGCTGAAATTGAGAACGCTGAACACGTCGAGCACGACTGCCTTCAGGTGACTGAATTCTGCACAAAACCCCGACCTGACATTAAGGATACTAAGCTTGATGAAAATGACCAAATTGTTTTTGTTGATGGGTCATGTTTAAGAGATGCATTGGGAATATTGAAAGCAGGATATGCTGTATGTACTGTAACAGGTGTCTTGGAAGCATCCTGGCTTCAAGGAGTCTATTCCGCACAAGTAGCAGAGCTTGTAGCCCTTACAAGAGCATGCCAACTGTCTACATTGATGAAGGTTACCATTTACACTGACAGTCAGTACGGGTTTGGAATTGTGCACGACTTTGGGCAATTATGGTCACAGAGAGGTTTCCTGACCTCTTCAGGGTCCCCAGTGAAAAACGGGGAGAGAATAAGGGAATTGTTACACGCCATTCAGATGCCAGCCGAAATTGCAGTGGTAAAGTGTAGTGCTCATACAAAAGGACAGGACTATGTTTCCCTGGGAAATGCATATGCGGATCAAGTCGCAAGATTTTGTGCCTTGAACTGTATATTGCTCAGGGATGAATGGAATTTGATAAGTGAGCCAGAGCTCGAACCAGCTGAAGCATTTGCCTTGAAGGTCGTGGATACAATGGATGAACTAAAAGCATTACAGAATAGCGTCAGGGAGGATGAAAGAGCTTCCTGGATTAAGTCACAATGTACAAGGAGACCAGATGAGTTATGGGTTTCAAATGAAGGAAAATTTGTTTTACCAAATAGTCTCTTATCGCAGCTAGCGCGGTTCTATCATGGGCAGGCTCACCTAGGGAGAGATGCCATGATAAGATTGTTCAAAACTGATTGGTTTAACCCCAGATTTCGTCAAGTTGCAGAAGCAGTTTGCCATCGTTGTGTCATTTGTCAGCAGATGAACCCAGGAAAGGGAACGGTTGTGAACATGAGCCACATTGGCAGGGCGAGTGGCCCGTTCAGCAGAATGAAGATGGACTTTATTGAGATGCCTGTGCATGGAGGTCTGAAGTATGTGTTGGTGATTGTGTGCATTTTTAGTCACTGGATTGAAGCATACCCCACACGTAGAAATGACAGCCTTACAGTTGCAAAACTATTGTTGAGGGAGTTGATAACACGTTTCGGATTCCCGATCTCTTTAGAATCAGATAGAGGAAGTCACTTCAATAACGAGGTGATAAAGTTACTTTGCGCAGCGCTGAACATTGAGCAAAAACTGCATTGTAGCTATCGCCCTGAAGCCTCAGGACTGGTGGAACAGATGAATGGTACACTGAAATCAAGAATGGCGAAAATATGTGCATCGACAAATTTGAAATGGCCTGACGCATTGCCTTTGGTGTTAATGTCAATGAGAAACACCCCTGACAGAAAGACTGGATTGTCCCCGCACGAAATTCTCATGGGCAGGGCCATGAGACTTCCTGCAGTTCCCGCAAACGCGCTTTTGAATATTACAGATGATATGGTGTTAGACTACTGCAAAGGTCTGGCTGACGTGGTTCGCTCTTTCTCTCACCAGGTGGAAGCAACCACCTTGCCACCGATCCAAGGTCCAGGACACACACTGAAAGCAGGTGACTGGGTCGTGATAAAGAAGCACGTGAGGAAGTGTAGGAGGCTGGACTGGCTTGTAGTGAGTACCAAGGGGTACTTGCACCTTGCACCAGGCCCAGTTATCCCTTATTAGTGTATAGGGTGTCTAGCAGCTTAGGCTGATAGATAATGGTAGCTTAGCAGAGCAGCTTAGGCTGAACTAGGAGACGTGTGAAGCTACTACTGTACCACTTAGTGTCATATGCACAATATCATAAGAAAACACAATACACAGTTATACTAAAAATAAAGGTACTTTATTTTTATGACAATATGCCAAAGTATCTTAGAGTGTACCCTCAGTGAGAGGATAGGAAATATACACAAGATATATATACACAATAGCAAAAATATGCAGTATAGTCTTAGAAAACAGTGCAAACAATGTATAGTTACAATAGGATGCAATGGGGAAACATAGGGATAGGGGCAACACAAACCATATACTCCAAAAGTGGAATGCGAACCACGAATGGACCCCAAACCTATGTGACCTTGTAGAGGGTCGCTGGGACTATTAGAAAATAGTGAGAGTTAGAAAAATAACCCTCCCCAAGACCCTGAAAAGTGAGTGCAAAGTGCACTAAAGTTCCCCTAAGGACAAAGAAGTCGTGTTAGAGGAATAATGCAGGAAAGACACAAACCAGCAATGCAACAACTGTGGATTTCCAATCTAGGGCACCTGTGGAACAAGGGGACCAAGTCCAAAAGTCACAAGCAAGTCGGAGATGGGCAGATTCCCAGGAAATGCCAGCTGCGGGTGCAAAGAAGCTTCTACTGAACAGAAGAAGCTGAGGTTTCTGCAGGAACAAAAAGGGCTAGAGACTTCCCCTTTGGTGGACGGATCCCTCTTGCCGTGGAGAGTCGTGCAGAAGTGTTTTCCCGCCGGAAGAACGCCAACAAGCCTTGCTAGCTGCAAATCGTGCGTTTGGCGTTTTTGGACGCTGCTGGGGCCCAGGAGGGACCAGGAGGTCGCAAATTGGACCTAAAGAGAGAGGGGACATAGAGCAAGACAAAGAGCCCTCACTGAAGCAGGTAGCACCCGGAGAAGTGCCAGAAACAGGCACTACGAGGATGCGTGAAACGGTGCTCGCCGAAGTTGCACAAAGGAGTCCCACGTCGCCGGAGACCAACTTAGAAAGTCGTGCAATGCAGGTTAGAGTGCCGTGGACCCAGGCTTGGCTGTGCACAAAGGATTTCCGCCGGAAGTGCACAGGGGCCGGAGTAGCTGCAAAGTCGCGGTTCCCAGCAATGCAGACCAGCGAGGTGAGGCAAGGACTTACCTCCACCAAACTTGGGCTGAAGAGTCACTGGACTGTGGTGGTCACTTGGACAGAGTCGCTGGATTCGAGGGACCTCGCTCGTCGTGCTGAGAGGAGACCCAAGGGACCGGTAATGCAGCTTTTTGGTGCCTGCGGTTGCAGGGGGAAGATTCCGTCGACCCACGGGAGATTTCTTCGGAGCTTCTGGTGCAGAGAGGAGGCAGGCTACCCTCACAGCATGCACAAGCAGGAAAACAGTCGAGAAGGCGGCAGGATCAGCGTTACAGAGTTGCAGTAGTCGTCTTTGCTACTATGTTGCAGGTTTGCAGGCTTCCAGCGTGGTCAGCACTCGTTTCCTTATCAGAAGGTGAAGAGGGAGATGCAGAGGAACTCGGATGAGCTCTTGCATTCGTTATCTGAAGTTTCCCCAGAGACAGAGACCCTAAATAGCCAGAAAAGAGGGTTTGGCTACCTAGGAGAGAGGATAGGCTACTAATACCTGAAGGAGCCTATCAGCAGGAGTCTCTGACGTCACCTGGTGGCACTGGCCACTCAGAGCAGTCCAGTGTGCCAGCAGCACCTCTGTTTCCAAGATGGCAGAGGTCTGGAGCACACTGGAGGAGCTCTGGACACCTCCCAGGGGAGGTGCAGGTCAGGGGAGTGGTCACTCCCCTTTCCTTTGTCCAGTTTCGCGCCAGAGCAGGGGCTAAGGGGTCCCTGAACCGGTGTAGACTGGCTTATGCAGAATTGGGCACATCTGTGCCCAAGAAAGCATTTCCAGAGGCTGGGGGAGGCCGCTCCTCCCCTGCCTTCACACCATTTTCCAAAGGGAGAGGGTGTCACACCCTCTCTCAGAGGAAGTTCTTTGTTCTGCCATCCTGGGCCAGGCCTGGCTGGACCCCAGGAGGGCAGCTGCCTGTCTGAGGGGTTGGCAGCAGCAGCAGCTGCAGTGAAACCCCAGGAAGGGCAGTTTGGCAGTACCAGGGTCTGTGCTACAGACCACTGGGATCATGGGATTGTGCCAACTATGCCAGGATGGCATAGAGGGGGCAATTCCATGATCATAGACATGTTACATGGCCATATTCGGAGTTACCATTATGAAGCTACATATAGGTAGTGACCTATATGTAGTGCACGCGTGTAATGGTGTCCCCGCACTCACAAAGTTCAGGGAATTGGCTCTGAACAATGTGGGGGCACCTTGGCTAGTGCCAGGGTGCCCTCACACTAAGTAACTTTGCACCTAACCTTTACCAGGTAAAGGTTAGACATATAGGTGACTTATAAGTTACTTAAGTGCAGTGTAAAATGGCTGTGAAATAACGTGGACGTTATTTCACTCAGGCTGCAGTGGCAGGCCTGTGTAAGAATTGTCAGAGCTCCCTATGGGTGGCAAAAGAAATGCTGCAGCCCATAGGGATCTCCTGGAACCCCAATACCCTGGGTACCTCAGTACCATATACTAGGGAATTATAAGGGTGTTCCAGTAAGCCAATGTAAATTGGTAAAAATGGTCACTAGCCTGTCAGTGACAATTTGGAAAGTAATGAGAGAGCATAACCACTGAGGTTCTGGTTAGCAGAGCCTCAGTGAGACAGTTAGGCACCACACAGGGAACACATACATGCACACCTATGAGCACTGGAGCCCTGTGTGACAGGGTCCCAGTGACACATACCTATAGGCCACAACCTTATGAGCACTGGGGTCCTGACTAGCAGGGTCCCAGTGACACATAATAAACATACTGAAAACATAGTGTTTTCACTATGAGCACTGGGGCCTAGCCATCAGGATCCCAGTGAGACAGTGAAAACAGTGACAAACATCCTGACATACACTCCCAAACAGGCCAAAAGTGGGGGTAACAAGGCTAGAAAGAGGCTACTTTCTCACAGGAAGTCGTGTCTGGAACCCCGTTGGAAAGGCCCTTTCCAAGTGATCCTGACGACCACTACCGCTGTGAAGTGTGCGGGAGTTCCCAACTGGATTCACGCCAGTCATACAAAGAAAGTGTTGTGTCCCACAGATGAGGAAGTTGAAGCGCTGAAACTGCCAGTACCTGATAACAAAGTGCCGAGCGCTGAGACAGAGCAAAACAGAACTAGAAGCAAACAGGCAGAAATAGAGGAAAGAGAAATATTCTCTGAGGACGAAACAACCAATTCACTTGGGGAAGACCAAGGAGAAACCTCAGACAGCGACGAAGCAGCTGAAGGTAACAAAGAGCCTGAAGCAGCTGAAAGTGACAAAAAGCCTGAAGAAAGTAACGGTGACAAAGGGCTCGAAAGAGGTGAAGAAGCAGGAGAGCCTGATCAGAGGAGGGCTTTCCCAGAAGTAGACGGTACAGAAAAAGAAAAGGAAAACATGATTGACTCCCCAGAAGGAGGGGACAAGGCAGAACAGAACGAAACTGTTCAAAGTTCCTCAGAAGAGATCGCAGGTCCATCAAGTGGACACAGTGCAAAGAGGAGACCAAGTATATCACCAGTAAAACTAAGAACTAGAGAAACGTTGAACGACAGTGAAGGGCCAAGAGTGAAAGAGAAAAGAAAGGAAGTGTCTGTCGTGGTACCAACATCAAGTGAAGAAAAGGACTTGGCCAAAGAGGAAAGTACCAGTGAGGCAGAATCAAAGAGAGATGCAAAATTGAAAAGGAAAAGGATACCAAACAGGAGATATTCCGGTCCAGAATGGGCATATGTAGTCAATGACGATTGGACCGACGAATTTGTATCTCTTAGCCTCGAGAACGAAGAAGAAGAGATACCAATAGAAAAGAAAAGTTTTATGGACACTATTGACTGAAAAACTGATAAATGACATTGCTTGCTATAATCTAACGTGATACAACCAGCTGAGACATTGCTAAACCGGATGAGACATTTGCTAACTTGATAAGACTTTGATAACCTGATTGACTCTTAAACCCGATTTGAGACCACGTTGCTAACTGATAAAAGACTGAGTTATTGCCGAATTGAGACAAATGCTGCTAACCGATAAGTGACTGGGCTCCTGAAGAAAACTGTGTGAACATTGCGCTCGTTCAGCTTTGTAACTAATTGCTAACTCGTTTCTTTATAAGTGCTTCTAGCTCTCTGATTCTATACAGATCATGACTAAGTACGCTACACAAAACAGTAGAGTGAAATATTGTAAATATGCGTGTATAGGCTTGATAACTGCATGTGTACTAATAATAATGGCAATAGTGCTTGCAACGCGTGGTAAGGGTGAGAATGAGAAAATTGATGCTTCTACTTCTGCTCCTGTTACTGTCACTGAACTAACCGCATTGAAAAGACTAGAATTAGATGAGAGACACTTGCATGATAAGAAGGAACTTTCGTATAATGTTTTCTATCGCCCACTAACAGAATATGTTGAGACTATGGATGCGAAAGATTGTTATGTGTGTACACAGATACCGACATCGGTAACGGAAGGGGTGACTTATCACCACATGCCTCTTACATATGGGATTACATGTAGTTTAGTAACTTCTAGATTTTATGGTCAAACTAACATACAGTATTTTTATTCAAATTATGATGTTACCTTTGCATTTGTTCCTATAATAACGCAACTAAGCCAGATTGCTAAAGATTGGGATGCTAAAATAATGAGGGAATTTTTCGAGCCAATGCAACCTTTTGAAATAGCTCACGCTCATAGGGAAAACCTTACCTGCTCGCTCTCTGCAGTAGAAATAAGCTTTTTAGATCGCACAGATGATAGAAGGGCACAAATGAATGCGAAATTAGAAAAAGAGCTAAGTAAGAGGACTTCAGTAGATAATTATGCTTTTGCCGCAATAAAAACACAAGGAAGAATAGCTTTAGACGCTTGGCATGTAGGGAAATTTTGTATATATCGTGGTGAATCTTATTATGATAACATTTTCGTGGGAGCGAGTGAATGTAAACATACGTTTATCTTTAAGGCCAAATGGACATTCATGCTGAACGGACTTGACCCTGTCATACCTGGTGTATATTACATTTGTGGGCATAATGCCTATTATCGTCTTCCAAAGGGATGGTGGGGGAGATGTTATTTGGGTATAGTGTTCCTAAAGGTTTATCAACTGGATGACCTATCGGTGATTCCAAAGACGCCTGGATCTCGTCGTATCCAGAAAAGAGAGGCCGCAGCTGCTGTGGTAGGAGATATATTTGGAGCCATGATTCCTTCATTGGGAGTTGTGTTGAATTCCATCAAAATAAGAAAGTTGTCTACTATAGTGGATAACATGTTGACAAAGTTTTCAGGTGCTATAATCCTGATGGATGCTGAACTTGCAGCGGAAAGAGCTATGACTCTTCAAAACAGGCTTGCCCTAGACATTCTTTTAGCAAAGGATGGCGGCGTTTGCAAAATGCTTGGTGCGCGTCACTGTTGCACGTATATACCAGACAACAGTGTGAAGATTAAAACAATGCTTGCAAATCTAACAAAAGAGAGTGCCGCTTGAAGGAATTGAAAGAACCAGGAGTTTGGGAGAAGGTTGGAAAGGGAGTTGCTTCAGTGGGAAATTGGCTTGGTGGCATTTGGAATGGAATATTACTAAAAATAATACAGGGAATACTAATAGTACTAATTTGCATCTTTGGGATTTGGGGAATAAAGAGGGGAATACTAATGATCATGGAAAAAATTAAAAGAAGGAAGGAAGAGAAAATAATGAAAAGAATGGCAGAAGAATACAAGGCAAGAACAAGGGGAACTAAAAGGCAAAGAGAACTGACAGAATTTTAATGGAATAAAATTTGTGGGAATAGTTTTGTGTGATGACAAATAGTCATCAGAGGAGGGATTGATGGCGCAGAAACGAAGGTTTTTCATTTATTAGCGCATAAACGTAGTGCCGCAATAATCAAGTGTGACTTTAACCGAACTAATAAAGATTGTACGGGGACAAATGTGCCCTTAGAGTAGTTCGCCAACATTTATAAGCGTGCTTTATATAACGTGATGTATTAGAATTGTACTAATCTGACATAACCGTAAACGTGTGCCATGATTTTCTTGTTTGAAATGTTTTAACTTAGCATAACTTTAGCGGAGGCTTCAGCCTAGTTGCCTTGTCTCACGGTTTAGATGCTCGTGTTTTTCTAATGTGCTAATAAAACGTGTATTCTTGCTTGAAGCTGTACTTTTCCAGTGAGATCGGTTCACATGCTTATCTTTAAGGTTTCGTGCCAGCCTGGCATCTTTTTCTTTGCTCCAAGGTCAATCTGCAGGTGCAGACAATGGAAGCTCTGAAAGTGAGTTAATTGGTAAAATATGTTGCAACTTACGTTCCCGACTCCAAGGATAATGTATGCCTAGGTAGAAGCTTGTAAATTGTTGTTTTTGATTGGACAATTTGAAGCCAACCTATGAACCCTCCAATGGAAGACCCTACTGGATTTGAACTGTTGTTTATTTAAACCTGGTGCACAAGAAGAAAGCGGCCATTACCCGGACATTATTGCCATTAGCCATTTGCCATTAGCCATTACCCGCCATTTGCAGGACATTACAGCCATTATGGCCCATCTTGCCGACCTCGTCATTTTGCCATCTTCTACGATGCCAATTGATGTTCGACGCCATTATGAATGAGACTTTGATGCTTTCTCTAATCGAGAGAAAGAGACTTTAAGAAATTCTCGCCCTAGAGACTTTAACTTCGATTTGCCCCTTTGCATAAAGTAGTAGTTTTGTCCTTTTATCTTGCCGCTGTGAGGCAATTGCCCCGTCCACCCTGCCCCTTTGCCCCCGTCCCATGCTGATCGAAACCGGTACCTGTGAGACGAAGACTTCCTTGAATGCTGATTGAATTTGGTAAATATGAAAGGAAAATGTACAATTGCATTGTGTTTCTTTTTAGGTAACCAACTGCTGATTTTTGATAAGAGCCCTAGTTAGGAGTTTTCCAAATCAATGTTGCTAAATTGTTTTTGCATGAAATCCCACATGCAGATGCTAATTTGAGGTTAGATGAGGATTCATTTGTTGCACGATGCAATTTGAGACCTTGTTATGCTGACTAATGTATGCAATTAGCCCATTACAGATTATAGTTTTAGTGGTTTGCGTTGCTATTATCGAATGCATTGTTATTCAAATGCTGCATAGATTGCATCTTTTTCGCCGTTATGGACAGCTATTAATGTTCATTTACATATATCATTTGGTGTTGAGACACATTTATATCGTGCTAGCTTTGTTAATATAGGGAAATAAATTCATTAACTTTGAATGAACTGGTGTGGTTATTCATGGCCGAAAGGTCATGGTTCGCCGAAATGTTTTCTGGATTAATTGTGAAGTGTTATGTTGATCAGGGCATTGCTTATGTTCGTTATTGATTATTGATTTGATTAAATTGATTACTCTCGGGTGAAGAGAGCCCCACTTGGTCAAAAGATTCATCGACCCAAGAGCGTCCAGATACAGGTAATTTATTAAGACGGAACGCTCTATCACTAGGTCGCAACGCAGAAAATCGCAATTTTTTCGATTTTCGGTATTTGGTCTGCGGATGCATTTGATGCATTGCAGACCCCGATTTTGCACTCGCAAACGGCCGATTTTGCTGTTTGCGAGTGCAAAAACGGATGATACATCTGGCCCTGAGTGTTTTTGAGTCTTGTGCATTTTTTAAGGGGTCCCGCCATCCTCCAAAACACCCAAAATGACTAAGGCTAGGATTACCTCAGCTTCTAACCCCACAACTTCTAAGAGCACCTTACCAATGTCTTGTCAAAAGTGGTGGATCATGGGACACCGCCTGAACATATGGACCTCATCCTCTCTTTCTTCCTCACATTCAGGGCACTTCTTCTCCCCTCAACCACTTATATTTACCAACTCTTTTGGGGTCCAATACACCCTATGTACTGTAAAAAGATGTTTTCTCCTTAAAGGTTTTGACTTGCATACCTTCCAAAGCATAGACATCGATACGCATGTCCCTTCCCCAGGTCTCTATTGGCAAGCTGAACTCTTCCTTTCCAGGATCCACCAACATCCAATTCTATTTTGAAGCCTCTTTGCTTTGGAACAAACCTTCTTGCAGTTTCTCTCCAAAGGGACTGCATTCTTTCCCACCTTTTAAAGAGACTTTTGCTCAACTCGCCAGCTGATAGCACTTGAACTTGGACAAAGTGCCCTCTGTACTTTTCACAAGGGACGGCCAAGGATGCAAGGCATTACTTAACCTTAATTGTCCAAATGTGTTTATACTGCTTGCAATCAAAGGGATAGCTAATTTATCCTGAAGACATTCAGGGGTTCCCAGTGAGTCCCAGTTTGGGCCAGAGCTGCTATAATAAGATATTCCCTATATTCGTCTATCATAGTACCATACTCTGCAAATGGCCGCTGAGATCTTCAGTCTGACCTTTTTAAAATATTTCTGGTGGCCGAACTTATACAAAAAGTGATCTCCCTCCTTAGACAGATGACTCGTCAAGGCCTTGAAGAAAGGTGTAAAAGTAGAGCTGACTAGAAGGAGACCTCTTGTGTTCTTTCATTGAAATGGCACAGAGTATTTATAAAGTTACGGGCTTGCTATGCCTCTATGTTACTTTTTCCTGCAAAGATACTTTTGGGCAACTCTTAGCCCTCTTGCAGAACAAATACAACTACTCAGTTCCCCCTGAAACTTCTCTAGGCAGACTGGTTTGAATTCCAGTGGTATTTCATTAAAGAGAAATGTAAACTTCTGGAGAATCAATATTTTCGAAATTTTTGACCTACCCAAAAAAAGAATGGGAGTCCACACCATATCTTGAGCAATTTCCTGGTCATTGTTGCTACACACTGAAGTTTAGCAAGGCTGTTTTACCCAGGTCTGCCGTCACTTGGACCCCTAGATATCGAATCTCCTGTTTTACTAAGGGTCTGTTGTACCTAATATTCCATAACATAATTTATGTTTTTTGTTGGCTGATACTGTAGCCAATTACCTTCCCGAAGTCTTCCAAGGTGCTGAGGATTATTGGTAAAGAAACTTCCAAGTCTTTCGTATAAGTCATCAAATCATCAGCATACAATGTCACAGTATTCTCCCACACACTATTCGAAAGGGGCAATGCCTCATTTTGACCTGATTTTACTAACCAGAGGCTCTATATAAAGGTTAAAAAGCAGGGGGAAAGTGGCATCCCCAGCGAGTCCCTCTTCCAATCTTAAACTGTTCAGGCAGATTACCATTTACCAGGACCATAGCCAGTTATCTTTTGTAAATACTCCTAATGGCTCTTGAAAAACCTTCCCCAGGTTGCATCGCCGAATCACACTTTGCAAAAAAGGGCAGCTGACTCTATCAAATGCTTTTGTTGCATCAAAAGTAAGTATCGCAACAGGAAGGGTATCCTTGACTGCCAGGTCAGTAGCCCCGAAAACATCATGGGTCAACTCATACAACTGGTTCCCCTTGATAAAGCCCTTCTGATCTTTATGAATTAACGACCCTGTTATTTTTTTCTAATTGTTTAGCCAGAATTTGAGTACAAATCTTATAATCTATATTCAGGAGGGAGATCAGCCTATAAGACTCACACCATTTTGGGTCTGTATCTGTTTTTAAAATTAAGCTGATAGTGGCCTCATCCCAGGAGTTTGGTGCATCCATTCCATTAAAAAAAGGCTTGATTTATTACTCTGCCTTTAATAAGATATATAATTCATTAGGTAAGCTATCAGGGCCATCTTCCTTCCCCTTTCTAATCTCTTGATGGCATCAAACATCTACTCCTCTGTAGTTATCTTTTACGGCCAGCTCTTGTCTAAACTCATCTTGTAAAATAGCAATTTCATCTAGATATTTCTCAGTCAGCTCATTGGATGCCTGGCAATCTTCTGTGTACAAGGTTTAAAGGAAGGAGTTAAAAGCCTGTTCTATCTCCCTATCTCCAGTGCTGATATCCATTGTGGCATTGCAGATAGCCCCACTGGTGTTTCTGGTCTGCTCCACCTTAGTTTTCCAAGCTAAGTATTTGCCACATCCCTCCCCATATTGATATTTAGGCCTGGGTAAAGTTTGCGGAGAAGTTGCCAAAAACCTCTGCCCCACTACATGGAGTTCCGCAAGCAGCAGAGTGCGTTAGGTCATGCCGTTTGTGCTGATTTTTAGTGTAGGGTGTTTGTCCCACGCTGTAAAATCAGCATGAATGGCACCACGTGCAGCGCAAGAGGGCGCTACTTCTTTTCTGCCGCTCAAGTAGATTTTCTACTAGAGCAGGAGCTTTCTCAATGCGAACGGAAGGTTTCTCAAGCAGTGAAGCAGTAGCGACCATTCGTGACCACCCTCATTGAGAAATCTCGTCAGGAGGTGGTCTGGCGTCAGATTTTCCTTGCTCGTGGTCACCAACTTAACATTGGTGAGTGCAAACGAGGAAAAAACTCCAATATGCGGAGTCTTTTACAACTCTGCACTCCAAGCGGAGCACAGAGTGGGAACAACTCTGCAAACTCTGTGAGTGAAGTGGAGTTCCCCACCTACCTGCACTTATAATGGGTCAACTTGATTGCTTACCATTTTTTCTTCAATTTAATCTCTAGATGGTTCGCGTGGTCGGCCCTTACCCCCTTGATCTGTTTTTCTAACTCTGCATGCATCTTAAGGTTAGTAGACAGATCGAATTGCCTTTGCAAATGCAGAATGGTGCATTCCCTTCTCTGCCTTACTGGCAAAAGCTGCTAAGGTGATTAGTCTGCTTTATAAGCATCCCATGTGATGTGGATGGGGGCAGTGCTAAAATTTAATTGAAAGAACTCCTCAGTTTCTCGCTTCAGTGCTACTATAGCCTGTTGTACTAAAAACAGAAACACAAAAGCTGTTATCCTGGGAGAGACATGGGTTTATCTAAGTTAAGATGTAGCCTTATGGCAGAATGATCAGAAAGCCGTTGAGGAGTGTTTTCCACTCTTTTAACATTCCCACTTAGTGTTGTAGCTATTAGAAAAAAATCAATTCATGAGGAATATCAATACTTTTTGTTATGGAAGGAAAACCTTGGACCTTCACCTCCCTTCAGCCTCCAAATGTTGACAAGGCCATTATTTACCACCAACTGTCCCACTAGAGCTCTCATTTTGGGTGAATTAACTGTTGGTCTTATGGTTGATTTATCCCAAACTGGGTCAATTAATACATTAAAGTCCCCCCCTAAGACTATTGAGAGACTTATCAACAGTAGATGATTATACAAATAATCTTGTAATGGGACTGGGTCATCCATATGTGGGCCATATTAGTCCACAAATCCAGCCCATAGGTTTTAGCCTTTAAGATCAACCACCTTCCTTTGGGATCAGTTATCAGCTCACTCTTGCAGTGTTCTTAAAAACAATCACTATCCCCTTAACACATCATGCTTGGTTTGTACAGGCATATTGATGGACTCATCTTTGCTTTTTCATTATGTCTTCCCATTCTGCCTTTAATAAATGAGTGTTCTGGAGGAGAATCACCTCTTTGTCCGCTGACTCAAATATTCAAATATTCTTCAACTTCTACTTTTAACCTTCAGGCCATTAACATTCCACAAAAACACCTTTAAGGGACTTGATACAGTCTTAGCTATATTTACTCGTGTAGTAAATCTCTAAATAGTGCTGATTTGAGCTCCAAAATGAGCTACTCAAACTTGAGATAGTAAATGAGGACCAACTATTTTTTTCTTTTTCTCCCATGTGCTGCCACACCTTGTAATTTGCTAAAAAATAACTAAATTGCAGTGCCCACTGGTCACCATTCCCCCACCCTGGGGAATCCTCCCCATGGCCACTATGAAAAATCTGCTGATTTAACCTAAGTGAGCTCATCTTCCCTGGATAACTTCAGCTGGAGTTTTTACTTGCCTAAATCTGCTCTACTAAGATACCTACCTCACTGGGTTCTGTAATGTTACACATTTTATTCTTCCACATAATTCTCAAGGTGGCTGGAAAACACCTATGTGCAATGGCTCCCAATTATCTGAGTTGCTCAGTGAACTTTCCTAGCTCCCACTGCCTATCCAGTGTGACTCTAGAGATGTCCGATCTTAAAAGAAAAGACCGTTCCTCTTTTGGAGAAATTATTTACTTTATGAGCCCCTAACAATTTCTTCTCTTTTAAGGAGTAGGTTTTAAAGTGAATTTGTATTTTCTTGGTATTTTTCCGACTTCCGCTCTATTTAAATGGTTTATGATGAACTCTTTGAATATCCACCACAAATATATCATGAAACTTTTGACATTGTCTCCCTCTAATTCTTCGGATACACTCAAGACCCCTACGTGGTTTCTTCTCATGTTTTTTTCCAGTGTCTTGAGTTTCTCACACACATCTTTTTCACAAGTCTTTAAGTTCTGTAATTCCTTGCTGTTCAGATGCACCATCCTGTTCAGTTCCTCCACTGAAGCTTCTATTTCTCCTATGTTATCTGTCAATGAGTTCATTTTCATTTCCATAGCCTCGTATGTCTCCTTAATTCTTTCCTGATTTTTCTCTGAGATTGCAAATTTGCTTCTTATTTCCTCTGTCAGCATCATGAGTAAATTCTGCATGCTTACTTGTTCTTCCCTCTCTAAGGGTGCTGAGAAAGACTGTGGGGAGGCTGGGTCTCGGCAGTGTCTTGAGCCAGTACTTGAAATCTGTTCACAGACTCAAAAGTCTCAGGCCCGTTTTCTCTGATGCGGCTAGTACTTCTACTGGCCTGCATTATGTAAACCTCGCCTTCCCCCTTGTTAGCCTGTACTTTAAAAAAAGATCTTAGGGAAGGAGTAATCCTGACCCGTTCAGAGTTTCGTACACCTTTATGGTTTATGCCCACCTCTTTTTTCTTTAATGTAGTGTGCTGAGCAGGCTGACGGCTGTTCCCCTAAGCACTCTCCTCAGCCCTGTGAGGCAGAAAACTCCTTTAAATTCACTTGGGGGGATAGGCCTTGTACCCCCAACCTTAGCCCTTGCTGATTGATTTCTTAACAGAGAGTTTTTGTTTGAGGGTTCAGTGACACTATGACCCCCTATTTCTGCCCCTAATGCAATCCTAGTGCAAGTTAGGCCTTTACCTGAAACCCTTGATTTGTATCCTCTCGGATTGGAAGGTGCACGTGGGTTCCTTCTGCCCCGTCCACGACCCCTTACTGTAGTCATAAACTGCTCAGGGTAATCTCTTTCTGGTATCAGCTCTGTTTGCTGCCGGTCCAACGTCCCCCTGCCTTCCCTCTTTCTTCCTAGGGCGCTTGTGCTGATACTGCTACTGACACTGCATGGGGCACCCCAGAAGCAACTACGGGCTGAGGCACGTCTGTCCTGACAGAGCTCCGACACGGTCTGCACCCACAGCCTGACACCACCGCAACAGCTTCCCTCGCACAGCTCCCACCCATGCCTTCGAAGCTGGCTGGTCCGCAGTCCCACCGTGGAGGGAACCGCCGAATATAAGTGAGCTTGCAGAAAAAAATATTATCTGTGGATATGTGGCACTTTGTTTTTATCCAGGGGTCCGAGCTTCTGCCGGCTCCCTTCAGTCAGCCACCATGTTCCCCGCCAGAGTGTCTCTTGCAGAAAATCGGGTAGATCTCTTTTTTTGTGACTCTCCCTGTGAATTATCAATTATTTGTCTCTGAGTTACCCATTAACCTTCAGTGACATCAATTAATGTTATGTCATCAGGATCATGTTGCATCACTTCCTGTGATTTAGTTCATAGGTCATATGATTCACTTTCTGTGGTGACTTCTAGGTCAAAGGACGGGTGATGGAACCTCTTCTAACCCTAGCAACTGACGTACATGGCTCCTAAAGGTCACATGATGTGGCACAGTCATGACTGCACCAAGTCAAATACAGTTTTTTTTTAAACACATTTTCTCTGATGAGAATTTCACAATAAATGTTTCTATCTTTCGGTCTGCAGAAGCTCTTAAATATTGGAAACTTAGCAACATAAAGTACGTTTTTTGCATATAGGGCAATATGTGAGATCTTGCACTGTTTGTGCCACACGATTTGTCTCACATTCTTACTTGGAACCAGATTTCAATTTCAAATACTGAAAGGGTTGATTGTGTAAATGATGCTATGTAACCATGTTTCCACTTTTTTAAAGTAACATCTTATATGAAAGTACCCTCAAAAGGCACACATTTACAGAAGTTTAGAACATCAATAATGTCAAGCTTGTTTTACAAAACGCGTAATCCAAATAATATTCCAAAAATTAGAAATGTGCATTTACCACACACAGATCTTCGCAGACGTTGCAGCATTTGCCTAAAATAGAAAAATGATTGTCTCCAATACCAAGCGTTTTTCTGAAATCGTACCTTTAAAATTGATTAGGTGCCCCTTCTTAGAAATCTTAAGAAGAATCCCTATACCATCAGTATCTGATTTATTTAAAGTCATTGGTGTTCCATATATCAAACTCTCTGTTTTTGTCTGTAAAACCTGCTTGTGTAGGCCACAAAGCAAGGTAAAACATGTGCAATTACGCATCATTTGGAATTTTCTGCAAAATATTTCCTAAGACCACAAATTTCCAGAGTTCTTTTGTAAAGACTCGGCTCTAAAAATACCCAGCGGCATATTTATCAAACTTTTAGGCAGCAAAGCAAAGCACTTTGCTGCATTGTGCTGCTTCAAAGGACAGGAATGCTCTGTGATTAGCACTATACAGCGTAAATAAATATATTTCTTCTTGTTAAGCCTCTCCTGGGAAGGGGTGACATTTTGATGCATTCCCAGGTCTACCAGCCATAGTAAATCTGGGAATGTGCCACAATCCATGGGTGGATGCACGGGAACACCCACTCTCCACCTATGGAGCACCATCCTGGGTCTGAGTAACGCAACACAACAATTTGCAATACGTTGTGTTACTCTAAATTTATCAAGCCAGAAAGGGCCATGGGTGGTTTGATAAATCTGACTTAGTAGTCGCTTCACCCATTCGCCCCTTTGTGTGGCGCATGGGAGACACAACCAAGTAGAAAACAGGGCCCTCAAGTCAGTAGCGAGAGATATCGAGGGTAATTTACCAAAAGTATAAGAACATCACTCTCTTTCACGATAATATGCAAGCCAATGAGCTAACAAAATTATATTATACTGTTGAGTACAAATAAATAATATTTATCTTTTGATAGCATTATTTTGTTAGCTCATTGGCTTGCATATTATCGTAAAAGAGAGTGATGTTCTTATGCTTTTGGGAGACACAACTCATTGCTAAATCTGCCTCTCAATGTTTCGGTCTAGCTGCTCTTTTGAATTATTGCTGGTGAAATGGTCAATGTCCTAATTTACCCAAAATTAACAAAAATATTATCTGTTTTCCTAAGTATGAATGAATTACAACTCCTGTACTGAGAGGCTCTAGTTTCATACAAAAGATTATTGACTATTTGGCCATCATTTAAAAGTTGTCTCTAAAACCATGGCAGTACTGTGAACCAAAAATTGTGCTCCCCACTGAAATTAGCTTGGATTTATCATGGATTTATACTTTAATAGGTAATAACTAGGGGAAATTGTGATAATTTGTCTGGTTGATTGGTGTGGAGGTAGTACCAGCTGCTACTCGCAGGCATGGTTTTCTAGTATATCAATGGGGTACTGCTGAATGTGTGATGCAGTAGCATGACGTTACATCCTTCTACTTTTCCCTCTGCCTAATTCTTGCCAAGAGAGGTTTATCAAATCCACCAGACAGGATGTGCCCTTCCTTGCTATAAAAAGCTGTCAGCAAAATATACCTAGTCCCTAAATCAAACACCACCACAACTGGTATCTACAAATAGGGACCATGCTGTTAAGTCACCTTTTTTGTCTCATTTGATGGACTAATGCTTTCCCTAACCACAGTATGTTGTGGCTGGGTGCTGGGCTTCCCCTGCTAATGTGCCTTAGTCGGCACGCAGGGTTCACTTTGAGTTCTGGCTCCTGCAGATGGTATGGGGGACTTGCTGTAGCAGACCTTGCTGACATTCCATTTACTTCCTGGTCCTCCCATACTCCACTACTTGTGGTTTGGATATTATGTCCACCAGATCCAGTTGCTGGTGTATGGTGGTACTCGAAGTGGGAGGTGAATGGGCATTGACCCAGTCCCTCCTTCATGGGGAAGGCCAAGAACTGTCCTGCAACGCAGGATGAGTTGGTTGTGTTCCCTACCTTTCCACTTGACTTGTGCTCAGTGCCTAATTTCTAAAAGGGTAAGTGACAGGATTCACGTTTTGCTTCAAAGCCCATGGCTGATGCTGTTGAATATAGGGGGTGTCAAATACCAGACTTGATTCCATCTCATATCACTTTCATCCATCATTATACACTCCATGCCCTTTATCTCACTCTTTCATCTTCATCTATGCTTCCTTTCCTTTTCACTGTTTGTTTCAACTTTCACTTTCTCCTGTTATATCCCTTCTGTGTTTTTCTCTCTCTTTCTCTGGATCAAAGTCTGATGGGGAAACATAAGTGCTGGTTCCCCAAAATGAGTGCCAGTGAGCCCACCTTCAGCCATCTGCTCAAATGGGGTACTGGGAGCAATTATCTCTAACGGCTATGGCAGGTGAATGATATCAAGCTTGCATGGATTCGGCCTAACTGGACTCAGGCCTTTACCCACCTCTAAATGAGGGCTCACTTGTCTAGTTTCAGTGCTGCTGGAAAAGAGCCTAGTGGCTGCCTTTGCCAAATCGCAGTGCTACTTTGAATTCTGGATGATATGTGCTTGCTTAAACTTTAGTTTACTTTTACCACTGCAGGCTACAAATGTATCAGAGGTTGTTATCTGCACAAATCAAACAGAAATCTACCAAACACAGCTCCAGAGTCAAATTTAGATAAAGAAAGGCAAATCTTTTTAGGGTACAAAAGATGGCAGGCGATCCTCCTACATGAATATAATTGGAAGGGGTTAGCATAGCTTTGAGACAGAGAATGATTGACAGTGACACCTCCTGACATTCATTAAAAATAATTAAGACAACTCTTTTGTTCTATACCGAGAAGCATATCAAACTCGCAACTATCTGTCTAAACTAAAACTGAATGTATAAAGGTTCTTTCCAAAGGTTCCCATATTTTTCAAAAATACCATGAACAAAAGACAAGAGCAAAACTGCTCCCTCACTCTTCAAACTCTAATAAAATTGCAGTCTTTCTTTGTAGCTCATTTATTGATGAATTTATAGAGTATTTTGACATTCTCTGGATTAGCTGTTTTCTGAATGCTGGAAGATAAAACAGTGCTTTATCCATTCTGTCCACAAAGTATTGTCCCATTGCAATCAAATTGATATAAGAAATGTAATTGTGAAATGCAATAGTAGGCTGATCGCTTTTATATTCCATTTCCTCAGCTTGCCTGCTTGTTAAACACACAATATAATGCTAATATTATGCATAGTGTAGCAGAGCCTTTCTCACAGTTTTATGGGCGTTCAATGTCACATTTTACAAGCAATGCTTCACTATTACTATATTTTGACTCAGAGCTGATAAACCATTTAGCGTGCTGATAAAATTAAATAATACATTCTGAAATGGATTTCTACAGGTGTGTGGATATTATGATTCTCAAGGGTATATTTTTATATTATAATATGTACATTTTAAGTTGCAGTCTTATCCAAATACAGGGATAGGCCACTCTTAAATAGCTTGCTTCAATGACCCTGAAAGTTTATAATGTAATTATAAGGATTGTAAACATGTAAAGAAGACTGTAAACCGTGCAGAAGATAATCGTTTTCAGATGCAGTTGTACAGGAGATGAGGGCGCAATGATGTTTCAAAAGGTCAGATCTTTTTTGCTTACATTTCTGTGTGCTATGCATCCCTGCACAATGAGGGAATTGTTACATCAAATCACACCACTATATTTGGAGGCGTTGACTAAGACCTGTTTGCGAGTGGTGGAGATCACATTTATTATATTTCTCCATAAATGTCATATTCTTGGGGTATTGCATTATTCTATGACCCCCACTGCAAGCTGCGTCCTACGGAATCCTTCAAATAAGTATGAAGTATGGAATTTAATTCTATGGTTCCCATTCTGCATTACATGGTACCTGGGTGTGGTAATACCTCCCATTGTATCATCAGTACTGCTGTTTTTCTTTTCCAAAGGTTTTCCTACATATTTTTAGCCCAGCCTGTTGGAATACAACTAATGATACAATAATTCAAATCCCCTACATCCCAAGCTGCAAAACTCAGAATCATTCATGTGTTCCCTGCATTAATTTTGCTAGGGTTTACCGGGAAGGTTTTGAGCAGCAGGGGCCCATCCTTAAGAACGATGCCCTCCACCATCTTTTTCCTGGATATGAAGACTGTCAGGCTGAGCAAAGGTCAGCCTGATTGACACTCTTCACGTTCAGATCAGGCAGCCAGCTGCTGTACATGTGCTAAATGCGTAGGCACCTGTCTGCCAGTCAGTGGCGGCTCCTCCTTATGGGAGTAGGAGTGTTGCCCCCACCAGCAGCTGCAAAACCTTTCAAACAAAACAATATTAAACTATGTTTATTCTTGTTTTGTTTAAAAGGGGATGGGACCACGGGGTGAGGTGCACTGGGGGGGAGTGCTTAGCACTCCCCCTCAGAGTGCATATGTGTTTGCCCAGCCGTCTCGGGCCAGCCAGCCAAACAAACATGCGCAAAGGGCTGGGCTGGAGAGAGCCTGCACAGGCTCCCAGTCTGCCTGGGAGCACCCAGCCAGGGCGCTCTCAGCTAATCCTGATTCTGCTTTGGACAGAATCAGGATTTGGCTGCAGGGCAGGGTGGGAGCCTGTGCCTGCATCCAGTCAGCAAGGAAGAGGAGAGCGGGGCGGGACCGCGCAGAACGGGTAAGTGTGTTTTTTAAAATGTTTATTAAATTACATTTTAGCGCCCCCCCCCCCCCTCCTGCCCGCCTTGCCCCTTCCACAGCCCGCAAGTCGCTACTGCTGCCTGTTCTGAACTTTGCTGGGCTAAAGATGTCACAGCTTGGTGGGCGTAACTTCATCAGCCCATCAAAGAGCTTGGTGGCCACCCTCCCCCTCATGCCAAGGGGGAGCATCACTGATAGCCTTTGTCCTGGGTGCTTCAGTTTTAAGGCTTGAAGTGCCCATGACAGAGTGTCCATCAGTGACACCTCCTCACAGAGTGGAGTGGGGTCAACAGTCTCAAAAACCCCATCCCTCTCTGTGACGAGTAAAGGACTGCTGCCTCTCCTCATTGACCGACCCATAACAAGGTCAGTCAATGAGAAGAAGTGGCAGTACCCATCGTCAAGGACCACCCAGGCTTCCCTCTGAAATCACCACTTGGGGTCCAGTAAGTGTTATTTCTTTTAATATTTGGTGCATGTATGTATGTATGAATGTATGTGTATTTGTGAGTGTGTGCTGTGAATAGGAGTGTGCGTGCATGTGAATGATATGGTGTGAGTCAGTGAGTGTGCATGTGTGGCCCAGCCGCTCCCTCTCTGTGGCCACCACTGTTGTGCAGGAAAAAGTTGCCATAGCTAGTGGAAACTTTTCAAACAAGTGTAACTGAGAATCAAAATAAGATGTACTGTAAACAAGAGGAAAAGAAGAATGCAATCATCGAGAGAGAAAAGGGAAAAGGAAGCACACACCCATAGTGACGAAAAAGGACAGCTTATAAATAAGGCATTAAAAACATGCCATATCGTACCTGGTGTCACACCAGGTCTGAAAAGTGGGTATTAGAGTTGATTTCCAAAGATGCAGAATCACCAATTTAGTCACCCTTAGGGTGGTGGCCGGCCATTTATTCAAAACATTGGGTAATTGAAGAGAGGTCCGAAGTATCATACAGGTGCATTAGCCGGGCTGACAAAGGCCTATCTATCCTGAGGCCTTTTCTCTAATGGTCCCAAACCTTCCACTGAAAGCCTTTCAGTTGGTCACATTCTCATAAAGTATGAACTAAATCACAAGCCACATCTCCAACAACATGGGTCCACACTAAAATGGGGATTCTGTGACCTTGTTAGGGATCAGTGCCAGTGGTGGAGGAACTTTAAAAAAACTATACTTAAGGCATGCCTCCCGTAATCCTTTATTATAATGCGCCAATAAAGAATCCCAGGCATTATCCAGGTATTGTGCATTAAGATGAGATTCCCACCAGGATCGCAGTGCTATGGATTTGGGAGCAAAAAATAAGGGGTAAAACATTGTGGCATGCAATCCCAAATTGTTCCCCCAAAATCTTTCCAGGTGTGAATATATATCATAATAGGCGAGCTAGGGAGGTCATGATGTGTGTTTCCCAGGACAAGTGATAGGGCATGGGACAATTAATTGTATCGCCATAGTTGGAAGGGTGGAATTGCAAATTCTTGCCTCAAGTCAGGAATGATTTGTTAAAGCCATTGGAAACAAGATCTCTAATGTGATAAACACCATGAGTAATCCAAATGGATCAGTGAATTTCCTCTCTATCAACAGCTATGGCCGTATTGCGCCACAATGGGGTTTTAGTGTAACTATGGCTCAGCACTCGCCTACGAACCTGATGCCATAAGTACTGGGAAGAGTGTATGACCAGTTTCACAAGGGGAGTAATTGAAGGTCTCAAAGCGTAAACATATAGCCAGATTTCCAGAAGATTGCAATATATGGCACTCCAGCCCCACCCATAATGGTGTGGCCCTCGAAGTGTGCAACCAGTACCAATACACAGCTAGGGACAACTGCTGTGCCAGCCAATAATGCTCCAAATGTGAAAGATATCAGCCACCCTGCTCCAAAGTGCAGTAAAGTTTAGCTCCTTTTAATCTCAGTCTTTCCTAACCTCAACTTCATTAAATAGGCCTTCTGATGAATGATGTTACAATAGACCTCAAAACCCTAGTTGACATAATGAAACAAACAAGTATTCTAGAGTTTGTTTTCCTCTACACTTGTCAACGCCGTTAATGTGTTTATATACCCTCCCAGACGGCATAAATTGTCCTTGTCATGTCTTTCTGTAAAATAAAAACTGCTCTGAAAATAAATAGATAAACTAAACAAGCGGGTAATCCAATTATTGAGTTTGGCATAATTTGACTACAAACTTGTATGAACATGTTTATTTTAAGTATTGTTAGAATATGAAAATGTATATGATCAAGACCCAATGCTAGTGTTTATCCTGTACATATATTAAATGAAATGCTGATAAAAAATGTAAAAGTAATTTTAGCACACCATAAAATATAAAATAAAATATTTTGAAGTTCAACAAATATCGCCTTAGTGCAATTTATTAACCAATATCCGCATCCTAGCTCCCACCAGGCTAAGATGTCTATCCAGGGACCATAATCTCTCTACCACTTATGAAGGTGACATCACTGATTCAGAATCTAAATTACATAAAGGGGGTGTTGGGTTCATATGCAAGACTGCAAATTTCTATTAAGCTGCTATACAACCGCATTAGTCTGCATCACGTATTCAGTAAATACGCTGTTTGGTTCAGCAGTTTCAGAAAAAAGTGGTGCATGTCCCAGTTCTGTGTTTGAGGAAAGCATATTTAATCATTTACATTGTTGTTTGGGACCAATGGTGAGGCCAGTGTCTACAGAAGCCCCTTTCTGGGGCCATGTAGGAGCAAGTGGCTCCACAAGATGACTTACAGAAGAAAGTAGTTGTGTGCCACATCACAGTCTACTCTTATGTAAGCAAAGAGGCACATCACTTTAAGTCCAGGTTGAAAGCAATGCATGGCAGTGTGGGTTCCCGTAAGAACATTGAAGCATTGAAGCAACTTTCAAGTGGTGTTTCCCCTTACCCTCTGCAGGCCTTTTCCCAGATAGAAATGTGCAAGTGGCGGAAGGCAAGAAAAACTGTATTTACTTTCATCAGTCCAAATTCTGCAAGGCCACATAGGAGGGCAGTGAGTTAATTGTGGAATCTGCACCCAGAGGGGGCATTGTGACTCCTTAACTCTGCAATTCTGAATGCAGTAAAAGAGTTTTGCCATTTTATTAAACTCTCTCAGTGTCTAGTGTCCTGTAGCCCCCCCCTCCACCTGCCCCCTACAAACCATGCCAGTAATTTATCCCACTACAAGTATCTGGAATGCTCAGGTTCTGTAATGCAAGTGCCTCGCTCAATATCCCAGTGGCATAAAACAAAATAATGCCACCTTCCTACAAAACAAATTAAAGGTTTCCATAAGTCGCAGACCTTCATAGTATTGAGGCTGAATTGGCCACCTCGAAGGCTGCCACCTCTTGTACCGCAGACGTTGCGTGGCCTGCGTAACACCCCTACACTATTTCTACATGGACAGCTGGTCCATTAGTGCTGCTGTGTTTAATGTGAGGTCTAGGGTCTGCCCACCACTTTTTTGTTCTCCATTATTTCCTTGTCATTAATGGGCCAGGTTGGCAGATCCTGACACACAGGATGTGAGTGTCATCCATGGGTGAAGATATGTTAACCATGAAAAAATGGGACAATGCAAGAACAGCCTATCTGCTCCAGGCCACAGCCATCAGCCCCATAGTTCAGCAAGGCAGTAAATGGTGCTCTCATGATTTTTATGATAATTCCTCCTCCACAGAGATGTGATTAACTGCATGTCTTCTAAACTACCATTCCCCCGTTCCTCTGGTGTAGGCACCAGTTATCACCTTCCATCACATATAGATCAAGTGGGAGAGGGTGAGCCCATACCCGGAGGTGCTTATTCAGGGTCAGTTCCAAGAACCACCTTTAGTTATTTGGTCCTTCACAGTTTCTCTTCATCATTTAAGAGTCTGTTATCCCACGAGACTTGTACTTTATACGAAGAGTGAGACCGGTATTACCGACATTACCCAGTTTACCTAGTGGAAGTTAGATTCTTTAATTTTGCTGTGTTTGAGCATAGCCTCAGTTCATTCGAAAATTGGTGCTTTTCTCATTTATAGCTTAATAATTCAGTTTCCTATAATCACTCAGGGTACAATTCAATCTACACAATTTCTCTGTATGAGCAAATGCCCTGTATGTTTTTGTTGCAGTAAAAAAATAAAAAATCATGTTACGAGTACTCTGGGGATTGTACATATATGACCACATGTAAGAATATTTCCTTGTTAACAGAATACAATGCCACAAATTGGTCAACATCCAACACCTGATCATTTGAAGACATTAGTGCACTGTGTTGGAAGTTTTGGAAGTGTTAACATCTGTTGCATTTTCTAGGTTTAAGGAGATGTATGCTGTCCATGTGCGTACAGTAATGCAGGAAAATTGTAAGTCATTACATATAATAATTAAAAAAGTAGCAGCAACTGAGCAGGTTCTTGAGGGATGTCCCATTGAATAGTTTATGGGCCAGCCTGCCAACGGTTGTTATCAAATTTGCTTATGGAAAATCGAATACCACTTTGTTGGTGGCCAAATAAATATCGGGCTGTTACATGTATCAAAAGCCTGCTCACTTTTCCAGTGAGTGCTGGTCAATGTTTCAGGGGTGCCAGAAAGCATCTCAGCAGGAGTGGATTTGGAGTTTCGCATCTCCAAGCTTGTCCAGTACTAATGGCCTCATTACAATGCCGACGTTCTTGAGACTGCCAATCTCACATTGGTGGTGCTCAGGACCACCGCTGCAGTGATGGTCCAACTGCCACATTAAGACCCTGGCAGTCAGACCACCAGGGTTCCGCCGTCTTCGTCGGGATCAGTGATCCCAGCTGGGTGATGGCGGGTGGAGGTTGCAAACAGCCAGGGCAATGCTGCATGCTGCTCCTCCCTGCTGATTACGACCTTGTTCTCCACCGGTCTTTTCATGGAGATTTATCACCATGAAGAAACTGGCAGAGAACAGGTGCAGGGAGCCACAGGGGGTGGGCCCTGCCCAGCACCCTCACAATGTTCACTGTCTGCTGACAGTGAACATTGCGAGGGTGCTGGTGCATCCTTCAGGTGACAGTATTGCGGATGGCTCGATTTCGAGCCAGAGACAATGCTGTAGCTAGTTTCTCACTAGACTGAAGCCGTAAACTCATAATGGGTCCGGCGGGAGGTAGCCAGTGGGCGGCAACCACCCCAACGGAAGTTCGGCAGACAGGTGTTCCCATCGACTGAACTCTTAATCAGGCCCAAAGTGTGGTAAGCAATACCCCCAGACCTGCTTTCTGACAATAAGATACAGTCAGTAGACTGCTTCCTTGCTTGAACCCACAGATTGGATTATGGGACCTGAGTTCGCTTGTGGCACCTCAAGTGGTCCAGCTGACTAATCAAAAATGTTTATTCATAAAATATATGATTTGTATCACCCACTGCAGTGCTTAGTTGTAGTTCTCTGGAACCAGGTTAGGGAATGCTTGCAAACGTTAAGACTTTTTGTTCTCTGGTAAGTCAGGATAAAGTACAAACTTTTCCAGAAAGAGGGGACATCCCTGGAGACATTTTTGTTGTACCTCCACTTTGTGCTTTTGACTCTGAAATTCAAGACTACTGAGGGACTGTGCTGTCTGGCCATGTAGAGCACTCCATGACTACAGGTTCAAGATTTTTACACTATAAGTTCTCAATTTTCAGAAATTCTCTGCTTCTGAAGGTAACATTTTTGACCTGACAAACCACTAATTCTCAATTGCTAGCAGCTATTTTTGTTGCCTCCCTCTTTATAACATTCAACTGGAGTTAACACCACCAACTCATATTCAACCATACACCTTTCTTGGGTTAACCATGTTGTATCACTAGGTCCCAGTATACAACACCCCACACACTACAATTGAATTTGAATTCCACATTTCCCATGAAAGGTTTTTGTTTTTACAATAACTTCTAAACCTTGAGTCCAGTTTTCTTCCTCTTACTGACATTTTATCAATTTCATTTTTATTTGTAACTAAATGGACTGGATAGTTTCAATCTATTTATCACTTAAGCGCAATTTTTTGTTAGTGTTGTGGCAATTGAACTACATGCCTCTTTCTCACAGGGAAGACATGCTGCATGTGCTCAGCTACCAAAGGTGTGCCAGCTATATATCACACATGCCAGCTCACCTAACAGGAGCCACATCGATTGGCCTTGTAGGAGGTCAGTCTCAGTTTCCCTCAACACCCCTATCTTGCAGAGCTTCAAAATCCAGTTTTATACTGTACTTCCTGGGATAACAATTTATAAAAGCACTCTGAAGACTGAGTTAGCAAATGACTGCCTATCTTTGTCATAAAGAACCACTAAAAGACAACTTCAGAAAGGCTTCAGCTTAAGGACGACACCTGGGACTTTACTATTAATGTGGCAGTATGTATGCACACTTCGCTAGTCCCTGCAGAACATTTGCTCTGCCCATTACTCAAATGATTTATTACATTCTTTATGCCATGTTTTGTGATCATTACATCCATGGCAATCCGGTCTATAACTTCTCTAAGCCTTTTGAGCAATGTACTTTGATAGGGAACATGCACAGTTATCACAGTTAAAACCAAAATTGCCTTCTTATTAATAAAAAAAGGCAATGTTGAGTTTTTGCATTTTTACTTTGGTGCATTCCACACTTAAGGCCTGATGTGTAAAGAATCGTTTTTGCTAAAAGTGGTTTCCAATTGCATACCAACTTTTTGCAAATCAGTTCTGATTTTGTGAACTGACCTAGGTACTCTTAGATCGGTTTGCAAACTCGGTAACGGACATCCTGTCCTCCAAAATCTAAATACCATTGTTTTCCATGGTATTTAGATTTCGGCCGACAGGATATACATCACAATTGCGAAGTAGTAACCCCTCAGCCTAGGTGTAAATCAGGCCCTATGTATGTGATGGCATTTAAATCAAATGTATTTTTTTCAATTCAGTACATTTTCCTAAACTAAACTAGTCTTCTTTTAGAAAAATAAATTACTTTTTTTTGCAAAGTTTTCTAAGAGCCGTGAAGGGTGCCTTGGATCACTGCCCACTCCAAAGCAAACTTTATTTTTTACTTTCACAAAGTAACCTATCAATATTTTGATACTGAAATTGAGATAATAAACCATTATTACATTGCACTACAAATTGTTTTTTGGCAGGGATGCCCTAAGTACGCTCCTTCTAAACTGCATTTCAGAATGCATTTCAAACCCTAATTTAGGATTCAGTATCCTGTTACTGAATCGAAAAATGGGTTAAGTATATTTAGAAAAGACATTTAGCGGTTGCAAATCCTGTGATTTAGCAAATATTAGGCTTTGTGACCACTAAATGACTTCATTTATCAGGTTCTTATCTACAATTCTTTGGAAAATGTTAGTTTTTATATTTCATATTTATATTTTTTATGAATTAACACACTTTCAAACCTGTCAACAGTTATAAATTATGTATTTTTAGAAGCAGCAATTAAATCAGCTTCCAAAATACCACTAAATGGAACATTTCTTAATAACATATACCCAGTGGTCCACTAATTGAAACATCTGCTAGCCACTCTCTAAACATCTCAATAAAATACTTATGTGTGCAGCAGCCAAGGCCATTATCTTATTTCATAAGAGCTTAATTTCTCACTGTTAGTACATTCTGACAAAGTGCCCCTTTTCATCAGGTGAAACCTACATGATTTTGGGTACACTAAAGAAAATATATTTTCACATTACTCTGCCCTGAAACATTTATACTTCCTCTTATACGCATCTACCGTACCACAGCGGTAAACCCAGTTGGTGTGCAACATGTCTAAAACTGTTTCTGCATTTCACATGACCAAGTATGGCTTCAACTGTGCCTTGTGTTCTGTAGTGCCTGACAAAGCACCACTTATGATCTATCAGCAAACAGGTACCTGACAGAACTCATGCAACATAATGATTGGGTTGGGGTTAGTTAGGAGTCTTTGAGTGTACAAAGAAGACACTAGCTGTGCTGGCATGAGTACCGGAGGCATTAGGAAGAGGTCTTTTAGCGGCCATAGTTGACACATGATTGTCCTTCTGATCCTATTGCTCTCTTTAGTCTACTATGACTAATTCCACGAGGCTAGAAAATTGCCAGACAATATCAACCCTCAAGCTTTCGGACTCTAGCCCCCAGGTCTCCTGTATCCAGTGCTAGAAAACAATATCAGCGATGGTGGACTTAAAAGGTTACACAGGAATCCAACCAACTGGGTCACAATTCTCAAGAGGCTTGGTTTGTTGTACAAATATGTGAGGCTCCAAAAGGTATAGGGTTTCACCAGAAAAACAGTTAATTCAAGCAGAGGTAATAGAACCTGCCGGAGGAGAATGGGAAGAGTAACCTTTTTATTTACTGCGTTGAAAAGGTCCTGCCTTTCTGCCTGAGCTTTGGACAGATAGGTCTCCAGATCTGCCTTCAATGATTGCATTTCAATACTTGGCTCCAAATTAGGTGATATTAGTCTCCAAATGTTCTTCAGCAGCTTATGGAGGGCCATAATGCTAAAGCATTCAGAGAAATGCATTTAACAGTAACAGAGAGAGACAAAATTACCACATTCCTCACTATATTAAAACAAACAGAGACAATTGCCAGTAATGGGAGTGGTAGCAAGAAAACTGACTAAGGGCGTGATGTTGAGTTTGGTAGAGAGGGTTACTCTGTCACAAACGTGATTGATATCCCGTCCGCTGTATTAGAAATCCGTTGTAGTCTATGGAACTTGTAATATGGCGGACGGGACATCATTCACTTTTGTAACAGAGTAACCCCTCGGCCAAACTCTAAATCAGGCCCTTACTCCTCAAAGGGGCAGAAATCTGATTCAGTGAATTGAAACTTTGCTTGGCATAATATTGTGGTAAACAATATCAATAACAAATATATTGTTTACCTCAACTTCATGATCCTGTACTTGGTAAGTACACAAATAATTTTGGATAGAAAATCTTGACACTAATATCATCCAAAACAGACACAAATATTGATTTTGTGATATAAAGTTTACAATAGTAAAAAGTAAGTGGTAAATAGTTTAATTTATAATATTATATATATTATTATTATGAAAATTAAATATATTCCAATGATATCTAATATTTAGATATATACCTATAGAAACACACACACATATATATATGTTTACATTTGTACATAAATATATATGTGTATATAAATACTTATTTACATCTGTGTGTACATATATATACACACACACATATATTTCACACACACAAACACACATATATATATAAAACATACAAAAGATGATGCACCACAAAACACTAAATTCAAAGGTCCAATTTTTAAAATAAGTCCATAGAGATCTTCTTCGTATTTTCTTTTTATTCTTTTTTAACACAGCCCATATTCATAGCACAGCCAACGCGGTTTGTCCTTTGAAAGAGGACTTCTTCAGGGCTAAGATTTCAGTTCATCATGTCCAAACACTATAATCCATCCAGTACCAGTATCAAACATCTCCACTACCAACACCCGCCTCTCCACATGATCCAAGAGGCGGCCTAAGCAGGTCTCACAAAACCTCTCCTTCCAGCCAGGTCTGTGTTTATTTATTCGTCAACCTCACAGTTCCGTTTGTTATATTTGTTTACTTAACAACTTAAAAAAACAAAGGTTACAAGGATGTTATATTTAGGTTCTGAATTTACTCTCACAAACCAAGAGAAATTCAGCAGTTCTAGTTAGAGTTACTTCAAGTAACTATAAGTTGTAGCCTAAGGTAACTATAACTCGCAACCCTGCCATGCACAATAATTTGACTCCTAATGTTTCATTGATATTTTTATTGGCGTTATAAAAGTTTTCATGAGTGCCGTAATATCTTGGTTAATTAGTGTATAGCGGTAGCAAGTTATAGTTACTTGAAACAACTCTTAACTATAACTGAATTTCTCTGGTTTTGTGTGAGTGAATTGAGGACCTAACTATAACGTCCCTGCAACCTTTGTTTTTTTAAGTCAGTTTCTAAGGTTTTTAAAATTCTATTTCCTAAGTATAACACCCCTGTAACCTTTAGTTGTTTTCAGTGAATTTCTATGTTTTTTTAACATACAGTATTTTTCACTACTATATGTTAATCGAACCGCCGCCGCACACAGCTGTCAGCTGTGTGCAGCCGGGGTTGGCCGCAGGGCCTGGCCTGGAGCCAGGACCTGTGGTCAACCCCCTATAATCATCACCTGCCACCAAAGACCATGCACGGTGGGGGTTGGACCCAGGGCCTGGCCTGCAGACACTTGCTGTGGCCAACCCCACCTAACCCCCCCACCCTGCAATGCACACAGCCTTGGCCGTTTGTGGAAGGAGATGCCTGCAGGGCCTGTCTCTTTGGGTGTGAGAACAGGTGTGAGAGGGTGTCTCTAGGTGTGAGAGGGCCTATGTGATTGTGAGAGTGGGTGTGAGAGTGTCTGGGTGTGAGAGTAGGTGTAACAGTGAGTCTCTGGATGTGACAGTGGGTGTGAAAGTGTCTCTGTGAGTGGGTGTGTAAGTGTCTGTGTGGGCCTGTGAGTGTATGTTTATGAATCTGAGTGGGCCAGTGAGTGGGTGCATGAATGTCAAAGGTGGTCTGTAAGTGAGTGCATGAGTCTGAGTGGGTCTTTGAGAGGGTACATGAGTGTCTGAGTGACTGTGAGTGGGTGTGCGGGTCTGTGAATGCAAGCCTGAGTGTCTGAATGGCTCTGTGAGTGGGTGCATGGGTCTGTGAGTGGGTGCATGAGTGTCTGAGGGGGTTTGTGAGTGGGTGCATGAGTCTCTGAGTGAGTCCTTGAGTGGGTGTGTGAGTCTTTTAGTGGGTCTGTGAGTGGGTGAATGAGTCTCTGGGTCTGTGAGCGGGTGTGTCAGTATATGAATGGGTCTGTGAGTGTGAGTGAGTGTGTGAGTCGGAATGTGTCTGTGAGTGGGTCTGAGTGCAGGTGTGTTTGTGTCTGAGTGGGTCTTAAGGTGGGTGTACGAATCTCTGAGTGGGTCTGTGAGTGGGTGCATGAGTCTCTGAGTGCTTCTATGAGTGAATGATTTAGTGTATAAACAAATCTGTGAATGCCTTTTTTTGCATTTTTTTACCGATATTCACAGATTTGTCACGACGTTACATGGGACACACACTGAGCATCGTGACGTATTCATGAATATCACGCCTCATGGAAAAAAAAACATTTTATAGTCATAATTTCACCCTCACAGACCCATATATCACAGCCCTGTGGTCAAGGTACCTCCACCCTGACCACTTATACCACTTTTCATTTTATTTTTCAGCCCCATGGACCATGTCCCATTAAATTAAATGGCAGCAGCAACTTTCTAGTCAGATTGTAGCTATCCAATCACAGCATTCCTGTTGGCATGTGCATTCGTGAATATACCGCAATCGCCACAAAAACGTATTGACGGATCCACGGCCCTTGATGTACACATTTCTTTCCCCTTTTATATCTCAAAACCTACTGAAGGATTTACACCAAATAACAAAAAGCGTAATCTGTGTACCAAATCCTAACTTGGTGTAATTCCGTCCAGCGGCTCAGGCTGTAGTCATGTTCAAAACACCCATGGGAATTAACATGAGAAACACATGTTTTTTTACCCCCCCCCCCATTTTCTCTGCCCTCTCTTGATAGATCAGCCAGAAACTTTCCATGTGCAACAAACAATATTTTGCGAAGATTCATCAAATATATACACACAATCAATAGATATAAGCATAGGAAAAGCGTTGGATATTGGATTGACAACATTTACTATTCCCATGCCAAAGGGCACAACTGTAGGAGAAGTGTTAGACTTAGGAAGGGTACTGTTTACTATTCCCAATACAATCTGTATAACAGTAGATAAAACATTGGATTTGAGAGAGGTGAAATTTACTATTCCCACTCCAAACAGTGCAACAGTAAGGAAATAACTGAAAGAGGTTAATTTTACTGTAACTACAATAGTCTAAACAATAGTAGGGAAGGTACTTCGGTTCAAATACTTTACAGATATAAATCACATCATGAATATAGAAAAAGTATTACATTCTTAATATAAAAATGATCAATTAACATAAAAAAATATATGAAATAAAAATGAAAGAGCATTAAACAAGATACTTAATTGCTATTCAATAAAAATAATTAACAGTTAATACATAATGTTTTTTCAGTTATTAACTTCACACCCTATACCTCTACAAAACTAGCATTCCACACATAAATGTAATCACAAAAATAAATATCTTATAATTTATATATTTAAAATTAATTAAATAACTAACAATTAATAATTAATTTTAATTAATTACTTCACTTCCCAGCCTAGACGCCTAAAAAGTTGCAGCCCACAATTCAAATATGAATAAAATAATTATTCCATAATTGCAATAATTAAAATTCCATGACATGTCTATTTTACAAATAATTATTATAAATTAGTTAAATATAATGTAATTAACTTACCACCCTTTACTTCTACAAACCTAGCATCCTGCAACTAAATTATCAGTAAAATAAATATTCCATAAATTATAATTAGAAACAATTAAATAATGAATTAGTAATTAAAATGAATTATTACTTACTTGTCTTCCCTACAAACCTAACAGCCCACAAATAACATATAATGGAAATAAATCAATATTACACAAATTACATAATAAATATCAATCATGTTATTGAATAAAATGTATTAAATAATTCATAGTCATTATTAACTAATTGACTTCCCACTCTTTTGCCCTATAAACCCAACAACCCACTACAACACTATAAATTATCATAAAAAATAAAATAAAAAATTCTGAATAATGTAAAATTATATAAGCTATATTTAAAACAAATAACCTTTATATAAACAGTAGTAACACAAAAAATTAATATATCAAATAAAACACATCCAAATAATCAAAAACAACGTTTTAACCACTATATTATTGAACACGATAATAAAAACATTGATATTGTTTAAAACAATATTACTTACCTCAAAAATCTATAGTTTTGTCTACAATATTTGTGCATCATGATATGTGTCTATCACAATATTTATTTTCCAATATTTCTCCCTGCTGAGTATATTTCAAAATCAGAGAGTCCAAAGGCCCCGGAATCAAAGTATGAATGTTACTACGGGAGCAGTCGAAATGCAGGTTCCCGAGGCAACAAGTACCATTTCCCGAACAGCAAATTCATGTTCCACTGCAACTGAAGATTCCACAAGCGCTGATGACACATCAACAGGTGATGGTTCCTCTGCAGAACGTGAACCAAAGAACAAATGCAAATGTTAATAAGTTAATCACACAATACCCATTGATTGATTTTAGTGACGATGAAGTGAGTTAAGTGAGTGAAGAATACATGAGTGAGAATTCAGAAGAGGAAGAATGTGTGTTGGCTGCCTCATTGGAGGTAGATCAATGCGGTCCTTATGTGAATTTGAGTGTCATGAATCATGATGTTTTGTTCCTGATGGATACTGGAGCAACTCGTTCAACTGTCAGATCTGTAGAAGTCTTTAATGTGCCCCAGTCAGGAAGGGCAGTTCAGGTTGTAGTAAGGGTGGCAAATCAGCATTTGGTAAATCCCATTACAGAGCCCATTCCAGTTAAGATAGGAACCTTTGAGAGTTAACACCGATTTGTGGTTTGCAACTCAAGTCCTGTGAGTCTAATAGGAAGAGACTTGCTATACAAATTGAAATGTTCCATCACATGTACACATAAAAGGATAGCAATTCAGACCAATAGTGACGATGAGACTTTCAGACAAACTGATGAGATGTATCCTCTCATTACATTGTTTCCTGCCATGACAGTTAAAGACTTGCCTGATGAATTACAGGAGACAGTAACGCTGAGAGTTTCGGATCTTTCTGGAAAAAGATATTGCACTTATTCAAAGTGTTGAACCAGTCAAAGTGACAATATAGCCAATGTCAGTCTTCTCCAGATTGCCACAGTAACACATGACACCAGAAGTGATTAAAGAAATTACCCTAGTAATTGCAGACTTTGTGGAGCAGGGAATGTTAAAAGAAGTGAGGAGCAGCCCATGTCATTCACCAATTATGGGCATCCGAAAGCCAAGTGGGAAATATCGCATAGTTCAGGATTGGACAAAGGTGAATGAGTTTGTGGTATCCTGTTGTCCTGTAGTGCCAAATTCAGCAGTGAATTTACTTCAGATTCCATGTGAAGCAGAATTGCTTTCAGTGATCGACTTGTCACAGGCATTTTTCTCAGGGCCATTGCACGAGTATAGTCAGTTCCTCTTTTCTTTCCAATTCGGCAACCTTGTGTATTCAGTGTGTCATACTCCACAGGGGTTTTCGGAATCTCTGTCCATTTTAAATCAGATTCTACAAAAGAAATTAAAGTCCTTGAATGAACATGCCATTTCAGTCTCCTTTTGTGCATTACATTGACGACCTGATGGTTGCGACCAATACATGTGAAACTTGCAGATAAGATACCATGGAGTTATTGAATCATTTGATTGAAAATGGACACAAGGTTTTCCCTGCTAAGTTACAGCATTGCCAGAATGAAGTAAAGTATTTGGATCATCAAATTGGCAAAGCTGCAAGGAAAGTGTCCAGAGAAAGAGTTGAAGCAATCATGCAAATGAATCCCTCAGTCACACAGAGAGATGTCAGGATGTTCTTTCTGTTTTGACACAGTCGCATGGAGTAACAAACAGGCCAGTGGCATATTCTTCCACCACATTGGATCCAGACGTTGCAGCCTTGCCCGGCTGTTTAATAGCCATGGCTTCTGCTGGTGTGAACATTAGTCAATGTGAAGGCATTGTGATGGGACATCCTTTAACTGTTCATGTCCCACATTCAGTTGTGATACTTTTGCCCCATTCCAAGACCCAATACTTGACCAATGACAATCTTATCATTTATGAGTTATTGATTCTGGAAACCCCCAAATGGTGTGGTCAAGAGATGCACCCTCTAAAACCAGCTACATTATTTCCTGTCAGTGTTGATATTTCAAATGATGTTAGTGAAATGGAACATGACTGCCTCAATGTCACAGACCAGTGCAGCAAACCCAGACCTGATATTCAGAATACTCCTTTAGAGGAGAATTACCAAGTTGTATTTGTTGATGGTTCCTGTTTAAAAGACAGGTACTCTGAGGGCTGGTTATGCAGTTTGCACCCTGTCAGGAGTGGTTGAAGCCTAATGGTTTCAAGGAGTCGTTTCTGCCCAAGTAGCCAAATTGGTTGCTCTTACAAGAGCATACTGTGTATCAGAGCAGTTCAAAGTGACAATATTCATAGATAGTCAATACAGATTTGGTGATGTCCACAATTTCGGTCAGATATGGCACCAGAGGGTTTTCATGACCTCTTCTGGATCAACTATTCGAAATGGTGAACAAAGTTAGCTGAGAAGATTGACGTTGTGAAGTATGTGGCTCACCAGAGCTCAAATGATTATGTATCATTGGGCAATCCTTATGCTCACCATATAGCCAGATTTTGTGCACTCTATTGTGTCACCTTCTATGAAGAGTGGAGTAGTGGAAATGGCACTAGTGAGACAAATCAAAATTTATTGATGTCAGTGGTTGATACATGGAATGAGATTAAGAGATTGCAGGAAGAGGCAATAGAGGTTGGATAAATGCAAGTTGTGCTCAAAGAGAGGGAGATGATGTTTGGATTTCAAATGAAGGGGAGGTCATGTTGCTAGATTGTTTGTTGAACTCAGTGGCTAGGTATTATCCTGTTCAGGTTGATCTTGGCAGAGATGCAATAATTAGCACATTCAAAGAGACTTGGTACAACCCCAGATTTAGATTGATTGCACAAGTGGTTTGTCACAGATGTGTTACAAGCCAACAAATGAATATAGGGAAAGGCACAGAGGTTAATTTGAGCCACATGGGTAGATCAGGAGGTCCATTCAACAAAATGCAACTTGATTTCATTGAGATGCCTTCCTGCAATGTATTGAAGTACGTATTGGTCATTGTGTGTGTTTTCTGCCATTGGGTTGAGGCTTATCCAACATGTAGGAATGATAGTCTCACTGTAGCTAAGCTGCTGCTCAGGGAACTAATACCTGGGTTTGGATTCCCAACCTTTTTGGAATCAGATCGAGGAACTAATTTTAATGATGAGAACATAAAGTTGTTGTGGACAGCATTGAACATTGAGCAAAAATTGTACTGCAGTTACAAACCAGAGGCATCTGCATTGGTGGAGCAAATGAAAGGAAAACACCAAAAGCTCAGTTGGCAAAGGTTTGTGCCTCTACAGCACTGAAATGGTCTGATGCATTGCCACTTTTCCTGATGAGCATGCCTAGTACCCCTGACAGGAAGACAGGAATGTCTCCCCAGGAGATTCTAATGGGTCGTGCAGTGAGGCTACCAGCAGTACCTGCAAATGCACTCATTTACATAACAGATGACTTAGTGCTGTGTTATTGCAAAGGTCTAGTTGATGTGGTTCGCTCTTTGTCTTATCAGGATAAAGCAGCAACAGTTCAAATGACCCAAGAACAGTGTCACAGCTTGAAAGCTAGCGATTGGGTCGTAGTAAAGAAGCATGTGAGGAAGACTTGTCTCGAGCCAAGGTGGAACGGACCTTTTCAAGTTATCTTAGTGACAACAACAGCTGTGATGTGTACTGGCCTACCAAACTGGATACATGCAAGCCACACGCACACATTTCTGTGTCCTCTTGGAAATACAGAGTTTGATCATGCAAGAGTGAAAGCTGATAAAGAAGGGGTTCGACTTGGCCAAGCTGTGAGGAGGGAACCAGTGGCTGAAGCAGAAATTGTGCAAAATGGTGAAGATACAAGCAGTCTGCATGCAGATAAAGGTGCAGATGGAAGTGTAGACAAAGGTACAGAAAAAAGTGTAGAAGAGCAGAGTCAAAGTCAAATTCAAAATCAATTGATTACTGCTGCCGGAGCAAACGTTGTGAATGCAGTTGCACCAAAAAAGAGAACTGTTAAAGGAGATAAATGGCCTGCAGCTGCACATGAATTTGTTGCTGATAAACTCCCATCAATAACTGAAGCAATTAAAGAGTCAGATCAGAGTGAAGATGAAAATGGTGCTGTAAGGGGATCAAAAAGGAAAAGAGTGTCAAGTCGCAGATATGCTTCATCTGAATGGATCTATCTTGTCTCAAGTGAATGGGAGAGCAAGTTTATGGCCTTTTATTTTGACACTGAGAATTCAGTTGAAAATTCTGGAACTTGAAATTGCATTTGAACTGAACTTTGAAATAACCTTGCCAATTGACTAGCAAAACATTAAACTCTGGAAGTAATAAAAAGCAATCATCAAGCTGTGTTCTATAGAAAACAAAAATGTGAACTGTTTTTGAGAGCTTCTATTTGAAGTTTGAAAAACTTTCTTGAAGATCGAGAACTCCTGTAAATAGTGCAAACATTTTGAAAAGCCACTCTGTTTTATATTTTTGCTCACCATTTTTTACATTTTTCTTTTTCTTTTCTCCTCTGACTCTACAGAAGCCATGATTCCTAGACAGGGAAGACAAAGTAGGTGTAACTATGTGTACACTGGTTTATTAATAGTATGTATGATTGCGTGCATTTTATTAATTGCAGGAATGTTTTGATGAAAGGAGAAGTGCAAAGTACAGCAACTCCAGTGCAGTTAATGACAACATACAAGCAGGATAAGTTTTATAATAATGAGGGATTACTTCATTTAGAAGACACAAAGGGAGATTTTTCATCAAATGTATATTATTATTATACATATATATACCTGTATATATATATATATATATATATATATAAATATATATATATATATATATATATATATATATATATATATATATATATATATAGTTTGTTGTATGAATATGTGAATACAATGAATGTACATGATTGTTATGTCTCTCCACAAATTCCTTTGTCAGTACAAGAAGGAATCACTTATCACAGCCTATCTCTAACTTACAGGATTAGTTCCAATTTATTATCAACACGTCTGTATAATCAAGAATGCATTCAGTAATTCTATTCTAACTATGACTTAGTTTTCTCTTTTGTTCTCATCATTCAGCATTTGAGCAACATTGCAAAGGCTAGGAAAACAGATATAGTAGGACGATTATTTGAGCCTACACTGTGTTTTGGCACAGCATATGCACACAGGAATAATTTAACATGTCTTCTTACACAGGTAGAAAAGGAGTTCAATACTCAAGAAGATGATAGAAGAAAAGGAATAAAAGAAAGGATAGATAAGGGTACAGTCAACAAGTAGAAAGCAGTTCACAACACACCTGATGCACAGGGATGCTTAGCTTTAGATTGGCAACGTAGGAAAGCTTTGTATATATAGGTTACAATCAAAAGCTGACAGTAACTTTGTAGGAATGAGTGAATGCCTACATGTGTTCCTGTTCAAAAGTGTATGGGAATTTATGGTGAATGGACAAAACCCCGCTGTATCTGGTGTTTATTGCATCTGTGGTAAGAACACTTATTAAACGTTGCCGAAAGGCTCATATGGTACATGCTATTTGGAAGTAGTTGTTCTGAAAATGTACCAAGTGGACAATTTGTCAATCCCAAAGGTATTGAGAGACCTAAAATGAGATTAAGGAAAGGAGAAAGTGGTATAGAGATTACAGGAGATTTTTTTTTAGCTTTTATACCGTCACTGGGTGTGATCTTGAATGACAAAGACTAGAAAGATATCAACAATTGTAGATAAGATATCAACTGATTTTACAGGTGCAATGTTCCTAATGGACACAGAAATGGTTGCAGCAAGCCTATGATTCTTCAGAATCGCTTTACGTTAGACATCTTTTTAGCAAAGCTGCACTTACATACCAAATAATAGGAAATACTTATCCGATCTGACGATTCTGAAAAATGACTTCAATGACCCAAAAGGGACAGATGTTGAGGATACAATAGGTGAAGGATTCTCTAAAGTAGGATCTTGGTTTGGTAACTTGGGAAATGGTTTTGTAAGAATGATCCTGAAACCTTTATTGATTGTGACAGTGTGCATAATTTGTGCACTTAAATTTTACAAAGCTTACAATTTCTGGAGAAAACAGAGAGCAAAGAATCAACAAAGGAGGGAAGAAATGGAAATGGAGAATATGAAAAACAGATATTATCAGCCGATGAAGAGAATTGACAATTATCGCAAACCTAGATCTATGCATTATCAAACAACAAAGTTTTGATTTTGTCTCATTGTAAATGAGAAAAAGTATTTTGTGACTGCAAAGATTGTTGTCAGAAGAGAGACTGAGAGAGAGCACATTTTATTAATAAATTGGTGGTATAAGGTGATTAATTAACCCACATTTTAAAAGCCTAACAGTGAAAATAACAATCTGTTGTAAAATGTGCACATTTGAAATATGGTGAACCATGTGACCACCATTCATATTGTCCACCACATTTTAACATGACAGTTTTGCATTCATATTAAATGAAAGTAATGAAATGGACTAACATTAAGAATGTTTTATTAAATGTAGATTAATTATTGAAGGATTAAAATGAATATGCACTAAACACATTTATATTGAATTAATGAGTTTTATTAATGTGAGTTACATGTGTCCAGAAAAATAAATGCACGGTTACAATTGCTCTAACATGTCATGAATGTTTACAATTAACAATTTGCTTTGCATATTCGAATTGTAAGGTGTGCAGTAGGCTTATTAATGTATTAATGTGTACTGAGACTTCTTAGCTTGACTAGGCAGTTGTTTATTTTGTTTCCTCTAACCTGAATTCTTTCAGTAGGCTGCTAACGTGGTTTTGAATGTCCTATTGTATTGAAGGCAAAAAACATGTTTCAGAATAACAATGTAACACTATTTGTTCTACCTGTCGAACAAGACAGGAAATTTGTAGTTTTTATGTGAAATTTATTAGTTTAGTTTAGTGTGTGTCGTGAGAAAGGAAGTCAAGTAGCAAATAACTAAAGAATGTGATATTTTATTGGAAATATGTGAAGTCATGGGATTAAACAATTAACTTTTGCTGAGAAGATCTGGAAAGTAACAGAGTTGATGGTGCCATCTGCAGGAATTAGATGCTGAAACTGCCATTTCAAGTGTGCTCACCTGAAGGACCAATCGAAAGGATTGTGCATATTTTAATTAGTGAGAAACTTGGAGTCTGTTTATGTCTGCTGGCACCCTCCTATTCTTTAAGTCCTAGGTGAGTTTACTCATCTTAGTCTTAATTACCCTATTCTATTTTGTGCTTCAGTTCTAATATGGTCTAATAATTCTGAACTGTTGATCTGTCCTATGTGCAGCCCGTGATCTGCACTGTCTTGATGCTGCTGTCAACTGACGCTGGAAGAAGGTGACCGTTCTGCCTGATGAATTATCACTGTGTGCTGTCCCGTGAGTTGATGTATAACTAAATGTGGTTTCTGGTTTCTCTTTTTTGTTCACTTAACAAATGAATGAATCAGTCAGAGTTTGCAAGGTGCAACTACTCACCTCTAAGGGTCTCATGGTGCTAAGGGGGTTTGTCTGTTAGGTATGCACGCCAGCGTAATTTTTATAATGAGTTGTCATAGTTAGATGTTTTTCAAATTATTTTGCCTTCCTTTTATATTTGCTTTTGCCTGCATGCGTTAGCCCATTCCCACATATGCAAGTCCAAATTCGCGTTAGTGATAGGAATGGCCCAGCTCTGAAATCTGAAATTGGATGTTAAATTGTATTTTGATGATTTACTGATGTCACCATCCGTTGCTTTGAATTCTAACAATAATATGCATATTGTGTTGTTGTTAGTCTACATCATCGTTCTGGAGTGTTTAACAGTATTGATGTTTAGGAGGCTATCTATTTTCAGACGTTTAAGTCAGCCTATGGTTTTCATGTATGTTTATAATTTAATTTTGCACACCATATATGTTACATTGATTTAGGATTGTAATAAAGCTTTGAAACTTTATTTAGTCTGGAGTTTGACTGAGTGTTAAATTGTTTATGTTGTTTAGTATTGTTTATGGTATAATGTCATTCATTTGTGATTGAATGATTCTGACTACTGCACTCTTTGCTAAGGCCGAAGGTTCAGTCAACCTCGAGAGGTGAGATTGGTGATGGTGACTCGCCAGTGCGCTGGTGGTTGTTGAATCAGTACCAGGGAGAAAAAACGTTTCCAGGGCCCAGCGCCACAACATTCCTAAACATATGGACGACCAGCAAGAAGGCAGTCAGTCCTCTAGATTAGTACACGGAAGACATGTGTGGATTGTATATTTAATAACCTTGTTGAGCCAACACATTTAAACCATCATACAATAGATTGTCAGCCTTAGCTCTGACACAACACTATGATGTAGGAAGACTTCAGGAAGAGCTGAGAAAAAGCCTTGCAATAAGAACCTCTTCCATAACTTTGAAAGTGAAAGCAACACCCAGACTTCTTTGACTCTACCTAGAAGATGGATAACAGCAAGGACCACTACAGCTACTTCTCCGAACTTCCAACCTGGTGAAGGGAAGGGGCATACACACTCTTACTTCTTTTCTGAATACTGAATCAGTGCTGCCAGCAACATCGAAAACTACATCTGCAATCAGGTTGCTACCTATCTTCAAGTGGTACCTATCATATACTGGTTCATATTACATCATAGTTCCATCAGAAAAACAGTTAACACATGTTTGTCCCACTGCACTGTACTTTGTCAAGGCTATTATTTTTGTTTAGAGTAGATTTGGAAACAGCAAGACTAATGTTCACAGACAGTGATGCTGATTTGGTTGTGTTGAAGTCCCTTAAACTCTTATAGAGGCATACGCACATAGCTGCATACTCTGCTCAGTGTAGTCTGGTTGTAAGTGTGTTCACAGTACAGCAATTAACCAGTGCATGGTAGAGACTTGCTGAAAATACTTAACAACCTGATCTTCAATTGTGTATTCTAGCAGCGAGACCTCCGAATTCTAGTTAGAACATTTGTTGGACTACATACCATAAACGTTATATGAGTGAGGGTTTTGTGTGCCAAAAGGGCACCTGGCACTGCGTACATCAAAGGCATCACAAAGGTCACAAAGTCCATTTGAAGCAACAGAATATTGGCTGTGTTGTGTCAATCCCTTCCTTTATCAATAAAAGCACAGTATGACCAGTCAGAGTCAGTAAGTAAATCTGAATATATATATATTTGATGTTTAAAGATGGATAAGTTGAGTGATAAATTAACAGAAAGGAAATGGGAGGAATGCTTGCAACAAGACTCACTACTGGCAATAACTTTGAGTAGCATTCAAACCCATTGTTCTATTGTCTGCATTACCACCTCATTTTGGAGTCAGGCATATGCAAATCAGTCTTCACCAGGCTCCAGTAAGAGCAGTCCAGCACAAACTGCCAGGCCAGGTCCTCCCTGTAACAGAACACAAACAACCCAATATCGGTTTTACCCTGATGGCACTATCAGGATGGTGGTGTTGATGAAACAGAAAAAGAAAGACTAACAAATATTCATATATCATGTATCAAAATCGTATAAGGTAGTGTGATTTTAGCAAAGAAAAATAATGTATGTGCGAAAATGTGCCCACGAGGTAGTTCACCATTATTATAAACGAGCTTAATTAATCATGAACAATCAACGAATATAGTAATCCGTCAAAGTTGCAAATGTATTTTATGATTTTCTTGTTGAAACTGTTTTATGCTTAGCTTAAATTTAGCAGAGGCTTTGGCCTAGTTTGCCTGGTCTCAAATTTAACTGCGTGGTTTTCACTTGTATTAACAAAAACGTATTTTACTTTAAGGTTGTATTTTTCCAGTAGAAATGACTAATACACTTATCTCAAGGTTTCGTGCTAGGCTAGTTTCATCCCCTTTGAAGCAAGGTCAGTTTCTGCAGGTGCAGACAATAAAGACTGATATAGAAATAATTGGCAAACTTTGTTGCAACTTGTGTTCCAAGGCTCCAAGGACACCTAGGCATAAATAAGTACTAAGAGACACTATTCATTGGTCAAAAGGAAGCCACCCTATAAACCCTCAAATGGAAGACCCTGAAGAATTTGGAATGTTTCTTACTTAAACCCACCGGACAAAGAGAAGTCAGCCATTTTTCCTTGATGCCATTTTGAAGCCTGATTCAAGACACCATTTTAAATGACACTTTGATGCCTTTTCTCTGTCGCAGAGAAAGAGACTTTAAGAATTCTCACCCTAGAGACTTTAACTTTAGCTTTACCCCGTCTTGCCCATGTGATAACTTTTGCCCCAATTTCCTTGCTGCCACAAGGAAACTTGCTTTAACTTTGCCTCTTTGGAATCTGCCCCATGCTGATCGAACCGGTACCTGAAGGACGAAGATTTTTCCTTGAATGCTGATTGTATTTGGTAAATATGAAAGGATAATTGTATTATGCATTGTGTTTTCCTTCTTAGGTACCAACTGATTATTTTGACAGGGCCCAAGCTAGAAGTTTTCTAAATTTATGTTGACTAAATTCGTTTTGCATGAAGCCCCACATGCCAATGCTAATTAGAGGTTAGTTGAGGTATTCACTTGATGCACCATGCTAAATTGAAATCTTGTTATGCTGACCGATGTATGCAATTAGTCAAATTCAGTTGCTTATATTAGTGATTTGCATTGCTATAACCGAGTGCATTATAATCCAGATTTTGCGTAGATTGCGTTTCTTCCGATGCTATGGACAGCTAGTAATGTTCGTATACGTATATCATTTGATTTTGAGACTCACCTATATTGTGCTAGCTTTGTTAATATAGGGAAATAAACTCATTAACTTTTAATAAACTGGTGTGGTTATTCATGACTGAAAGGTCATGGTGTGTCAAATACTGAATACTATTGATTCTTGATTGTTGTTTGATTACAAATTGAGTATTGGTTACCGATTATAAATGGTTATTGATTATTAATTTGAGTGATCCGACTATTCTTGGATGAGGAGAACCCAACTCAGTTAAAAGGTTCACCGACCTCCGGCGTGTCCGAGTAGAAGTAATTTATAAAGACTGGACGCGCTATCAGTGTGGGAAACCAGGACTGGAGTAAGTGTGACGCACGGTGTGCAATGTGCAGGAGAGTGTTTTGACTAGGTGTAAAGGCAAACTTAAAAAAAAAAACACTCATGAGTGCGACTTGATGTCAGAATCCTGACATGTACAGCCCATTTTTCCTCAACAGGTGATTCACATCACAGAAATAGATGTAGTTTTCTGTGTTTTAGTACACTACTCACCAACCTTATTAGAGCTGAACACATATCTGGCTAGTTTATATTATATTACCTGCCTAAAGATCAGAATACACCAGCAGAAACGTTTTGAGTATCAGTGGCCATCTTGTCTTTCTTTGGTCTTTAATTTCTCTGAACTAGGAGACACCATAATATCATGTAATATCATGTAGATAAATTCATTGTGTTTCCTATGAACTTCTCTAAGCACTGTGTCAATGTTATTTTATCCATATGGTCCAAATACGGTATTTTGAGCCTAGAACAGCAAAGGAACTGCTAGTATGAATTTAAGAATTGTAGACATTTTAGGATGCACCATTAAGTGGACTGAATGAGCGCCATTACTACTGTTGGTCGTGCTTACAACACATACTGACTTCATGAACTTTTTATAAAAATTGAAATATTTAGGTTCATGTAGAGCTTTTTACTACTTACTTTAACGCCTATGCTCACACCTAAGTTTAAAGGTATTTGTGTATGGAGACGACAATGGTAACCATGTTTTTTTAAATTTTGCTTTAGAACCTTCCCATTGTGTGGTGTCATCTTTAACATGATCCATGATTTTCCAGAAACAGCCAGGCTCATCCCTACCTTCACCTTCACTTCACCAGTTCTTCTGTTTTCAAATAACGTATTCTAACCCCACAACACTGTGCCTTGTCACAGTTCTTGAAGATTGGCATCTGCTCTTACAGCCTGTGAACATCCGGTTATCATTGGGGCTTGCGCGATACAGAAACAAATAAGAGCATCCATGCCTCAACCCATTCACTTGTGATCTGTTAGTAGAAACATCATTTTCTATGCTAGACTGATTTTTGAGGTAAGCAAAGGTTGGATTTGTTTCCATTGTAAATGTCACCTCCGCATCAATGTCGGCACTCAGTATTGCAAACTGGAGCAGCCTTATAAAGTCTTTCCTATGTAGGGGCTTCTACTGCTGGATTGTCTTCTCTTCTCCGTCAGGCAGCACTGATGCTGCTACCTATTCCCTGTAATCCTTGATATCCTGATGTCCAAGAGTGCCCTAAAGCCATAAAGGGGTTAACCTGGTATCCCATCTGTTAACTCCACTCACCACCCGTTCCCCTTGGTGCAGACATCCGGGTATACTTAACCTGTGGGTTCACTTAGTAGTGCATTTGTTCATTAGGTCAAAAATCCACACGTAAATTCTTATTATGACTCAGAGTTTCATCCAGACATTTCGGCTGCAGATGAAACAAAGTAGATCTCAGTGTCCGTGTCCGTGCAGATCTCATCATTCCGATGGGGCTAATAACTACTGCCACCAGCCCCAGTGGTATCAAAAGCCACCTCATAATGACGCCCTTTGTTTTCTGTGCAGGACTTTAGAAAGAATTCTAGGACATGGCTGAACTTTATTTTCTTTTAATACTAAATTGTAACAAAAGAGGCAACTGGCTCATTTGCAATCAAGTACATGGACTTAACAAGTTTTTTGTATACCAACCCTCCTGTCTTGTTATGCCCATCACTAGTAGGAACCCATCACACGTGTGACTAAGAGAGCTCTGGAGGGGTCTCTACAATTCCACAAAACCGAATATTAGCACTGAATAACTCAGAGATTGAGGTCCTAGTGCTGGCATCTGCGTGTTACTTTGAATCATTACAAGTCTAGCTCAGCTTTTCATTCTATCAATGTTGATAACTTAAGTACCGATCAATTGGGCAGTGGTGGTAACCACTACTACTTACAGAACTTGGTAACAACAAAAACATGATACTAAGCGCCCGATGAAAGCAAGTCGTCATTTCTTTTTTTTTTGTATTTCCATTTCACTTTTTTTTTTTTTTAACCTTTATTGGAAATGTTGGAGGCATTACAGAATATCATCTGTACTCTTCATAACAGGTACAGCTTTAAGGTCAACATGTGAAGTCTTGTTGCCATCCGAAACAACATAAAATACACAAAATAAGTGGGGCTAGGGGGAACGGGGGAAAAAATGTAATAGAGAAGGAGATAGATAAGAAGAAAGAGAAAAGAGGGGGAAGAGAGAGAGAGAGGGAAACTGGAGGGGGGAGAGGGGGAATGGGTCGGGAGACCAAAACGGATGAGAGGAAATGTTGGTAGTATTCTTGATACATTGTAAGATGTAAGGTGCAAGATGTAAGGTGTGAGGTGTCCAGGGCATGACGGGATAGGTTGAGCAGGAAATCGTAGCGTGTTTTCGGTATTTGTTCGAGTGTCCAGGAGGGTCCGGAAGGGTAAGCGCATAAGAGTGCATTTCATGGGGTATTTGGGATCTACAACTCCAGTTTATAAATGTTTATACATGCTGTCGCCGGCTAATGGTGCTGTCTGACGGGAGAGTGACGCCCTGGCTCGTTCTGTTGTTGCCTATCCTACTGGTTAAAGGAGAACCATGAGGGGCAAGTATGCTGTAGATCGATAGAATATAGAATGCAATATGATCAGGTTATCCACTATTGGCATCACCCGAGCCCAGGGTCGTACCCCCCATTAGCTAAGGGAAGGAGGAATCTCCATGAGAGCTTGTCCCCTTTAAAACAAGTCCAGCAGTTCTACATTAGCCAGGCTGACAAACGCTGGATAGAAGAGAGGGAATTGTTGGTAGGGTAAGGGGGGAAGGAGAGAGTGGGGGAAGAGAGACGAGCGATGGGTAGAGGAGTCCGACCAGCGGTAGGTTAAAAGCCAAGAGAAGAAGAAAAGAAATGTAGGCAACTACGGCTTGAGGAGGGTAAAGTTTAACGAGTCTATAGAGGAACGGTATAGGACCAAAGAGTTCCGCTAGAGATAAGTTGTCTAGGATTCAGGAAAGAAGAGAGTGTACATTGATACAGAAACTAAGCATGTAGGCGGAGATTTAAGAGAAAAGAGAAGGGAGAAAGGGGGGACTAAGGCGCCGACTGTCCACCAGCTCATGTGGGGAGTGGGGAAGTGAAAGGGGTGGTAAGCTTTAAGGGAGAACAAGCGGATGGCGGTTACGGTCCTGTTAGGAAAGGACTCAAAACTTTAGTAAACAGGGCCACCTGGTCCTGTAGGTTATAGATTACCCGTTCATGCGCAGCAGTTTGGACCATAGCGGTCATCCATTCTGCCGGAGTTGGAGCAATGCTGGATCTCCAGTGTCGGAGGATGCAGATTTTAGCCGTGGTGAGTGCCGTGTGTAGTAATCGCTGTTGAGGTCGCGGCGGGGGGGATGGACGTGTGTCGTGGAGGAGGATGAGCGATGGTGGAATCGGGTGTTGTTGCGGTAGGGAGTCTGCCAGAGTATGGTGCACCGCATCCCATAAGGGTTGTATCGATGAACAGTGGCACAAGATGTGTGTGTAGTAAGTCGCATTGAGGTTCAACACAGTGCCAGCAGTTCGCGTATGGTAGATAAAGCCCCATAAAGATTCAACGGAGTCCATTCTTGGCTACGATGGATATCAAACTCCTCTCTCAGGTCGTCAAATGACCGGAGCTCATCCCCGTCCATAATCTGGGCTAAACACTCCATTGAGGCCATCTCAGAGTAGTTCCCCCTATTTTGATGCTGTTGTTACCCTCTATGGAGGCTTGGGTATGTAAGAAGGGATGCACTCCTAGTAGGCGGTGAGCTCTACGCCATGCCACACTTGTTGCCATTAGGACCGGATTGGGCTGCAGGGAACCTATGCTGTATAGGCCTCCTAGCCATTCGTGACGGGCCCGCAAAAGTTTCACTGTGGCCACCCACTGTGGAGGATCTGGTGTTCCGGGAAGCATGTAGGCCAACTGGGACAGCTGTAGGGCTAGGAAATAGTGTTCCACTGAGGGGAGTCCTAAACCCCCGCAGGATCGACACGCAAGTATTTTTGCCGGCATCAGCCGTGGGCACGTAGAGCCCCAAACAAAGGCTCTTATCGAGGCATCTATCATCCTAAGCATGGGGAGGGGCACAGGCAGGGGAAGCATGCCCAGGATGTATGTGAAGAACGGGAGGGTGACCATTCTGACCGCCTGCACCCTGCCCCACATGGAAAGACCCAGTAGCGACCATTTTGCGAAGTCCTGCTTCATACTAGACACAAGGAGGTCCAAGTTGTCCCCAATTGTGTGCTCCAGACTCCGATTAACAAGTGATCCCAGGTATTTGAGGCGGGACAGGGTCCATCTAAATGGGAGGCCGTGGATTGCTGCCATCGTCGTTATCCGTGAGAGGGGCATTGCTTCGCACTTCTCCCAATTCACCCGGTATCCAGACAGGAGCGTGAAACCATCTATGGCTGACAGTAACGATGGTAGAGATCGCTCCAGATCGGTCAGGGTTAACAAAATGTCATCGGCATAGAGATAGATTTTGGAGATGCCGCCTATGAGAGAGATACCTGATATCTGCTCGGAGTGTCGGATGGTGGCCGCCAGGGGCTCCATTGCCAGTAGGAACAAGAGCGGCGACAAGGGGCAACCCTGTCTTGTTCCCCTTCCGATGGGGAACGGATCCGATAGAAAGCCTCCACAATTAACTTGTGCCATGGGATGGTCATATAGTAAGCGAACTTTAGAGATGAATTGTTCTCTGAGGCCGAAGTGCGTCATAGTAGCGAACAAGTAGATTCATTCAATGCGGTCGAACGCCTTCTCTGCTTCGAGGGACAGGGCCAAAGCCTCCACCGGCATATTTAAGGATTCGTACAGAGTATTGCAAAGATTATGCATGTGGTTTCTTGAGGTGTGGCCCGGTATGAACCCCACCTGGGTATTGTGAATCAAGGACGGAATGACTTTGCGTAAGCGTGCCGCCAAGACACTTGCCAAGAGCTTGATGTCTCCATTCAGGAGAGATATAGGTCGGTAACTGCCGCAGAGTAGGGGGTCTCTGCCCGGTTTGGGTAAAACAAATATTGTAGCCTTATTGGACAGTACTCCCAGAGAACCCTCTTGGCACGCCTCTGCGAACGCCTCATGTACAGCGACGACCGCCTCCTCTCCTGCCCATATGTAAAATTATGCAGCGAAGCCATCCTCGCCTGGAGATTTGTGGTAGGGGAGATTTGAGATGGCTTGAGCTATTTCTGCCCTGCTTGTTTCGCCTTCCAGGAGGGCTTGACCCGCATCCGAGAGGTGGGGTAGATTGGCTGCGGTGAGGAAGACTCAATTTGTGCATTGCTTGCCGCTGTTTCCGGGGAGTAAAGATGTTGGTAAAAGGCCGCAAATTCATTTGCGATATCTTGTGGGCGTGTTAGTATTTCTCCTGTGGGGGACGTAATGGCCGGAATAGAGGAGGTGGCTTCCCTCTGACAGAGCTGCGCCGCCAACAGCCATCCAGACTTCTCGCCTTGTTCGTAGTGGCGGTCACGCAGGCGTTGCAATGCGTACTCCGTCTGTGAGGTGTAAAGCTCGTTATGTGCCATTCGAGCTTGTTCAAGAGAACGATGTAGTGAGAGGGATGGCTGGGCGGTGTATTGCCTGGTGAGGGTCTGGATGTCGTCTTCGAGGGTCCGCTGGCGGGTCGCCCTGTCCCTGTTGGCCAGTGCTGCATCACACATCATGTGGCCTCTCAGGGTTGCCTTCGCCGCCGCCCAGAGAACCCGTTTGGAGGTCACAGAGCCAGCGTTGTCAATCATGTATGAGGACACATGGGTCCACAGCTGTTCTTTCCCTTGGGGGGAGCGGTACCTGTGCACCACAAAGCGCATTGGTTTGCGACCAGGAGATGTGAGACCCATTTGGATCGAAACTTGAATAGGGGAATGGTCTGAGAGCCCGCTATCTAATATACTGGTGTCTTGAAGTTGGGTGACTACAGTGTGTGATACCAAAAAATAGTCCAGGTGAGATTGAGTGCTGTGAACAGGCAAAAGGAAGGTGTATTCCTTGTCTTTTGGATGAGTTAATCTCCAATAATCGACTAAACCTGTTGCAGTCATCACATTGCTAGTAGCGCCCTGTCATGGTTGTTACCCGTGTTTATGGGGCCTGTCCTATCTAGTATCACATCCCAGGCTAGGTTCCAGTCCCCCCCTATGATGTAGCGGGTCATCCCGATTTTGGTCAGGAGGCGGTTTAGTTGCAGGAGAAAAGGCCGCTTGGTACCGATTGGCGCGTACACGGAGCCCACGCAGAAAAAATGGTCTCCCAACTTCAGTTTGGCGAATACATATCTCCCCTCCGGGTCATCTCATGTTTTAACGACTGTGGCTGGGAGGGTTCTACGTAGTAGTATCGCTACTCCGCATTTGCGGGGGTACCACCGCCAGCCTCGTGTGGTACTGGGCAACAGCTAAAAAAGACCCTTCCCACCCAGTCCCGACGAAGTTTGCTAGTTTCTACACTGTCAAGATGGGTCTCATGAATTAAAGCTATGTCTGCCCTTTTCGATTGGAGGTAGGACAACACCTTCTTCCATTTAACGTAATTCGTCATGCCGTGCACATTCCAGGAGAGGATCCGTAATGGATGTGTCACGCGGGGGCGGTTCCCGACATACTGGCTATTGAAGTGAGGACTTAGCACATCAGGGGGTGGGGGAGAGGACGTCCCTTACTGTATGAAGCATGGGCAAAATCGCTGTTCAGTATAATGGTGTGGGGGGGGATAGCTGGTGGACATCGAGCATCCTTTAGAGGAGGGGGAGAGAAGATGAAGAAAAGTAAGAGAGAAAGGGAGGAGGGGAGGTAGAGGAAAAAGTAAGGTGGAGGGGAAAGGAAGTGATTAGTGGAGAGGGAAAGGAGGAGGGAAGGAGGGGTAAGAAAAGAAAGGGAAAGGGTAAGGAAAGGGAGGAGAAATAAGGAAAAGAAGGCTAGACTAGGAGAGCTAGGGGGCAAAGTCCTCTGGGGTCAGGTCTGTAGACTGCGGGTCCTATCCTATGGGAGCTCTGTGCGCAGCCGGTCAGACCCCAGCCGAGGAAGCGGGGGACGTCCACCGCCGCCACTTCTTAAGAGGCACATACATTCTGCCTCCGGAGGGAGGGATACCGTGGAGGGATAGAGGAGAGGGTGGCGGTAGAGGGTTAAACTATCCTGTGTAAGGGAGTTGAGCGAGAGATAGGTTGCAAGATATAGGCGGTCCATTGACAGTATCACATCATGTTATTGTGGCGGGGAGTGAATGGCCACCCCCTATAGTGCAACAGAGAACCACTAGGTCTTGCCATATAAGTTATAGGTTGTGAGGGGGAGGCTTGGGGTGCGGTGAAGGGAGGCGATAGGGGGGGGAGCAGGGGGAAGTGAATTAACATTGGGCCAGAAAAAGACATTAAAGATAGACCTATAGGCTACTGGGTCATTGACAATATCACAATATCGCAATATCACAATATCACATGAGGGACATCAAATGATAAGGCGTATCTCTGGCCTATGCATGGACAACAAATGCCAACAGTATCTAATCTAAGTGCGGGCAGCGCATGCATGGCATCAGGCTTTAAGTAACATGCATTATAGAGGCATAAACATGTTAGTAACATCATCAACAACAACAAAGAAAGAAAGAAAGAATCCGGGCAAGTACTCATCCGTCTGTCGGATCGGCGGCGGTTGTAGTCCGAGGCCCCAGTCATCACGCCATACAGCCTCTGTGTCAGACCTCAAGGAGGGCATAGTGTCGGTTTTAAAGGAGAGGGAGATTTGTCCCTCTCCGAGAGCTGGGTGTGGAGTACCACAGCTTGCAAGACTTGGCCCGTATCGTCATGTGACCTGGTGAGCCTCTCCAGGTGTCTGCCTCTGGGACAGTTGTCAGGGTCGTATCGTTCCGCCCCTCCCAGCTCCAATCCTGGGGGAGGGGTGTAGCTGCTATCCCCTGAGTTTTTTTGCGGCCAAGTCAAAGTAACTGAGTCCATGGGTTGGTGCTAAAAGGAGTCCAAGAAAAGCCTCAAGTCCTCAGGGTCATAAAATTATTTGGATACTCCGTTTTTGGTGACCCACATTCTCGCGGGGTAAAAAAGGCAGTTTTTCATCTCCAGCTGGCGAAGCAGAGGCCGTAGAGCCAGAAAAGCCTTCCTGCATTCATGAGTGTCCTTGGAATAGTCAGCCGTTATGCGGATATCGTATCTTTCCATCCGAAAGGGGCCGTGGGTTTGCGCTGCTTGAAGGAGTTGTCTGGTCTGCCCGTGTCGCAGGAGCCATGCGATGATCGGGCGGGATCTTGAGGCCCCGTCCGGGCACTTCGGACCCACTCTATGTGCTCGCTGGAATTCCAATGGCGGATCAAAAGTCAACTAAGTCAATTTGGGGAGAACAGAGCCGAGGAAGGCCTGGAAATCCGGCCCCTCCTTATTTTCCAGGAATCCAAAAAGACGGATATTGTCTCTTCGACTTCTGTCTTCCAGGTCTGTTATTTTACTGCGGAGATAGAGAAGGTCCTGATCCCTATCCTGGACTGTAGTCATATGAGCTTCCAAGGTCCCCATGAGATGTTCCAATCCTGTCACTCTAGATTGGAAGCCTGCTATGTCCAAGCGCATGGATTTGGTCTCCAGCATCAAGGAGGATATGGAGGCGTCCATCCATCTATACGACAACTGACAGCGGTGATCTCCTGAAGTATCCGGTCCATGGTCATGGGCTGTTCCTTGTCAGACATGGCAGGTGGCTGGGCAGGAGTTGAGGGTAGGTGGGATCCCACTACGGGGGAGACAGGTCGCTTGTATTGGAGTGCCTCGGAAAATAGCAGTTGTTGCGCCGGTCTGCCTGTGGATTTGTATGTTGCTTTGCCACTTGGCATCTCACAGCCAGCTTGTAGGAGAAGCCCTGTGGAGCCCAGTCTGCCCTCCCCTCCCAAGAACTGGTGGGGTTGGTTATGCAGAGGCCGGTCGGCAATCGGACCCCCTCTCTTAGTCCTGTGCGGAGCTGGTATCTTCTGTAGCGCACTGAGGCCCACTAGTAGCGCCGGCTAGGAGAGCTGTGTTGAAGAGGATAAGGAGAGATGGCAGTACGAGCGTGGGCCCAGCAAGACGGGTGGGACCAGGTAGTAAGGCAACGTCGTTAGGCGGCTATAGTACCCCGATAGTGAGCATGAGATGGGAATAGGGCAAGTCCCTCTCGTCAGTGCTGAATATCTGTGGTGGGAAGGCCTGAGGATGTGGGGCCTCACGGGGTGAAGGCAGTAGGCATAGACCCCTGATTCCTTATGCCGCAGGTTTAATATTGATGCAGCTGGGCTTCCAGTCTTTGGAAAAGGGGTGGGGGACCGCGCCTCAGCGCCGCGCTCCAAGTCACTGTGACTGGTCTGCCAGGACCTGTGTGACTCCTGGGGACCCTCTTTTCAGCTTTGGACCATGCATGCCCTGGTGCACTTACGGGTGCGCCATTGAGAGAGCAGGGAGGGGTAGGCAACACAGGCCGATGTCGTTGTCCCACCGCCCCTTACCTACGAGGAAGGTGGCCCCCCCTTGTAGATACAGGCCACAGCTCACGGGGGAGGGGAGAGGAAGCAGATATGGGGGATAAGGCAGTACTACGGGTCCACTGCTTCTGCGGTCCGTCGCTGCCATTGCGCTTTATCCCGTTTCTGGAGGATGCGGCTCTACCCCTTTTTCCAGGCCCTCGCTGCCGAGTTGCGGACAGGCCCTCACCGCGGCTTCATTCCGGTCCCCCCCAGTAAGGGCAGAGGCTCGATATGGGGAGAGAGCCTCCGAGGGTCATGTAGAGGAATTTGCGGCAGCTGCGGTGCCCCTGCCGCCGTCCAGAGCCCACCGTGGAGCGGAGCTCCCGTTCTAGGCGGCCATCTTCCGCCGTGGCCTGACCACGCCCCATCATTTATTTTATAATTAATATATATTGAATGTATATCGTCAATAGTAAACTGACCTGGCTTCTTGCAACATTTTATGTTACAATACTGTTTTAAGTGCCACCCCCTGACTTCTTGAAATCCAGTTCCAGAGGTGAATGTGTTTTGGGCAGTACAGACCAGAACTGTTGGATCCATTGAACACTGCCTCGACCAAACTGTTCTACAATATTGTTTATTTCAGAACAAGAAGCACCACAGAGATCACAGAGTAAGGGTGGATTTTAGACTTGAAAGCAGTAGACTCGGATTCGTGGAAACAGTATCTTTATGAAATACATTACTAAGAATAATTTTGCAATTTCTTGTCGAATCATGGCAGAACTCGTCCTGAAAGTCTGCACAGTACCCACTTGTGAAGTGGATGTATAGAGTTGCAATTACACTCCATCTTCACAGCGCGGTTTGACCTTCCAAACTTGTTTATGCCATTATTTCTGTAGGCAATCATCACATTTGCTCGACCGTTAATTCTTCGTTCGAAATTTTTACCAGACACGTTTTGAAATAAATTAGATTAGATACGAGACTGTATGAAACTGGCTTTCAGTTCTTTAATGAGCCTCGAGGAATCACTCCTTATGTCCTTGGATGTTGCTGTGATTTGTCGTGCTCCATAGTCTAAGAATGCCATTTTTTAAATGTGTACAACAGGTGTAACAGAATATGTTTTATAAAAGGTAAGCCGGAGGGAGGGACCTCTCACAATTGACATTTATTTTTTGGTTCGTGTGCGTTCCTTTCTAACAAGAATCCTGCGAAGGATCAAAAATTCGACTTATTTAACAATATTGTGAATAAATGATGGTCCTGGTCAGAGGCGCATTGGATTTGGTGTGAATGAAAACAGCAGAGATGTAAATGGGGGCATTTAATTGGGAAAGTTGCCCTTTTTTGTGCTTGAGCAGACTGTATTAGTATTTACTATTTTCAGCCTTACTTGATGTGACCAAGGAGAAAATAAAGTGTTATGTCTGTGGTGCTTTTTTCATGATTTCATTTCTTCACCACCAGGGATCCACAACTATTGTCTGGTTACTTACTGATAATCTTCATTACTCCTACTCTAACCATCCTCACCACAGTCCCTTGCTCCCACCCTCCCACAACTCTGCTTCCCAGTATCTCTTGTTTGTTGTCTCTTGCTCGGTACTTCCTGTAAGTGCTACGAACTAGTAGGAAGTTATGTTGAGTAGTGGAGGAATTGATTTAGCAAAAAGTGTTCATTAGGGGAAAATTGATAGCCGGGGTGAGGGCTCACCTCACATATTAGGTCTGTGACAAGCAAGGAGGAAGAGGTGGTACTGTTACTTTTCCCAAACTTTCTTTCAAAGCGAATTTCTTATGGCCCTACAACTCATCATGGGTGCTCAACCTAGCCTTTTCTGAAGGGTAATCCCCAAACTTTTTACCTTTTACCCTCCACATTTTGCTCAATTCCTTTTTGTTGCCTTAAGGCTTTGGGTACTTTACCACTGCTAACCAATGCTAAAGTGCTCTCTACTTAAAACAGGGAAACATTGGCTTATCCACAACTGCCATATTTGATTTACTTATAAGTCCTTAGTAATGTGTACTGCCTGTTCCCCGGCCCTGTAAATTAAATGCTACTAGCGGGCTTGCAGCATTGATTGTGCCACCCAGTGCAGTAGCCCATCCTAACAAGACTCAAACCTGCCATTGCAGAGCCTGTGTGTGCAGTTTTAAACTGACATATTGAACTGGCAAGTTAGCCCTCTTGCCAGGTCCAAACCTTCCTTTTTAATATATATAAGTCATCCCTAACGTACGCCCTGGACAGCCCCAAGGGCAGGGTGCAGTGTATGTAAAAAAATGGACATGTACAGGTATGTGTTCCATGCCCGGGTAGTGAAAATCTCTTACATTTGTTATTCACTACTGCAAGGCCTATCTCTCCTGTTGGGCTTGGCCCTTTTTGTAGGGTCATCCCAACTCTTTTGCCTCCTTCCTCCTTTTTTTTCTGACAAGTTTTTGTTGGCTCAAGGACTCTGGGCACTTTACCACTGCTAAACAGTGCAAAAGTGCATATGTTCTCTTTATAAATAGTATTGTTGATTGGTTTATTCCTGACTGGCATATTTAATTTACTAGTAAGTCCCTAGTAAAGGGCACTAGAGATGCCTAGGCCCTGTAGATCAAATGCTACTAGTAGGCCTGCAGCACTGGCTGTGACACCCACATTAGTAGCCCTGTAAATATGTCTCAGACCTGCCACAACAGTGTCTGTGTGTGGAGTTTTAAACTGCAAATTCGACTTGGCAAGTGTACCCACTTGCCAGGCCTAAACCTTCCCTTTTTATACATGTAAGTCACCCCTAAGGTAGGCCCTATGAAGCCCCATGGGCGGGGTGCAGTGTATGTTAAAGGTGCAACATGTACTGATATGTTTTACATGTCTTAACAATGAAATACAGCCAAATTAAATTTTCACTGTTGGAAGACCTATCTCTCTCATAGGTTAAATATTATTAAAGCGCATATTCCCTTTGAGAGGAGATAGAAATATGGAGTTTAGGGTATCTGAACTCACAGTTTAAAAATACATCTTTTAGTGAAGTTGGTTGTTAGATTGTGTGTTTTAAAATGCCACTTTTAGGAAGTAGGCATTTTCTTGCTTAAACCATTCTGTGCCTGTTTGTGGATTCCCTGTCTGGGTCAGTTTGACAGTTGGGCTGTTTGCACCTCTCCTCTAGACAGTGACACAAAGGGAGCTGGGAGTAGCCTACATATCCTGATGGGCCATCTGGGCTGGAGGGGAGAGGAGGAGTGGTCACTTACAGCCGAAAGGGCTGTGCCTGCCCTCACACAATGCAGTCTCCAACCCCCTGGTATGTGTCTGGGGCCTGGCCTGGGCAAGGCAGGATCTTGATAACTACAAAGACTTCTCTTTGAAGTAGGCCGGTGTTGTATCGGTGTTTCATATAGAACGCTTAGAATGTTAGTTTTTGATAACTGTGTGGATTCTAAAAGGGTCAGACGTTGGATGAAGAAGTGGGAAGGAGGTGCGGAGGCTGGGATGTTTCTCTTGTTGGATTCTACATAATTTTAACTTCAATAAATGAAGATACTTGGACAGTCATCGCGTTCCTGATTTACTTGAGTTCACCGATTCTACTTCGAAGGCAGAAAGGGGTATAAGAAGAGGACCCAAAACCCCTGAAAATCCAATTAGTTCTGGAACCAAGAGGAACCGCTGCCCGGGAGAAGAGCTGGAGAAGCTGGAGGAGGAGTACTGCCCTTTGCCTGTGACTGTGCTTTGCTTGGTTGGCCTGCGGTAGCTGCTTCTGCCTGAGAGAGGACAAAGACTGACTTTTGTGTGACTTCACACTGGTGAAGAATCTCCAAGGGCTTGAACTGAGCTTGCATCCTGTTGTTGAAAGTCTCAGGGACAACAAAGACTACTCTGTGCCAGCACTTGGGCTTTCTGCTGAGAGTCCTGCCTGCCAAGTGGTGCCTAACCTCTCTCTGGGCCTTTGAATGATGCAGCTGGTGGAAAAGGACAGAAATCCATGCAAATACCGGTGTGCTGGGAAACTTTCGACCCGTGGTTGATAGACAAAACACCGCCGGCCTCGCAGCTAAAATCGCTGTTCCACCTGCATTGCGGCTGGGAAATCATTGCAAAGTGGCTTGGGGAAATGACACGCAACACCCGCAGCGGCTGCTGTAAACGACGCAAGCCCCCACCAGCGTGGTTTCGTGACTCTTTGCGACCGGATTTCAAAGTAATATCACTGGGCGCAGAAAATCAATATAAAGCCTGCCCGGACCCGAGGTGCCAGTCTGGGATCGACGCATCGCTCTCTTGTGGGAAAGAAGAAACGGTGCACTCCGACCCGACTGGAGAAGGAACGACGCCCAGTCTCGCTTTCGAGTGAGGAAACAATGCACTGCTAGCCTTTTTCGTTCTCACTGTTTTCCAAGGATTAAGGGCCAGATGTACCAAAGGTTTTTACCCATTCTGTGTCTATGGGAAAAAGTGTTCGTACATGTGGCCCGAAGACTCTTATTCTTTTTTAAATTCCTATTGACTTGTTCATGTTGGATTTTTGTTGTTTGAGTCTTGTTTTGTTTAGATAAATATTACCTAGTTTTCTAAACCTGTGTTGTGTCATTTTGTAGTGTTTTCCCTGTATTGTATTGTATTGTAATCGTATTTATATAGCGCTTACTATCCCTGACGAGGTGTCGAAGCGCTTTTCGATGAGTAGCACGCTACTCCGGAACCCAACAAGAATTAGTGATAGATTAGTATAATTTAATAATGAGTACAGTTTTAGTATTATTATGAGTTAATTTGAGCCGCGGATATGAGAGTTTGCTAGTTAGATTGACTGGAGTAATGGAGGGGTGGAGGAGGAAAGAAATCCAGAAGTGTTAATTGGGAGTATATCCTCAATTTACTCAATCCAAAGGCTTGGGATGAATAAAGGGGGGCGGAGGGGTGAAGAGTATGTGGAAGGGTTAGGGAGAGCATAGTAGCAGGGTGAGATGAATGCAGGAGAATTTAGTAGGGTTGTGTGGGAGGTCACAGAGGTAGAGTGAGGTTTGGTGAGTTAGATGTGGAGGTGGAGGGAAGAGCTTAGGCAGAGATATTTAGGAGATGAAAGTGGTCGAAGGGATTTGGGATGAGTCAGAGTGAGAATGGAGGATAGTTTGATAGAGACATGACATAAGAGTGATGAAAAATGAGAGCAGAAATACATAGATATATAGAATAACAACCCAAAAACCAGGAGCCATGCAATGATCCACAAACATGCCAAGCACAGAAACAACATATACACATACATACACATATATATATATATATTTATACACACACACATGAATACACACACATATGCACATACAATACATAATTAGAATCATGGGTAAAAAATACTTAGTCAGACAGGTTTAAAAAGAGTGTGTGTATTTTATTGTTATGGCAGTAGCAATACATATTTTCCAAAGAAACTATAAATAAATAGAAATATACATATAATCTGAAAAAATATTTATCCACATAGGCATATGCAGTTCATAGTTGTTTGAAAAAGGTGGTTATGAAGGAAAGAGCCAACTCTTGAGTAGTTTTCTGAAAACAAGAAAGTTATCTGTGGCTCTTATAGTTGGGGGTAATGATATCCATAGTTTGGCTGCTTGGACGGAGAAGGACGTACCACCTACAGTCTTTTTCTTGTATGGTGGTGTTCTAAGGTGGGGTGCCAGTCTTGAGCGGAGGGTTCTTTGTTGGATGTATTTGGTAATTTTCTTTCTGATAAATGTTCCATGTTCCATGTATAGCTTTGTGGGTGATACAAAGCAGTTTGAAAGTGCATCTTCTGGCAACGGGTAACCAGTGTAGTGCTCTCAAGGCAGGGGAGATGTGGGCTTGCGGCTTTATACGTAGTAGTAGCCTGGCTGCGGAATTCTGGATACGTTGTAGTTTTTTCATAACAGATAGAGATGATCCATGGTAGAGGCTATTGGCATAATCCAGTTTGGATAATACAAGCGACATAGTAGCTTGCACCTTGTGTGGAAATCTGTGGTGGGGGAAGATGCGTCGTAAAGTCTTTAAGGTGATGAAGCTTGTGCGTGCTAATTTGTCTACTTGGGCATTCATAGTTAGCTTGGAATCCATGGTGATTCCTAGGTTTTTCACTTCCTTGAATAATTGAGGAGGTGGTCCGAGATCTTCAGGCCAGACGCACAGAGGGTCATAATTTTTCCAGTCACCACATATGAGTATTTCTGTTTTGGCGGTATTTAGTTTGAGATGGCTCCAGGTCATCCACTGATCAACGGCTCTGAGGCAACTGAAGATTTGTGAGTTTTCAATGTTTTTGGGGTCTTCTAATTGAAGTAGTATTTGTGTGTCATCTGCATAGTTGTAGCATGTGAGATGGAAATCATTGATCAATTCTGCTAAAGATATCATGTAGATGTTAAAAAGCAAAGGTGAGATGATTGACCCTTGGGGGACCCCTGTTTTTGTGAGGTAGGGTTCGGACGAGAAGGGGGGCGAGTGGATGATATTCGCTCTTTTTTGGAGATAGGAAGTAATCCAGTCGAGAGCAATCCCTTGTATCCCGGCTTCGTGGAGTCTTTGAGTTAGGGTGTCATGGTCAACCGTATCAAAGGCAGCTGAGAGGTCCAAGAGAAGTAGTGCAGCAACTCCATTTCGGTCGACTGTGTTTTTAAGATCGTCCCAGATTGCCATGAGTGCCGATTCAGTGCTTCTTCCTGGGCGGAATCTAGTTTGGAAGTCTGAAAGTATAGAATTGTCTTCAATGAATTGTGACATCTGGGCGAATGCTGCTCTTTCTATCAATTTGCCCAGGAAAGGTCCATTTGTGATAGGTCTGTAGTTGTTGGGGTCTTGCGGGTCTAGGTTTGTTTTCTTTAATAATGGTCGTATGTATGCCTTTTTCAGGTCTGTAGGAAAAGTTCCTGAAGTTAAAGAGTTGTTGATGATTCTTCTTACAGGTGTGGCAGCAGAAGTAGATAGCAGGATGTTCTTGAAGATTTGTGGTGGGCAAGGGTCAGAAGGGCAACCAGAAGGTCTGCTTGCTTTGACCAAATCCATAAATTCATCCTGGGATATTTGTTTGAAAGACTGTAGAGGTTGGGATGGTTTATTCTTAAAGGGTATTTTAGTAAAGGGGTTGGTGCTGATGGTTTTCTTCTGTTTTAAATAGGAGTCCAATGTGTTTGCCTTGGTTGTGTAGTGAGTTGCCAATTTGTTTGTGAAATCTTGAGTGGTGGGATGACTTCCTTCCATGCATGTGGGTTTTCGAAATTCATTGAGAATTTTATAAAATTCCTTGGTTGTAGATTGAGCATTTAGAATTCGGTCTGAGTAGTATCTTTTTTTTAGCTTTTTTGATTGATGATTTGTATATCCTGTTAAGTTTGTGTAGCTGCAGTTTGTCTTGACTGTTGTTTGTTTTGAGCCAGGTCCGCTGCAACTCTCTGATTTGTTGCTTTATCTTTTTAAGTTCTGTGTTTCTCCAAGGTGTTGGTTTTCTTTTGTCATGTTTAGTTTTTCTGAGTGGTATTAGGACATCAAAAGCTTCCTGTAGCCACTCATAAAGTTTTGGTACAGAATTGATTGTATCTAGATCTGTGTTTGCTGTTAGTTGTGTTTCTAAGTGATCCAAATTGAGTTTGCTCCATGGTCGATAGGTGTATGTATGTAAGTGGTTGTGGGGTGTGTTGATTTGTGGAGTTGTCTGCCGGAAAGTTATCAGATGGTGGTCTGACCAGGTGGTTGGTGTGATGCTATGAATAGTAACGAGTTCAGGCTTAGCAAAAATGACATCTAGGATGTGACCAGCGATGTGTGTGGGATTGTGTACAATCTGATGTAGGTTCAATGCGAGTAGGCCAGTGGTGATAACTTTTGGATGGGGCATATTGGGTTTGTCAAACCAAATGTTTAGATCCCCAAGAATGCATAGATTGGAGTATAGTTTAATAAGGTTTGAGACTGTGTCAAGAAAAGCATCAGGGAAAGTGGAGTTGTTAGGTGGAGGTCTGTAAAGGAGGAGAAAGTTACAGGAGGAAGTTGGAGTAGGGTGGCATCTGGTAAGGAGGGCTTCACAACCTTGTATGGAGATGTTGTCTGTTTTACTGAGGTATATTGCCTGTTTGAATATAATCGCTAGTCCACCTCCTCTCTTGCCTATACGGTTTTGTGTGATGGTTTGATAGCCCGGAGGAAGGGCTTCGTGCAACACTGGTGCCATGTCATCTCCCAACCAGGATTCCGTAATGAATAGTAAGTCAGGTTGTGTGTCTGTGAGCAGGTTGTAGATGTGGTGCTTGTTTTTTTAGAGTGATCGAGCATTTATGAGCTGGCAGTTTAGATAGGGTGTGTTAGTGGTAGTGTTGTTTTGTTTAGTAGAAGGGTAAGTAGTATAATGTGAGTTTGAAGCAGGAGTGTTGCTAGTTGTGATAACTGTTTGAGGCTCACAATAGCCTTGCTTTTCAACATAGTGTTCCTCTTCCAGAAGGTTAAGGAGGCATTTTGTTGGGTCTGTGTGTGTGGGTGGTGAACTTGGTGGCTGAGAGAGCCATGAGGAGTGTAGTGTTTTTTGTAGGGAAGTTTTATTATGTAACAAACAAGGGGATGCGAGGTTGCTATGAGTGGCATGTTTTTTATTTTGTTTGCGTTTGTTTAGTGTGGATGGAGTATGGGTTAGGGGTGGTGGAGGAGCATGTGGATCATGATGTAAGGCCCTAAATTGTGCAATGGAGGAGAGGCGAGTGAATGAAGGTTGCTGGGATGGGGTGCTTGTGGTAGGTGTTTGTGAAGAGTGGTGGGGTAGGGGTGGAGATAGGATGGAATTTGTATCCTTTGTGTAGTCCTGGGGGTGGGAGTGGGTATGATGATGAGTGTAATGTAAGTTTGTGTTGCTTTGATGTGCTGATGTTTGTGGTCGGTATTGTTTTTTTGGAAGAATGAGACGGGTTATTGGTGTAGTTGTTTTTGGTGATGGATTTGTATGTGTGTGTTGGTACAAATACTTTAAACATTGCTTCTGAAGTTAAGCCAGCCTGCTCGTGCCAAGCTTCCAAGGGCGTGAGTGGAGGTTAACCAAGGTTGATTCTCCGTTACCCTGACTAGAGTGAGGATCCTTGCTTGGACAGAGGGTATCCTGACTGCCAACCAAAGACCCCATTTCTTACATCTCTCATAGGTTAACATTGGGATTGCCTTATTACATTTTATATGTGTAATTTCCAATTGGGAAGAGATGGGACCCCCAAATTTAGTGTCTCTGGAATCACAATTTAAAATCACAACTCATGGTGAAGTCAGATTGTAAGTTGTAATTCTGAAAGTCCCACTTTTAGAAAGTTGGCATTTTTTTTACTCTAAATCATCTAGTGCCTCCTGACTGTCTCTGAAAACACATCTTGTGGGTGACAGGTGGGCTCATGTGCATTCCCTCCAGACAGACACACACAAAGGGAGCCTAGATGTGACTTAGTTGTCATCTGCAGGTTGATGGCCCATCCTGGGCAGGATGGGAGGGAGGAGCTGACACTTATACCTAAATGGTCTGGGTCCTGAGTCTTCATAAAGGCCCGCATAACCCCCTGCAGTATGTCTGGAGCCAGGTCAGGAAGAGTAGGGACTGTGTGTACTTCAATGGCCTCTATTTGAAGTCCTCCAGTTCAAAGGCACCACTGGGTATAAGACTTGTATTTCTGACCCTATCAAATCAGTACACTTCTGGACCTGAGGACATTCTGCCTTGAAGAAGGACTGCTGTGCTGCTAAAGGGACTGTCACTGTGCTGGACTCTGCTGGACTCCTGCTTTGCTCTGCCGTTCCTGCCGTCATCATTGCCTGGGAGTGAGACGGACTGGACCTGCATCTCTACATCCCCAGAACCAAAGTGACTCCAAGGGCTTGCTGGCTTGCCTCCTGTTCTGAAGACTGAGGGACATCAAAGACTTCACCCAACTCTGCTACATCTTGTGGACTCTGCCAACTGTGAGTTCTACCCTGCCAAGTGGTGCCAATCCAGTCCTGGGCTATTGGATGTGGGTTTTGCAGCTGTCTCTACAGAACTCCATGCATCTTCATCACTGCGCTGATCGGAACTGCCACATCCTTCCTCGATGCAGACGAATGGCCGCCACCACTGAGGACTAAGACATCGCAGCACCAATGGTGCGGCTTGGAAACTGCGCCCCGCCCTGAGTCATGACCTACCATCTTCACATCGCCAGCTGTCTGGCTCAGGGCAATGCATCACCTTCATGACAAACGGTTCGAAGCTGCACCCCTGCTTGAGGACACTGTATTGACGACTGTGCGGGTCAGCGATAATGCATCCCTGACTGCGCGGATCAGATCCAATGCATCATCTTTGCATTGTTCCCTCTGCTCCTCACATCAGATCTTCAACATTGAGGCAACCCTCCACAAAAGGTACTTATTCAGCAGGACAAGTTTGGTCCGTATAGCCAGCCCATGCTCTATTGTGGTCGGCCTGAACGTATGAATTTACCACAGTCTAGCTTGACCAAATAGCCCCGGTTGGCACTTTAAGTTTCTAAGCACTATGTTTGCAGATAGTCTTTTGAAATTCATATCTTAAATTCGAAGTATTGGATTATTGTTGTTTTGGTCTTGTTTTGTGGCATGGATTATTTTTGTGCATGATTTCATTGTTTTACTGTTTCAAGTGTTGCACAAATAATTAACACATTGCCTCTTATTTTAAGCCCTCCTGCTCTCTGCCAATCTATCAGAGGGTGAGCACAGGTTAATTTATGGTGTGTAACTGACTTACCCTGACTATGATTGTGGTCCCTACTTGGACAGGGTGCATACCACTGCAAAGTACAGACCCAATTTCTAACAATGGGGCAGGCTTTGGTTAACCATTTACTTGTAATCACAACTCATGATCTTGTTTATTCTTGAAGGTGCTTTATATCAGACATTTGGTCACATTGTGTCCACGTGAGGCTCACTGTGTCAGCCACAATTCATGACATCATTTCGGGAATTTGTGCTGCTAATGCAATTTTTGCTGAAGTCTACATAACAGCTCATTTGTTGTTTGCACATTCTTATGTTCTCAGCTGTTGGATTCAACTATGCTTTTTTTTTTCCAAGAGCCTTTTAGGAGCTATCATGTGTTTCTGACTTTGTCCCTGAACAGCTGAGCACTGTGCTTTATTATATAGAGGAAATTATACTATGTTGAACCATTTCATTTACTTTGAATGCCATTCATATTGAGTCACCCATGGTTATCCCATACCGTGTTTATTTTGTACTGATTGTACAGGTATGTGTACGAGGGTGTGCATATCCATGGATATCAATATGCAAAATGTATATTTCAGAGGTGCAGTCACACCACAGCAGCTAGATTGACACCTAGGCCCGTATTTATACTCCGTTTGCGCCGAATTTGCGTCGTTTTTTTCGACGCAAATTCGACGCAGAACTAACGCCAACTAACGCCATATTTATACTCTGGCGTTAGACGCTTCGGGCGCCAAAGTGCCCGGAGTGTGCGTCATTTTTTAGCGTGAACCCCTTCCTTGCGTTAATGATATGCAAGGGAGGCGTTCCCGTCTTAAAAAATGACTCCCAGGCCTTTACGTGGTATTTATACTCCCGGGCAAAAATGACGCCCGGGAGTGGGCGTGGCCAAAAACAGCGCTTTTGCGCCGCTTTTTAACGCCTGGGTCAGGGATGGCGTTAAGGGACAAGTGGGCTCAAAATGAGCCCAGAGTGCCCTCCCCTGCCCCCAGGGACCCCCCCTGCCACCCTTGCCCACCCCAGGAGGACACCCAAGGACGGAGGGACCCATCCCATGGACATTAAGGTAAGTTCAGGTAAGTATTTTTTTTTTATTTTTTTGTGGCATAGGGGGGGCCTGATTTGTGCCCCCCTACATGCCACTATGCCCAATGACCATGCCCAGGGGACAGAAGTCCCCTGGGCATGGCCATTGGGCAAGGGGGCATGACTCCTATCTTTACAATGATAGGAGTCATGTTGATGGGGGATGGGCGTCGAAAATAAATGGCGCAAGTCGGGTTACGATGATTTTTTCGACGTAACCTGACTTGCCCCATTTTAAGACGCCCATGCGCCATTTTCCCCCTACGCCGGCGCTGCCTGGTGTACGTGGTTTTTCTCGCGCACACCAGGCAGCGCCGGTCTGCTTGCGCCGGCTAACGCCATTCAATAAATACGGCGCCCGCATGGCGCTTCAGAATGGCGTTAGCCGGCGCAAAACTTTTTGACGCTAAACTGCGTTAGCGCAGTTTAGCGTCAAAAAGTATAAATATGGGCCCTAACTTCATAGGAAAATCCACGTGGGCAAAAAGTACAGGAGGACTCATAAAAACATTCTAAATTTGGCACAGAACTGTCAAACAGTTCCAGAGGTAAAAGGAGGGTAAAATCATCTGTTTATGGATTGAAATTGGCCAAGTGAAGGGGATGCTCGGCAATGGACCTGCTGTGCTCTGCTCGGAGGTGGGGGACACTGTCCTCTTTGCAAATCACAGGGGCGAGGGGGATTGTCAGGCATGCCAACTCACACAGTATCACTCCTTGTCACATGTTTTCAGCTCCCTTCATTCGGTCACGCTATGAGGAGTGGAAATCACACAGTAAGCAGCATATATCTATTAAGAGGTGTGACAACAACCCCAGACATCTGTCACAGCTTTAATGTCCCTTTGATTTTTTTTTAATGGGGTGCAGGCTTGGTGAGGTGCAGAGTGCCTCTCAGATAGCTCTCAGCGGGAAGATCAGCCCCCTCTAAGGCCCCACCCCTCCTCACATGGCGAAATTAATTTTTAAGTTGGCAGGTATTGTTTGTGTATAATCACACATAACTACACCCCCTACCCACTAGCATGCCCAAGGCGGCGGGGGCATGACTCTTTCCCTCTGGCTTCAGAATGAGGAGGAAAATGTTTTACTGCCTACCCGCTACTGCTTTGGCAATGTGTGGTAGAAGAAATTACAAGACAACCCCTCCTTGCTTTGCTCACGAGCGAGCGGCAAAATGGGCCTTCACCTTGCCCAGTGGCAGGTGATACATTCCTTGGTGAACCACAGAATGTTGCACATAGTCAGGTGGCAGATTATCTACTCCTGTTCTCATTTTAGGAATCCTTTGCCTTTGGAAAAGGGATGGGGACTGAGATCACACACTATTCCTGTAATTTGGCAAAGTCAGATTTGTTCAGTTACCAAGGCCCATATTTATACTTTTTGACGCTAAACTGCGCTAACGCAGTTTAGCGTCAAAAAGTTTTGCGCCGGCTAACGCCATTCTGAAGCGCCATGCGGGCGCCGTATTTATTGAATGGCGTTAGCCGGCGCAAGCAGACCGGCGCTGCCTGGTGTGCGCGAGAAAAACCACGTACACCAGGCAGCGCCGGCGTAGGGGGAAAATGGCGCATGGGCGTCTTAAAATGGGGCAAGTCAGGTTACATCGAAAAAATCGTCGTAACCCGACTTGCGCCATTTATTTTCGACGCCCATCCCCCATCAACATGACTCCTATCATTGTAAAGATAGGAGTCATGCCCCCTTGCCCAATGGCCATGCCCAGGGGACTTCTGTCCCCTGGGCATGGTCATTGGGCATAGTGGCATGTAGGGGGGCACAAATCAGGCCCCCCTATGCCAAAAAAAATTATTAAAAAAAAATAAAAAAATACTTACCTGAATGTCCCTGGGGTGGGTCCCTCCAGCCTTGGGTGTCCTCCTGGGGTGGGCAAGGGTGGCAGGGGGGGTCCCTGGGGGCAGGGGAGGGCACTCTGGGCTCATTTTGAGCCCACTTGTCCCTTAACGCCATGCCTGACCCAGGCGTTAAAAAGCGGCGCAAATGCGCCGTTTTTAGCCACGCCCACTCCCGGGCGTCTCTTTTGCCCGGGAGTATAAATACCACGTAAAGGCCTGGGAGTCATTTTTTAGATGGGAACGCCTCCCTTGCATATCATTAACGCAAGGAAGGTGTTCACGCTAAAAAATGACGCACATTCCGGGAACTTTGGCGCTATTCGCCTCTAACGCCATAGTATAAATATGGCGTTAGTTGGCGTTAGTTTAGCGTCGAATTTGCGTCGAAAAAAACGACGCAAATTCGGCGCAAACGGAGTATAAATACGGCCCCAAACGTCTTCACCATTGAGCAAGCCAGAGAGACAGGTAAGTGAAAATACTACTGGTTCCAAGGTGTCATTAAAACACCCCGCCATGGCCAATGCTTGTTTCTGAAGTCCCCATGAAGACCTGTGCATCAGTGCAGTGGTGACTACCTGATTCAGTCCACTACTGATTTAAAATTGCAGCTCTAACAGCTGTGTGTTGGTGTCCCTTATTGTTTCATTGACCATCCTATTATCAATGTGAATGGAGGAGACCTGATTTAGCAGCTCTCCTCGTTTATTGATACTGTCCAGATTGTGCTCTGACAGGTTACAAGTGGACCGATCTTATTCAGAACATTTCTTTTGTGTGTATTACTACCCAGGATCCCTGTGACTTAATGGGTAGCCCTGTATTAAGTGAAGTAGTTTTGCTGCGATATGGAAAATCATGGACCATAGATGAGGCAATCAAGATGTCTTTTTTTTTCCCACTTTCTCATGCCCGGTCTGATGGTCTCTTTGCTGTTGTGTGCCCAAACGGTGAGCTTGTCATCGCACTGGGCAGAGTGTCTTTCATGATTGCTTTGTAGATGATGATGTTGAACACCATGCATGTTGGAAATGGAGCCAGTGGAGTGCCATCAGAGTGGGAAGGGATGTGGTAATGTATCTTTATGCTCTTTAGTAAGGCCAGTGTGGAGTCGGGGTATTGCCACTATCCAGATACAAGTATGATGATTTCAATGTCAGTTTCACATTCACTTTCTGAGAGGACCTATTTCAGAAACGTCAGAAAGTTTATTCAGTGTAATTCAACATTCCTGACATATGTATTGAAGTGGCCCTACTCTCGTAAGCATTGAAATGTAAAGAAACAAAATCACATAGGAGCATAATAATATTATGTAAATGTGTGGCAACGAAAATAATACTTAATGGACCTGTGGGAGACATGGACAGTAGTGTGAGGCAAATGGAAGTGATACTTCGAATCCGTACTCTTAAAAGGATATCGAACAAACACATCCATCCCTCTTCATTTTTTCTACATCAAAATAATGGTATTGATAATATGGTGCTATTCAGACCTCGCCCACTTGTCGAAGATACCCAGGACATGGTTATCTCCCAGGGTGCAAAATTACTGGAGATTTTGAGGTGCGCACTGAGGCTCCACTGACAAACTTCTGAGTAAACCTATAATTGCGGATACGAGTGCCCCAGTAATCCCTCATCTTCCTCTATAGTTTAACTCGAAAATATGGTTCTTTCAGCAGCCAACATCTCCTTAGGAAACATGATTGAGTTACTTTGGACCTCATAGTTCCCGAAGCGACCAGTAACCTTTTTTAAGTATTAGAGTTTGTGTGTACATCATATTTCCAGATGGGGCTTTTAAACTTGCAAGTGTTATCAATCCCATCAGTGATTACAGTCTTCCAATAACGATGACTTTAATATTTAAAAAGAAATTTCATAAACACCGTGGAAATCAGAAGCTGGTAGAATTAATTTTCAAAGCAGATGTCGAGTATTTACAACGAGGTATATTTTGCTGGCGCGAGTTTCTCTGTATTAAATTAGAATTTCGGAAAAATTGAGATATTAAGGGCCGTATTTATACTCCGTTTGCGCCGAATTTGCGTCGTTTTTTTCGACGCAAATTCGACGCTAAACTAACGCCAACTAACGCCATATTTATACTATGGCGTTAGAGGCGTATAGCGCCAAAGTTCCCGGAATCTGCGTCATTTTTTAGCGTGAACCCCTTCTTGCGTTAATGATATGCAAGGGAGGCGTTCCCGTCTAAAAAATTACTCCCAGGCCTTTACGTGGTATTTATACTCCCGGGCAAAAGAGACGCCCGGGAGTGGGCGTGGCTAAACACGGCGCATTTGCGCCGCTTTTTAACGCCTGGGTCAGGCATGGCGTTAAGGGACAAGTGGGCTCAAAATGAGCCCAGAGTGCCCTCCCCTGCCCCCAGGGACCCCCCCTGCCACCCTTGCCCACCCCAGGAGGACACCCAAGGCTGGAGGGACCCACCCCAGGGACATTCAGGTAAGTTCAGGTAAGTATTTTTTTTTTTTTTTAAATAATTTTTTTTGGCATAGGGGGGCCTGATTTGTGCCCCCCTACATGCCACTATGCCCAATGACCATGCCCAGGGGACAGAAGTCCCCTGGGCATGGCCATTGGGCAAGGGGGCATGACTCCTATCTTTACAATGATAGGAGTCATGTTGATGGGGGATGGGCGTCGAAAATAAATGGCGCAAGTCGGGTTACGATGATTTTTTCGACGTAACCTGACTTGCCCCATTTTAAGACGCCCATGCGCCATTTTCCCCCTACGCCGGCGCTGCCTGGTGTACGTGGTTTTTCTCGCGCACACCAGGCAGCACCGGTCTGCTTGCGCCGGCTAACGCCATTCAATAAATACGGCGCCCGCATGGCGCTTCAGAATGGCGTTAGCCGGCGCAAAACTTTTTGACGCTAAACTGCGTTAGCGCAGTTTAGCGTCAAAAAGTATAAATATGGGCCTAAATGTAGACACGGAAAGGCACGTTCGACTCAAGTGGCTGTCTGTATCCCACCTCCTCCCCCCTTACATCGCTTTTTATGTAAAATAGTTTTGCAAAGTTTCCATATGTAAGGGCATGCTAACAGAATGTTGGTTTACCTGGAAATCCACAGCAATAAGTATACAACATGATGTATTTCTAAAGAATGCGGTTTAAATAAAATCATGTAATATGCTGGACTCCCATTTCTCACGATGTTTCCTATTCTCGTTCTTTTCAAGAGTGTGCCAATTATAACAGAAATGCTCTCGTCTTGTTGACGGCATGTGGAGCCAGGTTGGTGTGGTAGCGGGAGCAATGTAATTAGTGGTCTTTAAATTAGCTTCAAGGATGGCATATTTTTGTGCCTAAATCACTTATGTCCTTGAAAGATAAAAACATAATTGAGTTGACTGAGTCATTCGTTAATTTATTAATGTATGAGTTATTTTCGTGCAACGAACTCAGGACTTTAATGAGCCACCCCTGGTCTTAGAATTCACCTGCCCTAGACAATAGAGAGTGGATTAACCAACTATTTGTGTATTGAAGTCCAACATAGGTTTGAAAACCCCCATCGGCAGTAAAAACATAAATCATGACATCAGTGTCTTCAGAAAGACCGTAATGGCCATGCTTCAATACAGTACTAGAGTTTAGAGTTGGTGCTTTGATGTTTTTATAGAAGGGGAAGGGCGAGGGAAATCGAGAAGTTGAAAAACACAGAAAGGGTCTTAGGCCCGTATTTATACTCCGTTTGCGCCGAATTAGCGTCGTTTTTTTCGACGCAAATTCGGCGCAAAACTAACGCCATATTTATACTTTGGCGTTAGACGCGTCTAGCGCCAAAGTATGGGCAAAGAGCGTCATTTTTTAGCGTGAACGCCTTCCTTGCGTTAATGAGATGCAAGGAAGGCGTTCCTGTCTAAAAAAATGACGGCGACGCAAATGCGTCGTATTTATACTCCCGGGCAAAAATCACGCCCGGGAGGTGGCGGGTCAAAAAACCCCGCATTTGCGCCACTTTTTAACGTCTGGGTCAGGGTAGGCGTTAAGGGGCCTGTGGGCTCAAAATGAGCCCACAGGTGCCCTCCCCTGCCCCCAGGGACCCCCCCTGCCACCCCTGCCCACCCCAGGAGGACACCCAAGGATGGAGGGACCCACCCCAGGGACATTCAGGTAAGTTCACGTAAGTATAATTTTTTATATTTTTAATTTTTTTTTGGGTGGCATAGGGGGGCCTTATTTGTGCCCCCCTACATGCCACTATGCCCAATGACCATGCCCAGGGGACATAAGTCCCCTGGGCATGGCCATTGGGCAAGGGGGCATGACTCCTGTCTTTACTAAGACAGGATTCATTTAAATGGCATCTGGGCGTCGAAAAAATGGCGCAAATCGGGTTAAGACGATTTTTTAGCGTCAACCCGACTTGCGCCATTTTAAGACGCCCTAGCGCCATTTTCCCCCTACGCCGGCGCTGCCTGGTCTACGTGGTTTTTTTCCACGCACACCAGGCAGCGCCGGTCTGCTTGCGCCGGCTAACGCCATTCCATAAATACGGCGCCCGCATGGCGCTTCGGAATGGCGTTAGACGGCGCTAAATTTTTTGACGCTAAACTGCGTTAGCGCAGTTTAGCGTCAAAAAGTATAAATATGAGCCTTAGTATCATGAATATTCTTTTGGTATTTGTGTCATGAAGATCGCTTTTCACACCTAAATTACACAAATTATTGGTGGATAAAGGTCGGTGGGGACAGGGGTCTTTGCATGTGTGAGGTGTGGTGCATGGGGGCATATGGGAATAAATTACCTTACTAGGAAAACAAATATTTTGGAGAAAAACTAACAAAAATATGATTCCTGAAAATGCACATTTTCTCCACATATATTTTAATGGCTTTGCCGCACTTCATGCAATTCGTAGAGTAGAAGGTAGAGGATTCACGGAAAGCCACGATTTCCATAGATTTCCAGGAGTCCTCTTTGGGATTTTGACTAATTCCGTAAAATCAGAAATCTAATGAAACCATGCGATGAAACCTAAAATGAGCATATTTGTGACTTTTTGAAACAGTTACATGAACTAAGCCCTTTCCAGGAGAAAGTGTGATATACATCTGGAGAAAATCTTAACTTATGTTGCCTAACTCATGCAGAATTCACCAGTGGCATAAGGAAACTTGAGGGGCCTCCTCTCCCTGGACCCAGTCAGGGGCCTACTCTGCACTGTGCGGAGTGGGAGACCCTGGAGCTCGCCCCTTCCCTGCACCGCAGTGGCTGTGGGGGCCTTTGTTACACCACTAGAATTCACAGTCAGAAATATCTAAGTCAGGTAAGTGGAAAGTAAAACGTATATAAGTTAATATCTAAGTTAATGTACGTAAGCGATTAATACCCTACTTTAATAATCCACTGGTGAGTGCGGTTAGCATTTAGGAAGTAGCACATGAATAAAGATAGAGAGAGGCAAGCTGGGTTTCTATCAGGATACTAACATTTCCTATAGGAAAATGCACTGTGAATGTTACTCATGCTTAATTTAGTCACAAATAAAAGTGTATTGTATTGCACTAAAAAGTTGTAACTTATTCAGGCATTATGCCTTAAGTGTTCCATATATATAAGTAACCATAGACAGAAACGACAACCCCTTATTTCCCTGTCTGGGACTGAAATGCGATGTAAGGTGGTCCTGGGGAAGGAAATCACACCTGTACTCTATGAATATATGTTTAATATAGAACCTTTAAAACCAGTATCAGAGGAGCAGGGCAACAATAGCCAGGCCATCCCTGACGTCCATGTCCTGACCAACTGCCCACTCCATACAACCAATGGTTGAGGCCTAGTATCTTGGAAGAATAGAGAAATTGGACAAAGGGAATTGCACAAGGCCGCATCCTGTTCCCGGAGACCAAGGGCTTGCTCTAAGGAAACTGTGCAAGTCATTGCTAATTGCTGCATCAGATCCCATGAGCCTCTTATTTGAAACAAAGTTGTGTTCAGTGGGCCCCAGAGGTGAGTGATTGAGCTCAGGCCATAGACAACATGTACTTGAGGCCGGGGTACTTGGTCCAGATTGTGAGCTCTTTACACGATGGGTAAACCTGCGGGCCATATGCAACAAGTGCTATGTTATAGGTATTGTGACAAAGCATGGACAATGGCCGTTCTATCTTCCCTGTACGTGTTGGGCATGGTTCCAGGTGGTGCCAGGGAGTTCTGGTGCAGGGTTACTTGGCAAATAATTTGGCCTCCAGCAGTCCTCTAGGCAATCTCTCTTTCTGTTTGTAGAATCCACTGGGCTTAACCATTAGCTATGGTCTTCTGAAACAAAATAGGGAAAGAGGAGCCGTTAACTCATAACCTTCCCTTCTCCCTAAAGTATAATCTGCTATCAAAAGGGTCCTTACGTATGATGCAGGGTGGCAGTTTGTCAATATAGGTTGAAACAGAGGACAGGAACTCTGAAGTAAAGTGTGACTACAGAGCTAGTTCATGCTACACTCCATGGAAGCCACCTTTTGCCCCCACAAGGGAAGACCAGTGTGTATCCCATGTATGTACATCTGCATGAATATGTGCATGAACTTGTATTAACTTAAAGAGAACAGTGGATCTCAAAAGAATTCTTACATATTGTTAAGGGATACTTTGAACTTGATGAAGGCCACCTGACTCACATACAAAATATGTCAACGTGTAGACAAGACCATTGATGGAAAGTCACCATAACTGTCCCGCAGAAGAGGACAGATACTACTACAGTACCTCTTTCTTTTAATTCTAACATTGAAAATGGTTTCATGTCTCATAATTTTCATCCCTACAATATCAGGAGCTCCCCGATCACTGGCAGAGCCCACCCAGATGTTCATCATTGTGGGTTATCCCCGGTGCTGGTGCACTATAAAGTCTCCCTAATACCATGCATAACCTTTGCAACATGATGCATATATGTGCATGTGTGTGTGTGCTCTTTAACATAGGAATTTTTAATAGGAGTATACCCTGCTAGTGAAAAATCCTATGCCTAGACAAATTCTGAAAGATTCAACACATTTTGTGTGCTTTGCAGTGAGTGCAGCACACATGCAATGTGTCGAATGTTGGGAGAAATTAAAACATTTCATCTTGTTAGTGCCTGCCTCAAGGTGTTGTTAGTTTTTGAGGCAAAACATGATCAGGCTATCCTTGTAGATCAGGCTTTGTGTCAGCAACCATGGGTCCTTTCACAGACCCCCTCAAGTAATGCCCTTTTGACACAAAGTTGTGCAAAATAGCATGAAGTCCTATTTGCACGCAGAAAAAGGCACCCCTCGAACACAAAATACCTTTTCTGCTGGAAAGCAAAGACACTTGCAAAACCTTGCATCACTTTATATGACTATATTCGTGCAAAGTCTTTTCAAATCTGGGCTTTTGTGTCTAAAGCCTATTGGACATGGCAGTCGTGGTGTTCAGTGAGTTATGATGAAGGCCTTTACTCGACTGAAGATCAGTTCTTGTGCCCAATGGGGACTACTGTCAGGAGAACGGGATACAGGACATTGCAAAAGTATTTGCCCTTTACACAGAGCCTTGTGGGCATGCGAGTTTGTACCGAGAGTTTAGAGAGGCCAGGGATACAGCCAAGTGAGAGACACAGGCACTTTTGCAAGAAGAGGGAAATGCTCCTCAAGGGGCGGAACGGTCAGGGGCAGGAGAAAAAAGAATTCCTTTGAGCCATGGCAGCTATTGAAATTCGAAGAGGTGCAATGCAAGTACTCAGCTGAATTTCAGTGAGTGGGTAAAGCGAACAAGTCAATGTTTCTCTTGCTGAGTTTAGAAGAACTCCCTCTAGAAACTCGTGTAAACCAGTGGCCAAATAATGCAAATAGATTATAATTTTTACTAAAGTTGCTAAATGTTATAGGGCTGGAAGGGGCAGTAATAAAATTATTCCACAGCTTTCAGGCTGTGCAAAGTGAGATTAGCCCTCTCCGGAAACGCTGGCGATTAACACTCCCCAAGATAAGTTTGTTAAAGGTGGTTGATAAATGGTGCGTTTTCCAGAACACTTTTCCTCCCAAAGATCTAAAAAGCTACAGTTATTAGAGGCAGTTTGCAGTGCCCATATGCAATTTCATATGGTCTATGGCTTTTTAAAATTGGTATAGCATCTCTCCTCACTGATACATTCCATTTCTCAGAACAGTCCATTCTGCTCATTACTAGAAAATGCCTGGTCATATTTGCTGCCTGCACGTGGAGCTGACAGGGTGGAAACATCAAAAGTATACAGATCTCATAATCTCAGGCATAGATGGCAGGAACAGTAGACAGGTCTGAAAAGATCATACAGCAGATCTATCCCTCTTTCGCAAGCAACACAAATGGCTAAAACAGATTACACCAATCTCACAGGCTCAAGCCGCAGACAGCATTGTCATGACGTCAGAAAAGCATTCATCGAGAAAGAAAGTGGAATGTCCGCACACAAGTCAAAATACAACAGTGATAGCAGCAAGTGTCCTTTGGCACCAAGGGAGCGTCAGCCATAAGTTCTACCAAATTAGGATAACTCATGATTCAGTTATTAGATATACTGTTTTATGCATTTTTATGAATATGCAAGAAAAAATCAAAAAGAAACACCAACCCAGTATTTTTAATGTCATGCTGCCACACAACGGTCCAGGAAGACTCCCTGATTCCATTTCAACAACCACTGGTGCGCAGGTGAGACAAAAATACCAATCTCACCTACTGAGGTCGATTGAATCTTTGAACTTGGTGAAGAATGTAGTAGTCAAAATCATTCAATCACATATCAATTACATTATACTATAAACAATATTGAACACTACATCCAATTTAACACTAAGGCCCTCAAAACGAGAGCGGTGGACTTTCCGCCGCGGTCCTGGCAGTCAAGACGGCAGCATTACGAGTTTGGGGGTTTGGCCGAAGCCAACACACACACACATGCTCCCACACATACATGCACACTCCATACACATGCACCTACTACACATACCCATCCCTCTTTCTGTCGGTCCACCTACCTGTCTGGGCCGCACAGGAGCCCACATCAAGGTGATCATCCGGAAGGGGGTGGATGTCGTCAGTTCCACCGACAATGCCGCACCACCAGGCAAGGACCGCCATGCTAAATTACTTCTCATAATATGGTGGGCGGGGTCCTTGTGGCATGGCAGTGGAACCGCCTCTCACCCGCCGTCAGTCAGATCGACCGTGTCAGATTTCTGCCTGTTTATGGGCAGAATCTCGTTGATGAGTCATAATGCGGTGGTCTTCTGACCACCAACAATGGAGGTGTTTTTGGCACCAGCTTCAACAGCGGTCTTGACAAAAGACTGCCAAAGTCAAAATGATCACCTAAATCAAACTCCAAACCAAGTAAAGTTTCAAAGCTTTATTAGAATCCCAAAATCAATGTCACATATTATAAACATACATGAACACCATAGGCCCACCAAAACATCTGAAAATGTTTGCCTACTAAACATCAATAGAGCTGGGCCATCCCTAACACTAACTTGAATTTGGGCTCGCATGTATGGGAATAAGCTAACACATGTGGGCAAAAGCAAAAATAAAAGAAAGACAACATTAATTTGGAAAACATCTAACTAGGGCAACTTTCTAAAAATATGTTGGTGTAAGTCACTAACTAAAGAAAACAGGAAACCACATTTAGGCATACCTCTCCTCATGGGACAGCAGACGGGAGCAGTTCATCAGGCATAACAGTCACTTTCTTCCAGCGTCAATTGACAATAGCATCAGGACAGTGCAGAACATGAGTTGTACACAGGACAGAAGCAGCAGTTCAGGATTTGTTGGCCTTATTAGTACTGAACCAAATAACAGACTAGGGCAGGTATGACTAGGATGAGGAAACTCATCAGGGGACTCAGAGAAGAGAACGCAACAGCAGACTTAAACAGAAATAGATAAACTCTACCAGAGTTCTTAACAACACTGAGGCAGGGGAAAACAAACTCAAAGTTTTCAAGTCTCTCAGTAATTAAAATAACCAAAATCCATTTGATTGGTCCTTCAGGTGGGCACACTTCGGAGGTCCGATTCAGCATGTCATCACTTCAGATGGCACTTCCTAATTCTCTTACTTTTAAACAACTTCTCAGCATAAATGCATTGTTATCTAAATTACTTCACATGTGACTAACAAAATATTACATTCTCTAGTTATTTGTAACTTGAGATACCGTCTCACAGCACACAATATGGGGACAGAATAAACAAGTGATTTTCCATTACTGCTGCAAAATGAATATTTTCTCAGGCCTAGTAAAGCTAAAGAGCCTAAATACATCAATACATTAGTAAACCTATTGCACACCTTACACTTCATATATGCAAAGCAAATTATCTATTTGAAAACATTATTTATAACATGTTAGATTGATGTTAAACGTGCATTTATTATTTCTTCACACATATAACTCGAATTATTAAACTCAATTCAATATAAATGTGATTAAATTCATATCCATTTAAACCTACAATTATTAATTTACATTTTATAAAACATTCTGAATGTTAGCTCATTTTAATTCTTCATTTAATAAAATGCAAAACTCTCATGTTAAAATGTGGTGCACAATCTGAATGGTGGCCAGATGACTCACCATAATTCAAACGTGCACATTTCACAACTCATGCTATTTTCTCTGTTAGGCTTTTTAAATGTAGGTTAATTTGTCACTATACACTAACTTCTATGCCACTAATTTCATAATAAAATTTGATCTTTCTCAGTCACAATATAGCACTAGAATCTATTAGTAACAAATTAATTATTTGGGGTCCCCAACCTTTTTTTGGACGGAGTTAGATTGGCAGAAATCTTATGGATTTCTCAGCACATTTTAAAACAAGTCCCTATTTATAATGCAAGTTTCTGCCGCTCATAAAGTCTGTGTTTCACCTTGGTGCACATGTAGGAAACTGAAGTCATCATCTTGGTCTTCTGACTGTGCCTTTCACGTCGATAAAAGAGAGCAATACCACATTGATGTAATAGTGCTTCAACAGTATGGCGTGCATTGTTTAGTAAAAAAAATGTTCGCTATATTGTCCTCTTTACACGTTCTTAAATAAACTTACTTGTTTAAAAACTGTATTAATATAGTCACTTTTTTCTGTTGCCATTTTTAATTTGTATAATATCTGGTTACATCACTTAATGTAAAACAGTGAGCAGCCGAGAAAACAGGAACTTTTAACCACATCTGGGTCTGTTCATGGAAACTATGGGAAGCCCATCTGAAATTACTACTGTTTTCTAATATTTCTTTGATGGCGTGTCTGGCTTTTAGGCGCATTAGTGAGATACGTGCTCACCACTGATATCCCTGGTTAACTGCACATTCCTGAGCTTGAATCCTCTGTCTATCAGCCTTTTGAGGCCCCAGTGGTGCGTTTTTTTAAACTGCATAATAGCCACATTATTATTATAAAAGCCTACGCAACAGCAGTCTGCTCCCCTGCAGAGCTTTAAACACTGTGCAAAAAGCACTATTATTAGCAACTTAACCTTCAAACAAAGTACATCATAATCTTAAAATACTCTCTGTGTGTTTTATTGCAGAACGATTTGTGGATTAAAATAACAAGCACATGCTCTTAGCCATGGACCCTCCCCAACCGCCATCTTTGTGTCTCAGCTGTCAGGAGAGATAGAGGGGAGAGGAAACATGACAAAGGCTGGCTATCAGCAGTGTACACACCAGGCCGCGTTTGTGGGCACGACCCTTCCTGCGCAACTTCTGATACGAAAAACGTACACAGTAATCTGAGACACTGCCAGTGACACACAAAGAATGATAACATGCATAGCACAAGAGTCGCCGGGTCTAGTGTCACGTGGGCCAGTTTTGAAGTTCACATTTTAGAAGACGGCTTCAATCGTCACTGAAGTTCAGTCCGCCTTTTTACAGGGAGTGATGTACGGGAGAAATTAGGTTTATTCTCGTGCCAAGAGGAGGTGTTTCATAGCACTTTCTTGTGAGCAAGGTTCTTTGTCACCCTAAAGATAGGAGTTGTCAAATATGATATCTAGTGAGGTATGAACCTATGAGTGTTTTCGTATTTTTCTCTGAAACTCTTTTTTTGTTGATGTTAATTTCATAGTAAATACCTATCATGAAATATGTAAAATATTTCACATTGCTCAGTTCCAAATTAAAAAAAATATGTGATGTTAATGATTAAAATGTTTGAAAAATACAGTCTTGGCTGAAACACCTTTATGTTAGCACCGGCTTGTAGTATGATACAAATGAGAGAAAGATAATGAGCATGAACTCTACAAACAAACATTGCTAAAAGGGCCTGCGGTGGTCTGCTAGGGGTATGATTGTTGGAAAGTGGTTCGCTTTCATCATCCCAGGACTCATTTGACTTGCTTGCCATGTACATAAGAAAATGACCGTAAACAAAATATAAAAGACTTCTATTGCAAAAGCAATATTTGATAATGTGCATCAATTCTACACCAAAATTAATTGCAAAGCTCTCCAAAGTGGACGTTTAAAGATGTGAAAGTTGCCGGATTCGTTATCATTTTATTTATTTATTATTCTGGCAAATACGTCATCAAAATCACATATTTTCAGGCGAAATACAAAAATAAACTCCAACCCTTAATCGCTAAAGTTACGAAGTAGAGTAAACACAGGTCAAGGTATAGTCTAAATAAAGATTCTGAGAGATTATCACAATTTTACAGGAAGGAGAACTGTGAGGTAAACGTCTAATCAGCTTAATTAATTCATCATTGCTTCAGGTTTGTAAGATTTTTCTAAGTCATATTCAAAAAGGTGTTTACTGTTTTGCAATGTGTCTTCGTTTTACCCACCGGCAGTGCGAACTGAATTTCTTTTATGCACTCGTACATTGTTGGGATGGAACTGTCTATCTCTTGTTGACGGATGTGTACTTCTAACCCGAGTGCCCGAGCTGGTGGGATAGCTGGATCCTCGCTACTGATTTTTTGGTCTTGAGTAAACAACGATCATGCGTGTGTGCTACGACGTAGGCCTGTGTCATAGACTGATGTTTGCTTAGAGTGGGAGGAGCACCATAATTTGCCCTCAATAGTTGTAAGGCTAATGCCTTTACCTGCAGTTAAGTAGCATGGCCACGGTCGTAACAGCATACAATGTTTCAACTAATCAGAAGGGTGAGCAAGTTTACCTCTGTCTTTAGAGTGGTGCGCCTCCTGGCCCTCTTCAGTAAACTTCTGCTGCTGCATGCTTAACTCAACCACAGGTCTGCATTGAGTTGTATGTGCTGCATGAGGCTCTACGTATGCCTGAGAGATACTCTAGTGGAGCAGAAATAGGACGAGCAGGTTCTAGTGCAAGCAAGGATGTACGTGTGCCTGAGAGCTAGTGCTGTGTAGGTGAAATGGCCTGAGCAGCTGCATGCGTGTGTTAGGATGTGTGTACGCATGGTGAAGCTACAGTGCATAGGACATGGCGCATGATGTGGCATGAGCACGCTAAAGTGTATGTGTGGCCAGAAAGAGGCACAGTACTTTGGAGACTGCACGCGTCTGAAAGCGAATGTGCGTAGGGGTATATATGCGCTTGTGAAGAGCACAGTACATGAAAAACACTGGGATCTATTTTAGGAGACCCATGGGTTGCTGGAGGAGAAGGAAGAGGTGGAGGATTTTGTGGTATTGTATTCTTATTGTTGTACTAAGTTACTTGTTGATAAGCACTGTGCATATACTTGTTTGTATTGGAAACTCTGATTCCTGTGAGCAAGACTGTTCTAAGAATGTGGAACATGGTATGCTAGGAATCTAACAAGGTTCCTAACTGGGGCAGTTGGAGGTGAAGGTCTTGCTGACAGGATGAGGCTTCTGTATATAGGACTTATACTTAATAAAATGGATTAAACATTCAAGAAACGGTATCCTTGATTACCTCATTTTGGCGACGAGAGCTTATGAAGACCCACGAACCTGAATCCTCAACTGGATGCTGCCTCTTTACCTGATTTCGTCCTGTGAGTCACTCCTGATCCAGCGTAACACTAGAAACTGACAAAAAACAATCTCATCTCTAAATTGATGGTGAGTTTCGAGCCAGGATTGTAAATTTACTATTTTGTCTCTGCACTGCATACGAGGTGTGAGACGCAGATACTGGAAATCGTGCTCGCGCACAAAGCGCGAGGTGTAGACACGTCTCCAGGACAACGGAGAGCTGCGTGTGCACGGCATCTCTGTGCGTCTCCAGGACAACCAAGAAGCGCGTGTAGATGCCGCAGAGAGCGGCATGCACACAGTGTTCAGCTTCTCTACCCGTCTCCAAGACGATGAAGGAGCGCGTGTAGACGCTACAGAGACCTGCATGCTGTGTTTAAAGAACGGATAAAACAAAAATAATTTTAGAGATCGGAAGAAGCAATTTTGAGTACCAAATATCAGCCCTCATTACAAAAACATGATTTGATTCCACGGATACTACAAAATAATTATATGTCATTGGTTCTTTAATTCAGAAATCGTTTTATTAATCGGATACAGATACTGGAATATTTATTTTTACTATTTAAACATCAACTCCAGCATACCAGTATAACTTCAACATGCAAAATGTACCAGCAGCACCTTTCTTCTTGATATCTCCGGGGGAGCCTCCTATCAAATGGCAGAAGTGGAAAAAGGTGTTTATGAACTATGCTAAAGTCTGTGGCACGTCTCTTAGTGCTGAGAGGAAGACTTCCTTACTAATGCATTGTCTAGGCACAGAGGGACAAGAAATATTTGAAAACCTGCCTGAGTTATCAGACAGTGACTCCACTGGACTCAATGAATATGAAATTTGGATAAAAAAACCTTGATTTGCATTATTTACCAAAATTTTGCACAGTTTTAGAACGTTATCAATTTGGAAAGAGATTACAACGACAAGATGAAACAATTGAACAATATTTACAGCTCTACGTGGTCTGGCCACCAACTGTTCTTTTGGTCCTTCCTATGAAGAGCGCCTAAGAGATCAATTCATGTTGGGTTGCTCTTTAGAAAAGGCCAGAGAAAACATGTGGCAAAAAGATAATCCATCCTTGGATGAAGTGCTCACTATGGATAAAGCCTGTGAACACTCTAAGAACTGTGTCCAAATTTTGAAGAATCAGAATACAACCACCTTTAATTGCGATGTGGAAGAAAGGGGGTCATTTAAAACTGTACATGATTGTAAGACAGAATTCAAACATGTTAGTGAGAAGAATGATGCTAAATGGGTAAAAGCATTTAAGGGTAAATGTTTTAGGTGTGACAATGTAGGTCATATGGCTAATAACAAGCAATGTCCTGCCTGGAGGGTATTGTGCAAAAAATGTGGTAAGAGGGGACACTTAAAGTGTTGCAAGTCAAAAATGGGTATTAAGGAAGTTAGTGAAGTGGATTATCAAGATACAAGTGATGAAATAGATTTGGTGAATGAAGTAGATATATTGCAGAAGGAGTGTAGCTCCTTGAATGGTCCTCTTGAAACGATTTTAGTGAATGATGAAAGAGTAAAAGTTTTGTTTGATTCCGGTGCTAAAATAACTTTAGTCCCTAAGAGCTTTCATGATCAACACTTAAAAAACAAACTAAGCTTACAAAAACCTGACATTTCTCCCAAAGGCTACGGTGGTGTGCCAATCAAACTACTTGGGTACTTTTGGGGTACAATTGAGTTCAAAGGACTTGTAATACCAGCAAAGTGTATGTATCATTGAAAGGAGATTTCTTGATAAGCTGGTTTCACCAACGTGACTTGCGGGTCTATCTTGACCCGAATGAGGATCCATCAGTACTTCTTAAAGATTCTCTCACTGTTGACCAAGTCGAAGAACAAGGGAAAACATGGATAGACAAATTCCCTGGGGTTTTTAAGAAACAAATTGGCTGTCTGAATAATTATCAACTTGAGATTAGTTTGAAACCTGGTACTCAACCCAAAGTAGCAAAGTTAAGGTCAATAAATAAAAGGTTAAATAAAATTGGTTACTCTCTAATGGTAATATTCAAGAAGTTGAGGCTTCTGAATGGGTAGCCCCGGTAGTCATGACAAAAAAGGCTAATGGAGAGGTAATACTTTGTGTGGATCTCAGAGAATTAAACAAAGCTGTGGTAGTGGATCATCATCCTCTTCCCAACATTAATGAAATGCTGTGTTCTCTTAATGGAGATAAGCACTTTTCTACTCTTGATCTTTCCTCTGCATATCATCAAATAGAATTACATCCTTCTTCTCAAGATCTCACAACTTTCATTACCCCTTTTGGTACCTTCAAGTATCTCAGGATGCCTTTTGGCTTAATCTCAGCAGCTTCTGTATTTCAAAGAGCACTTGAAAAAGTATTAAGAGGGGTGGAAGGTGTTAAGATCTATCAGGATGTGATTTAGTATATGGCAATGACTTAACTAAACACAATAAGAGTTTGGAAACTGTTTTACATCGATTGGAAAACTCAGGTCTAACTCTGAAATTTGAAAAATTCAAGTTTAACACCTCTACTATTGAATATTTGGGACATGAGATCTCGGGAAAAGGGATTCGCCCCAAATCGGCTTTAGTTAACACGATCATAAATATGCCAACTCCAGAAAACAAAGAGGAACTGGTAAAGTTTCTTGGAATGGCTGAATTTTATAATTAATTTGTACCAAAATTTGCTGAGAGAACAAGGAACATGAGAAGTTTATTGAAGAAGGGTAGTGAGTTCTCCTGAAATGATCAATGTTCAAACGAGTTTCATGATATTAAATGTTTACTACACAGTGCAGTTGATTTAGGGAGCTATGATTCAAATGATGAAATCAAATTGATGTGTGATGCCAGCTCCAAAGGCATCGGTGCGGTGTTGATGCGAAGAGCTGAAGGTGTTGATAGGACAATTTTATTTTTATCTAGAAGTTTGAAAGGAGCGGAACACAATTATTCTGTTATTGAAAAGGAAGCACTGAGAGTTTATTGGGCAATAAGAACATTGAGAATTTTTTTGTGGGGCTGTAACTTTGAAGTCATCAAGGATCATAAGCCTCTAAAGGAAGTATTCAAGAACAAAGGAATTGACTTAGTCTCACACCGCATTCGCAAATGGGTAGGGGCCTTACAAGAGTTTGACTATACGGTAGTTTATATACCAGGAGTACTTAACATACAAGCTGACTGTCTCTCAGGACTATGTAAGCCCTATTCTTTTGAAGAAACAGACAGTGAGCATGATAGTGTTGATGATGAATGCTTGGTGAGTGATGATTTTGATCAGGATATTAGAGTATGTTCGGTAACAAATGCTGTTATCCAAGAATCAGAATGGAGAGAAAAACTACGGAAAGATATCACCTTACAAAAAGTGATGGAATGTACTAGAAACGGATGGGGTGTTAAAGGAAGTTATGGAGAAAACTTGATGCCTTTCTGGCAAGTAAAGGATGAATTAGCGATTGTGGATGATCTTTTAGTCAGAGGTAGTAAGTTGATTCCTCCTCTTTCTTTGAGGGGAAAATTATTGACACATGCTCATTCTAGTCATATGGGTATTTCAAAAACCAAAGAAAGGCTTAGGTGCACTTATTGGTGGCCTGCAATGGATACCATGGTAGAGAGAGAGGTAAGGGAATGTTGCTTGCGTGTTCAATCAGACAAAGTCTTAAAATGCAGAACACAACCCATGGTGATAAGGGAGGATGCCTTAGGACCTTGGATGTATATAGCCTCAGATATTTTGGGGCCAGTGAGGTTGGGCTCAGTAGACAAGTATGTACTAGTTTCTATTGATATGTATTCAAGATGGCCAGAGATAAACATAGTTAGTTCAGTGGAATCTAAGGATGTAATTGCCTTTCTAGAGGAACTTTTTGAGAGGGAATGGTTTCCATCTTCTGTTCTTACAGACAATGGTGTCCAATTTACATCAAAGGCTACAGAATCCTTTCTAAAAGATAGAGGGATTAAACATAAAAGGGCAGCTTTATATCATCCCGAATCCAATGGGGTAGTAGAACGCTTCATCAAGGTACTCAAAGAAAGTATACAACTGGCACAAAGACAAGGTAGTAAGTGGGAGAGTGAAATAAAAAAAAAGTGCGGGAATATCGCTTGACTCCACATTCATCCACAGGGGTGACACCCTTTCACTTATTTAAGGGAAGGTTACCTTGTCATGAGGTAGCTCCTGGATGGGTACAAGAGAACATTTGTGTATTGATCCTCTCTGCGGGGACATGAATAGATGGAGGAATAAAGAACAAGAGATAAAGAATCTAATGAAAAAAGGTATGATGCGCACAAAAGTGTAAAAGAAACTAGAATAAGTGTGGGGGATTGGATAAAGATAAAATCTCCTAGAGGGGAGAAATCACATACCAAATTCATAGGTCCATTTAAGGTTTTGAAACTCTTTAAAAATGCAATTAAGACGAATGATCATAAGATATGGAACTTAAACAGAGTGGCAAAATGTGGTATCAGTAGATCAGAGGAGTTTTGTAAATCTGTCACTCCGGAGGCAAGTACTTCGGATGCAATTGATGGTAGGTCCCATGTTGATGCAGCAAAGAAGGTGGCTTTCAGACCTGTAAGATCAACAAGGAGACCTGAGAAACTGAGAGACCACGTGTAATTTTATTTGCTTTCATGTCACCAATAGAACTATGTTTTTATGTCTGTAATGTAAGGGAGGTGATGTGGTATTGTATTCTTATTGTTGTACTAAGTAACTTGTTGATAAGCACTGTGCATATACTTGTTTGTATTGGAAACTCTGATTCCTGTGAACAAGACTGTTCTAAGAATGTGGAACATGGTATGCTAGGAATCTAACAAGGTTCCTAACTGGGGCAGTTGGAGGTGAAGGTCTTGCTGACAGGATGAGGCTTCTGTATACAGGACTTATACTTAATAAAATGGATTAAACATTCAAGAAACAGCATCCTTGATTACCTCAGATTTCCCTAGATAGATTTGTTGATGACTGTTTTTATGAGAGGTGGGTTAGGCACACTTTGGAGTAAGAAAGAGCCAGGCTCTTTCATGCACTTCAATAGGACCTCTTTGATTCTGATAGGTGTCCAGGTTCCTTTTGATTGAGCAAAAGGGGTCTGGGCACAACTGAGGAAGGAGATGATACTGATAAGAGAGTCATAAAAAGTAGGGCTGTGGGCCTTTGGTAACCTACTGAAGTATACATCACTGAGGCTGGCATCCAGATGTGAACCTCTAGTCACTTCCTTGGCTTGTGTTGGGGTTATCAAGATTGGACACAGTTCTGCTGTTGAGACCGCCACACCCAGAATCTCACACTCTGCTCCAATCGTTACCGGACATCGCTACCTCCAAAAGATCTCCTTCACCTCATAGGGCCCACTGGTTTTGGGTCAGGCAGAAGCTACTGTTATAGACTCCAGGTGAGTGTTCTTGATCATCCTGCATGATATCCCCTCATCCAGCACGAGGTCTGAAAGACCATTAGTCCCCAGTCGTGGTTACAAAAGCAGAACTCGTTCTGAGCTTCTCCACACTGATGTATAGCTAGCTGCAGTTTGACCATAAAGGAATCTCAAACTTCCCTTTTAATAATCCATACCTAGGCACACAAGTAGTTTAGTGTTTCTGCATTTCAAGTTCATCTTCTGAGTGTTACTTAATTTGAAGTTTCTACTCATTTGTTGTGCTCTTCCCCCAGAGAGCATTCCATCATGACCAACCCATGCGTCAAAGTCCATGACCCACTGGCCAGGTCAGGGCCGCATTGAATAAGAGCTACTGCACTTTGAGAGAAGGAGAGCCCTTGCCTGATACAGCACTGTGACCCATTAAGTGCAGTCACCTTGTTCATGCCGGTAGCAATCCCACTATGCAAGGTGGGGCCATGGTGAAAAGAGAGGGCCATCTCCCTGTATGTGCTGCTGCAACCCTACCTAGGAGGAAGGGGCCTTCATGGAGGAAGAGGGCTATTGCCCTCACTCTACGTGCAACAGAGAAGACCCCACGAGCCATGACCCATAGGGAGTGAGAACAACTACTTCAACTTCCCCAAAGAGGAGCATAATAGACCTGCTCATGGAACACAGGAGCGACGTACCTCATCGGAAAACCGCAGAGGATGGGGGCTGCTGCAACTGCAGCTTCTAAATGTCTGCGCACAGCCGAGCTGTTGGGGGTGCCCGGGGACTCTGAACCATCACTCCATGAGAGAAGGTAAGATTGCCAATAGGCTAGTGGACCCTGGTGAATTGCTCTGACCTGACGAGCTTGGAGATCTTGCAAAGAAAAAGAAAAAAAAATGAATGTCTGAGACTTGAATGCATAGTAGGCACCTAGCTAGGGGGAACTGGGACAGGAATGCTGACCTTAGTAGGAATGATGACCTGGGTAATGCTAGCGAGCCTGCCTCAAGAAGGCTCTGTGTATTGTTTGCAGTGTGTTGTACTGTACTTTGTGTTAGTAGATAAATATTCCTTTCTTCATTAAAAATAAGTACTTGACAGGTCAATCATTTATTGAGATTGTTGATTTTTAAGTTGTGCGTCTGTGGTCACCCTACACCTACCTCCTCCTTGAGAAGCCTTGGACTGCTTAACCCACGCTACCATTGAGAGTCAAATACTGAAGCAGTACGTGGCCCAGTTGCTCAGATCCCACAGCAGGCCAGGCTACTGAACATCTGGGGTAAATGGCCTCAACCACCACGGTTGGGCCCAGTACTTTCTTCTTGTCATGTGGCCCTGTAAAAGGAGCTGTGACATTATATTTAGAGCAACTATGTTGCTTCTGTCAAGTTAGTTGTCCCTATATTGAAAAAGGGGTCTCCTAAAGACCCAAACTACTACAAACTAATTTTCTTATTTGAAAAATGTTTTTTGACTGAACTAGCCACATTGATTGATAATGATAACATACTTCCAAAGACCAAGACTGGTGTTTGCAAGGGATTCTTGACATTGCACAGTTGTCTCGTATGACTCTCTCTGGGGGCACTATGGGCAAGTGCACTAATTTGTTTGTGCCACAGGGCACTGTAGTACGGCAGAAGGGGCAGCAGACTATTGTGCAATTTCTCCTGTAATACAGATAGCACTGGCATCCATACAACACCAGCACTATGCTAAGATGACATTCCCTCATTTGCATTGGGCATGGCCCTATGTAAGTAAGGGAAACACTTTGCCTCTGCAGCTACGCCATATCATGGAAACGAGCACAAGAGGAAATGAGACCATGAGAAGGTGCATTAACTGTGCACCATAACAAAACTGTGCAGAAAGAGTGTGCTCTTTAAGACAGTCCTGTGGGACTAAAGTCACTGATAGTACCAGTCTAGGAGGGGGATCTCTGTCTACATTTTGAAATGCAAGTGGGTGCTGCCTGCACACTAAAACACAAAGCAGCTGCTTCAACCAGCTGCTCTGTCTTTAAACAAAGGCACTGCCCCGGTGGCATATGTGAGTTCACGTCTGACTTAGGGGCAGGGCATTATCAACAATAGTTTGCACAGTCTTTGTTTGCACCCAGTGCACCACTTTGAAAGTGTGGCATAGCGCAAACAGGAACAATGTGCCCTATTTATAATACGACCCCATGAGGACCAGATTCTAAATCCGTTTTTTCACTTTTACAATGTAGTAACAAATGGGAAACAAATATGCTTACCACTATTGCTAAGTTAAAACAGAATTCCAGGCTACTCTTACAGACCTTTCAGAGACCTTGTCAGCATGGTGCTGGAACTTGACTCTGCTGGATCTTTGAGCTGGGAGGAGAAGGGAAGGCGCAGAGGGTGGTAGGGGTGAGTGGCATGAGACAAAATGTTATTTCTAAATATTTGTGGTGGTGAGTGAAGGATGGAAGAAAGCAGACACCTTCTGTTGTTTTTTTTCTGGGCGGGCAGAGAGGGTAAATGTAGAGGGAAGAGAAGGAGGTAGGTATATCTTTTTAATATTTAGGGGAGGTAACAGTAAAGCTGGCATGGGCGAGTTGCTGGGTGCTATGTATTCTATTTTTTAGGAGGGGGGATTGTGATGGCCGTAGGATGACTATGGCGGGTAGGTGGACAACAGCCGTAGCATGCAAAAGGGAGCAGAGATGGGTTAGGCCAAACTGTGTAAGTCACCCACATGACTCCTTATCACTGCAAAGCTGTAAAAAGCAGGCACAGATTATTTGGATGAATTGATAGATGCCTAGCAGTGAATAGCGGGGATATTTTTAACCTCAAGGTCTCTTGTTTCTTTATAGACAACACTGTGCCTTTGTGGATTTTAGAAAAGCCTATGGTGGCATCTACAAATTTCTGCTGTCAACGTGATTGCATTATCTTAGTGTACCTCGTAATTTTGTACATACGTTTGTTGAATTATTTTCAAAAGCTTACACCATCATCTTGACCAGAGAAAAGTGATGAATTCCGACAAGAGTGTCTAACCATTTGTAGCAGTCTCGCAAGGGACGTATACTCTACTCCTTATCTTGTGACATCTTTTTTGATGAGTGTATATATTTCTGACACAGAACTGAGTGAATCTACTTTCTTGAACTGAGCAAAGTATAAACTCCTTCTACTGTGATGATGATGCTGTACCCCAAAACCCAGATAAATTTGCATCAGGCCCATTAAGACTTTGTTTTTTACAAGTACAGTAATAATCACCTGGACAATGTTACTAAAACTCATATTATGTCACTTTGAAAACCGAATTCCAAAAACCACTGGTTCCTAGATGGCAATTTTCTTGAAACAGTTACCCCTGTCACATTTAAGAGACTTATGTGTAAATAAACAATCTTGAATTGCATTGTAAGAATAACAAAATATTTGAGTATTGTCTCCAAAGCTCTGCTGAACATAGTTTGACAATGTTTGTGCCCTTTACTTAGAGACTGCAGAGCTAATGTAACCTTTGCCTTATGAGAACCCTGTTTGATTCCCATCAGTTAATGCTCCCAGACACTAGGATTCAGGGCCAATTTGTTTAAATGATTACGCCTCATAACTTCGACACTACTCAAAGTATAATTGCCTCGAGATTGGCTAATTATCATCAAAGGAACTGTTGTTAAAGGCAATTCCGAATTAGTATTTTAGATTTTCACGTCACTCTTCAAGTTCTCTCTCTTCTTCGACATGTGCAGGGTGGAATATGGCTGACTGCGGTAAGTATGTTGATTATACTCAGTTTAGCAAAGAATGAATGAGTGCTTTACCTTTCACTGATTCAACAAAGTCTGGCAGCAGTTTTTACACCAAAATAACACACATATTAAGAGAGGCATCAATACTTGCTGACTTTACTAGTCTGCAAAGTTTAAAATCTGGAGGGCATATTTATGAGCTCCTTTTGTCACTCTTGCACTATTCCTCCTGATATGTATGTAGGGTCACAGCAGGACATGCACGGCGGTGGCCCACTCTCTTCACCGTGGCGCCCACCTCGCATATGCTGGTCGCCACCGCTAAGAACAAGGTGTCCTTGCATGGCCCTGAGTGGCTTCATAAATATTAAGTATAGCAACACAGCATAAATTGCTGCACTGGTTCACTCTGCAGCAGGGAGAAATTTCCATTGGTGTTGTCAGGGTGTCCCCATGCAACATCCATGGATTTTGACCAGACGTGGCTGGCCTGGAAATATACCAAAACCCTAGGCCTCCCCAGGTGAAGCGTAATGAGGAGAAATATCTTTATTTCTCCTCTTTTTTTTCTCTACGTGTGTAGCATTCTTGCAGGTGCAAAATTGCCGACATTGGTGCCAGGCTGACAGAGCAGGGAGAAAAGGCAGAAATGTGCTCTATTTCCATATATACGACACATTCCTGTCCTTTCCCTGAACGAAAGAAAAGACTTATAAAGTGTTTTAAACTGGAAGACACCAAGGCGCTGTGTCCAAGAATTCCAAATCCCCCTTGGGGGAACCCAATCCAGAAGAGCGAAATAGAAAGGAAAGACGAATCCCAGCCAGAAGTGAAAAGAAGGAAGAAATGATGAACCTGCAATCTGGAGATGCCAGGGATCTCTAAGCTAAGAAGAAAAGAGGCAAGCGTTTAAGTGTTGTTGAAAAGAAATGTAGGCGTCAATCTCTGCAATTAAGCTTGGCAAGGATTTACATAATTTAACAGCTGCAACAGAAAAGTAGCTTGTGCCCAATCTCCCCTTTGGGAATTTAGGAACAGTATCTTTCTGCTTGAACCTGATTTTAAGTGCCTGGTCGGCCTAGATAAGTGAAAAGATGCCTTAATGGCTAGTGAGGTCTTGCTAGGTAGACCAGGATGTACTAAGCGCCTTAAAAGTCACTTGCTTCCTGACTGGAAGCCAGTGAAGACTACAAAGGTCTTCTCTCTGTCAACATCAGGACAATGCGTGCTCTACGGGCGACAAAAATGCAAAAGCCCAGTCTTTATGCAAGAGCATAATTCATGCTTTGTGTTTATATGCAGTATGTTAACCTTTTGCATTGCAGAGTTTCACCTTGAAAAGCACTATTAATGATGTTTGCAAGAACTGTTCATTTGAAAGGTATTGCTGCAGGCTTACTGAGTGTGTTAGGGTGTGGTCCCTTTCTAGGACCTTCTAGAAGCTTTCCCTGCAGCATGACTGGGTGTGGTTTGTGGGCTGGGCTCGACTCTATATAAGGGAGCCTGCCCAGCTCCACATGCTCACTATTCAGAGGTACCGGTGCAGAGCAGCAGCAACTTCCTGAGATCCTGTTCCAGAGGCCTGCCCTCATTATTTTGGTGACCCTTGAGCAGGGCGGTAAGGCCCAGCTCCACATGCTCACTATTCAGAGGTACCGGTGCAGAGCAGCAGCAACTTCCTGAGATCCTGTTCCAGAGGCCTGCCCTCATTATTTTGGTGACCCTTGAGCAGGGCGGTAAGGCGGAGGTCGGGCTGGGCCCGACCCCCGTTCTCAAAGACATTTGAGTTTTGGGGCTAGTTGTGAAACTCTCTGTGTGCGTGAGTGTGATTTCATGGCATTTGCATATTCTTGTTCGAATCGGCAGAGTGCGCAATTCATTTCTAACATGTAAACCTTGGCATTTAGATCAGCAACAGTGTGTGCGATAATTTCATGGCATTTGCATATTCTTGTTCGAATCAGCAGAGTGCGCGATTCAACCCTGGCATAAAACGCTTGGCTTTTAGATCGGCAGTGTGCACGATCATTTCATGACATTGAAAACTTTGGTGTGCAGTGTTTGTTGAGGTACACACATTTATCCGGAGCTTTTGGATTTCTTTGAAACGCTTAATTCAAAGTGCGACATTCTTTTTGCATATTAAGTTCCTAATACAGTTCATGTTGTTTACAGGGAAGGTTTATTCAGAAACATTATTGATGAAGGTTCTTGTATGTGATATTGCCTGAAAAGCTCATATGAAACATTGTATTAACCCATTCTTGCTTTTTCCAGGTACCTAGATTTCTTGAGGTCCAGTTATAGTCATTTCTTAGTTTATCCATGATTATAGTATAAGAACTCTTAGAACCATAGTCTATTGAAAGTCAATGTGCTTATATCTTGACATTGTGTTGTTTAATCTCTTGCTTCCTACAGGTCTCATTCCCAGCTGTTCCCTACCTCATCCCCTTTTCCCCCACCTGTACTCTCTCAGGCTCTGTGATATATCTTTTGGAGCTTTGGAGCTGTCTGGTGGTGGACATGTTGGGAATGTGCGCAGACCCCGAGGATCTGGTCTCCCTGACACTCACTGAAAGACATTTTAGAATATCAAAAATGAGACACACATCCTCATTTTGCACCATCGGAAGTTTGCTCAGGAAATAGTTGTTTATTGTGAGATACAGAGCATTACAGTAATCTATTTGCAAGGTGATCAACACCATAACCATTGATTTTCAAAGTTCCTCAGGAGTAAAAGGGAACAGCTTCCTGAAGGAGTGAATTAGGAAGAAGCAGCTGCTCGTAGTTCAATTTACCTGCTGATTGAAATTGAGATTTAACTCAAGCAGACTCCTTAGTGTATTTACTGACTCTGTGGGAGTAAGGAGGTGCCCACAGGGTTTCGGCCACCAAAGCTTTGAATAGGGCCCTGGGCTCCAAAGACTATAACTTCAGTCTTTACAGTACTACATTTAAGGAAGTTATCCTTCATCCAGAGTTTAAATTTCTCAGCCATCTCAGGTTGTCAGTGAGGGACACATTCATTTGTGTGTCATTGGGATATGATAGTACCTGGATTCTGCTAAGGCTGCCAGGGGACAGACCTTCAAGATAAAAGAGTGGGGCTGAGTGAGGTGCCCTGTGGCATGCCACATGGTAGACCGAAGGCCTTGGACCTAGACTGTCTACAACTTACTATCTGCCGCTTCCCCACCAGAAATTAGTGAAGCAGTTCCAGTGCCTTAGTGCCCACCCCTACTTGCTGTAGCCATTTGACCATGCATGAGGTCGAGACAGTGTCAAATGCTGCAGACAAGTCCAATAGGACCAGGACAGCAGTCCCACCCTGATCCACCTGCATTCTCATCGAGCCAGTGACAGCGATGAGTGCTGACTCTGTACTGTGGCCACTTCTGAAGCCATTTGTGAGGTGTCCAGAAGGTCATGATCGGTGATGAACTTAACTAAATCTTGGTTCAGATGTTTTCCTGAGAATTTTCACAGGGGTAGGAAGTAGGACAGAGCCAACCTGCCAGGAGGTGGCATTGTCATAATCTACAAGAAAAACCTCAGTCTGTCTACCACCATCAAGTTGCAGTCTCAGTCAAAGCACAAGCACCTACATTTCCACATCCAGACCAAACCAAACACCTCCGTACATGGCACTCTCATCTAGAGGCCACCCAGACCTCCACTGTGAAGACATTGCCAACCTTGCCCCCCCACCCCCCAAGCGCTCACTTCTTCCAACTACAGTACATCCTACTCAGCGACCTCGTTTTCCACCGTGATACCCTTGATGACCCCCAACACCTCAAACCTCCTGGACAACCTCACAACTCTTGGCCTCAAACAACTCATCAAAGTCCCCACCCAAAGAGCCAGACACATTTTTGACCCCTTCTTCTCAGCAGGGCACAACATCACCATCTCCCACACCTCCGAACACCTTTGGACCGACCACAAGTGCATCCACTTTACCTACACAAGAAACACTGCACCTTCTCCAGCAGACGCTGGGACAAACTCACAGAAGCACAGCTCACCAACGCTCTCAACCAATCCCACCTGATGCAACTGACGCGAATGAAGCAGCAAGCAACCTACACCATTGGCTCTCAAACTGTGCCAACAATGTAGCCCCCTAAGGAAATCAGCAGGGAATCGACAGAGCAAAACACCCAACTGGTTTACGCCAGACCTACAGGAATCCAAGAGCACCTGCAGACGAGTGGAACGTAAATGGAGGCCCATCAAATCCACCGAAGACCGCACAGTCTACAAAATAGCAGTTACACCGCACCACCAGAACATCAGAACCGGCAAAAAAGCTGCCTTTCAAGCATGCCTCAACACCAGCACCAACAACAGCAAAGAGCTCTTCACCATCGTCAAAGAGCTCATGAACCCCGATCCAGACACATCATCCATACCTTCCTCCCAAGACCTCTGCAATAACCTTACCACCTTCTTTCACTGTAAGATCCAGGTCGTCTACGAAGGTTTCAGGAACCAAAGCCCATCAGCACTGCTCACCCTCATGGACCTTGCACCTCACCAGATACTGAACTCCTGGATCCCATCACCATAGAGGGCACCCAAAGACTGATGAACTCCATCCACTTGGGAGCACCCTCGGATCAATGCCCTCATCACATCTTCAACTTGACCAGCGCCTCCATAGCACTGGAGATCTGCCGAGCCATCAACCTATCCATCAAGACCGCCACATTCCCCTCAGACTGGAAACACTCTGACCGCTACTCAAGAAACCTACTGCCAACCCTAGGAAGCTGAAGAACTACAGATCCATCTCTCTGCTCCTTTTCCCAGCCACAGTAATGAGAAAGCCGTGAACCAGCAACTCACCGAGTTCCTCGAGACAACCGGTATCCTGGACCCTTCCCAGTCCATTTTCAGAAGCAACCACAGCACCAAAACCACATGCTTAGCAGCCACCGATGACATATGTATCATACTGGACCATGGAGGCACTGCTGCACTCATCCTCCTTCAACTCTCCACTGCATTTGACACCGTCTCCCACTACACCCTCTGTGATAGACTGCACGACTCCGGCATCCAAGGCAAAGCCCTGAACTGGAACAGGTCCTTCCTCACCAGAAGAACACAGAAGGTCAGACTACCACCATTCACATCAGAACCTAAAGACACTTGCTACTCAGTGCCTCAAGGATCCTCACTCAGCCCGATGCTTTTCAACATCTACATAGCCCGCTCGCTAAGATCACCAAACAACATAGTCTCCTACGCTGACGACACCCAACTGATCCTCTCCCTGTCCGAGGATTCTGCACAAGCCAGGAGGAATTTCCACAATGGGATGAGAGCAGTAGCCACCTGGATGGAGGCCAGCTGCCTCAAGCTCAACTCGGACAAGACAGAGATCTTCATGATCGGCCCCACCCCTTCTGCCTGGAACGACTCCTGGTGGCCCACTGCTCTGGGTAATGCCCCACCCCCACGGACCATGCGCACAATCTGGGCATCATCCTGGACTCCACTCTATCGATGACCCGCCAAGTTAACTCCGTCTCGTCATAAAGCTTCCACACCCTCCATCTCCTGCGGAAGATTTTCAAATGGATTCCCCCCCGGCATGAGGAAGACAGTCACCCACGCACTCATCACCAGCAAACTGGGCTATGGCAACGCACTCTATGCTGGCATTACCCAGAAACTTCAATCAAGACTACAACGAGCCCAGAATGCAGCAGCCAGGCTCATCCTGGACATCTCCCAACACAGCCAAATGTCCTCCCATCTCAGAGACATACCCTGGCTCCCAGTCAACAAGTGCATCACATACAAACTCCTAATCCACATCTTCAAGGAACTGGACAACATGGGACCAGCATACTTTAACCACCGCCTCATCTTCTATGTACCCAACAGACGTCTCTGTTCCTCCTAGCTCGCCCCTTGCAGCCGTTCCCAAGATCCGGAAAAGTACAGCAGGAGGAAGATCCTCCTCCTACCTAGCAGCCCGGACATGGAACACACTTCCCCTCAAGCTCAGGCGGACCGCATCACTGAAACAGTTCAGGAAGGCTTGGCTTTTCGATTGATCGACACGCCTACATTCAGTGCCTTCCGACCCTATGGGTGATTAGCCATGCTTTACAAATCCTTGATTGATTGATTGACTGAGAGATCAGGCGAAAGTTCTTTAAATGGTCAGGATCTATGTGGTCGATCTGGTTGAAAAGTTTCCAAAGAACTCAGCTACAAGATCAGCTGCAGGCTTTGAGAAAGGCATGGGTCAGTGGGAAAGCCTGATTTAAAAAAACAACATGATCTCTTTGACCTGGTGTGATGTGATTGGTGGGAAAGTCAGCAGTGAGGAGGCTTTTGGGGATAAATATCCTGAGCGAGGTACTTTCCTCAGTTGTCACAACTGAATTAAATTACGAGTAGACTTCAAGGCCCACAAGTAACAATCGTTCTATGGGCCCTGGGCACATGTAGTGCACTTTACTGGGTACTTACAAGTAGATTAAATAAGCTAATTGGGTATAAACCAATGTCACCTTGTTTTAAGGGAGGGAGCATATGCACTTTAGCACTGGTTAGCAGTATTAAATTGCGCAGTACTAAAACCAGCAAAAACAGTGTCCAAAAAGTGGAGGGAGGCAGGCAAAAAGTTTGTGGTGACTACCCTAAGGCTGTCAGGTCTAACAAATAGTGTTACCTGATGCTATGCAGGTAGAGAAGGGTATGCATTTTAGGTTGAATTACGATTACTGGATCGTAAACGCAGAAGACTTCTTCCTGCTTTGGGTTCAGAAACCTTGCACACTCAGGTAAGACACCACAACACATCCTACTCACATAGAGGCCGCCCAGATCTTTAGACTCAGTGAAGAATTAGTAGTCAGATGCAATCAACATAAGCCAATAACATGAAAACACAAATAATGTTATACACCATGACCAATTTGACAACAGAAACAAAATGCCAAACTAAATAAAGTTTCAAACCTTTATTACAAACACAAAGCCAAAATATTGTAAATGGTGCACAAGACTGAATTATAAACATATATAAAAATCATAGGTTACCCAAAACGTCTATAAAGATTTACCCTACTAAACATCAACACTATTAAATGCTCCAAAAGAATAACACAAACCAACAAAACAATAATATGCAAATCAACATCAGTTCTCCAAGCAGACGGTGGTGACATTAGACTTTATTAACCCCTTCGCTGCCAGGTCTTTTCCGCCCCTCAGGTGCCAAGCCTTTTTTGGCTATTTGGGGCACTTCACACTTAGGCCCTCATACATTTATGTCCACATAAGCTACCCAAACCAAATTTGCATCCTTTTTTTTCCAACATCCTAAGGATTCTAGAGGTACCCAGAGTTTGTTTGTTCCCCTAAAGGAGACTAAGAAATTAGTAAAAATAGAGCAAACATGTTTTTGTTTTTAAATGGTAAAAAAGGCCTGTGGTTTTTTTCCCTGAAAATGACATTAACAAAAGGTTTGCGGTGCTAAAATCACCATCTTCCCAGCTTACAGGAACAGGCAGATGAGAATCAGAAAACCCAATTTTCAACATAATTTTGGCATTTTACTCAGACATACCCCATTTTTACTATTGTTTGTGCTTTTAGCCTCCTTCCAGTTAGTGACAGAAATTAGTATGAAACCAATTCTGGATCCTGGACAGCTAAACATTTCTAAAAAGTAGACACCATTTTGAATTCAGCAAGGGGTCATGTGTGTAGATCCTACAAGGTTTTCCTACAGAAAATAACAGCTGAAACAAAAAAAATGAAATTGAGGTAAAAACAGCCATTTTTCTCCAAGTTTTACTATGTAACTTTTTCCTGCAATATTAGATTTTCGAAAGCAATCAGAAGAGTCTGCTGGACTCTTCTATTTGGGGATATATAGGGCTTGTAGGTTAATCAGGAACTCTGGGTACCCAGAGCCAATAATTAAGCTGCACCTTGCAATGGTTTTCATTGTATACCAGGTATACAGCAAATCATTTGGTGAAATAGAAAGAGTGAAAAATAGATATCAAGGAAACCTTTGTATTTTCAAAATAGGAACAAGATAAGGTGTTGAGAAGCAGTGGTTATTTGCACATCTCTGAGTTCTTTGGTCCCTATGCTAGCACGTGAATTACAGGGCATTTCTCAAATGGTCGTGTTCTTTACACACTGACTTGCATTTGGAAGGAAAAAATGTGGAGAAAGACAAGGGGCAATAACACTTGTTCTTATATTCTGTATTTCCCCAAGACTCTCGATAAAAATGGTACCTCACTTGCATGGGTAGTCATAATGCCCGCAACAGGAAATGCAACATAGACACATCACATTTTTACATTGAAATCTGACGTGTTTTTTTGCAAAGTGCCTAGTTGTGGATTTTGGCCTTTAGCTCAGCCGGCACATAGGGAAACCTAGCAAACCTATACATTTTAGAAAACTAGACTCCTAGGAGAATTCAGGATGGGGTGACTTGTGGGGCTCTCACCAGGTTTTGTTACCCAGAATCCTTTACAAACCTCAACATTTGGCAAAAAAACACTTTTTCCTCGCAATTTCGGTGATAGAAAGTTCTGGAATCTGAGAGGAGCCACAAATTTCCTTCCACCCAGCATTCTCACAAGTCTCCCAATAACAATGGTACCTTACTTGTGTGGGTAGGCCTAGTGCCCGCAACAGGAAATGCCCCAAAACAGAACATGGACACATCACATTTTCCCAAAGAAAACTGACCTGTTTTTTGCAAAGTGCCTAGCTGTGGATTTTGGCCTCTAGCTCAGCCGGCACCTAGGGAAACCTACTAAATCTATACATTTCTGAAAACTAAACACCTAGGGGAATCCAGGATGGGGTAAGTTATTGCATTTGCACCAGGTTCTGTTACCCAGAATGCTTTGCACATCTCAAAATTTGGCAACAAAACACTTTTTCCTCACATTTCGGTGATAGAAAGTTCTGGAATCTGAGAGGAGCCACAAATTTCCTTCAACCCAATATTAACCCAGGTGTCCCAATAAAAATGGTACCTCACGTGTGTGGGTAGGCCCAGTGCCAACGACAAGAAATGCCCCAAAACACTTTGTGGACTCATCAAAACTATCAAATGCAAAACTACCTGTTTTTGAGGGGGGACCTGCGTTTTTGGTCTTGGACTCAACAGCCATCTAGGGAAACCTACCAAACCAAGACATTTTTGAAAACTAGACACCCGAAGGAATCCAGGGAGGCATGACTTGCATGGATCCCCCAGTGTTTTCTTACCCAGAATCCTCAACAAACCTCAAATTTAGCTAAAAAATCAAATTTTCCCACATTCTTGTGTGGGATCACTGCACCAGTACAAATTTTGTACCACCCAACGTTCCACTCAATCTCCAGATGAAAATTATATCTCACTTGTGTAGGTGGGCCAACTGCCTGTGACAGGGAAGAGCCAAAAACAGGTTGAAAATGAGGGGGAACCAAAGCGGGTCCAAAAGGGCAATTTGGAAAAACAAACGTTTTTAGGCTGACAAGTGGGGCAGAATTTCTATTGGTATAGATGCGACAATGCTGGGTGGTAGGAATTTTGTGGATTCCTGCAGATTCCTGAAGGTTCCATCACAAAAATGTAGGAAAAATGTGTGATTTCCAGCAAAGTTGGAGGTTTGCAGGGCATTGTGGGTAAGAAAATGGTGTGGGGTGCATGTAAAGCACACAACTCTGGACTCACCCAGATGTTTACTTTTCAGATGTGTCTAGGTCTCGTAGATTTTTCTACATGGCAGCGTCATAAAAAGTCCAAAAAGTGCAGCCTTCACCATTCCAAGTTGGATGATGTTGAGAGTTAGACATGCTCTCATGGCCCAAATGTAAAACCAAAACTGAAAATAATCAATTGTTCTTTTGCTTGCCCTGGGATAAGATGCTTTAGTGTGCGTGGGAGAGATGGAAGACTGTTACCCCTTTCAGTTGGGGTTGGGGCATAACCATACTGGTTGGTAGCCACCACTCCACTATTTTGTTTTTAATTCCCTGGCATCTAGTAGGCTTTCTACTTCCCCAAGGAGTGGATTAGGGGTAATTGGCCCATCTGCCCACCGGTGAGCAGAACAACTTTGTCCCCATTTATTTGGGGTGGGAGTATGGCCATACCCCCACACTCTTTTTTTGAAAAAAAATGTTCCCTGGTTTCTGGTGGGCTTTCTGCCCCATTGGGAGCAGATGGCCTTATAAAAATAGGCCAATCTGCCCCCAAGTGGGACAGAAATGGCCTAAAATAAATTTACCCACCAGGGAAGTGACCCTTGCCTAAGGGGCTGCTCCCTTTGCGTGAAATTGGCGCAAATAAAAAAATTGCTGGTGTCTAGTGGCTTGTGTCCCCCAGGGGCAGATTGGCCTAAGAAAAATAGGCCGATCTGTCCCCAAGGGGGGCAGAAATGGCCTAAAATAAAACTACTCCCCCAGGGGAGCCCCCCCATGCCTTAGGGATTGCTTCCCTTATCAATGTAAACAAAAAAAAAATCCCCTGGTGTCTAGTGGTTTCTGCCCTCCCGAAGGGCAGATCGGCCTAATTAATATAGGCCGATCTGCCTCCCAGGTGGGCAGAAAAGGCATAATAAACAAATTGCCCCCCGGGGTACAACCCTTGCCTAAGGGGTCACTCCCCTTATCAATATAAACAAAAATTTAAAAAAATCCCTGGTGTCTAGTGGCTTTTGCCCTAATATAGGCCAATCTGCCCCGGGGGCAGAAGTTGCCTTAGAAAAAATGCCCCCCCCCCTTGGGGAGCAACCCTTACCAAAGGGGTCACTCCCCTTATGCCAATGTTTTAAAAGAAAATCCCTGGTGTAGATGAAGCAGAAAATGAAGGTTTTGATTTATTAACGCATAAACGTAGTGTGAAATAATCATGTGTGACTTTAACCGAACTAATAAAGATTGTACGGGGACAAAATGTGCCCTTAGAGTAGTTCGCCAACATTTATAAGCGTGCTCTATGTAACATGGTGTATTAGAATTGCACTAATCCGACATAATCATAAACGTGTGCTACGATTTGCTTGTTTGAAATGCATTAGCTTAGCATTACTTTAGCGGAGGCTTTGGCCTAGTGGCCTGGTCTCACGGTTTAGATGCTCGTATTTTTCCAATGTGCTATTAAACGTGTATTTCTGCTTGAAGCTGTACTTTTCCACAGAAACTGTTCACATGCTTATCTTAAAGTTTCGTGCCAGCCTGGCATATTTTCTCTTTACTTCAAGGTCGACTTGCAGGTGCGGACAATGGAGGCTCTGAAAGTGAACTAATTGGTATACAATGTTGCAACGCGCGTACCCATCTCCAAGGATAATGTATGCTTAAGTAAAAGCTTGAGAACTGTCGTTTTTGATTGGACAATTTGAAGCTAACCTATGAACCCTCCAATGGAGACCCTACTGGATTCGAACTGTTGTCTATAAAAACCAGGTGCACGAGAGATCATTACGGCCATTACCCGGACACTACGCCATTTTGTAGACTTCGTAGCTATTATGGCCCACTTTGCTGCGACGCCATTTTGAGAGACTTTGATACTTTCTCTAATCGAGAGAAAGAGACTTTGAATGATTTTGGCCCTAGAGACTTTAACTTTGATTTGTCCCTTTGCATGAAGTAGTAGTTTTACCTTGCCGCCGTGAGGCAATTGCCCCGTCCACCCCTGCCCCTTTGCCCCGTCCCATGCCGATTGAAACGGTACCCATGCTGATCGAGAAACGGTACCTGTGAGACGAAGACTTCCTTGTATGCTGATCGTAATTGGTAAATATGAAAGGAAATTGTAAAATTGCATTGTGTTTCTTTTAGGTAACCAACTGCTGATTTTGATAAGATCCCTAGTTAGGAGTTTTTCTAAATTAATGTTACTAAATTGTTTTCGCATGAAGACCCACATGCCGATGCTAATTTGAGGTTAGACGAGGATTCCTTTTGTCGCACGATGCGATTTGAGACCTTGTTATGCTGACTAAATGTATGCAATTAGTTCATTACAGATTATCGTATTAGTGCTTTGCATTGCCATTATCGAATGCCTTGTGATTCAAATGCTACATAGATTACACTTGTTTCGCCGCTATGGACAGCTATTAATGTTCATTTATGTTTATCATTTGGTGTTGAGACACATATATATTGTGCTAGCTCTATTAATATAGGGAAATAAAATTAACTAACTTTGCAATAAACTGGTGTGGTTATTCCTGACTGAAAGGTCAGGGTTCGCCGAAATGTATTCTGGATTAATTGTTAAGTGTTATGTTGATCAAGGTATTGCTTATGTTCGTTATTGATTATTGATTTCAGGAAATTGATCGATTAAGAGTACAGAGAGTTCCCACTTAGTCAAAAGATTCATCGGCCTAAAGAGCGTCCGAACACAGGTAAATTATTACTACGGACCGCTCTATCAGTGTCTAGTGGCTTCTGTCCCACACCCAGGGGCAAAACATCCCTGGTGTCTCATGGCTTCTGCACCCCCGGGGGAAGATCGGCCTAATTAATATAGGCCGATCTGCCCCCAGGGGAGCAACCCTTGCCCAAGGGGGTCGCTCCCCTTATATGCCAATAAAAAAAATCCCTGGTTTCTAGTGGCATTCCTGCAGCACAATCGCTATGCGATCGTGCTGCAGGAGGATCGGGGTTGAAGGGGAAGTCTCTCAATAACTAGAAATGTACAAAGAATCCTGATTGGACCTCAAGGTGGACTCATCTTGAGTAGACAGATCGACATCCAATTGGAGTTGTGGATGCCCCTCAGGTTTGCAACTATTCTGAATTTTCTCAGAGATGGTGCAATGTCATCTTGATGAGTTCATGCAGTTCCACCAAATTATAACTATATCAATTTAAATAATCGAACAATTTTCTCAATCTTCCACAGGATGATTCTAACATTCTTATGTGTCTACAAACCTGCTTTCTGCCTTGTTCAACAGCTAGAACAAATACTGTTACATTTATTTGACCTAAAAGCTTCTACCAGTCTTAAATACAATAAAACATTCACTAATACATCCGCAGCCTAGGAAAAATATTCAGGTTAAAGGAAACAGAATACATTGGCCATTTCCATTAGTACAGTGAAATACATTTCCAGGCCTAGTCTGACTAAAAAAACATACTGACATGTTAATGAAAATAAAAACATATAAACATATTGCACACCTTACAATTTAAATCAAATATGCAAAGCAAATATTTAATTTCAGTCATTCGTATGCATTTCAGTTTAACCAGTTTAAACATGCATATATTTTGTGCACACATATAACTCACGTTAATAATTTCATTCTACCTCAATATAAGTACGATTAACTCATGTTCATTTAATGATAATGATATACTTTTCATCTCTACTGTTTCGCCAAAAATAACACTTTCACTATTAATTCATGTCAGTAATTCACTAAAATTTAAATGCAAAACATCTTTCATTGTAAAACGTGATGTCAAAAACAAGTTGAGATCACAATGTCCACCATAATCCAAGCATGTAAATTTTTCATCTCATGTTAATTTCTCAGTTAGGCCTTTACATGAAACTGGTAAGTTGCCATATGCTAACGTCTATGCCACTAATGTATTATTAAATGTTTTAATGTAATAGTAAAATGTGATCTCTAACATCATTTACTTATCCTATATCATCTTTCTCTGGCATTCTCCCTGATGTATGAAGCTGATTCATAGCAAAGCCAAATGCATATAGGAGGGCAGGAAATTGACTGTGGAGCTCTTCAACTAATCTTGACTATTTTTTTCTATGCTATTCTACATTTCTACATCATGGGGTCTCACACATACACTTTCTCCTAGGGAACTGCATGGTTGTCTTTACTGTATGGAGCTCTGTCCAAGAATGTGCAAGGACTGAGGAATGGAGTGTCTGGGAAAACGCAGGGAACTTTTCTGTGCTCCCACAGTCTACTAAGAAGTACCACCCCCAGCTGTAGCTGCTGGTGAAGGTCCAGAGCAACCATAGAAAATGCATTCCTACAGCCCTAGTTTGGTAAAAACAATGAAAATCCCAGAAACTAGGGTAGGAGTCCATTGCCAACTCGGAAGCTAGCAGTAACAATTTAAAAGAAGCACATGGATGCTGCATTGTTCTCTCGACAAATGGGATATTTATATATATATATATATATACATATATATATATATATATATATATACTGTATTCTGTTGTGTTAGTTCTTTACCAAAAGTGTAGAATTCATTTTCTCTTTAAAGACCCTGATCTCCTCCCCAAATTTAGACCATCTTGTCCTTTCTGATCCACATCTTTCTCAAAGGGCTGTATAAGCAATCATAGTGTAGGTGAAGGGGAGACTTCTGAGTTAGCACTAGGTCTAACTTAAGTGTTGTAGATTCAGCAATGATCTAAAAGCCTATGTCTTGGATTTATCTAAGTCAAACACTGTTACATATTCAACCACAGACAACAAAGACCATTGTCATCCAGAAGTCACAGTTTGTAAAGGTTTTCAAGAATTTAGCATAATAGCAGAGTGTCCAGTAGTAGTTTTCTGGGTAGCAGAGATAATTTTCAAGCTCACAACTAAGCCCCTCAACCTGACTCTCGCTAATAAAATGGGGGGAACCTGTTTAGTTTTAAATACCACTCCATATATTCTTGTTAACCCGGCCGGTACCACAGATACATATTATGACACGTGGACCAGACAGAAGCTGTGGGAATTATACAGCTTCTGAGAAAGCATACCAGCAGTCTGAACGTGATGAAATATTTCAGACATTATTTATTGACTGTTCATAAAGTGTCAATCCCTGCACAAAATCTTGATTACTTGCGAGAGAAGGAGGAAAGGAGATTCTATGCTTAGGAACTCCAATAAGATAAAACTTAAACCACCTGAAACAGTCACTACAGTTCTTTGGATGTTATCCTAAACACAACATGGTTTACTTTCACTGAAATATGCTCAGTGTGAATATATCTAGAAAGCAAGATACCTCATTGGGGGGATATGAGAAAGTGAAGGTACTTTCTAGCAACCATCATTGGCAAGTGTAACAAATGCTATTGTTCAGATTCAGAAAGTTCTAGATGTAAACAACTGCAATGCCAATGTCAGACAAGTTTAGAAGAATTCACAATTAATGGATAATCCAAACGCTTATAGATTATCCAAGCCCAGTCTAACAACAATGTACTAAGATCAAAAGATGTGATGTAGAAGAAATTCAGGGCCTCATTTACAAGCCCCTTGTGCCACCACTATGTCATTTTTTGCTGATGAAGTGGCAGCGCTAGCAGTGCTCTACAATGCTCCATATTTCCAAACTGACGTATTGGGCCTAATGTATGAATGTATGAAGTGTAGGCATTCCTGCGGAAAATGACATGTAGAATTGACTCAATTAAATTTACAACTTTTCACTGTGTCACTCCTTGACTTCACTGCGCCAAAATTTTACCACTGGCTCAGACCAGGCGTAAAATTGATGCAGGGCTTTTTCCAATGGAACTCTCCTCTCAGTGCTGGAGTTGCGTCAGCTTAACAACGTAACTCCAGCAATTCGTCACTTTAGCGCCATCAGATGCATTACAATTTCTGGTGCATCTGTGAAAATGTGTACCATGGAGCTCTGTATTGTGAATACAGGCCATCCATGGTTCTGTTAGGGGATGTTCGTCAGTTTCGTGTAAATGAGGCCCTCAATCTTTCAAATAATATCAACTTCAGTGGGCCAAGTTTATTCCATATAGGTTGAAAATTCAATATTTGAATTAGAAAATCCAATATTTCTTTGTTTATGTACAAGGAGAATGTTTTGTGGCTTTCTGCATTTTTCACAGTTTATATAAATATGTTTGACAAACTTTTTTTGATTTTTACAAAAACATGGTCACAACATACTTTATGATCATATTTAAAAATGAGTGTTGAACAACAGAAAAAAGGGATAGGAATTAGAAAACAAAACAGAATAGAAAATAAAGGATAAAGCTAAAGAAACAATGAACAAATGTTATAATACATCTAAGTTAATTTGGTTCAGCTCTTACTAGTGGTAATCGGGTACTATGTATGCTGCTTAAACTACAAAGTGGAACGTTATCTCCAACCCAACTTTGCTCGCTTTATCAACTAATTTTTAATATAATGTTTACTTCATGTAAAAAAGCGACACTACAGTCTCACATGTTGTTCATGGTAAAAAGTTTGATTTAAGGCAGCTGTCTCTGTTTACCCCGATCAAGGTTATGTGTTTTTAAAAATTGCAAAAAGGTCATTTTTCATGCATGCTATCCCATACATGTTGTCCTAAATGTGTACTCTGACAGAAACATTATTTTCACAATGGCATTTCAATGGAAAATATGTCATTCAAATATAAATGGAAAGAATGCAATGTAACTACTGGGTTTAAAGAAACAGCACAAATCAATGCTTCTATTTCACACATCGGATTTAGATACATTGACCAGCTTTATGTCCTTCTTGAGGTTTTTGTTTTAATCTTAAAATTTACATTTAATAAAAAATAGTTGTTTGGAGTATATAGAAAAGCTTTTGACAAAATGTTAAAATAATGCCATAGTGAATCGTTTTGTACTAATTATCAAATTAATTGTTATCTATGTTTTTTGTGAAAAATAAACATTATAGTTCAAATTTGCTGTTACCTTTTGATCTGGGAGCATTTATGCATAAATGAATGTTATGTTTAATTACAATACTAACAGCATTAAAGCATGTCTGCTAATTATGCTTACCAACAGAAAGAAGTATTTTTTTTTAATAAATGCTGAAAACATTCAATACAATTTTTGTAAAGTATGTTATTTAACATTTTTATGACATTTTAATGGTAAACCAAAAATAAAATACAATTTCTCTTTACATTAAAGACTAACCAAACATGTAATTAATTGAGTCATAATAGTTAGTATGTGATAAAAATAATTTTGCATACAGGATTGCACTTAATATTTTATTCAATTATCATGTTTAAAAAGCTTTAAATAATATACATATAAAGATATACCATGAAGATCATGAGTACGCTGCTGTTTTCATTGTTTACTCGAGCTTAAACCTTTTCTTTAAAAATACATTTTAAAATTATAAAAAAAAACACATTAAAATCTATCTATCTATCTATCTATCTATCTGAAAATGGGTTATTGCTAAGGGCAGGTAAGTACCTACACTTAGCAATAAGCCACTAACCTACACTTAGGTCCAGTTAGGTCTCAGTAAATTCAACCCAGCTCAACCCTTGGGAGCTTGGCAACGAGCAACAAGGCTTAACTTAGGAGACACAGCATAAAGCATTCAAATATCACAAAACAGTAATTAAATAAAACACAGGAAACAGTTTAAAAATCCAAAATCACTTTATAAAACTAGGAAATATTTTTAGCTTTAAAATGACACCAAAACGAATAAAATCAGATAAGGGGAACCAGAGATATGAATTTTTAAAGAATTGTTGCTTTCAAGCACATAGAAACAAAAAGCGCCAATCTGGTCATCTGATCGCACCTCGACCGGGGCAAAGTCACAGTTTAAGGCCGACCGCGATGGAGCCCAGCTCGGTTACAGCCCGCGGGAGGCCTCGGTCAAAAGTTTACCTTAGGACTTAGTCGTCTTTCTGGAGATTTTTTTCAGAGGGACGAACCTGCCAGTCCAATCCGACCTCCTGGAACTCTTCCTTAGATACGCATCGCGGGAGCCCTCGGTAGAGATTTTTACCTTCGGACGTAGTCATTTTTTTGAGGTGAAAATTTTTTGACCGGGGCAAACCTGAAACTTGATCTGACGTCCTTGGAGCCCTCTTCAGATACCCTGTCTAAGACTGTCCCAGTCAACTTCCTACGTTCGGACAGTCTCTTTTTTGGAGATTTTCTTCACTGGGACAAACCTGCAAGTCAGGCCTGGTCACGGTTGACGCAAGCCGGCTAGAGTCGCCGCGGCGGGTCGGTCCCTCTATGGAGCTTTTTTCCAAAAGTTCTCCAAACTTCTGGATCTTCATCCAGATGCTCTTTTAAGGTTCCTTTGAGTTCCACAGTTCACCCCAAGGTTCCAGAAGCTCTGAGATGCTCCTTGGGGGTGCAGACTACAACTCCCAGAATGTACCTGGTGCAAACTCCTTTTTGGCCACTGGACAGTGGTCAGCTGGTTGTTTTCTTCAGGGGTTGGTGCAGGGGACTCTGGTTAGCACGCTTTCACTGGTAGCAAACAGGGAGTCCCTCCTTGAGCCAGTTGAAGCCAGGCAAAGTCCTTCTTGCGATGAAGACCATGTGTGAGGTGGTGCAGTCCTCCAGAGTGCAGTGTCCAGGTGCAGGCCAGGGGTCCAGCAGGGTAGTCCTTCTTCTTCTGTAGTTCTTCCTTGTTGGAATCTGATAGGGATCTTAGGTGTGGGTGCAGCTCTGCCAGCTTTATCCTTGCTCCTGGGTGAAAAACAGAGAGGTCCTGGTTCTCCAATCAGGGGCAGAGTCCTTCCTCCTGTGATGACCACTTCCTGGGAAGTGTGGCAGAAATCATTCCCATTCCTCAAAAATGTATCATGGCTGAAAGTGATCTTTGGAGGTTACATCTGGCTGAGCTCACCCACTGGTGTGGCTAAAAATCCAAAACACACCCCTCTCCTGCCCTCTCCTATTCTAATCAAAGGGGCACCTAACTGTCTGGGTTTGCAGGATGTGAGGGTGTTACTTGGCTGCTCCAAATGTCCTTCCCTGCCTTTGAAGACCAGTTTGGCAGCCACCCCCTTCCTGCTTCCCCATCTGCTGAGGGAAGATCTCCTCCCCCAGGCACATCTCTTTGTGTTGAGCCAGGCCACTTCACACCTCATCAAGGCAGCCTGGCCAATCAGAGCAAAGCAGTAAAAACACTGCAGGGCTGAAGTAAACAACTTTTCAGGTAAAGTTTAAAACTCTTTACCTGAACAAGTTATATTATATCCCACAAATGGAAGTTGTGGTATTTATTATAACACTTAATTTGATACCAAACTTGTAGTATCTGTTATTTAAGGGGATTTTAAAAATTAAAATAAAGTCTCCCCATTCTAGAATATGGAGGCCATTCACTACAATGAGGGAAAAACAAATGTGCCTGTTTTACCTCACCAGGGTTTATAAAACTATTTTTATAAGGTCCATGCTTATAGTTACATGGCACCCAGTCTTAGGTGCACATAGGGCACACCTTAGGGGTGACGTATATGTAAAAATAAGGTAGTTTAAGGCTTTGGAACTACTTTTAATTCCAAAGTCGAATTTGCATGTAACTTTAATTTAAAAGCAGCCAGCAAGGCAGGCCTGCCTTTAAAATGACACTGGGCACCTCAGCAGGGCACCTATGGATGCACTACCTATGCTGGGGTCCCTAAACCTACATGTCCTACCATATACTAAGGACTTATAGGTAGCACAGGCCCTGGGACTGGTTAGCAGTACCCAGGGCACCATCAGAGTCAGGAAAACACCAGCAAAAAGTCAAAAATAGGGCAAAAAGTTAGGGGGCCTCTGCAATCAGCCCTGTTTTCTCACACTATCCATCTATTAAAAAGGGTTTTGACTTGTCTATATCGTTGGCACCGTTTAACGAACCTTCACAACATTTTTTTAAAAAATGTGCCGGTGATTCTTGTTGTGCAGGGAAGGTTTCGGGGTGATCTGTCAAGCGGGGGCAGAGAAAAAGGGGGGGTCAAAAACATGCATTTCCCATGTTAATTCCCAAAGGAGTTTTGACCATGACTACCGCTTGAACCGCTGGACAGAATTACACCAAATTTGGCACAAAGGTCGCTTTTGGTCCTCAGATTATGCTTTTTGGTATTTTGTGTAAACTCATTCAGTAGTTTAAGAGAAATTAAAGGAAAAACTAATTTGTATACCTAGGGCTTGTACAGAGATCTGCACAGCTCCGATTGGCTGACAACACTTAAACCAGGAAGTGTTGGGAGCCATCTTGGGACTCCGATGAAGCCAGAAAAAGAGTGAAAAAAAAATAAGAAAAGGGTCCAGGGTATGGACACACTGACCTCTTATTTCTGGTGCTGCCAGGGCAAAAACACTTTTAAACATTTTTTGCTGCAAATAAGCTACAACATTGTGAATTTGGGGTAAAAAAGAAAAAAAGAAAATTAAATAAAAAAAAAAGCATATCTCACATCCTTGTTTTAATAAAGCTCCCGGGAGGGACAGGTCCCGGAGGCATGTAAAGAGTAAGAAGGGGGGCACACGGCCCCCCTCAGGGCTTATTTATGCCTGGAAAACCCCACCTCCTGGGCCAAAATGCCTTATTTATAGTATGGAAATCCTTTGGATCACCTGTGCCCCGTGGATCGCCACCTCTCCTGGGCTGTTTGTTTGAAAATGAGGGGGGTGTGGCCCCTACAAAGCAGACAACCACCTCCCCAGGGCTGAATTGAAATAATAATAATAATGCTGGGCAAATTCAAATGCTGGAGGGGGGCTCGGTGACCCCCCCCCCCCCAGGGGAGCCAATAGTAGCCTGGGGGACCTCCACTCCACCCCCCCAAGGCCAGCTCCTGCTATGTCATGGGGTGCCCACCCCGAGACATAGCTGTTTGCTGTGACTTGGCGGGAGCTTTGACAGCTCCCACCAAGCCACAGCAAACACTCTGCAAACGGCTCTTGCTTGCAGGGAGTGGAGGTTTCCTCTGTTTTCCCTCTCATGGACTTGGGGTCAAGGAAAACAGAGGAAACAATTACTCTCACAGTGAGAGAGCTGCATGTTTAGCAGCTCCCTGTCTGTGACAGCAATGCTGGCTCCCGCAGGCTCAGAGAGTGGTGGCTTGAGGCTCTCTCCACAGTCCCAAAGCAACCAGGAGAGATGGCCTGACTCTGGGGGATGGGATCCCCCAGGCTTAAATTGGCCAAGGGAGGGGACTGTGCACCCCATCCCTCTAAATAACAAATATTTTAAGGCCCTGGATGATGGGGTCCTTAGGGCTGAAATTGGCCAGGGGAGAGGGGCCGCATGGCCTCTCTCCATTTACTGAAGGCCGGGGGCTAGTGTCCCCTGGTCCCAGATCGGCCTTGGGAGGGAGGGGCCCGCAGACCTTCCCCCTCAAAAAGAAGTATATGCTGGGGACGGGCCCCGGGTGATAGGGTGCCCGGGGGTAAAATCAGGTGGGAGACAAGGACCTCGCCCAAGTTGGTAGTACTTACTAACTAACCAGTAGAAAGTGCTACTTACAAGTATAAACACAGCAGGTGCCCCCGTTGAAGCTCCACTTCTGCAATGAACAAGTCTCCTAACTCATGGGCTTGGCGAAGGCAAAGCAAGTGTGTTTACTCAATTATTCCATTTAGAACAATGATCTGAAATCCTTTGTGGAGGTGAATGCATCTTTCATATATTGGAGTGCAATTAGACACTCTCCCACCCACGTAGACCGCTCTCGCACCTCGCACCTATTCTCACACCCAGAGACACAGGCTAGCCAGTCCCTGGGGTCAACCCCCACCACGCACAGCCTTTGGCCATGCGCAGTGCAGGTTTGGAAGGTTATATGGCATTGGCCACAGGGCCACAGGGCCTGGCAGTAGTTGGATTAAAGTATAGTAATGAAAATTACTTTCCGTTAAAAAAAAAACACATAGAAATTCACTGTAAAAACCATAGGCAACAGGTATGTTATAATTAGGAAATAAAATTAAAAAACCTTAGAAATTCAATTTAAAACCAAAGGTTACTCGCGGCCTAAGGTAACAATAACTCATGCCCTTGCCATGCACTGCTAATTGCCCCAGATATTACAGCACTCCTGACAATTTCTATAACGTCTTTAAAAATATAAATGAAACCTTAGCAGTCACATCATTGAAGAAGAATCTGTGCATGGTGGGGGCGCGAGTTATAGTTACCTTAGGCTGCAAGTTATAGTTACTTGAAATAACTAACTATAACTGCTGAATTTCTCTGGTTTTGTGGTTTTGAACACGTAAATCCGAACCTAACTCTCTTCTTCTTTTTCCCTCTCTTCTGCTCATTTTTCAGCTCCTGTTTCTCTCTCTCCTGCTCATTTTTCTGCTCCTTTTTCTCTCTCTTATCCTTGGTTTCCTGCTCCTTTATCTCCCTCTTCTGCATGTTTGCTGCACCTATTTCTCTTTTTTTCTGCTTATTTTTTCGCTCCTTCTCCTCTCTTCCACCATTTCCCACCTCCCACCATTTCCTGCCACCTGCCACTCAGCCTTTCCCGAGGACCTACTTAATGAAGGCTGCAGCACAAATGTGCAGTGAGCATGCTCAGCTGACACCAAAGGCACGTCAAATGCAAGCCTGTCCGTGCGAGGACAACGCCCAGTGCCAGGCCCCCTGGCCCTTCCGCCATACACTACTCTACTGCCAAGAAGCTCCTGGCCCTGGACTCCAGTCACCAGAACAACTGCTGCTACAAATCCTCCCCACAATCAACCAAAGGACCCTTCAGCTGCTGCCACTACCACTTCTCATACAACACAGGTCGTCCAGCCCCCACGGGACCACGCGCCACTTCCGCTCACAAGATTACAAACAACCCATAACCACTCGAATGTATCCTGCCCAATGCCCAATCCCTCTGCAAGCATGCCACGGAAATATGGGACACCATCAACACCCTCTCCCATGACGTTGCCTTCAGCACTGAAACCTAGCTCAACCCCTCCTCAAATCCCAACATCGCCATCGCAATTCCAGACGGCTACAAGATGATACATCGAGACCGCCCCAACAAACTTGAAGATGGCATTGCCATCATCTTCAAGGAAACCATTTGATGCATCGTCACCGACAATGACCCAATGCCTCTCATGGAACACCTCAACTTCCAACTACAGACCAATGCCAAGACCACGATAAGAGGCAACTTCGTATAAAGCCCCCAAGACCCCGATCAGCTTACTGCAACGCTTTCTCTAACTTCACAGAACCACTAACCATCGACTCCTGCTGTCGCGTAGGTTCTCATTCTCCTAATGAGACCACTGGATTTGGGCGGCAGAATCGCTTGGACTGCGAGGGACTGAGTCTGATCCCACTCCAGGTGATGCCTGTGGGCCTAATCCGGGTTTGTTCCGGCTAACTAGCAGTACCTCATCTCCACCTAAGCGTAGGGATGATTGGGCAACCACACGCATGACATAAAGGATTCCTCGGGGAAATCGTGGTCACTCAGATCTCATCCGTTTCTCTCAGTTACATTAGTCTCACATATGCAAGGACAATCCGAGGTGGAGTATAGTTAAATAAGGTTTTATTGAAGGAACTGCATCTTAGATAATAAAGCATGTATTGCAATAACTAGGAAAATGAAGCACAATAGGATTAAAATTGTGACAAGGAGAGTAAAACACAAAAATAACGATACCATTGTGTCAATAAGATTGTTAAGAATAGTTCCTACCGAGGCTATGTTAGAGAACAGCATGTTAAGCTCTAATTCTGCCCTTCAGGTTCCCCCTGGGAAGACATCATCCCTCTTACCTGAGCAAGAGGCATGTAGTCTACATAAGCAGCTGCAGCAAAGCACTCAGCAATCATCATACAGTTGTGGTCATCTGACTGGAATCTCCCTCTAACATACATGGGTCAAAGTAGTGTTTTTATAATAATACAGCTGATGTTCCAAGAAAGGATACCCACCTAAGAGTGTGTATGTGTCTGTGAACATTGGAGACAAAGCGTAGCACTTTTGCTGCAATCTATCTTACTGCAGCCTTGAGAAAGAACAGAGTGAAAGAAATGTCTTGTTTAAGGAAGCAGTGCTGACCTAGGTGAAGAACAGCTAGATAGAGAAAATAAAACAAGACCGCAAATGTGGCTATTGTTAAAATAATATAACGAAGCTAGAATAAAACCTATCTAGATTAAAGTACACAACGGCAGGCCTAGTTTGCTAAAATAACATTATAAGGCTATAGCTAAATGGCTACACAACACTACCTCTACATCCTACTCAGCAACCTTTATTTCCACATTGACGATCCCAACAATGCCAACTCCACCACCCTCCTCAAGAACCTGAACAACACAGGCTCACTCAACCGGTACCGAACCCATGCAGAAAGGCACTCACACTCTCAATGCCATCTTCACCACCAGCAACAAAATCAAATTCAAACACATCACAGAACTCACCTGGACTGACCATGTCATTGTCCACTTCATGATCTCCTTAAGCATCCCAGCTCTTCCCCTGCAGCTGCAGCAAGGTAACCAAGACACAGTGGACACAGACCCTCGCACACAACCCGAAGCATCATCGGACCTAGACCAAGCTGTCCAGAACTTCTCTGCATTGATCACCAATTGTGCCGACAGAGTCACCCCGTTGAAACCAGAAAAAAACACTAAAATCTCAAATCATACCCGCTGGTACACCCCAGAGCTCAGAACCATCAAGCACAACTGCTACAGACTCAAGAAACGGTGGTGCACCACAAGAAACCCCTCTGAGAGAGCTGCCCATTAAGCAGCCCTTAGCACTATCACTTAGAAATTAAGAAAGCAAAGGAAGCAGTCCTCATAGCCGCATCAGCACTGCAGTCACGCACACAATGGAGTTCTTCAAAATAGTTAAGGAATTCTCAACATGAAAGCCACAGAGAACATCATCCACCCCTCCCAAGAGTGCTGCGACTCCCTCTTGGAATACTTCCACAGCGAGATCACCTCTATCTATAACAATTTTGATTCCCAACCCACGTATCTCAACCTCAACCATCCAATGCACACCAGCCAAATTATCACCACCTGGTTTCCGCTCACCATTCAGACCACCACGGCAATCATGTCTTCCATCCACTCCCACACACCCACCGACCCCTACCCCCAATGACTCTTCAACCTCAGAACCATCCAACTCACGACTGAACTCACCAGCATCATCAACACCTCCAACTCCATGGCAGCCTTCCCAGACAGATGGAAACATGCAGATGTCAGAACAATCCTAAAGAAACGCCCTGCCGACCCCAGCGATCTCAAACATTAGTGATCAATTTCTCTGCTCCCCTACATGGCCAAAATACTCGAGAAAGCCATCAACTAACACTTCAAACAAAACCACCTATTTGATGCCTTATAATCAGGTTTCATTGCCAACCACAGCACTGAGACCGCGCTGATCGCTGCCACAGATGACATCAGAGCACTCCTTGACCATGAGGAAACTGAGGCCCTGATCCTCCTCGACCTCTCTGCTGTGTTCAACACCATCTCCCACCACACACTCATCGTCAGACTCTACAATATTGGCACACATCAAAACCCCCACCAATGGATCACCTCTTTCCTTAAAGGTCGCACACAGAGAAACCAGCTGCCTCCCTTCACCTCCAAACTCAAGTACATCATATGTGGCCTACCCCAAGAATCTTCTCTCAGCTCTGCCCCGTTCAACATCCAACTTGAACCCCCCCTAGCAGACATTGTCAGATCTAATGGACTCAACATAATCTCCTACACTGATGACACTCAACTAATCCTATTGCTCACCGAGGACCCCACCAATGCCAAAACCAACATCCCTGATACCATGACCAATGTAGAAAACTGAATGAGAGACAACTGCCTCAAACTCAACTCTGTCAAGGCAGAACTACTGATCTTCAGGAATGGCACCTCCTCTTGGGACCATAGCTGATTGCCTGCTGAACTGGGACTAACACCCACAGACCATGCACGCAACCTAGGCATCACCCTCAACAACAAACTGACCATTAAACGACAAGCCAATGCAGTCACCTCCTCCTGCTTCCACACCCTTTGCATGATCTGCAGAAACTTCAGATGTGATCCCAGTTAACACCAGAAAAACCGTCCCCCAGGCCCTCGTCACCAGCTGCCTCGGCTACGGCAATGCCCTTCTCATAGGCATCTCCTCCCAGCCCCTCAAAAGACTACAGAGCATACAGAATGCAGCAGCCAGGCTCATCTTGGACCTCCCAAAACAGACCCACATAACCCCTATCTTAGAATCCTCCACTGGCTCCCCATCCAGAACAGATGCCAGTTCAAGATCCTCACACACCTAAAAAGGTCTACACAATCAAGAACCGATCAACTGAACTTCCATCTACCCTCAAGACACCTGTGCTCCTCCTCTTTTGCCCTTGTGCACACTCCCTGCATTCATCATAGCCCCTCCTTCCCCCACATCAGTGCCAATACCTGGAATGACCTGCCTTCCCATCTCCGAACAGCACTCTCCCTGACAGACTTCAGAAAGAAATTCAAGACTTGATTGCAACTGAGACTTGGCACCCTCAGTGCCCAGATATTACCCTAGGGGTGACAGTGCTGCGCTTTACAAATGCTGGTTGATTGATTTAATTTCCAGATCAATATTTATAATTTTGTATGACCTGTTCATCATACATTTTTTGCTAAATGTGGAGTGAATGATACAACATATACGATATTCTATTTGATTAATTGCTGAAAAAATTCTAATTTATGTATAGAGACATCAACAAATTATGTACTAGTGTTACATAAAGCTGCGCATGATAACTTTATTTCTTAAATTTATACTAAGCTTCCCACAATATTATAATTTTTGTAATAAATCTGTCATATATAATAATTGTTCAAAATATTTTATTGAAATATTTTTCATAATTTTTATTTTTAATGTATTCCCTTGTCTTGAAAAGGCAATCCACAGGATTAAAAAACAATTTTGTCAGCATATTGACAGATAGGAGATTGATTGGTAAAACAGAATACACTGCTGAAAAAAGTGGGAGGAACTTTGTTAGTGCCTAGGCTCGCTGCTCTGCAAAAAACAGAAAGGTTCTCACAGCAGAAAGGTTCTCACAGCAGAAGAAGTGTGCATAGCACACTCTCACTCCCATGATGCTGCATGTTCTGAAGGTGACTTTCCTGCATTGGGCAAGGGATATGAAGGTCATGGAGCAGCAACAAGGGTGTATGTTAAATATTTGACAACTAGGTAGGACCGTATTTACCAGAAAAGTATGTATAAAAAGTACATTGAGGTGATATTTTCAATTTCACTATTTATACATTAAAGCTACATTCAAACATGTAATAAAAATGCTGAAGTTATTTACAAGATCTCAGGAAAACTTTTGATGGGGAAACCAGAGATTTCAATATATAAATAAAACATGTTATTGTTTTGTAAACAAGATTCAATTAAGTTTTAATAAGGATGATTACAAATATAAAATATGGAGATTAGAAAACAAATGAATGCAAATAATTTAAACAAAATGTAAGACAATATTATTCCACTCTAGTCAGAGTATGGTATATATGTGTGACATGACAAACATATTTTTGAAATACAGATCATGATAGTGTTTATAAGGATGTTTCCAAATGTAAAGTATTATAATTACGAATTGAAATAAATTATTAAAAATAACTTTTTGTGATTTGAATAAAGCTTAGATACATTGTTTGAAACCAATACATGAAATATATTTTGATTTGAAATAAGACTTTTAGATTGTAAAACACATCTATATTCTTTCCTATTTTTGCATGGAAAATACGTGGTACATGAAACAACAGAAAAATATTTTTGAAATACAGATAATGGCAGTGTTTGAAGCCATTACTGATGGTTCTCTTTTAAACACTTTTTAAAATATGTTATATATTTTTAAGAATTATCACCAGACTTCACACATGAAAACTAAAGCTACATTTGTCTAGGCACATACGAATAGGCTGAATATAAAACATTGTAATTCAAAATGCAGCATTTTTTATTTTGTAAGTACTATTTCATTGACAATGCGTAGAATTAATATACATACTTGATGAATATAAAAAGCTGCAATGCTGCCCAAACATCTAAAATGTCTGGAGAAACATTTCCAATATCCTTCATATCTAAGAAAAGGACTAAGTGGTCTTCTTCCTCACAGAAACGTTATTTTAAACAAATTACATTATTAAAACCTAAATAACATTATTTACATGTGTGTTCTTTAAGTTGCATTTGTTTCTTTTTTATGTTATTATGAATGTGTTTCCTTCATATTTGTTATTTGATTCAACAATTCATGCATTTTAAAATTTAGAACCGTAACAGACATTTTTTTAAAAAGAGTCACCAAAATTGTACTGTGAAAAATGAATGAGATATTGAGTGTAGTGGTTAATTGTGACAGTCCAAGAACTGTAGCAGACATTCTAAAGCAGCTTCCCCCTCCTCCAGATGGCAATGCAATCACAAACTCTATTGTTCTTATAAAGGCTTATCCAGGAACATTGCAGGCCTGAAGAAATAATTGGCAGACCATGATTGGGTAAAGTTAGTGGTTAGCTATCATGTGATCTGCCTGCATGAAACATTGGTGATTGAACAAATTTACTTAGATGGGTGTCGTACTTACCACTCGCCAGCCATTCCCTCAAGGGCGGGCAGAGCTAAGGGTGGTTACTGACAATGATTGTGAATACCTTCTCTGGGGAGTGATAAAGTTTTATAATGCATCCCCTTTTTTTATTGTCTTGTATTTAATGTGGCCAGAGATTGGGTTTTGCTAATTGCCAATTATTATAATACCTGTTTTATTCGCAATGCTGTACAAGTGATGTGAGCCCTTGAGACTACCTTGCGGTCTATTATAAATAACTCAAAGGCCCTGAAGCTCCTTTGGGTGGGAAACTTTAATGTACATCATTGCTTAAAGGTCAGTAAGCCAGTATGTTGATTAATAGATAGTGAAGAGGATAACCTGATTCATCTCGAACATGGCAAGTATGGCGATGCCCTCAGCAGTTTGCTGGTGAAATGTAATCTTACTATGTTGAATAAGGTGCTGGACCCCTCAGGTCTTCTTGTTCCAACGTTTCAGGGGGCTGCTACTGAAACTACCATTGATTACATTTTAGTATCAGAGTTGCTAACTACCTGCCTGATGGACTTTGGGGTCATGTTCACTGGTTTTAGTGATTATGTAACAAGACAACGCAGCATGGAGACATGAGGGGAACAAGCCTTGCAATAGAGTGGGATTTAAACCAGTGCTTGCAAAGAAAAATGGCATGATGGTCAAATGGGACAAGGTGAATAAAACAAACTTTCTCCCAGACCTTGTTAATTGTTGCCAGACTGAGGTCTTTGTGTGCCTGGTTTGGAAGTTTCCCCACTGCAGATTATTTCAGCTTTTCTTGTTATTATGAAGCATGTTAAACTCACGTTGTTATGTGAAGGACGTCCTGCAAAGTCGCACTCTCTGAGTGGTTCAACTCCTCCCGTACAAAAGATCTTGCTGATTTACACCTGGCCATGCGTACCGATCCTAAAGATAGAAACTGCTCTATAAGAGCATGTGCTTCTTATAAGGAGGCTCAGAAACTCAAGGTAAAGGAGCACATGGAGAAAGCTTGGGAGAACCCTTGAACAGCAAGTATGTCCAAGGAGAGTGCTGGTTTGTGGAAGGTGATAAATGCCCCTTATTTTAAGGATCCTATTGGTCCCTCTACTGTGGGTCACATAGATGAAGCAAGGTGGATTGAGCATTTTTCAATAATATATTCTAGTGATTTTGGGCCATCAGAGGGCGAGGACATGCTTGACCATAGTATGGTTAACACTCCTCTTATTTTTGGGACTGACAGAGGTGCATAGGGCCTTAGGTGAATGTAGCAGTGATAAGGCCCCTGGTCCCCAAGGGGTTCTAGTTGATGTCTTCATTGACTGCCAAGCTCTTTGGGCTTCACTGCTCACAAATGTGCTGAATGCAATTGCAAGAGTGGGTCCTCCGGCTAACTGGAAACAATCAATCATTGTACCAATTTATAAAAAATGGGATATGTCAAATAACTATAGGCCTATATCACTGCTTGATTTCACCTCAAAGGTGATGGCATGCATATTGTTGCATAGGTCAGAGGAATGGGCTGAAGCAAACCACATTCTGGCAGACACCCAGAATGGCTTTAGGAAAGGGATGTGCACTATCGATCAATGTTTAAATTTGAGCTTTTTAATAGGGAAATGTACCATTGTTAAGAAGAGTACTATATTTCTGGCTTTTATGGATTTAACAGTTGCACTTGACTGTGTTTTGCATTCAAAGCTCTGGGCTCTCATGTATGAGATGGGAATAGATTTTGCCATTATTGTTTTCATTAGGCAGCTATATTTAGAGGCGTGCTCTGATCGGAAGAGAGAATTTACAAACCCTTTTAAAGTCAGCCAGGGGATACTGCAGGGGTGCATCCTTGCTCCCTTCCTCTTTTCTAGTACATTAATAGAGTGGAAGCAGCCTTGGTCGGGAAAGCCAGAGATGTTGCCTACATCAGCACTTGGCCCCTTCCATTACTTCTCTATGTGGATGGCACCGTGCTCGTGGCCAGGACGGGCCGAGCTCATCAAAGTCTGATTGAAGATTATACTGCTTTTATGAAGAAGCTAGACATACAGGTCAATGATCGACTGAACTTCATCTATCCTCAAGACACCTGCGTGCCTCCTCTCTTGCCCTTGTGCACACTCCCTGCATTCGTCGCAGCCCCTCCTTCCTCTACATCAGCGCCAATACCTGGAATGACCTGCCCTCCCATCTCCGAACAGCACCCTCCCTGGCAGACTCCAGAAAGAAATTCAAGACTTGGCTGTTCAACTGAGACTTGGCACCCTCAGTGCCCAGATATTACCCTAGGGGTGACAGTGCAGCACTTTACAAATGCTGATTGATTGATTTAATTTCCAGATCAATGTTTATGAGTTTGTATGACCTGTTCATCATACGTTTTTCGCTAAATGTAGAGTGCATGATACAACATATACAATATTCTATTTGATTAAACGGTGAAAAAATTCTAATTTATGTTTTGCGACATCAAAAATACTATGTACTAGTGCTACATAAAGCTGCACATGATAACTTTATAGCCTAAATTTATACTAAGCTTCCCACAATATTATGAATTTTCTAATAAATATGTCATATATAATAATTGTTCAAAATATTTTATGGAAACATATTTAAACGTCTCGAAAAGGCAATCCACATGATTAAAAAAAAAACTAGTTGGCATATTGACAGATAGGAGATTGATTGGCACTGCAGAATACACTGCTGAAAAAAGTGGGAGGAACTTTGTTAGTGGCTAGGCTCGCTGCCCTGCAAAAAGTAGAAATAGTTCTCACAGCAGAGGAAGGGTGCAGAGCACACTCTCACTCCCATGATGCCACGTGTTCCGATGGTGACTTTCCTGCATCGGGCAAGGGATATGAAGGTCATGGAGCAGCAACAAGGTTGTATGTTAAATATATGACAACTAGGCAGGACCACATTTACCAGAAAAGTATGTATAAAAAGTACATTGAGGTGATATTTTCAATTTCACTATTTATACATTAAAGCTACATTCAATCTTGTAATAAAAAAGCTAAAGTTATTTACAAGATCTCACTAAAAAGTCTGATGGGGAAATCAGAGATTTCAATATATAAATAAAACATGTTATTGTTTTGTAAACAAGATTCAATTATGTTTTAATGAGGTTGATTACAAAATAAAATATGAAAATTAGAACTAAAAACAAATTAATACAAATAATTTAAACAAAATGTAAGACAATATTATTACACTTCAGTCAGAGTATGGTATATATGCGTGACATGACAAACATATTTTTGAAATACAGATCATGATAGTGTTTATAAGGATTTTTCCAAATATAAAGTATTAAAATTACGAATTGAAATAAATTATTAAAAATAACTTTTTGTGATTTGAATAAAGCTTAAATACATTGTTTGAAACCAATACAGGAAATATATTTTGATGTGAAATAAGACTTTTAGATTATAAAACACAACATTACTCTTTCCTATTTTTTGCATGGAAAATATGTGGTGTACGAAACAACAGAAAAGTATTTTTGAAATACAGAAAATGGCAGTGTTTGAAACCATTACTAATGACAATGTCAAAAGTGGTTCTCTTTGAAACACTTTCTAAAATATGTTATACATTCTTATGAATTATCACCAGACTACACACATGAAATCTAAAGCTACATTTGTGTAGACACATACAAATAGGCTGAATATAAAACATTGTAATTCCAAATGCAGCACTTTGATTTTGTGAGTAATATTTCATTGACAATGTATAGAATGAATACACTGTCAACACCAGGGCAGTGCACGCTCTACGGGCAACTAGAATGCAAAAACCCAGCACTTTCAAGATAACGTAATTTATGCATTGTGCTGATATGCTGTTGTTTAACCTTTTGCATTGCAGAGTTCAATCCTGAAGACTTATTTTGAAGGGGCTTATAAATACTGTTCATTTGCAATGTATTGCTGCAGGCTTTCAGAGTGTGTCAGGGTGCGGTCCCTTTCCAGGGCCTTCTAGAAGCTTTCCCTGCAGCATACCTGGGTGTGGTTCGTGGTCTGGGCCAAGACTCTATAAAAGGGAGCCAGCCCAGCTCCATGTGCTCACTATTCAGAGGTCCCGGTGCAGAGCAGCAGCAACTTCCTGAGCTCCTGTTCCGGAGGCCTACTTTGATCTTCCAGGCCATGCCCTTTCACTTTGTTGGTGATTCTTGATCAGGGCGGTAAGACGGAGGTCGGGCTGGGCCCCCGATCCCGTTCTCGAAGGCTTTCAAGTTCTTGGGCCTAATTTGCAAGATAAAACAATTTTGCTATTATGTGTGTGAATGTGTGCTCAAGTTTTATGGCATTTTCATGCTGACTCTTGAATCAGCAAAACGCTCAATTCTTTACTCGTGCACAATTCATGTTATTCATTGTGCGCTACCATTTTATGGCAATTACTAGGTAGCATTCGAATCGGCAAGACGCAGGATTAATTTCCTGTGCTTAATTTGTGTTATTCATTGTACGCTACCATTTCTTGGCATTCATATGGTGGTATTCGAATCGACAAGACGAGCGATTCATTTCCAGTGCACAATTCATGTTATTCATTGTGCTCTACCTTCTTATGGCATTTACTAGGTAGGATTCGAATTGGCAAGACGTGCGGTTCATTTCCTGTACTTAATTCATGTTATTCATTGTACGCTACCATTCCTTGGCATTCATATGGTGGCCTTCGAATCGGCAAGACATGTGATTCATTTTTTGTGTCTAATTCATGATATGCATTGTGTGTTACCATTTTTTGCCATTTACGTGGTGACATTCGAATCGGCAGAACGCGCGATTCATTTCTTGTGTTGAACCCATGTTACTCATTGTGCGCTACCATTTCATGGCATTTACTTGGTGGCCTTTGAATCTGCAAGACGCGTGATTCATTTCTCGAGTCTAACTCATGTTATTCATTGTGCACAGTCATTTATTGGCATTTACAAACCTTTGTGAAAATCTGCAATGTGCGCAAATCATGTTCCTGCATTTTAAGAAAACTAAAGTGTTAGAATTCTGAATGTTATATTGTATGTACATAATAATTCCCTCAAGTACAATTCATATGGTGTTATAGAAATCATTCAGATGATTTCCTTATCCTCATGCTAAAGACTATACTTGAATTTGAAAGCGTAATTCTAGAAGGTTCAGATGTTTCTAATTCATGTGTAACATTTAATTGTGTGGTTCATTGGAAAGTTGTATTAATCTTTCTTGATTCCCTCACAGGTATCCAGTCATCTTGAGGCCTAGTTATTTCAGTCCATGCTTAAGTTATCCATATTTCCAGTATAACAATGCTTAGAGTCATAGCCTAGTAATGATTAATAAGATATAATCTTGATATAGCGTGTTTTAACCTTTTGTTTCCCACAGGTCTCCTTCCCAGCTGTTCCCTCCCTAATCCCCTTTTCCCCACTTGGACTCTCTTAGACTTTGTGACAGTCTAATCAGAGTATTGGAGCTGTCTTGTGGTGGACGTGTTGGGAACGTGCACAGACCCCGAGGATCTGGTGACGCTGACATACACATACTTGATTAATATAAAAAGCTGCAATGCTGCCCAAACATCTAAAATGTTTGAAGAAACATTTCCAATATCCTTCCTATCTAAGAAAAGGACTAAGTGGTCTTCTTCCTTGCAGAAACTTTATTTTAAACAAATTACATTATTAAAATCTAAATAATATTATTTACATGTGTGTTATTTAAGTTGCATTTTTTCCTTTTTTATGTTATTGTGACTGTTTTCCCTTCCTAATTGTTATTTGATTCAACAATTCATGCATTTTAAAATGTAGAACCATAACAGACATTTTTTTAAGAAGAGACACCAAAATTGTACTGTAAAATATGAACGAGATATTTAGTGTAGTGGTTAATTTTGACAGTCCAAGAATTTTAGCAAACTTTCTAAAGCAGCTTTTCTCTCCTCTCCAGATGGCAATGCAATCACAAACTCTATTGTTCTTATTAAGGCTTATTCAGGAATACAGCAGGCCTGAAGAAATAATTGGCAGACCATGATTGGGTGAAGTTAGTGGTTAGCTATCATGTGATCTGCCTACAAGAAACATTCGCTATTGAACACATTTACTTAGATAGATGTCGTACTTACCACTCGCCAGCCATTCCCTCAAGGGCGGGCAGATCTAAGGGTGGTTTACTGACAATGTTTGTGAACACCTTCTCTGGGGAGTGACAACGTTTTATAATGCATCCTCTTTTTTCATTGACTTGTATGTAATGTGGCCAGAGGTTGGGATTTGCTAATTGCCAACTATTATAATACCTGTTTTATTCGCAATGCTGTACAAGTGGTGTGAGCCCTTGAGACTACCTTGCGGTCTATTATAAATAACTCAAAGGCCCTGAAGCTCCTTTGGGTGGGAAACTTTAATGAACATCATTGCTTAAAGGTAAGTAAGCCAGTATGGTGATTAATAGATAGTGAAGAGGATATCCTGATTCATTTCAAACATAGCAAGTATGGCGATGCCCTCAGCAATTTGCTGGTGAAATTAAATCTTACTATGTTGAATAAGGTGCTGGACCCCTCAGGTCTTCTTGTTCCAACTTTTCTGGGGGGCTGCTACTGAAACTACCATTGATTACATTTTAGTATCAGAGTTGCTAACTACCTGCCTGATGGACTTTGGGGGTCATGTTCACTGGTTTTAGTGATCATGCTGCATTGTCCTGTTACATAAAGATAGAGGGGGTAACAAGCCTTACACTAGGGTGGGATTTAAACCGGTGCTGGCTAAGAAAAATGGCTTGATGGTCAAATGGGACATGGTTAATAAAACAAACTTTCTCCCAGGCATTGTTAATTGTTGCCAGACTGAGGTCCTTGTGTGCCTGGTTTGGAAGTTTCCCCACTGCAGATTATTTCAGCTTTTCTTGTTATTATGACAAATGTTAAACTCACATTGTTATGTGAAGGACGTCCTACAAAGTCGCACTCTCTGAGTGGCTCAACTACTCCTGTACAAAAGCTCTGGCTGATTTACACCTGGCCATGTGTACCAATCCTAAAGATAGAAAATGCAATAGAAGAGCATGTGCTTCTTATAAGGAGGCTCAGAAACTCAAGGTAAAGGAGCTCATGGAGAAAGCCTGGGAGAACCCTCGAACAGCAAGTATGTCCAAGGACAGTGCTGGTTTGTGGAAGGTGATAAATTCCCCTTATTTTAAGGATCCTATTGGTCCCTCTACTGTGGCTCACATAGATGAAGCAAGGTGGATTGAGCATTTTTCAATAATATATTCTAGTGATTCTAGGCCATCAGAGGGCAGGGACATGCTTGACAATAGTATGGTTAACACTCCTCTTGTTTTGGGGACTGACAGAGGTGCATAGGGCCTTAGGTGAATGTAGCAGTGGTAAGGCCCCTGGTCCCCAAGGGGTTCTAGTTGATATCTTCTTTGACTGCCAAGCTCTGTGGGCTTCACCGCTCACAAATGTGCTGAATGCAATTGCAAGTGTGGGTCCTCCGGCTAACTGGAAACAATCAAACATTGCACCAATTTATAAAAAATGGAATAAGTCAAAGAACTATAGGCCTATATCACTACTTGATTCCACCTCAAAGGTGATGGCGTGCATATTGTTGCATAGATCGGAGGATTGGGCTGAAGCAAACCACATTCTGGCAGACACCCAGTATGGCTTTAGGAAAGGGATGTGCACTGTTGATCAATGTTTAAATATGAGCATGTTAATAGGTAAATGTACCATTGTTAAGAAGGGTACTGTATTTCTGCCTTATATGGATCTAACAATTGCATTTGACTGTGTTTTGCATTCAAAGCTCTGGGCTCTCGTGTATGAGATGGGAATAGATTCTGCCATTATAGTTTTCATCAGGCAGCTGTATTCAGAGGCGTGCTATGATCGGGATTGAGAATATACAAACCCTTTTAAAGTCAGCCGGGGGGATACAGCAGGGGTGGTCCTTGCTCTTTTTTGGCACATTAATAGAGTGGAAGCACCCTTGGTGGGGAAAGCCAGAGATGTTGCCTACATCAGCAACTGGCCCCTTCCCATACTTCTCTATGTGGATGGCAGCATGCTCGTGGCCAGGACGGGCCTAGCTCTGCAAAGTCTGATCGAGGATTATACTGCTTTTATGAAGGAGCAAGACTTACAGTTCAATGAAAGCAAAACCTTTACCATGATTTGTGATAAAAGGCCAAAGAAGTGATTGGTCTTTTGTGCTAATAAGCGTAGGGTGGGTGAGGTTATGAGCCTCTCTTATTTGGGTGTCCTCTTTGATTATGACTACTCCCGGAATCCAATGGTGGCTAACAGATTGGCCATTTTTTTAAAAGACCATCTATGCAGTGGCAAACCTCAGTAATAGGTTAGGCAAGATACCAGTGCATTAGCTATTTACCGTCTATGCTGCAAATCTGTTTCAACAGCCACATGTGGTGCAGCTACCTTGGGTATAGAGAACACCCCAGAGCTACAGCGTGGTGTGGGGGCTTTTCTAAAAAATCGTTTAGCTGTGCTAATATTGTGTGCATGATGAGTTAGGTACACCTTATTTTATGGATAAAATTAAGTTGGCCCTCCTGCTATTATGGCACTCAATTTGGACAAAAGAATCTGGTTCTTTAAATCAGCAAGGCTTGAGGATTGTCTAACACCAGACTCAGCCCTTGAAATTGCTTTAATTTAAAATGCTAAGAGTACCCAGGAGGAAATAGGGCTCCTTTGCCTACTTGTCTTGCCAAACTCTTGCCTGTTAAGAAGTAAGAAAAAGGTGAAGTAGTTATTTTTAGATAATGCTATCGTCAAAAGGGTGGCTTCTAATAAAGATAAAACCTCAGTTGTGTTCTATAGTTGAATTTTCTCATATACAGGTTTGCAACCTTATTTGTTATCCATACAGAACCATCAACATTGTTTCCTTCATACGAGGTTTCATTTTAAGTACTTACTACTAATGCTGGGGTACCCTGAAAAATGCTATTCTGTGGACGAGCTAGCCCCTTAATGGAACTGCTGTTCAGTCTAATCAGCATATTATGTTTTTCTGTTCATTGTACGATGCACATAGGAAAAAATCCTGCCTCCCCTTTTAAAAAAATATAAATTTGAGCAAGGCAGACCTGCTCTCTTTTTCTGTAAACACTGGAAGGCCCTTTGGTATGTCATGTGGTGGCACCGTTCATCTGGCATTCACTATGATTAAGAAGGCGAGCTATGCCCTGAAGGGCAGTTAGCACGGAGGGCATTGTATTTGCTCTCTCTTAAGGCATGGTATATTTGAAAGTATCCACATTTTATCTGTGATTTTTTGCTATCGCTTATATAGAGGAAATACCTTTTGAGCAATAATCTGCGCAAGAGTATCATAATTTTTTTATGTATTATCAAATTGGTGTATCTGCATCTGAACATTCAGATATGAAATTTGCGTTTTATTTCTATGCCCTCTGTCATTGCGGAAAGCAGAAAATGTATTATCCTGCATGAGACTGTTGCAATTTTTTATTATTTTAAAAGAAGTTTTTTATATTTTTTAATGGGTTAGGGTGTATTAAGACTGAGCTGCTAAACTCCCCTTCGTACCTAAACCTAGTTTAATATATCATCTGATTTTATGCATTTTTTTTTTTACTTGTATTTGAGTGTCTCTTTGTATGTATTATTGCTTACATGTACTATTATGCTGAGGAATGATAGCAAAATAAAGTTACTGGCTGACCAAATGAGATATTTTTAGTAAATACATGGCTATTATCTATTTGAGATGCAATTTAATTGATAGTATCTTAAAGAAAAATATTCATACTTAATGAGATTTAGTATACTTTTCAGTGTGTTTTCTTACATATGCATGATCTCAAACATTGAAAGTCCTCTATTACAATTTTTAAAATAATCATAAGTAACATTTTAGTATGAATTGTGTGTTAGCATTGCAAACAACATGGAGAATGTACATAACTACACAAAATAAAAACACTGATCTAGAAAATGTGTTATTGAATATTTTTTTATTTCACAATTTGATTGTATGAGATTTGCTGTAATGTTAGAAACCTATTTGCCAAAATCACATGGAATTATTTGTTTATTGTAAAGTATTTTATTTAAATTAATATCAATTTTGTATCTATTAAAATAATTTTATAATTAATTTCAGGTGAGTGGCATTCAACATATGTCTATATAATTGTGGCCACATGCAGACTTCCAACTAACTATAATGAATGAAAAATTCAACAACTAATATATATATATATATATATATATATATATATCTATATATATATATATACATATATATATAGATATATATATAGATATATATTCTAAACAACTAATAAACCATAAAAAACAAAAATAAAACCTTACCTTAAAATTAGTTGTTCAGGCAATTGTTATTCAGGCACAATTGTTGTTTAGACAGTAGTTGTTCAGTACTTAGTTGTAGAGACTTTTTAGTTGTTTAGCAGGAGTGGTTCATGCAAGTAGTGGTTTAGACCTAGTTGTTCAGGATGTTGCCTGTGTATATCACCACCAGTGGTTCCCTCTCCACCCTACGTCCTGTGCCCCAGTGATTATGTCAAATCCAGTCCATAAGAGGTTTGGGGGTTTCTTTTGCCCCAGGCACCTCCCCCTCTTACCACCGGCACAGGTCTCAGAAGAGTCCCTTGAGGTTTTAAAAAGCCTCTCTGTAGGGTAGGCCACATAGCTGATTGCCATCCAGGGTGATGGTTACCAACTTACCCAAGTGTTCACCATCCTGGATGGCATTCACATTGTGATGCCTACCTTACAGAGAGGTTTGTGCCCCTGAAGAGCCTCTTTTGACACCACTGTTTTCCCACACACCCATCCATCCCTCCTTCTACTCTTCATTAATTCCCTGCCATCATTCCAACACCTACCCCTATCTACCTCCTGGACCCCATTGAAACTCCTACCCCATTCCCCAACTTCGTAAGATAGCACTAAAGCTCCACACACACAATACCCACACATGCCACACCTAAAAAAACACTTGAATGCAAACACTCACATTCAGAATCATCATCCTCCACCAAAAATTACAAACACACACACACATCCCTAAACCCTTATATGTTCTGAAATCTTTCCTGTTCCTACCTCCTCCCACTCATATGAACCCTTCTCTCCTGCTATGTATACCCATAGTACTAAATCCTCTCCTGCTCTTACCTCTTCCCATACCCCACAACCCTTCCACGTTCCAAAATCCTCCCATACCCCTAAACCCTCCCCTGCTCCTACCTCTTCCCATACTCCACAACCCTACCACGTCTTAAATCTACACATGCTTCTAAACCCTCAGCAGCTCCTCCCCTACCGCTAAATGCACATTTCCACAAGTACACCCAAAGAATCAGATCTGCATACATCCACGCATACATCCAAAGCCACACATCCACAAAAATAACATAACAAACACATAGGCCCACAGATACACATCCAGGCACTAACTTGAAAACAGAAAAACAAACTGAACCTCATACATCCACAGATGCAACCAAAATAGCACACCCACACATAACAACCAACACAAGCAAAAAAAAACATAACACTTCCATTCACCCCTGCACACTCAAACAGCAGATTCCCCAATTCCTATACCTACTCACACCAGCCCACCTACTCAACCCCTTCCAACTCTCTCCCTAGATGAAACTTGTTGTAACCCCCCACAAAGTTAGGAGTCCCAAAAAATTTAGAACTAAGTGCCTAAATACTATCTGCTCCAGATATCATTCCATTGCCTTGTGGAGGATAATTTTGGAGAAGAATAAGAGGCAAGATTGATATCTGGGGCCCTCTCAGGGCACACAAACAAACTGTGATAGGACATTAAAGAAGGAAACTACATATTTTCATTATTGACTCCTTTTGATACCCAGAGGAAGGAAATTTGATTTGTCCCCCTTTTATTAAAAATATTTTTGGAAATTAAACATAAAGCATTTGTGCCATTTATATTTCTTTTTTTTTAAATGCTTAAAAAAGTAAGGCTTTGTAATATAAAAATGATGTTAACTATTGATTTGACAAATGTAGGAATGAAGCATAATTGAAAATACCTAAAATACAATACGTAGCAATAATTTCATTTTAACCTATATTTGCAGTTGTTTGAAAGCAGTAGATGCAATTCTTTATTTGAAATTAAAAAACACAGAGTTTCTATATGGAACAGTCAGCCTTGATTCAGCTTTTGGGGGCAATCACTATAAGAACATGTTAACTTTTATTAAGTACATGTCCTTCCTGCACCCTGTTTCATATAGTGTAAGCCCTGTATAGGTTTGATTTCATTTGTGAAAAAACAATTGTTAACATCTACAAAAAGCTGAATATTGAGAGGTTACAGACATACTAGGTCTCACATAATAAGGTTTGTAAACACACATTCTTATCTTGCCAAGAGCCTGGCATGGGGATAAGACTTGTGAACTATAATAGTTACTCTGTCAAGAGCCTCATATGGGAAGCAGACTTGTGAATAATTGTATTTACTTGTCAAGAACATCACATTCGGATATGATTTAGGCAAAGATCATAAGACTGGAAAACTAAATTTTCGCTGTTTTAGTGTTTGTTCAGTAACCGATGTTGACTTTGTATTGAGAAATCCTCTGGTAAGTTTTGTATTTGTGGAAGGTGTGTCCGTGGAAAAAAAATCCTGTTGCCAAGGAGAAATTGGCGAGAGACAATTAAGATGGAAGGAAACTATGTGATGCACACCTAGAAAGTGGATACTAGTGGCATGCATGATTGTGCTGGGGTGTGAAAGTATCCATGCCTTTGTTAAGTGAATGCTTTCGAATGGAATAACACAATGGCTTTATTTCCTTACAGCTGGCACCAATTCAGAGTGACAATTAACCTCAACCCTCACTATCTCCTGGTAAGAAGTAGGACCTATCTTAAAGAACAAGAATGTAACGGGAACTACTGTCACTTAGGTAAATAGTGGTTTTCTTAATTAGTGTGTGTAGCCGGGCGCCTCCGGACGCCGCGGCTTCGTCAGAGAAGACGGACGCCGACGGATACCCCGGGGGCATCCCAGGAACTCCTGACGTGATGACGTCTAACGTCATCCGTCAGGAAGAAATACGCAAACCAGAAGACGGACAAGAAACGGAGAGAAGAGAAGAGAGAGACGCCGACACCGCGAGGAGGACCTCCGAACACCGCAACCCCCTGCATCCGGAGGATAACCCTGCCGCGAGAGAAGGAAGACGTACAAAGAACGGAACACCCAGGACGCCTCCCGCCCCTGTACAAGACAAGTCGGGAGACTGCCTGCAAGCCGGCCGCGTCCCTGGAGGGGCGTGGCCCGACCAGGTACGGACGTACCAAGGGTGGAATTGGGGCTACGGGTGGCTGACTGGGCGAAAGGACAACCAGGAGAGGGAGTTAAGGTCCTGCAAAGAGGGGGAGGTGGTATAAATGGGACCCCAGACCCTGCCTATAACTACAACCACGACCTAACCCAGAACCAGCAAGGAAAGCTAAGAGACAGGGGTCACCCAGGAGGACACTATAAGGAACTAAGAGGCATAGCTTCACCTATTCCCCCCCCCCCACTTCCTCGTCCCTCACTTCCTACTAACCATAAAAGAAACAGGAGATAAATTATATTCCCCACTTACCTGTACCTTGTTTTTCTTTCTTCTTTATTTTGGGGAATCCGGTCCCACTGATCGCCGGGGGAACAAGGCCTCCCTCCACACCGGACCACGCCATTCCCGGAACTCTCGACCCTGAAGAAAGGGGATTCATATTGGTTTCTGGACTCTGACAACACCCCAAAGCTTTGCGAGACAAGCTAGTGTCCCCTCCGAGCAGATAGAAATAAAAACACTAACCCCTTAAAACCCTGAGTCTGTCGCCTTATTCCAATATCCTTTCGACTCGGGATAAAGAACCCGCTACAGTGGTGTCAGAAGTGGGATATTGGAATTGGCGACAAGGGCTTCCAGGAAAATGGAGGAACAGTGTAGCATGTCTGATATGATGCAACAGTTGGCCTCAGGACAAAGACACCTACAATTAGTGTGGGAAGAGCAACAAAAAGAGGCTAAGTTGGAAAGAGAGGCACTACAAAGCGCACTTAAAAGCCAGGCTACTATAATGGCCAACAACCAGTTGGTTCATGAAACCGCCATTAAAAATCTCACGGATACAATAGCCGCTACTCGCGTGCACCCAAATGTGCCTAGTTCAGTCCTACAACGATATCAAGAAGGTGAAGACCCCGATGCCTTTTTCACCAATTTTGAACGAGTTGCGACTTCCGCTACCTGGCCACCGGAGCGCTGGGGCCAATATATCGCCCCCTTATTAACGGGAACACTCCAAGCCGCGTATCAGGCGGTAAACCCCGGGGGAACAACCCCATATAAGGATATTAAAAAGAGCATCTTGGAACGGGTGGGATTTGACTCTGAACATTATCGTGTCCGATTTAGAAAGGCTAAATGGGGACCCTCCGAAAATCCCCGGGCTCTATACTTTAGGATTAAAGATCTGGGTCTCAAGTGGTTGGGGCCCATAGGGACTAATCGGGAAGACATTATTGAGATTGTACTCTTAGAACAATACCTAGACGCTCTACCGCCTTCTACGCGTAACTGGATCAAGCAACATCCAAACCCGGATACCAACACCACCATCGAGCTAGCCTGTGCTTTTCATCGCTCCCTCGAATTCAAAGTCACACCACCTCGATCCACGCCTAGTCCCCTGCGTCAAGGTTCTGGGATATCTTCATCAGCGGGCCGAAGAATTAATGAGGAAATAGGGAAGCCACGGGGTCTTGAAAGGCCATACATACAACAACCTCAGTGTTTCAGCTGCGGAGAATGGGGTCACATCGCTCGCGGTTGCCCCCTGAAAACAGAGAAACCAGAACCCATGGAAATAGGGGTCACGAGGGGAAGGGTCTTTTACACTGGGAGAAGGGCAACCCCTTACAAAAAGACACTGCTTATCAATGGGAAACCCACGGTGGCCCTTATTGACTCAGGGTGTAGCCAGTCAGTAGTCAGGGCTGATTTAATTAATAAGAGTCTCCACACGTCAGGACTTACGGTATCAATCTGCTGTATTCACGGAGAAACCAGAGAATACCCCCTGATCTGGACAACCCTCATCTGGGAAGGAAAAGAAAACCCCATAAGGGTGGGGTTAGTAGAGCAGCTGGTTGAAGAGGCCATTATAGGAACTGACTTTTCGGAGTTTTCCAAACTCTTGGAGAGTGTTCGCCCGGCCGAAGAACCGAGTACCTGGTGGAAGGATGCTCCTTTTTCCAGCAGTCCTCTGTCACCTCCGACGGTGCGACCCAAACTCTCCCGGAAGGAAAAAAGAAGGATCAAGAAAACCTACAACTCAGACAACCCCAGTCCCGCGAGGGTAAAAACAGAGGTTTTTGCCCTTACTACTCTTCCCCCCTTCCGGACCTCTCAAAGAGAAGACCCCAGTCTAATTCACGCCTGGGGAAACGCACGACCACGGACCCCACAAGACAAGGGTCCCTCGTTCACTGTAATTAAGGATCTTTTATATCGAGTCACTAATCAGAACCAAGAAGAAAAAAAGCAGTTGATAGTTCCCGAACCTTACAGACAACAAGTCCTACACTTAGCGCACAGCCAGCCAGGGGGTGGCCATTATGGAAGGGAGAAAACAGAAGAATATTTGTTGAGGAAGTTTTATTGGCCGGGGGTTTTTTCACAGATTAGGAGGTTCTGCCAACAATGTCCAAAATGCCAATTGATTGATCCAGGTTCACGGAGAAAGGCCCCCTTGCAACCTCTTCCCATCATTGATGTTCCCTTCTCCAGAATAGGGATGGACCTGGTTGGCCCCCTTTTACCTTCATCCAGAGGTTATCGTTATATCTTGGTATTAGTGGACTACGCCACTAGATACCCTGAGGCTATTCCCCTCTCTAGTATTAGCACCAAGAGTGTCGCCCACGCCATGATTGGGTTCTTTTCCCGAATTGGGTTTCCGCGGGAGATCTTAACAGATCAAGGCACCCAATTCATGTCCAACTTGATGACACAAATATGTCAATTATTAGGGATTAAACAATTGCGGACGTCGGTCTATCATCCACAAACCGATGGTTTGGTGGAGAGATATAATCGCACCCTAAAGACACTACTAAAAAAATCCATCTCAGAGACAGGTAAGGACTGGGATAGAAAACTTCCCTTAGTCTTATACGCAATCAGGACCCACGAACAAGCATCTACAGGCCATAGTCCTTTTGAGTTGTTATTTGGGCGACAACCCAGGACCCTACTAGACATGGCCGCGGAAATGTGGGAAGAGGAAGGAGGAGAGAAGACCCTTCTAAACTATACCCGAGACTTAAAAACTCACCTACATACAGTACGGGAAAGCGTTAGGGAACACATGGAGAGGGCCCAGGACAAACAGAAAAGGAATTATGATCGGAATACCCAATTAAGGTCTTTTGCCATAGGAGAGAAAGTATTAATCCTTCTCCCCAGTTCAGACAACAAATTGTTAGCAAAATGGCAGGGACCATACCTTATAACAGGCATAGTAACACCCGTAACCTACAAAATTCAGCTCAATGATAATCCTAATAGATCACAGATCTTCCATGTTAATTTGTTAAAACGATGGGAAGAACCTCCAGCCGAACCAAGGCCAGGATGTCTAGTTAACACTGTTAAGGAGTTGGAGATAGGATGGTGTCCCACTGATCCGCCTGGCGAAAGGGAAATTCCTGTCATAAATACAGACCTCTCTTTTCACCAAAATAGACAGTTAGGCAAACTCCTCTATAACCATATCCCGGTGTTCTCATCGATGCCCGGTAGGACCCGATTGGTATACCATCAAATCATCACCCCCCCAGGGAAAACAGTACGGTTAAGGCCGTATCGTATCCCTGAAGCTCGGAAAATCCTCGTAGAAAACGAAATAGAAAAAATGTTAGACCTAGACATCATAGAGCCTTCCCAAAGCCCCTGGTGTTCACCAGTGGTATTGGTACCCAAGCCTGACGGGTCTATACGCTTTTGTATTGACTTTAGACAAGTCAATTCCATATCCCAGTTTGACACCTATCCTCTCCCAAGGATAGACGAATTATTGGAAAGGTTAGGAAAAGCCAAATACATGTCCACCCTCGACTTGACCAAAGGGTATTGGCAGATTCCGTTGGCCCCCGGTGATAGGGGAAAAACGGCTTTCGCTACTCCCTCAGGGTTGTATCACTTTAAGGTACTTCCTTTTGGGTTACACGGCGCTCCTGCAACCTTCCAGCGTCTCATTGATACCATATTACGACCTCATAACAGATACGCGGCAGCCTATCTGGATGACATTGTTATCTTCAGTGAGACTTGGGAAGAACATTTGGTCCACCTCGACAGAATCTTCTCGGCTTTAAGGAAGGCTGGACTAACGGCCAATCCCGCCAAGAGCCGACTAGTTTTTAACGAGATCTCCTACCTGGGATATTACATTGGTAAAGGCATACTACGTCCACAAATGAATAAAATCGAAGCCATCCTACACACTAAGGCTCCCGCCACGAAGAAGGAGGTTCGTTCCTTTTTAGGATTAGTGGGGTACTATCGAAGGTTTATTCCTCACTACTCCAGTTTGGCGGCCCCCTTGACAGACCTATTAAAGAAAGGACAACCAAACAACATCACGATCCTAAACCCGATCCAACTGCGTAGTTACCATACTTTACAAAGGTGTCTCACCACTCAACCGATTTTACGGTGCCCTGAGTTTGATAGTCCCTTTCATCTCCAAACAGATGCCTCCGACGTCGGAGTAGGTGCCGTCCTTTTTCAAAAGGACGAAGACGGAATAAGCCACCCCGTTGTCTTCATTAGTCGTAAGTTACTTCCCAGAGAACAAAGGTATCCCATTATAGAGCGGGAGTGTCTTGCCATTAAATGGGCGATCGAAAGCCTCCAATATTACCTCTTAGGACGGCCTTTCCTGTTATATACAGATCATGCACCCCTTACCTGGCTCTCAAAATATAAGGATACCAATAATCGAATATTAAGATGGTTCATAGAACTCCAACCTTTCTCCTTCCAGGTTTGCCATCTCCCTGGTGACCTTATGGGTCAGGCTGACTATTTATCCCGGTTCCCGGGTCTTGCGGGGCTCGAACAGCCCCCTTCATGTGAGGGGATGTGTAGCCGGGCGCCTCCGGACGCCGCGGCTTCGTCAGAGAAGACGGACGCCGACGGATACCCCGGGGGCATCCCAGGAACTCCTGACGTGATGACGTCTAACGTCATCCGTCAGGAAGAAATACGCAAACCAGAAGACGGACAAGAAACGGAGAGAAGAGAAGAGAGAGACGCCGACACCGCGAGGAGGACCTCCGAACACCGCAACCCCCTGCATCCGGAGGATAACCCTGCCGCGAGAGAAGGAAGACGTACAAAGAACGGAACACCCAGGACGCCTCCCGCCCCTGTACAAGACAAGTCGGGAGACTGCCTGCAAGCCGGCCGCGTCCCTGGAGGGGCGTGGCCCGACCAGGTACGGACGTACCAAGGGTGGAATTGGGGCTACGGGTGGCTGACTGGGCGAAAGGACAACCAGGAGAGGGAGTTAAGGTCCTGCAAAGAGGGGGAGGTGGTATAAATGGGACCCCAGACCCTGCCTATAACTACAACCACGACCTAACCCAGAACCAGCAAGGAAAGCTAAGAGACAGGGGTCACCCAGGAGGACACTATAAGGAACTAAGAGGCATAGCTTCACCTATTCCCCCCCCTCCACTTCCTCGTCCCTCACTTCCTACTAACCATAAAAGAAACAGGAGATAAATTATATTCCCCACTTACCTGTACCTTGTTTTTCTTTCTTCTTTATTTTGGGGAATCCGGTCCCACTGATCGCCGGGGGAACAAGGCCTCCCTCCACACCGGACCACGCCATTCCCGGAACTCTCGACCCTGAAGAAAGGGGATTCATATTGGTTTCTGGACTCTGACAACACCCCAAAGCTTTGCGAGACAAGCTAGTGTCCCCTCCGAGCAGATAGAAATAAAAACACTAACCCCTTAAAACCCTGAGTCTGTCGCCTTATTCCAATATCCTTTCGACTCAGGATAAAGAACCCGCTACAGTGTGAAAGAGTTAAAATTCCATTGTTTACCATCTAGTTTGTAGGGTAAATAACCTGTTACCACTCTTTGTTCCAGGTCTCCTTCCCCGCTGTTCCCACCCCAACAACCTATTCCTTGCTTGACCACTCCAATATACTGTGCCTCGACAGCAGTCCACATTGGGGCTGTCGAGAGGTGGACCCTTTTGAGCATTGTTCTAATCCTGAGGAGCCTGACACTACCCATGCATGCTCATGCCAGTTGCATTCAAGACTGCCTGGGCCCACAGATCCCATCAGCAAATCGCTATGACCAGTGTGCAGATCTTTAGATTGAGATCTTTTTAGATGAAAATAGTCCAGTTCACAGAAAATGAAGGTGGGACAGTTGTTGAGATGTCTGCCATTGGATAGAGCACCCACAAGAAAGGTCATCACTCAAGGTAAGTTCTTCTTCTGACAAATACTTCTAACAGCTGATTTCTCACTTTGTGAATAGATGCCATACCAATACCTGCAAAGGTGGTGGGTCTGTGAACTGGATCAGACCAAAACGTTCTACAAGACTACCAGACGGAATGAGCAAAATGCCCCTCTGGATATATCTAACTGTTGAGACAGCAGTGCTTTGTGAACGTGTACCACCACCCTTGTAGCCACTCAACTGATGCCCAGAACAGGCCCTTCATATGCTAATGCAGTGGTAGTAGCTTTGGCACAGTGGGAAATGAGCCTGCAAGCTTTCTGTGAGCTGCTTCTTTGCTAGTGTGTAGCAGATTTTATGCAGAGCACACTCCATCAGGAGATTGGCAGCTTATGCACTGCTTTGCCCTTCTTTGCTCTGTAAAACCCTACAAAGAACTGATCGTTCACTAAATAACTCTTGCTACAATCAATATTGAAACTTAATGTTCTTTTAGTATCCAGTCAATGGAGTCCCTCTTCCTCCTTGGAGGGATAAGGAGGAGCAAAGAATGACATATGGGTGAAATCCAAGTCATCATGAAAAGAAGTAACTGTTTCAGTAGAAATTAAATTTATCAGGGAAGAAAGTGGCAGAAGGTGGTTGTACACAAAGCCTAAAGATTAACCACAGATATAGCCAATCGTACAGTGATGAGAAAGCCTGTCTTTAAGATCAGAAATCTCAAGGGACAACTGTGCAAAGGCTCAAACGGAGTGCACATCAGATATGTGAGGACTAAATTCAAGTCACACTGGGGCTTCATAAAGGATTTCAGTGGAAACTAATGTTACAAACCTTTAAAAAATCTCCTCACAAAGGAAATAATGAAGTCTGATCCAGAAACTGCAAAAAAGCAGAGAGTGATTAATAGCTCATAACAGTGCTGAAAGCAAGTGCATACTGGGTGAGGGACAGAACAAACAATAAGACTTCAGACAACATTGTCTATAATGAGTTAATTTGTTGGGTGCAGCACCAATTCACAAATTTCTCCCAACTCCTGGTGCACAGTGACTTTAAGGAGGGATGCTTCACCCTCAAGGTGACAGAAAGGTGACAAAAATGACCTCAGGTTGAAAGTTGAAGGAGGTCATCTGCTGCTGCTCAATCTCCAAGCATGGAGATGGAAAGTGTGGAAGCCCTGGTGCAAGAGCCTGCCCTGCTCATGTGACTGAAGATGCTCCAGAGGCAGTGGCTTGATTGGTTGACAGATGCTCATGCCCTAGAGTTCCAGGTACCACACTGTCCAGGCCCAATCTGATGCTACTAGTATGACTTGGACCTGGTCATTCCTGAGCTTCATTGAAACTAGGTGGAAAATGCAGTGTTATGAAGGTATATAGGAGCCCATAACTAAACTCAAAGTGGAAGGCGTCTCCAAGCACGAGCTACTTAGGAAACTTCTGAGTAAAAAAGTGGGAACATTGCACACTCTCAGCGGAGACAAAAAGATAGAGCCAGGGTTCACCAAATGCTGGGAGACTGCCTGTGCCATTCACAGGTGCAACTGCCATTAGTGATCTGCTAGGTGCCAGCTGCTGAGTTTGTCCATCCTAGTGTTTAAAGATCTATCCAGGTGGTTCACCACTAGAACAATCTGTTGGAGGCACAGCCTCTTCTAGAGACACAAGGCCTCCTGATACAGGGCCAGAGGAACCAACCCTACCCCGTTTGTTGTCATTAAAAAATGGCAGTGGTGTTGTCCGTGAGCACCTGCACCAGCTTTACACACCAAATTAATCTTCCACAACCCCATCAAGTTGATGTGGAGTTGAGTCTCCACCAGAAACCAGTGGCCTTTGATCTTCACCTCCCCTAAATGGCCTCTGACCCCAATCGCAGACCAGTAGCCACCACTGCAGATTGTTTGCAGGCTCCTCTGAAATCTGGACCTGGAGATTTCCCATGTGCCCACTGGGATATAGGACCACATTGCAGAACCTGTGTGTGCCATCTTGCATGCGTCACCACCAGGATGCAAGAGACCAACAACTTCAGTAGCTTTGGTCTCATTTGCACTGAAATTCAGGACAGAGGATGAAACATTGGAATGATAGACTGAATGTCCAGGGCTATCTGTTACAGCGAAAGGCTTGAAATCGTACTATATCCTGAAAAGCTCATGTGAGAAACAGGGATGTTAGTTGAGTGGGGTGTGATCCTTTCTCCAGAAACCACCACAATCCCTGTCAGGGTGAACCACAAAAGTCACTAAATTAACCTGTACTTCACCCTCTAGTAGCTTGGCACAAAATGTGCCAGGCTTAACTAAGAGGCAATGTGCAAAGTATTTATGCAGGACACACAGGGTAACAAAGTGAAAATACAACACAAGAAAAATCCCAATTACCCTAATTTCTCACAGACTCAGATGAAAGGGAGAATGTGCAAATAAGTTAGGTGTGACTTTGGCTCATTGATAGTGAAACCCAACAAGATTTGCCATCATTTGGAAGTGGCTGATGACAGGCTGAGGTGAACCCATCTTCAACAGCTGGTCATTGAGGTAGGGAAAGACATGGTATCCCCAACCTCTGCAGATGTGCTGTGGCCACTGCCATCACTTTTGTGAACACACAAGGGGCACTGGTGAGGCCAAAGGGGAGCACTGCAAACTGAAAATACTCCTTGCCTACCATGAACCAAGATAGCACCTGTGGGCCAGGACAAGGATGTGAAAACGATTTTCCTCCACGTCTAAAGGCACTATCTAGTCTCTAGGGCAGATTGGACATGGCTTAGTGAGAGCATCTTTAATTTGTCCTTCTACAGAAAAGTGTTGAGAGGGTGATGATCTAAAATAGGATGATACCCCTCATCATTCTTTGGAAAAAGGAAGTAGCAGGAGTAATCCCCAGTACCCCAAAGCCAGAACCTGCTCCATGGCCACCTTTGCCCAGAGGACCTACTTTTTCCTCTGAAAGACAGACAAATGGTCCACTGTCAGCCTCCCTGAAGGTGATGAAAGGATTGGAAGGGCATAGCCCTGAGGGATAATTTGGAGGCGGTACTAGTCTTATGTGATTGCCAAAGTCTTGGAGGAATTATTTGATCCTGTGTCCAACAAAGTGGCTGTGTGCCTGCAAGGACACAGCAAAGAGATTTTGAGGGTATGGCGGATTGAGGAACAAGGAACTGAGATGAAACATTGTACCTGCTGTCCTAATTGTCTTTTAGAGTAACGTTCTCTGCCACACAAGGGCTAAAAGGTTTGTTGGCATGAATGAAGTATGTGCAGTTGATGGATGAGAAAAACTCTACTGTAGCCACAGAAAGAGCAAAATTGTTAGTGGAATTGTTTTGTGGGAGCAGAAAGGCCCAAGGAACACACTATTGCTCCTCTCTACTTGAAACACTCTATGGCAGAGTTCTATGAAAAGGCATGTCCATTAAATATGTCAGAAAGTCCCCAGAGAAGCTTGTGAACCTCATTCAGGTGCTGTGCCAGAAAGACACACAGGTACCAATAGTATGTTTTAGACAATCAGTCGTGTTCATTCCTGAGCATATCACAAATTATTCTGCATCACCGCTATCCTAAATAGCCTGCATAATGCTTTTCTTCGACTTATCCTAAGGCTTTGCCACTGATGACGACCTGCCAAGGAATGAATTTACGATTAGGAACAGGACCTTTCTTTTGACTTTGACCAGTCATAGCATGAAGTCTTATTGTGTTTAGTGATGGAGAGTTTTGCCTTACGTTTCTTTGGATTTATCTGGGCACAGTTTTCAAAGGCCTTGGAGTCATATTCTGAACCCACGCATCACAGACAGACTTTATGAGGGTCCATCACCGACATTTGTTTGCAAATGTCCTAGTATACTTTGAGGTCAGTGGTAAATAGAGGTGACATTTCTCTTGCACACTGAATAACATTTGTTCGAAAAACTCCGCATCTGAAAGTACAGAAAGAAAGGAACTGTCATCAGAGCACATGGATGGAGTTTATATGAAGCTCTGCTCATCTCTTACGGAGCGGAACTATGTCAGAACTGAGCTGCACAATGCCACCTTGCACTGTGCAGAAGAACTGCACTATAAGTTTCCTAACCCAGTCTCACACCTACGGATCATTCACATGGTGAGGTATGTGCGGTTAAACGTATCCATCAGAAAACAATGCACAGTACCATGATAAGTGAAAGAGTCCATCTACTTTCTTCTATTGCGCTCTTTATCTTAATCTTAGCAGTAATGGCAGGTGGATTGATGTTAGCTGGGTGGGGAAGACGCACGCTGCAAAGGTACTCTGAGAAAGGGACACTGTCCCACAGCTCTGTTATCTGTCCTTGAGGCTGTGTCACAGTAGTTGCCCTAAGTGGTTCGATTGATGAGAACTGTAAGAGGACTGCCATGACCATAGTCACCCCTTACAGCAGTAGTAAAGTCAAACTGGTAACTAGCATGTTGGGAGTGCGACCACCACAGTGGTATACTAGGGGTGAATTGAGGCTGACATAGCAAATTGTGCCTAGTCACACAGCATGGCGACAGCATTTTACTGTACAGAATGTGTGTCTTACTCTAGCAAATGGTTGTAGAGGCCTCGCATACAACCTTGGAGATAACGTGCAGTTCCCACAGACAGGTCACTGACAGCAATACGTTCGGTGCACGAGGGGTCCAAGACCCTTTTATTTGATATATTTGCTGACCCCCTTCTTCAGGTGTGTGTGACATCAGGCTGAGGGTAAGCAGTGGCCGGGTGGCTCAGTACAGTGCTCAAGTGGTGGTAAACTTGCTCGGCTGCTGTTTCACTACATCAGTTTTCCAATATTGAAAAGAGGAGCACATTATTTCTTTTCTGACAGATTTACCACCCGCAAAAAACAACCTTTGCTAATCTTTAATTATTATGATCTGACTTACTGAAGAGCAAGCAAGTTGGGCAGGCTGCCTGGAAATGTACTAGACAAAATGTATAATACATAGGAGTGAAATAGGTTATGAAATCCCCAGTGCATCGGGGAACCATTGTACTGAAACTACATAATTAATTCACGTCATTGGCTTCTCACCCACCGTCGCCTCGAAATGTGATTCCAAAGCCGATTCATAAAAACAGAGAATGCTAGTACATGGAGTTCTAAAAGGTGAGAACATCCTAAAATTGTGTTTACAATGTGTGAATGTTCCCTGTTTTCAAGAAACCAGTGACAGAACTCTCAAAGGGAATGACATTTCTCACAAACTGGTGTCCTATTTTATCAGCAGCTGAACAGGAGTTATGTAAATTCATACATGAGGATCCTTAAAGTATAAAAGTTGTGCCTTGTTATTTATTTTAAAGAGCTGAGGCACAGATACCATACTCCATAAATAGTACAGGTTTATATGTGGCCTTATTGAAAGCGATGCAAATGTATAATATTACACAACGTTTGCACTTTAGCGTAAAGCACTAGCCTTAAATTAATCATATGCTTTCTCCTAGCACTCTGGACTTTTTCATCCTACTGAACCATTGCATTCCACCTTCTCCTTTCAAGAAAATGTCTTACTTCAATAAAAATAATAATGAAAATACAAAACGGATTCTTGCAGGAAACTGGACTTTCTGCAGAGGTCCCCCCACCTTTTGCCCCCTTCAGAACTACTAGATGCTGGTTTCTGCCGCTGACAGTGCACTGAGGCCTGCTAATCAGACCTCAGTTTCAGTGCTCTTTCCTATAAAACCAAGGTATGGCTAATTGTTTTATCATTGGCACAGGACTTTAGCACCTCTGTAAGTCCCTAGTGAATGATCCCCTGGTACCCAAAGCATGGGTACTAAAGAGTGTTCCTAAGAGCAGCAGCATATCTTATGCCACCCTAAGGGCCCTACACAGAAATTGCACACAACCTGCCATCGCAGACTGGGTATCAGGGTGCAAGCACTGAGTGAAAACACAACATGGCACACTCATTGTGTGCCATGCTCAAGTCAATGCATGTATTATATGTAAGCCACCCCTACATCAGGCCTTAAAGAGCCCTGAGGCAGGATGCATTATAATACATGTGAGGGCATGTCTGCATGAGCAGGTATGCCCAAGTGATGTCTAGTTCTATTGCTAGAAATGACAAGTGACTAGGCAGCCTTCTTAGAACATGGACATGACACTGGTCATCATCAGTGACCCAGGTACATGATGCTTGCACAGAAAATAATGGTGTTTGGTATCAAACACCTAATCGTTATAAATCAATACTGATGCCGGTATTGGATTTATTATGACATGCACCCAGAGGGAACCTTAGAGGTGCCCTCTAAAACCTACAAGCTCTCTAATGTGCTGGCTGACTGGTATCAACAAGCCTGTCATCACAGATGAGTTTCTGGCCCACTGGAGGTGAGAACCCCACTCTCAGAGGCTAGAAACAATGCTTGCTCTGGCAGGAGGTGTTATCACTTATGCCAGCAGGATGGCTAGTAAATCTGTGTAGCAGGGCCAGGAACTTCAAAGTCCTGGCTACCTTTGATATGCGACTCCTGCTTCCCTAGACCTGGGGAGGTAATCACCTACCCTGAGGCCCATTTGGCACCAGAAGAGTTGGGAAATTAGATAGTCAGGAGGCGTCTTTTACTCCCAGGCAAGTCACACCCCTAGGGTGTGCTACCTGAAGTGAACATGAAAATAGGAATTCCACCATGTTGTGTGCGGTAGAATTAGGCACTCTGGGAAAGGGTTAATTATTTTCAGGCACTCCTCCAGCTCAGAATTCACAATTAGTATATTTCACAATGTGTAATCAGTATTTATTATTAAGATTCATTGATTCCTAACACATCCACTGAATCAGTACATATTCTTCGATTAAAGTACAATTCTTATTGTAGTTCCTCACGGTCCATCAACATGTCTGTGTAATAGCCACAGCAATCCTTGTAGCTATAGAGAATCCAACATACATCTATTAGGTACCATCCAAATTCAAATCATATGAGATTTGTTTTAAGTATCCACATTACATCAGTCTCATGTCAGCCCAATCAGCCATTTGAGATATCCGCATTGCATCAGCCCACACGTGTTTCGTCAGGGAAATCTCCCATTAGACTTCATCAGGGCTGTAATGGTATATAATATACAAATAACTCTAATGTACCAATTTATGTTGTTACTACAATAAATTCACCCTTAAGTATTCAGTGAATAGTGATGGAATGACTCCAGTATTCTTAATAATGAACGTGATTATTACGAGTGTAATACTCCCTCAACATGAACTTCTATGATAAGTTCAAAAAAGATTAAAATATTATTATATGGCTAATAGTTTCATTTATATGTTAATAGTTTTATTGTGTGAATATTATATTGTTTATCATGTGTAATATTCGCCTAATTTCCAGTTAATAATCACCTTGTGTACATGCACACACCCTTGAAGATTACCATATTCACCATTTAAACTAACCTTAATTCGGTAATAGACTCCTTACTTCCAGGCAGTAATCATTGTTCAGTTATATTCTCCATCTCCATATTTGATTGGTCAACATAATTTATCTATGTTTATTTTGCATTCATCTAGGACATAAATACTCAACATCATCCCTTTGTGCTGTTTGTGGTCTGTAATTATTTATATCAACTCATAATAGATCAACTGAACTATAGATATATTCATCAGTCCCCATCTAGACTGATCGTAGCACAAGTTAAATGCATTAATTGGTTGTATCTGAGAGAGCGTAGCTTATATAATCGTTTATGAACTAATGTGTAATAATGCTGCAAAGAAAAGGTGTTAATGTATTTTGCTATAACATGCGCTTGAAATGTGCCCACGGGGAGTGCCCGCCAACGTATACTGGGACTAATGAAACTGACTAATAATGTTGAAATGTTATATTATGATATGATTTTACATTAATAATAATAGGTGTATGTAAAGGTCTTGCTAATAAGTCATTAGGCTTTACTTAGATTGAGTCGAGGCCTAGCTGCCTGGCTCTCATATTAAATGTGTTTTTCTAACGTGCAGTGTGCTGACTTGCTGAAGGACATGAACTCTAGTTTTTTCTCCAAATTAGAAGCTGAATATAACTGTAGTAGATCCGTTCTCATGAAATTCGACATGCTTTTAGAAACATTTTAGTTGAATGCAGCACTGTAGACCAATAGCAGGTACAAGGTCGCCTGAACCGGTACAGACAATGGAGCCAGTGACCGAAGATGTGCAAAGGACCACAAGAATATGAAATCATACTGGACATTCCACCCGCTAAAGACGTCAATCATAAGGACCAATAAAATACGTGAGAACTGTTATAGGGTGACAAATTAGATGAGTTAATGTGAAGATAATTGGTTAAATATAGTGGGGTGCAACCCCTTGTCCAACCAAATTTTAGGGGACTGTACAACGAAAAAGGGATAAAAACCCTTGACACCAGGAAGTAAATCAGAACTAGGGAGTAGGGGACTAGGAGAGGGGGAGATGCTGATGCGATTTGCTTTGATCCAGACTTTGTCACTTTGCTTAGTGACTTGCTAATTTTACTTAGAACCATCCTTGCCCTTAGATTGCCTGTTTACACTTTACATCCTTATGAGGGAAGAGCCCCCTTTTACCGGAGCTGAGTTCCTGGCTGATGGCGAATCAACTGATGTCCTGAGGACAAAGACCGAACCTGAGTGCTGATCCAAACGGAGGGTAACTATATGACAATGAAACTGTGATTGTCTGTTTGCTTTTCCTTTCTAGGTACCAACTGCTTCTTTGACAGAGACCATAGTTAGATGTTTTTCCAAATTGGTGTTACTAAATTGTTTTGCATGAAGTCCAACATGCCAGTGCTAATTAGAGGTAGTTTAGAGGGTTCACTAAAACTGACGCAAATAGACAAATGACTAAATCTATGCTTTGTTGAATAACGTGATGTTACTCTGCTAAGGATAACCTATGTGGACGCAGTGTTATGTTCTAATATTCGTGATTCTTGCTTTGATTAAATCTTATCAGAGTTGCCATATTGTGACTATGCTAATGTGTTTCTTGGTTTTGAGACTAATAAACTTACTAGTAGAATTGTAATCAATAGGGAATAAATATCACAACATTCATTCTAAACTGGTGTGGTTATTCATGACTGAAAGGTCATGGTGGATTCTGAGTCTCATTAAATGTCATTGACTAAGGTGAATTGCATTGTCGTAATAAATATTGATGACATTATTGACGTAGTGATTGACATGTTGATAAGCTATCTCATCCCAAGGTGTCTTCAATCAGGGTCAAAAGATTAATTGGCCTAAAACGAGTCCCAAAGTGAGTAAATTAGTCATAAAGGGACACGTTAACATATCCATATCAGCAGTGATGTATTTTTAGAGCCGCTTGGTGTGCCCATATTGTGACAAACAATAGTTTGAGCCCTTCGTTGTAATTAAAAAATGAATTTCAAGACTCGTCCTACTAAAATTATATTTATGACACCCTATAGAATTAATCCTCTCTAACCACCTACCTGAATCCTTCCATTTCGCCCCTAATTTGCCACTGTGTGATGTGAGTACGTCCATCAAGAGATCACAGTGAACACTCAGCAGTTAAATAGCTGCCTCAACGTGTCGTACGTGAAAGACGGTAGCCCCGCTCCACTAAGTCCTACTTGTGTGAATAAAAATCTTGTAACTGTGAACACTATGACTAAATATATAGATTCTTATTCATTTAGATCCCTTATATGAATCCTGTGCATATTTAATCTGTCACCTCCTCCGTATCATATTGTCAGAATAATTAGTGTAAATGAAATTGTTGAACATTTAATTCTCAAAGTTTTCAAATGTTTACATTATTATTCTTACTTAGTGAATCCAATCCTCAGACAATCAAATAAGTATTTACATACATCCTCGGTTTAGAAATTGAGTGAATATATTAATTGATAGTATTATTAAAAGGTAATGGTAATTTTTGACCTAATCTGGACTATTAAATTCACAAATATTAATTAAACACTACTTATCTCATAATAAAAAGAATTGTGTGTGCATGTACCTCAGGTTATTATACCCATGCATTTATATCCCCCAAATTTAATCCAATTCATGGACTGTGTTCAGACCCTCCTCCACAACTTGTAACTCCATGATCCATACTGATTCCCTACGTCTTAGCTGTAACCTCCTATTACCTCCCCTAGGGTCCACAGGTATATGCTCTAAAGCAAAATAAAATTATATTCTCATGGGTGTTTTGTTTGACACAAGACAACATATGTTGTACAATTGGATATCTCTCATCCATTTGTTTCAATGCTCTCAAATGTTCACCAATTCTTACTTTCAAGGGACATATTGTACTCCAACATATATACGTTCACATTTGCATTTGATAATATAGATTACATATTTCGTGCCACAATTCATATGTGACCTTAATTGGTAAATGTTTCAATTACAATCAACATATTCCTTTATGCCATGAGAAGCCCATTCACAAAATCCACAATGGCCACATTTATAAAAGCCTAGATTCTTTTCTGTAAGGCAATTTTCCATTACTTTTGGTCTTGGGTAAGTACAACACAACAAGTTTTTCAATTATCTTCCTCTTCTGTATGTGATTAACGGACCTGACGAGGTAAAAGTATTCAAGAAGCTGTCCTGTTTGAGAATATTCCAGTGTCTTTTCATCATCTTCCTCATGACGTGCACAGTCAGTGTAGTCCGTAATCGAGATTTCATGAGTGGTAATAAAGTCTCAGTTCTCTTGATTCCCTTGATCCTTTCTCGTGCAACCTCTCTGATATTCCTATTGTATCCTCTTTGTTCAAAATGTGATATCATGTCTTGTAGACATTTTTCAAAGTCTGTATCCCTACTACAAATCCGTCTTGCCCTCATTAACTCCCCAAAGGGAATTGCTTGTATCTGGTGCTTTGGATGTGCACTAGAGGCATGTAATATTGCAATGCACGAAGTAGGTTTTCTGATCTTCACTGATAAACAATTCAACATCAAGAAATTCTATTTTATGTTTACTATATTGGTAGGTAAATCTTATGTTCACATCATTATTATTTAAATATTCACAAAATTCAATAAGTTGCTCTGTATTATCACTTCGCACAGAAATCTGTCCTGGCCGAAGCAGGGTACAAGGAACGGTGCTTCCATCTGACGGGGAGCATTTGGTGGTGAGGAGGAGTGGGAGACTCACAAATAAGGCCAGGAATTTGTTCTCGGGATCTGGAATGAAGGGCACCCACATTTGGAAGAAAAGCTCCACCCTATCTTGGAGATTTTATATGATACATTCATGCGATGCTGCTTGGTACATTGCTACAAGCCACTCCTCATGGGAGAAGATGGTAGGGAAATGCCGTTGACGAAGGATGCAGATCTTGCCTGTGGCTAAGGTTGTATGCAAGATGCGACACTGGGGGCAGGAGAGGTCCGGGGTGTCACCCGTGTCATGTAAGTAGATTAGAGGGCGAGACAGAGTGGCAGTGTATCACACAGCGTGATCCCCACCACATCCCAAACAGGTTGAATCGAGAGGCAGTTGCAAAGAATGTGCAGAGTGCTGCAGTGGGTGTCTGGGCAACACCAACAGCTTATGTGGGGCAGCAATCCTACCGCTCGCGGTTTCACAGGGGTCCAGTGTCAATCATGCAGGGGCTTGAAGAGGCAAAGCTTCAAACGGACCTCCCATGTTCCGCGGTTGAGAGCCTCGAAGAGTTCTGCCCAGTCTTCTGCCTCATATTCTGTTTGCCACCTATTTTGCCATTTAAAGTGGAGGTTAGTAAGGAGAGGAAGGGAGAAAAGGTGGTAGCTCAGAAGGCCATAGCACCCAGAAGCGTCCCCATATCCTAACGCAGGAAACTATGGGAGAGATTTAAAGGGTCTGGGACCAGAGCCCAGGCTACGTTGGAGGCAGTGGTGCAATTGGAGGTTCCTCCATGCTTGCTGTTGCAGCTGTCCGAACTCCTCTTGGAGTGCTGCAAAGGACTTGAGACCAGTTGGTGATAACCTGGTCTAGGCTGATGATGTCTGCCACCCATCACGGCTCCCAGTTCAACATCTCCCCCCTATGCGCAGGCAGGTGTAGCCTTATAAGGGATCATGCTCATGAAAAAAGGGGGTCCACCTCGAAGTGATGGGCTCAGTCCCAAGATTTGATCATGGCCTCTAGGATCAGGTTGACAGGGCCTAACAGTGTAATGTCACTTCTGTAAAAGGGACTTAGGCCCTGATTCTAACCCCGGCGGTCTTTGACCGCCGGGGCGAGGGTCGGCGGAAGCACCGCCGACAGGCCGGTGGTGCCCCGCAGGGCATTCTGACCGCGGCGCTTTGGCCGCGGTCAGAAAGGGTAAACCGGCGGTCTCCCGCCGGTTTACCGCTGCCCTCAGAATCCCCCATGGCGGCGCAGCTTGCTGCGCCGCCATGGGGGATTCTGACCCCCCCTACCGCCATCCTGTTCATGGCGGGAAAGCCGCCATGAACAGGATGGCGGTAGGGGGGGTCGCGGGGCCCCTGGGGGCCCCTGCCGTGCCCATGCCAATGGCATGGGCACGGCAGGGGCCCCCGTAAGAGGGCCCCGCAAGGTATTTCAGTGTCTGCATTGCAGACACTGAAATACGCGACGGGTGCTACTGCACCCGTCGCACCTTCCCACTCCGCCGGCTCGATTACGAGCCGGCATCCTCGTGGGAAGGGAGTTTTTCCCTGGGCTGGCGGAGACCGCCCGCCAGCCCAGGGAAAAACTCATAATACCCTCCGCGGTCTTCTGACCGCGGAGCGGTATTATGGGGGCGGAATTCTGGCGGGCGGCCTCCGCCGCCCGCCAGGATTAGAATCACCCCCTTAGTCTGTGCTGTCATGAGAGAAGCGTGTGCTTTGCCTCAACCCACTGTGGCAAGTCGGCATCCCTGGTAGCATGTCAGCCAGCTGAGCAAGGTGTAGGGCCAGGGCATAGTGTTTGACCAAAGGGAGGTCAAAACCATCACACGAGTGACATGCCAAGAGTTTGCTGTAGGCTAAGGGGAGCAGGAGGACCCCCAGACAAAGGAACAAACTTCAGCATCTATGGTGTGTAGGGTAGGCAAGGGGACGAAGATAGCCAACATGCCAAGGATGTACGTAAACCATGGGAGTGTCACTTTTCTCACAACCTTTACTCTTCCCCACATGGAGAGACCAAGGTAAGACCATTTTGCGAAGTCTAATTTAAGGAGAATGATCTAAAGGTCAAGATGGTCTGCCAACATATGGTTCAACCCCTTATTGACATAGGACTCTAGTATTTCAGGTGAGACAGCATCCAGCAGAAGGGGTAGCCATGGATAGCCGCCCTTGTGGTCTCACGCAAAAGGGCAGTGCTTCACTCTTGTCCAAGTTCACCCAGAATCCCGACAGCAACACAAAGTCAGCAATGATGTCCAGCAGGGCCGGAAGGGATCTTTGTAATTCCATGAGGGTGAGAAGGATATCATCTACATAGAGATACACTGGGGATGTCCCGCTGGGGATGGGGACACCAGATAGGAGTGGGGATTGACAAAGGGAGGCAGCAAGGGGCCCAATGGCCAGGAGGAATAGCACAGGTGACAGGGGGCAACCCAGCAGGGTTCCCCTCTTGATCACAAACGGATCTGACAGAAAGCCTCTGCAGTTATCCTGAGCCGGGAGAAGCCATATAGCAAGTGGACGTTCTTTATGAATTCCTCGCCTAGGCCAAATCAACTCAGGGTTTCGAAGAGGTGCCCCGCTCTTGATCCTGTTGAACGCCTTCTCTGCTTCTAGGGTGAGAGCAAGGTTCTCATCTGGCAGATCTTTGGCCACGCACAGGGTATGAATGAGGGTGTGGAGGTGATTTCTGAAAGAATGGCTGGGCAAAAACCCCACCTGCGTGTGGTGAATCAAGGACAGGATCTACTTGTGGAGGTGGGTCACCAGTACACCAATGAGGATTTTTATGTTTTCTTAAGTAGGAAGATGGGCCTATGGCTTCCACACAAGAGGGGATACCTCCCAGGTTTGTAGAGGACCACTATCACCGCTCTGTTAGAGATGAAGCCAAGTGAACCCATCTGGCCAGTCTTGCAGAAGGCGTCGTAGAGGGAGTCAACAATGACCCCTCCAGCCCACTTGCAGAATACCGCAGGGAAGCACTTCTCTCCTGGGAGCTTTGTGGCTTGTACAATCTCAGTCTTACTGATTTCTCTGTCCAGATGGGCCCTGCAGGAGGAGGTGCACGTCTTCAAAAAGAAGGCCATCAGACGAGTGGTGTCAATCATGGGATCCAGGGTGTAGCGAGTCTGGTAGAAGTGTGCAAATTAATTGACTATGTCTTGTGGACAGGTCAGAATAGCGCCACCTGCAGGTTGTGTGGCAGGGATGGCTAATGTAGCCTCCTGTTGGCACATTTGGGCCACTAGAAGGCGACCTGCCTTCTCACCCTGATCAGAGTGATGGCCTCTTAGTCTCTGTAGGGGCATATTCAGCCTTAGATGTGAACAAGCTGTTAAGGCCCATATGTGCCTTCTCTGGAAGATGGCAGGTGTAGGAGAAGGGCTTCGCTGTGTAGAGATGCGTAAGAGTTGCAATCTGTGCCTCCAGTTCCTTCTGACGGGTCACTCGCGATGCATTGGGCAATGCTGCATCTCTCATGAGCTGACAATGGATTGTCACCTTTGCGGCTGCCCACAGAACCCTGTGGGAGGCCACTAAGCCCTTATTGTTGTCCAGGTGCATGGAGACATGGGAGCAAAGTTGGGATTTACCCTGAAGGGTGAGATAGTGTGATACATCGTCTCCATGGTTTACAGCCTGGGTAAGCAAGGCCGTAGTCGAGGGAGAGCAAGACTGGGGCATGCTCAGACAGTGCAGCCTCCAGGATCTGGGATTCTTGTGTGATGGCCACCACCTGGTGGGAAATGAGGAAACAGTCCATCCAGGATTGGGTTCCGTGGATGAGTGATAGAAAGGTATACTCCCGATCCATCCGATGAGAGTGGCGCCAGTGGTCAATAAAGACTTGATCAGTGTTCACGTCACACAACAGGGCCCTGCCAGCATTGTTGCCAGTACCACGTCCCACACCAGGTTCCAGTCATCCCCAATCAAATGTTGGGAGGTACCAATTTCTGTGAGGAGGCGGTTGAGTTGGAGGAAGAAGAGTCGCTTAAGGCCCGTTGAGGCGTACACGGAGCCAACACACAGCTTTCCGCCACATGGATCGGACCAAGATTTGAGGACGATGACTGGTAGTGATATGCGTAAAAGTATCACAACACCACATTTCCTGGTGGGGGCCAGAGCCCGACTAAGTGCTTCTGGGCTACTACAATGGATCATCTGTCCCATCCATTCTGGTTGCAATTTCTCGGACACAAGGTAGAAGAGGTGGATCTCCTGTAAGAGGGCCAAATCTACCCACTTGGCCTGCAAGTAGGACAACACTTTCTTATGTTTTATATAGTGTGTAAGACCGTTGAAACTCCACTAAATGGTGAATGGGGAAGGGGGGAATAAGACAGGGCGGCAGCAGCAGCCATTGGGTGGTGCGTGGGCTGCGGAGGTGCAGCGGACAGCAGAAACCCTAAGGGTAGGAGGGTAAAAGGCCATTGGGGGTGAGAGCATGGAAAGGAAGAAGAGGCCAAGTGGGGGAAGACAGGGTAATGGAGAAGACAGGGGAATGGAGAAGGAGGGGGAGGGAGAAGTGCGAGAGAAAGGAGGAAAAAGAAAATGAGGGAAGGAGGGAAGGGCAGGGGGGCAGGACAAGGGTTCCATGGATGTGGCACAGGGAGTTGTGCCGAGTATTGGAGGGGGGAAAGGAGGGATGGACTGAGGTTGGATAGAAAAAAGAGAAATAAACTAGCTGACACTGGACCGGGTGAGCCTAGGGAAAGTCCAGAAACCGTAGACTGTTTGTCTAGATTTGCAGCACCAACAAGCCAGAGAGCTCACAGAAAAGGGCTGGTGTAATGTACATTCTAAGAGAGAACCAGGGGGAGGACATAGCCCCCAGGTGTACTCCTGGGAGGTGATGTGACCCGTTCATCTGTGGGGGCGGTCAGGGATGGAGCGCTGCAGAGAGCAGGTAGACAATAAGTATTAGACAATAAGAATTGAATTGGATTAAAGCCATAGGGTAGGGAGTCCCGGGAGGCAACCAGGGGAGGTTTGCGTGGAAAGAGAGTGAGTGCTGGAAACTGTGGGTGGTTGAGAGCTGCCAGGGTGGGAAGTGCCAGAGGGGCAGGGAAGGGGGGCGGTGAGGTTAGGACTGGAATGAGGTGAGGTCCTGGCAACCTGGAAGGGCGTGTCCAATGGGGAAACCCTAGCCCTAACAAATAGTTCTGATAACAGGAGGCATCATGTAATAAAACAACAGAAGAGGTGCAAAGGCATGCAGCTTCACAGCAGGGAAAGCAGAACAATCAAGCATGGAACAAATTACAGCCACACAATAACAACTGGAAAATGGCTCAACAATGCAAACACACTAAAGTTAGGTATAGGCATGCAGTATGGAACTCATCCGTACATTGACCGTGGCCCCTGGCTCCCAGCAGGGGTGAGGGGGTTTAACGAGTTTGGTTACCAGGAATGAGTCTCAGCCATGAGGGTGGGGACCAGGATTTGTCACGGTCCTGTCTGAGGCTGGCACCATGTTGAGGGCCAGACCCCTATCGTCCTGGGAGCAGGCCACCCTCTCTATGTCTCTGCCCCAGGTCATGCCAGTGCACCAGCGACCACTGGGTGCAGGAGGCATGGCACTGGGATGGGGCAGATTGTGAGTCAAGGGGGCCATTGTCCATTGCTTAAGCAGTGCGTCCTTCCAAGAAGAGGTGTACAACTTCTGGGTCAAAGAAATCTTTGGAGTTGCCATCTATCAAGATCTGCATGCAAGCAGGTTCACACAGTCCGAACTTAATGTCCATTTTGCGCAGCTGAGGCTAGAGGGCTAGGAATGCTTTCCTTCTGTCATTAGGTCCCAGTGAGAAGTCAGCAGCAATGTAGATCTCGTGCCCCTCAAAGTCATACAGGCTGTGAGAATGGACTGTATTCAGGAACTGTCTCACCAGCTCGTGTCGGAGGAAATAGGTTATGATCGGGCGTTGTCTCTCTGATGGGTCCTGCTGCGAGGGTCCCATTCGGTGTGCCCTTTGGAACTCCACGGGGGCAGTAAAGGTGAAGCCCACAAGAATGGGGAGGGTCTCCTGAGGAAGATTCTGGCATCAGTGCCACTGCATATTCCAGGAAGCCAAAGAATCGGACTTTGTCCCCATGTCTTCTGTCCTCCAGGCCAGTCAGCTTTTCTCACAGGTATAAGAGCTCCTGGTCCCTATCCGGTAGGGTGTTGAGGCAGGCGTTCACTGTCGCAAGCTGTTGCTCAATCCCCTCCACCAGGTCCTGGAAGCCCACAATATCAATGAGGATGGATTTGCTCTCGGTCGTTGGGTCAGAGATTTTGGAGTCCATGCCTCCAGACAACATCCGACCATCATAATCTCCTGCAGGAGGCACTCCAAAGTAGTGTCTTGGTGCTGCCACTGAGTAACCATGGTGGGCCCAGTGGCAGATGAGCCCTGCTGGGTAACCATAGGGCAATGTTGGAATCCCGCTTCTGAGAAGAGTAGCTGATGAGAGGACTTGCCAGCAGACTTACCAGAGGGCATCTCCAGGACAGGGGTCCAAGTAGGTGGAGGGAGAGTATGGTGCGAGGGGTGGGGCAGGTACCACATGGTGTCGAGGAGGGACCAGTGGTTTCCTTATTAGGTTTCCAGCCAACAGGAGATAGGGAAGCAGTGATATTCCCAGCCAAGTCCAGTCAATCCAGTTTGAGCTGTCCAAAAACCTGTTGGAGACATGGAGGGCAATCTTCAGTAGGGGATCACACCTTCAGTTTAGGACTTTGCAGTAGGTAGAGGTGCACCAGGCAGAGGACAGCCCCCAAGTCCAGGGGCTGGATATCGCAGTTAGAAAGGTAGGCTGAGGGGCAGTACCTCCCCCTATCCTCAAGGGCAGCATGGGCAATATGAGGGCTGTCATGCTGGAGGGCACTACATCCAGTATGAAGAGACCAGCATCTGCTGGGGACAGATCCATGTTGGGGGCACGTTGTTGTTGCTGCGGCATCAATGGGCTTTTGGTTTCCTGGCTGCATAGCACTGCTGCGGGGTCCAGGATCCCCGCCCATCTCTCAGGCGCTGTGGGGCGAAGACCTCTGATGTCCCTGTGGCAGTCAGAGCCCTGCTGCCTGTTATGCGCCTTTCTGGCTTATGGAGGCGATCTTTCAAGCAGCCATATCTGCATGTGGCCAGACCACACCCCCCTCTAGGGTAATTATTTCAACACCCCTGTCAGCCAATAAGGGACACCCTGGCCTGTCTGCATAGCATCCACTTGCATTGGTACACTACATAGACAGCCAGCTTTCTACAACTCTTACTTCAAAGTTCGAAGTCTTGGAACACTGTCTGCCCTGAACGATGAGCCGAGCACTAGGTCATACTCCATCCAAACCTCAATTAAAGATTTTCGTAGAGTCTGACAAGTATTTACTGCAAAAATCTGTTTGTCTGTCACAGAAAAAACAAGTAAGATCCCCTGGTATGTCTGTGGAGATAAACTTCCTGGGATGCAGCAAGACGCACATACATACCTAATTACAGATAACTCTAGTGTCAGTCATATGATTGTATTGATACCAAGATACAAACAGGGGCAGTGATGAGCTCATAAAAATGTTAAACAGCCTTTTAAAGGAACAACATGGGACACATTTTCACCTGAGCATGCTGTTTTCCAAAAGGTTTCTTCTCTGTTGCCAGGGCACCTCACATCTCACCTCAGAGATGTGTGCCTCCTGTGAACAAAGATACATGAGCATAAAACATGGCAACCACTTGTAACTATGGCTAAGGAGTTTCACAAAGTAATGAACACACTTGGCAATCTGAAACAAATTAAATTGATGATACAATACAACAGGTGAAGAATACTCCTTTGTATGTAACAAAGGTGATACTTTCATTTAACACACCTGTGTCTCTTCCCAATAGCTCATAAAAAGATACCTCTACAGGTTAGAAGTTCATTGAGTGGGAAATAAGTGATGCTCAGGGCCCCCCATTTTCCACGCCGGACGTTATGAATGAATCTGAAACAGAGATGTCATTTATCCCCCCCTCCTCCACCATTACTGACAGATTAATCAATCTTAATGAAATTCAGAATGTGCAACAGAAATGGATTTATATTTTATGTAGACTAATTCATTAGTGGCAAAGTTATGAGAAACTAGAAAAGAGAGATGTTGTGAAAAGCTAGCATTGTTTGTTTCCTCAGGAGGCTCTTGCACCTCTTGTGGATTCCAACTATAGCACACTAGTGCCACTGATATGTCAATGTGACTTTGTGACTATGCAATGGATTGATGGCTATGCCATAGCTATGTTGGTGTAATTATGTCAGAAGATGTGGTGTCTGTGTGAAAAATGTCTGGCAGACTCCGACTTATAGGAGTTATCATTCCCGGGAGACATAACTAATTCCTTACTTTGTTTTGACTAGCCCTGCCTGAACATTGTGTAACTCCATGTTCACAAAAGATGGTTGCAATATGTGTACCATGTGGTACCCACTAATATGAAGCAATAGCTTGTCTATCAACCTGGCTGTGGTTTCAGTGTCTTGGCTGCTGTCAGTTACTGCTGAGTTCTTATTAAGTTGTAGAAGACTGGGGCAGGCATTCATTTTGAGGGGGCAGACTCTTCTCCTCCTCCCTGTTTCAAGGCAGATTGTGGATTGGAGTAGATTGGCCAAGTAATTGTGTGAACTAATCTTCCTTGAATGCTTTCCTGGATATGTGAAAGACCAGATAGGTGGATTGGCCTTGTGGGCTAACAAGGGAGCTGTTTTTGCCTTTGCTGAGCAGCCATGCAACCGCCTGCCATGATGAAAGGCAAGCTAATGGGAGTAGACATTGCTGCTGGATGATGAGGAGCTGCTCAATTGGCCTTTGGACTGGGCACACTTCCATTGATTCAGATGCTCTTTGGACAGCTCTCTGGCCTAGTGCACACAATGCATTTGATAGGCATGTCTGATGCATTTCCTTGGCCCCTTAGGTCCCTTCAGTGTTCCTGGGCAGATAGAACATATGACATGGTATGCCAACTTGTAAGCTTTCTGCTGGTGATGCCCCCTTCCTAGCAGTGACCAATGCACTACTGGGAAACAATGATGAGTCTTCCAATTCCTACACCTACCTTTCCTATGCCATGATTCCACAAGCACAGAACCAGAACAAAGCACACCACCACCGACAGCAGACAAAGGAAATCTAAATGACCAACCTCAGAAAAAGGCAATTAGATATCACTCAGGTAATGTCACTGTTGTTATTTTGTTTTGTTCCTCCTACTTGGTGACTCAGACTAACGTTTCTAGTATGGACCCCTTCCAGCTAGCTGCCAGGAGAACAATTTTGTGACACTTTAGACACAAAGGAGTGTTCGTTATAAGAATTCAATAAACTAAAAAGGATGCATTTTGAAGGAATTCCACTATACTGTTGACACTATTGTGAAAACTCCAGAACTCTGAACCCCAACACTTTGATAACTCCTTATGAAATCAATTTTGAAAACACGGATGAAGACTTTGACAACAGGGCACTCCGAGCTACTCTTTGACAATTTGAATCCTGTGGGGCTATTTAAATACAACCACAAGATTAGACTTATTCTCCCCAGCTTAAGACCTCAAGTCGACATTCCTTGTTGTTGCAGTTGAAGAGCTTCATTGAGCAAATGAACTCACATGCCCAGTAATGGTGCAATACTTTAAACAGTGAAGCAGGGGGTGTGACAGATAGGGAGAGTATGCACTGCATCCTTTCAGGATCAACAGCTTTAGAGTGTGAGTCTATACATATTAGTAAGCAGGACTCAACATAAAAAGCACAACTTACCTATAAATGTAATTAGTAAATAAGAAATTATGTTAATAAGAGGACCATATGAAAAATTAAGCAAGCACTATACTGAAAAGCTAATTAGCCCTACAACAAAATACTTTAATACTAACTTTGACCCAATGCTCAGTTCCACCTATTCAATTAAAATTAATGCTTCTATAGTGAAGTGAGAAAATTGCCTATTCGCAGGGGGGCCAGTTCCCAACTTTTATTAAAATGGTGAGATGTGTCACTAAGAAGCAAGGGACCTATCTGGAACCAACTCTGGTCCATAATAATAAAACCACTCACAGCAGAAGGAAGAAGAAAACTCTGATTTCTGAGGAAGCACACTTTGGTGGTTCATCAATCCCCTGGATTGGTCAACTTGTTTAAGAGATCGAACTGGCTGCAGAGAAGGAAAATGAGGGGGCCAAATCTCTTCCTGCACTCATTCAAAATCTTTCTCCAAAAGTGATAAGTGAGAACTCTGTTGTAGGGAAACACATTTCCGATCTGTAGCTAACTCACAAGAAACATTTTACTACATGAAAAACTGCTAATGGAAGCTTTGATAATAACATTCTGTACATATAGATAAACCTGAAGAATGTCAAGGTGAACGGTGGATTGAGTTGAATGATCAGGTTGTCAATTGATAATGTCTTCTTCGGAGTCTATTTCATATCTCTAGATCATTTTGGAGGACCCTTGTCAACAACAATCTTAAGAGGTTGGGATTCTAGAGGGAGAAGAAGGGGGTTACCCTCAAGAATGTATGGCCAGTTACTCTCTCAAATGTTTTCTGAACATGCTACATGGGATCTTACAAAGGACATTCAACAAACACATGCACCTCATCTAAATCACATGAGTCAAAGGGTAAGGAGCTTATACCCCTTATTACTCATCAGAGAGTTTTTTAGATTTTCAACTTCTGCTTCTCAAAAAACCTAAGAAAGAACTCTCTTCCTCTTTTTTGGTTGGGATAAACATTAATACGGAATTGTAGAGACTCTGATCACTTAAAAAATATATATTTTTCCTGATTTCAGAAACTAGATGCCCACCTTTGCATGTAGAAACCAGCCAAGTTAAAAGTTGTTATGATAGGAGCCTTAGTTATGCTTATTCCATCAAGAATCTCATGATTAACTGAAAACCTATCAGGATCATAAGAAAAACGACTTGCAGAGCTGCATAAATAAGGGAGGACATTTTCATTTGACAGATAATTTTCTACATTTTACACCACTGCACATTATAAGGAGTATAGAAAACTGGCACACTACATGTGCACCAGGACAATTTGGGTATTTCCCAACTATCTCCAACACTCCTTATATCCTTTAAGCATTTGGAGGATCTTTAACTTGAATCTTTACTAAGGATTTGTATTTTTGATCTTATGAGTCTTAGGAAGGTGCTGGGTTAAGAGGGAGAGATGCTAAAAGAACATGCAGCATAAAGACTGTGGGATTTCAGCAGATTTTGGGTGGTGCACTGTTTGTTTTGGGTGGGTTTCTGGTCGGTAGAGGGTTGGAGGGGGAAGGAGTGGTAGAATCTATTAAAAAAAAAAAAGGGGCCAAAGTACTCTTCATGTTTTGCCCCTTTGGTTCCGACTTTCACTATGTATAGCCCTACAGATATTCTAAATGATAACACCTCACCAAAGTGAAATTTTTATCTAGAAGTGAATGAGTTGTAGAATATAACCAAATGAAGACAATTGGCCCTGTATATTAAGACTTCCAGACCAGATCTCATATGCAGCATTCATCTGCTGAAAGGGGTTATTTGAAAGAATTTAAGACCCAAAATGTTAAAAAACATTGTGAGGAACCAATAGAAGAAGAGAACCTATACTTCTTTATACCTCACAAACTAAACCAACTAAAATGTTTGTAGATAATTCAAGACTATGGGGGTCATTCCGACCTTGGCGGGCGGCTACCGCCGCCTGCCAGGCAGAAACCGCCATGCTGCCGCCAATGCGGCCACACTCACGCGGCCCCCATTCAGACATTCCCGCTGGGCCGGCGGGCGCAAACCAAGTTTGCGCCCGCCGGCCCAGCGGGAATGAGGCCGCAACATAGGAGCCGGCTCCTAATGGAGCCGGCGGTGTTGCGGCCGTGCGACGGGTGCAGTTGCACCCGTCGCGCTTTTCACTGTCTGCTATGCAGACAGTGAAAAGCTGGCCGGGGCCCTGTTAGGGCCTCAGGACACCCTTTACCGCCAGCCTCTTCCTGGCGGTGCAAACCGCCAGAAACAGGCTGGCGGTAAGGGGGTCATAATCCCCAGGGCAGCTTGCAGCGCTGCCCTGGCGGATTATCACCGCCGGGGCAAGAACGGCGGAAAACCGCCGGCCCCGGCGGTGCGACCGCGGCGCTACCACCGCGGTCGGAATAGGGAAGGAAGCACCGCCAGCCTGTTGGCGGTGCTTCCGTCGAGACGGCCAGGGTCAGAATGACCCCCTATGTATTATTCCACAATGTGACTTCAAAATTACAAAAAGTTATTTGTGCTTTACAAATGCCCCCAACATGGATTATAACAAACTTTTGTGGGTGACTTGTGTACAACTGACCTAATAGTCTATTTAAAGGATCTTTGATATGGGATTTCAAAACTGTTTTATTTTCACCTATTGATACATCTCCCTAAGATTTGTAAGCAAAGAGCTCAAACCTGGGGTTTAATTTGACCAAACATGCATGCTTTTACTTGGTGGATGCCAGGCAAATAACCATGCTTTGTTTGGCAGATTTTGCTTCAAAATATTTCTTTTTAAAAGAGTTAGAAGATGAGATACGTTTCAGATAATATTTTTGGTAAATCTTCTGGGTAGGTCATTTGACAGAAGAAAAATGGTTTCTCTCATTTAAAGGGAAAAGATTACATTACAGCATTAACAATAATCTAAGATTTAAGTATTTGGAATTGGAGTATGTTTTCAGGGTACAGTATCGGGTTAATTGTGGAAACCAACCTTACAGTTTGAGATGTTTAATTTTCAATGAATTACTGTTTAATACAGAGCTCTGCAAGACAATATTACATTAGATTTTGACACCATTTTGGACTAGGGTGTTAAAAGGTAATAATTAGCTTTAAACTGTGGTTACTGGTATGAGATTTCCACCCAAAAACAGGTGGAAATTCGACAGCAATCGTGCTGGCGGTCGGCATGGACCAACAAGCCAAAAGGATGCTGCATGTCGTATTGCAACCCGTTATGCAGTGTGGCGGTGTCCTGATAGTTGGGCACTGTCAGCGGTGGAAGAGTCGAGACCTGTCCCCTCCCAGACAACCTCTTCGATGGACGACATAAGTGATCGTCCAACAGGGGTGGGGGGGTGGAGCGGTGTGTGTGTGTGCGTGAGTGCATATGTGAGTGTCATGAATGTGGGTGGAGGTGGGTGCGTGCATATTGGTCAATGTAGATGGATGAGGTGAGTGCTTGTGTGCGGTGCAGAAGGGGGGAGTGAATGGGTCTATGCAGTGAGGAGGGGGACATAAGGGATGCATGCGGGTGAGGGCGTATGGCGGTGTGAATGTGGGTATGCGCTGGAAGGGGGAGGAGGAGTGAATGCGTGTGTGTCAGTGGGGTTTGTGTATGTATGTCAGGGTGAATGGGTGTGTATGTTGCGTTTGCGTGGGTGAGTGGGGGTGTTTTTGTGTGTGAGTACATGCAAGCAGGTATCTGTAATTGTGAGCGAGTGTATCCTTGCAACATGAATGCTTATTCCTATCACCAGGATGCAAGACCGCCAGCAGAAAACAATGCTGGAGGTTTCCCGCATTATAATACCACTAGCGGTATTACGGCGGCTGCCGTGCTGGAGGTGCTCACCTCCGGTCCGGCAGACTGCGGAAAATCAGCGGGATGGGTGGAGTATCAGCCAAACTGCCAATCTCGTAAATTGGCATTCTTCAGACAGCCACCATGGTCCTGGCGGTCTTCAGACCACTAGGGTCGTAATGAGGGCCTGAATGTCATGTTCCAGGGAAATGTTTCAAATCGTACCGTATCCAGAATGGCTCATGTGATAAGTTATGTTAGTTGAGTGGGGTGTTATCCTTTCTCCAGCAGCTACCACAATCCCTGTCATGGTGAACCACAAAAGTCACTTAACCTGTGCTTAACCCTCTAGTAGCATGGCACAAAAACACCCAGACTTAACGCAGAGGCAATGTATGAAGTATTTATGCAGTACACAAAGGGTAAGAAACTGGAAATACAACACAAGAAAAATCCTAATTGCACTAATTTCTCACAGCTCAGATGAAAGGGAGTGTCTGCAAATAAGTTAGGTGTGACTTTGGCTCACTTACAGTAAAACACCAAAAAAGGTTTGCCATCATTTGGAGGTGGATGGCGACTGGCTGAGATGACCCCATCTTCACCGTCAAGTCGTTGAGGTAGGTGAAGACATGGTATATCTGACCTCCACAGATGTGATGTGACCACTACTATCACTTTCGTGAACACTTAAAGGGCACTGGTGAGGTCAAATGGGAGCACTACGAACTGAAAGTACTCCTTGCCTACCATGAACCAAGATAGGACCTGTGGGCCAGGACAAGGATGTGAAAATAATTTTCCTGCACATCCAACCCCACCATCTAGCCTCTAGCCAGATAGGACATGGGTTAGCATGAGCATATTTAATTTGTCCTTCTGCAGAAAGGTGTTAATAGGGTGTTGGTCTAAAATAGGATGGCAGCATTCATCATTCTTTGGAACAAGGAAGTAGCTGGATGTTAGAAATGGGGTTTCTGGTTGGCTAGGGTGTGCACCTAAGCCAGGCAGAACCCACCCAATCTAGACAGGGCAAGTGAGTTACACATCCAAGATAACCCCTGCTCACCCCCTTGGTAGTTTGGCACGAGCAGTCAGGCCTAATCCGGAGGCAATGTGTAAAGCGTTTGCACAAAACACACGTGATGCAATATATACTCCACAAAGTAAACACAACACTGAGCTATGTAAAAATAAACTGCATTGCACTAAACATAATTAGACCAAACATTACATGATACCTTAGCAGTTGTCAGAACGTTACAAGTTACTAATACCCTGCAAGAATAAGCAGTAGGCATAATAGAACACATAAGTACTCAGGATTCTGCAACATCAGCAGTAGTCAGGAATCACATTAAAGAAAGAAATGCACTTGTCATAAACACATCATAAATATTCATAAAAGGAACATTAGAGAACATACGGCATGTCATAAAAACATATTAGTCTGTTATGCCCATAAAAGGAACATTAGCAAACATATATGTAACATCATAAAAATAGGCAGGGTAACATATTAATCAATGATGTCCACACCAGGACCATTAGAATATGTAAGTCCTTTAAAGAGTACCTGTTTTATGATGAAAAGCACTTCCCATGCCAAGAGGATTGATATGGGGGCCCACCGGTGCTCCTATGCACAAAACGGGGGCCATGTGATGATCCTGGGGGGCGGTACACATCCCCTCCCGGTTTGCAGGTTGGCGCCCCTCCTGGGACCCACGATCCCTTATGTTCCCCCTATGAGTCACTTCGGGCCCTTCCACGAAAGGAAGGGGGGACAAAACAGATGAAAGCCCAACCACGGGGACACTAGAGTGAGACCTGATGGTGCGGGGGCCTCCGATGAGGCTTCCTCCCGTACGCGATCTCTGGGGTTGAAAATGGGGACTCTGCGGCGCATGGAGCCTCTGATGATGCTTCCACCCTACCCGCCCTTCTCCGTGCCCAAGAATCACTGGAGAATCACTGGAGCTTCACTGGGACAGGGGGAGCCTCCGATGAGGCTTTCTTCCCCCATCCGGCTTTTCAATTCAGGCTGCAGGCACCAGAGTAAGAGCCTGCTTGTGCCCTGGAGGCGTTCCTCCAAGCGCGCGTAACCCGGGGGCAAGGTATGAATGCACCCTCTCCTTCCTGCCTTTTGGTGGTGCCCCGGGGGTCCCAGGGCTACCGCGTCTCAGACGCGCTTATAATAGATAATAGCCGGGTCACGACGGTGATCCTCGGGATCGGCAAATCGCTTTCAAGTGCAGGGGGCAATTTGAAGCGTCCGGGTTGCGGGGTGAATCTCCTTCACAGCGACTGTGCTAAGAAGTGCAGGGGGCACAGGAAAGGAGCTCTCCACGCACTGTTTAGCAGAAAAGAAGCACTCCTCATGCTTTGGTTAGTTACATGGGTCAGGAGCCACAGCACCCTGCCTCTGGAGACAGAAGGGGGGCAGAATCACAGGGCTAGCAGGCCCCAACAGGCCAGCACAAGGGATGCAGATTGTTGCAGTTCCTCCTAGTGACCTAGCAGGTCAAAGGTCAGCAGCAGCAGTCCACAGTGGGTCCTGGTCAGTCCATTCAATAGCATTCTGTGTCCTGAAGATGTCCCAAGAATGTCTAAATTGTGGGGAAATAGCCCCTGTACTTGTACTCCGTTTACAGTGTGTTTCACAAAGAGAGGGGAGAGGAGGTTCCAGGCATGTTCTGCCTTCTACATGCATGGCACTCTGCCCACAAGGCTAGCAAAGGCCTACCTTATGGGTGACTTACATGTAGTAAAAGGGGAATTCTGGTCCTGGCAAGTAAATTTAGACGCCAGGTCCCTGTGGCAGAAAACTGAGCACACACGCCCTGCGCTAGCAGGCCTGAGACAGGTTTTGAAAGGCTACTTCAGTGGGAGGTGCAAACAGCGCTGCAGACCCGCTAGTGGCATTTAATTTACAGGTCCTGGCTATAAAGATACCACTTTAAAAGGGACTTATAGGTAAATTAAGCAAAGTGTGTGCAGGTGATGGATGAGAAAACCTCTACCATAGCCAGAGAGAGGGCAAAATTGTTAGCAGAATTGTCTTGTGGGAACAGAAAGGCCCAAGGAACACTCTGTTGCTCCTCTCTACTGGAAACACTCTACAGCAGAGTTCCATCAAAAGGCATGTCCATTAAAGGTTACCCCGAGCAGATAGTAAAACATGAGCCACTGTATCCCTAAATGGCATCATAGTAGTGGACGAGGAGACAACTGGCATTGACTTATATCGGAACAAGGCTGTGGAGGAGAAAATTATCTTCTTAAATGTCTCTATTCATTTGGACTCACACTCAAGGGGAGTGGTAGGGAATGCGTTAGGTTTGATCCTGTTGATGGACGTCTGTACCATCAGACTTTTGGGATGTAGATGCTGTGCTAGGACGGAATGCTTCCCAGGTGCATAGTGAAGGATATGAGCAACCAATTAACAGGTGGGTGTAAACAGGGCTTAGCCCAGGTGCCCAGAAAGATGAATTAAGTGACTTATTAAATGGCAACAGTAGCTCAGTGGAAGCGTGGGCAGCCTGTAGAATTGCCCATCAGTAGATTAATTTTCACTTTCGTGGTTGGAAATAGTAAATCTAACACCTCAGCTACCTTCTGCATCTCTACAGCAATTGAGGCACTTTTCTCTGCAGCATGACACAAGGGGGAAGACACACACCAGGTCAGTATTCTCTGAAGTGTCAAGCCCACTGGCATACTGAACCTCTTCATAGCAGTTGTCTTCATCATATTGGGGAATATAATTGGCCCCTTTCTCATAACTGTAGTTTTCTGAATCCGTACCAAAAATAACATGCATAGTTTGGACCCTACCGTGTGGTAAGGGAAAGGTATCAGAATCAAAGGAATTGCCAAGAGGCAGCTCACAGGGTGCACCTTCAGTGAAGGTGATGGCAGATTCACCTTGGATCCAGCATAATAGGCTGTGTATCGTCATGGACGGCATCTGCATCGATGTGAGCCTGACCAGCAAAGGAGATTGTGGCTGAGGAGAGGCAGGCACTAGCCTCCGTGCTGAATCCGATATGGGTGCAATGGGCACAGACAGCATCAAAGGCAGACCAGCCAGCGGAAGTCCAACTGGAGGCCCCTGCAGATTTGTGGTGCATGAAGGTGGACCAAAACGAGCCAGTAAAGTGCTGAAAACACACACCATACTTTCCCTGAATGCTTCCACTTGCAGCAACAATGCATAGGGTGTATCAGGACCAGGCTTGGCATCTGCTCCAATGGAGATAGTGAGCAGTATCAAGAGGCACTTTGACACCGGTGTTGTCTCTCGAGCTCAAAAGTAGTGGGAAGGGGCAATTTCCCATCTGAATTTGTTATGTTTTTTCTTCATCACACCCTAAGGCCCCAACACTGACAATGACCTGCCACAGAACGACTTTGGGAACAGGACCTTCCTTTTGACTTTGACCAGTCACATCATCGAGTCTTGTGTTTAGCAATGTAGAGGTTTGCTTCACATTCCTTTGGATTCATCTGGATACAGTTGCCACAGGCCTTTGAGTCATGGTCTAACTTCAGGCATCACAAACAGACTTTATGATGCTCTATCCAGACATTTGTTTGCAACTGTCCTTGCATAGTTTGAAGCCTGTGTTTATAGAGGTAGCGTTTCTCTTGCACACCGAATAACATTATTTTCGATAACTCCACGCCTGAAAGTACAGAAAGAAAGGAACGGACATCTGCGCACATAAATGGAGTTTATATATACAGCTCTGCTCCTCTCTTCCGGAGCGGATGTCAGAACTGAACTGCAGAATGGGACCGTCCAGTGTGCAGAAGAACTTCACTAAAAGTTTCCACACCCAGTCTCACACCTGGGGATTATTCAACAAGGTGAGGTATCTGCGGTTAAAATTATCCATCAGAAAACAATGCACAGTACCACCCTACGTGAATGAGTCCTTCTACTTCCTTCTATTACACTCTTTGTTTTAATCTTAGCAGTACTGGCAGGTGGATTGATGCTAGCCTGGTGGGGAAGACGCAGCCTGCAAAGGAACTCTGAGAAAGGTTCTCTGTCCCATAGCTCTGTCATCTTTCCTTGAGGCTGTCACAGTAGTTCCCCGAGTGGCTTGATTGATGAGAACTGTAAGAGGACCATACTCACCCCTTACAGCAGTAGTAAAGTCAAACTGGTCCTAGCTTGGTGGGAGTGCAACCACCATTGTGGTATTGTACGGTTGAGGTGATGCTGATATAGCAATATGTTCCTAATCCCACAGCAAAGCGACAATATTTTACTGTACAGAATGCGTTCCTTGTTCTAGCAAATAGTTGTAGAGGCCTTGCACACAAACTTGGAGATAATGTGCAGCATCCCACAGACAGGAAGCTGACAGCAATAGTACCGTGTGCACAAGGACCCCGAGGGGTCCGAGACCCTTTTATTTATCCTATTGGCTGAGCCCTCCTTCAGGTGTGTGTGTGACATCAGGCTGGCAGTAAGCAGTGGCCGGGTGGCTCAGTACAGTGCTCAAGTGGTGGTAAACTTGCTCGGCTGCTGTTGCAATACACCAGTTTTCCAATATTGAAAAGAGGAGCAAATGATTTCTTTTTTGACAGATTTATCACCTGCTAAAAACAATCTTTGCTAATCTTATATTATTATGATCTGACTTACTGAAGAGCAAGCAAGTTGGGCAGGCTGCCTGGAAATGTACTAGACAAAATGTGTAATACATAGGAGTGAAATTGGTTACGAAACCCCCAGTGCATCGGGGAACCATTGTACTGAAACTACATAATTAATTTAGGTCACTGGCTTCTCACCCACCGGCACCTCTAAATGTGATTCCAAAGCCGATTCATAAAAACAGAGAATGCTAGTACATGGAGTTCTAAAAGGCGAGAACATCCTAAAATGATGTTCTAATATGTGAATGCTCCCTGTTTTCAAGAAACGAGCGACAGGACATTAATATGGAATGAAATTCCATTCAAACTGGTGTCCTATTATTTCAACAGCCGAATATGAGTTATGTAAATACATGAGGATGCTTAAAGTATAGAGGTTGTGCCATGTTATTCACTTTAAGAAGCTGAGGAACAGATATCTCACTAAATAGATAGGACAAGTGTATATGTGGCATTAATGAAAGCGATGGAAATGTATACTATTACACAACGTTTGCCACTTTAGCATATAGCATTAATCTTAACATCATGATATGCTTTCTCCCAGCACTCTGGACTTTTTTCGTCCTATCGGACCATTGCATTTTACCTTCTCTTTCCTAGACAATTTATTACTGCAATACAAATAATAATGAAAATGCAGAAAAGACTCTTGTAGGAAACTGGACTTCTTTTCATAGGTCCCCCACTTTTTGCCCCCTTAAAAACGACTAGATGTCTGTTTTCGAAACTGACAGTGTACTGAGGCCTTCTAATCAGTCCTCAGTGCCAGTGCTCTTTAGTTTAAAACAAGGTATATCTAATTGGACCTTAGTACCCCTGTAAGTCCCTAGTAAATGGTACCCCTGGTACCAAGGGCACTGGAACTATAAAGAGGGTCCCCAAGAGCTGCAGCATATCTGATGCCATTCTAAGGAACCCACACACAAATCGCACACAGTCTGCCATCACATGTCTGGGTGCAAGCGCTGTGTGAAAAAACAACATGGCACACTCATTGTGTGCGATGCTAAAGTCACTGCTAGTATTACATCTAAGTCACACCTTAGAAGGCCCAAGGTAGGGTGCATTATAATACATAATATATATGAGGGCATGTCTGCGTGAGCAGATATGCCCCTATGATGTCTAATTCTATTACTAGACATTACAAGTGACCGGGCAGCCATCCTAGAATATTTACTGGACACTGGTCATCACACGTGACCCAGCTACATGATGTCTGCAAGGGAAATAATGGTGTTTGTTACCAAACATCTGTGATCCCAGCTTCCCCAGACCTGGGAAAGGCAACCCCCTGCCCGCAGGCACATTTGGCACCAAAATAGCTGGGAAATTAGATAGGAGGCTTGTTACACTCCCAGGATAGTCACACCCCTAGGGTGGGCAACCTGAAGTGAACACAAAAATAGGAATTCCACCATCTTGTGTGTTGTGGAATTAGGCACTCTTGGACAGGGATATGCCCACTTCCCACAAGAAGTGGTCATATAGGAGATGTAGGGACCCCAAGGGCAAGTAGCCCGTTGGCTACTACCATTCATTCCCCTTAGCACCCCTAAATTCAGTATTTAGGTGGAACCCTGATACCAGGAACTCAGATTCATTGGACTAAAGAAAAAAAAACAACACTGAAGAGCCACAAAATGCAGGAACTGAGGAGGAACAACTGACTTGGTCCCAACCCAGCCAGCCTGTCTGCTGTCCTCAACAATTGCGCCAAAGTCAACTCATCCTGCAGCTGCTCTGCCTCCAAAATTATGGGAGGACTGCTTGCCCTTCAAAGAACCACCAACATCTCCCATGAAGTAGCAAAGCTACTTCCCGGCACGCACCCTAGAAGAACCTTGAGAGAAACCTGACACCAAAAAGCACTAGTGCACCCAATCCCCCCAGCCCGAGTGGAAGTGGGCCAACAGTGCGAGGTCCTGAGACCCTCCAGAGCTGAACCCCACCTTGGGTTTGGCCAGATTGGTCCCCCAGTAACCACCTGCAGCCACTTTTGTTCAGGGACCAAGAACCACGAGGAGTCTTAACAACGCGACCCAGTCTGACAAAGCACCACTGCCAACTCGCCCCCCCAGTCAGAGTTGCAGTGGACTGATGGTGTGTCTTCGTGGGCAAGCGATTCAAGAATTGAGCCCTGCTTTGGGTTCAGCCAGACTGATCACCCAGACCCACTTACAGCCTCTTTTTCCCAGGATCATTTTCTTTTAAAGTGAATGGGATACCTGATGCTGTAAAGCACCTCTACAACCAGACCCCCCCAAAGCCGCCCGAGGTGGCCTGTTGTTGCTGTCTTGGACCTTGCCCCATACCCACCTTAACTTCAGAAGATCAGTCCTGTAAGTCATTGCTAAGTGATTGAATGCAGTATATGTTTCTTTTCCTACAGGATAACATGCTGAAAAGCACCTCTGCACCTGGATGCTCCAGTGCCTCCAAAGGTGGCCTGTTGTTGCTGCCTTGGACCTGTCCCCATACTTACCTTGACCAGATGATTGGTCCTGTAAGTCGCTGCTAAGTACCCGTTTGCAGTATATGGGCCTTTTCCCATAGGATAGCATTACAGCACTAGAGTCAATACGAGTGTATTTTATAGTGACTTAAAATTTGATAACTCAAAAAGTACTTACCCGATTACGATGATCAAGGTGTCTAACTTTACATAAAAATCTTAAGTTATTTTTATTAATTTGTGTTGAACTTCTTTATTAAATATGTGTCCCGTTTCCTGGCTCTGTGTGTAATAAAAGCCTAACACACTCCTCTGATAAGTGTACACTGCTCACCAACACTGCCACAGAAAGAGGGCATTTAGGGCTATTATTTAAACCTTGTCAGCCAATAAGGCTCTTCCTAGACTGTCTGCATAGTGTCCCCTTACACTGGTACACTATATAGATAGCCAGCTTCCTACAACTCGTATTTCAAAGTTTGAAGTCTTGAAAGGCTCTCTGACCTGACCGATGAGCCGGGCACTGGGTTATTCTCCATTCAAGTCTCAACTTAAGGTCTTCAATGAGTCTGAAAAGTATTTATTACAAACATCTGTTTGTGTGTGTTGCAGAACAAACAAAGAAGATCCCTTGGCACGTCTGTGGAGATACGCATTCTGAGACACAGTAAGAGGCACATATATACCTTATTCTAGATTATTTTAGTGTTAGTCACATGACCAGATACAAACAGGGGCAAGGATTGTCTCATGATGGAGATGCTAAACATCCTTTTAAAGGAACATCATAGGACAGATTTTCAGCTCAGCACGCTGTTTTTCAAAAAGTATTTTCTTGGTTGCCAAGGTACCTCACATCTCACCTCAGAGATGGGTACCTCCTTTGTACAGAGATGCATGAGCATAAAACATGGCAACCTCTGGTACCTACAGCCAACTGTTTCACAAAGTAATGAATATATTTGACAATCTGAAACAAATTGAATTTATGATACAGTACAATAGTTGAAAAATACTCCTAACCATTAACAAAGATTATACTTGAAAGTAATTTTAACACACCTGACTGTGTATCTTCTCAATAGTCCACAAATGGCACCTGTACAGGTTATGACTTAATTTAATGGAAAATAAGCAATGATCAGGGACCCCATTTTCCGTGCTGCAGGTTACGCATGAATCTGAATCGGAGATGACATCCTCCACAATTACTTAAAGATTAGCCAATCTTATTGAAATTCAGAATGCACAACAGAAATGGATTTTATTATTTGATAGAGACTAATTCATTGGCGGTTAAGTTGTAGGAAACTAGTTCAGAGAGATGCTGTGAAAAGCTAACATTGGTTGTTTCTTTGAGAGGCACCTGCACCTTCTGTGGATTCCAACTACAACACACTAGTGTTTTGACTATCCCTGCCTTTACCTGGACAATGTGTAGCTTTATGTACACAAAATATGGTTACAATATGTGTACTATGTGGTACCCACTAATATGAGACATTAGCTTGTCTATCAACCTGGTTGTGGTTCCAGGGTCTGGTTGTGACCCTGTTATAGGGAAGGTGGCTGCTGTTACTGCTGAGTTCTTACCAGGTTGTAGAAGGCTGAGACAGGCTGTCATCTTGAGGGTGCATACTATTTCCTTCTTCCCTGTTTCATGGCAGATTGTGAACTGGAGTGGATTGCCAAACTGATTGTGTGTGATATAATCTTCCCTGAATGCATTCCTGGATATGTGAATGAACAGGTAGGTGAGTGGGCTTGATGGGCTAACTAGCAAGGGAGCTGTTTGGACCTTTGCTGAGCAGCCATGCAACTGGCTGCAATGGGGAGGACCAGTTGATGGGATTAGACATTGCTGCTAGACGATGAGAACTGCTCAATTGGCCTTTGGTGTGGCTTATTTACATCGATTCAGAAGTTCTTGAACCACTCTCTGGCCTAGTATGCTCAGCACATTTGATAGGCATGTGTGATGCAATAACTTGGCCCCTTAGTTCCATTAAGTGTTCCTGGGCAGACAGAACAGAACCATGGTATGCCAACCTATAAGCTTTTAGCTGATGAAGCCCCCTTCCTAGTAGTGACCCATGCACTTTATTCTGTCAGGATTCCACAGACAGGGAATCCGCACAGAACACACCACCATAGACAGAAGACAAAGGAAATCTAAATGACCAGCCTCAGGAAACGGCAACTAGATTTCACCCAGGTACTGTCACTATTGCAATTTCGTTGGGTTCCTCCTACTTGGTGACTCAGAATAACATTTGTAGTATGGACCCCTTCAGCTAGCTGCCAAGAGGATAAACTTGTGACACTTGAGACACAAATGAGTGTTGGTTATAACAACAGACTTAATCAACTAAAAGAATGCACTTCAAACTTCAAAGGAATTCCAATAAATTGTTGACATTGTGAAAATTCCAGAACTTTTAACCCCACCACTTTCATAACTCCTTATGAAATCCATTTTGAAAACATGGATGAGGACTTTGACAACAGGGCACTCTGAGCTACCCTGGCACATTGAATCTTGTGGAACTATTTTAACACAACCACAGGATTAGGCTTATTCTCTCCAGTTTAAGACCCCAAATTGACACTCCTCATTGCTGCAGTTGAAGAGCTCCATTGAGCAACTGAACTCAGGAATGGTGCAATACTTTAAACAGTAAAGGGGGAGGTTACAGATGTGATATTATGCACTGAATCATTACAGAATCCACAGTTTTGGATTGCAAGTCCATACATATTAGTAAACAGGACTCGACTTATTCGACCAATGGAGCACGACTTACCGATAAATGTCATTAATAAACAAGAAAACACATTAATAAGAGGACTATATGATAAATTAAGCAATGCTATCCTTAAAAGCTTATTAGTCCTACAACAATATACTTTCATGCTATAGTTGATCTAATTCTCAGTTCAACTGATTCAAATAAGATAAATAGTGAAAAAACTGCCTTGTCTGGGGGGACCAGTTCCAAATTTTTATTCCAATGGCCAAATGAAGCAATGGACCAATATGGAATCAACCCTAGTCAATAATAATCAAGCCACTGAAGGCAAAGTGGGGAAAGAAGACTGATTTCTGAGAAAGCATGTTTCAATGAACCTTCAAACCCCTGAATGGCCAACTTGTTTAAGAGATGGAACTGGCTGCAATGCAGGAAAGTGAGGGAGCCAAATCTGTTCCTGAACTCATTCAAAACTTTCTTCACAAAGGATAAGTGAGAACTCTGCTATAAGGAAAGACATTTCTGATATTTATCTAGCTCATGAGAAACATTTTAATACACCCAGGGCCTCAATATGAATTTGGTAGTCTTTTTGCAAGACCGTCGTGGTGGCGGACGCTAAACAATCGCGATGGTGGCGGTATTCTGACTGCCGTATTAAGAGTCACACAACTACTCACAGCTCTATTTAACACCCCCCCACACAACCCACAATCCTTTGTGACACAAACCACATACAGAAACCGAGAGAAGCCACAAACTCATTACTTAACACATATACACCATAGGCACGTATACACTTCACACTCTGCACACACCACACAACTGCACGATCAAGACCATACACACAACACTACTGCACACAAACACCACAACCAACCAGCACACATGCCCAAATACTCCCCCATCCATCAGGCACCCCACACCGCACCCTTAAACACACAACACCCACCTCCACACACAGCACAACCACCATGTCCCATCAAAAGCACCCATGCTTCAGAGACAATGAGTAGAGGGTCATGGGTAGAGCCACAGCTGTTTGGAGCACAGGTACAACAAACATCCATTGCCAGGAAAATGGAGTTATGCCAGAGAATAGTGGACAGGGTCAACTCAGTGGGGAACCATCCACGCACAAGGGAGGACGTCAGGAAGAGATAGAATGACCTACGGGGGAAGGTGCGTTCCATGACATTGAGACACCATATTGCCAAGCTGAAGACTGGAGGTGGGTCCCCACCTCCTCCCCCAGAGTTCACATTGTGGGAGAAGAAGGTCTTGGACATCATGCATCCAGAGTGCCTGACTGGAATACCTGTAGGACTGGACTCTGGTAAGTAACTAACACTCCCCTGGCACAAATCATCCAGCCCAGCATGTATCCTCACCACCCAATCACTCCCTAATTCACCCTATCTTCCACTACACCTCCCACCTAATCATCTAATACCCCTCTGCTGCATGCCACACCACCACCCAGCCCCAATGCTCACACAGTCCCTGCCAAGTGTACGGATAGCACTCCCAAACATAATCACTATGACTCCCACAATGCACCTGCCCATCACCATCAAAGCCTGCAATATGCATATCACATCTCTTGCATGCATGATTATTACACCAGCTACACCAACTGGATGCTTTGACTGAGGACCATTACATGGCAATTACACCAATGCTATGGCACAACACAATGTCAAACAATACAAAACACAGACACTGCACTGTCACCAAACCTAAGGGCCACTTATCAAGAACAAAACCCCTGAAACAGACTGATCATGGGCTTGAAACTAAGAAGGTATTTTCCATGCACAACATTTACACACAGGGCAAGCAATCCTGCATAAATATATACCCTCCTCCCACTTAGACACCATGTTGCAATATGCAGCCATACCCACTCACATCTAGAAAGCCTGAATTGCCACCTGCTAACAGGACACACCTGTCATGTGAACCATCACACAGGAAAACAACCCACTCACCGAGCACAAGTTTCCAAGCCAGATTGGCCACAACCCCCATTTAGCATGGTACATATGTCACTACCCACTATCCACAAACTATGTTAGCAGTGCTGCACATGTCATTGCCATTGCTGGGAAGCAAGATAAGCCACTGTATGCATAAGACAACGAGACAACCATTCACGCATCCACCATTTAATGCTCTCTCATTCCATCCACAGGTTCCCCTGCCAGTGCCACCATGGAGAGGATACCAGAGTCTGCCAGCCCTCCTCAGGATGAAGGCCCCAGTGAGGACAGTGCCGCTGGACGTCTAGACAGTGATGTCCTACTGGCCCATCTTGGACCCCTGGTCAGTCTACCACTCCCTGCCGCACCCTGCTCACATCAACCCTCCCACCCTGTGGCTCCAACATCACAGCCAAACCTTCGTCCTCAAACCTGTGTCCCAAGGACTGTTCACTTAATAGTGTGCCCCACGGTGCAGGGAATTGAGTCGACCCCAACACACCAAAGACAATGAAGGTCCTGGCGACACGGAGTGGGCACACCGTGCCAGCGGCACAGGCATAATGTGGCGGGCGTGGGTGGGAACTTGTGGGTCAGAGGATGGGGTACCCGAGGCATTTGCCTGACCAGGAGGCCAAGTTCTGGGAGCATAGCATCAATCCTAGAACAGGATGAGCCAGATCATCAGTATTTTATGGGTAAATCAAAGGCTGCAGAGGGAATACCACCAGGATGTCATGCAGCAGTTGCAGGCCTACAAGGCCACCATGGCCTCCTTTGCAGTTGTACTCAGAAACATGAACACCACCCTGCGTGCTTCCTACACCTACCAGCAGGCCCCTTCCACTAGCCGTATCACATCTGAGCCATCAACATCTACAGCCCTGCCAGGGGGAACCACAGGCCTCTGGAACCGCTCCCACTGTAGCTAAAGAACACACCCCCCTTGCATATGTGGACGTCCATTCAGACATCCATCTGGAGCAGATGCCAAGACCAACCTGACTGCCAGGAAGTGACCCTTTCCTGATTTCTCTCCCTTGTGTGCCACTGGGACACCCTGTTGAGTGTTCTGAGACAGAACTACATTTTCCCATGGCCTTTGGGCACTGGACCTGTGCTACCTGCAGCTGTGCCACCTACTCTGACGATTTCATCCACCATGACCCCACTCTTCATTTGTTTGCCACTGTATGCACAATGAACACTGTAGATCAAGGCAACTGCATATGTGTCTTTATTTGTACAAATACAGCAAAATGGTATGTGGGTATGACCTCCCAAACCAGCAGGCAGTTTGATGGGCAGCTCAGGGAGGTTTCCTCTGCAGGAGACACAGTACAACAGATGTTCTAGGGCAGATGTAAGGGAGTGACTAGTCCAGCAACACACCAGAGTATATCCACTTAACCAACCTGTAAAAAGACCACGACAGACTTCCATATAGTAGGGAAGGATGTCACACATGCACTTATGCAGTTCATAGTTGTCGTGTGCAGTGTAGATTGCCAACTATAAAGGCCACAACAGATGTCACTAATGCATCACCAGTCTTAGGAAATACATCACAAAACACTGTAGCTACCAATCTGTTATAGGCAAAAGTCTATTCTCTAAACAGTTATCAAAGGATAATGAACATGAATGCCTCAAACAATAGGTAGGAGAGGTAAAGATTCACAGTACACAGTTACTTGCTGGAATGACATGAGAACAGGAGGGTGCAGGACAAATAGCGCAATACAGTCCTGACCTTGGAGATACCATTTTTGCACTCTGCATAGAGTACACATGTTAGAGATGAGACATTTTCACTCTGCACCCTACATGCAATCAGTCACCTCCCATAACACACACATAGGGATAGGAACACATCACACCACCACAGATTATCCAAATAAGGAGAACCAATGACTCCAATAAATGTGGAAATAAAACACTTGAAACTACACACAAAACATACCTGTATGTTACTTGAAGTACTGATTGATATGCTCAGCCCTAGCGTCAGCTGCACCTTCCTCATATGCCTCCTCATCACCTTCCATGTCTGCATCACCAGCCACTGGTCCGGCTGTCTCCCCATCATCAGCTAGTAATTGTATCGGACGTCTCAGGGCAAGATTGTGGAGCATGCAGCAGGCAACTATGATCTGGCAAACCTTTTGGGGAGTGTAGAGGAAGGCACCTCTAGAGACGTACAGGCACCTGAATCTGGCCTTCAGTAGGCCAAAGGTCCTTTCAATTACATGCCTTGTTCTGCCGTGGGCCTCACTGAAATGGAGTTCCCCTTCTGTGGCAGGGTACCTCACTGTTGTCAACAGCCAGGGAAGGTTAGGATAGCCAGAGTCACCTTGGTGCACAGAGGTAAGACCTGCTACAATACAGGTACAGACACAGCGAGTATAGTGATGACAGATGCCATAATAGAAACATACACGTCCAAATACATACATACCAGTGAGCCAAGCCCTCTCTCTGTGTAATCGTGCCATCATGTGAGGGACATTGCTGTTCCTCAGGATGTAGGAGTCATGCACAAATCCTGGAAACTTGGCTATCCCTTGGGAGATGTATTGGTCTGCCACACACAACAACTGATCATTGATAAAGTGGTAGTTTTTCCTGTCCCTATACACCTGTTCATTGGTAGTGGGAGGGACCAAAGCAATATGGGTACCATTTATGGCCCCTATCACATGAGGGATGTGTCCCACATTGTAGAAGTCTGCATTCATACAGGCCAAATCCGCACATTGAGGGAATCTGATGTTGCTGTCCAGGTGTTTCAATAAAGTACACAATATATCCTTCAACACAAGACTGAACAAGGGCTGTGACTTCCTTGCTGCCAAGCCCACTGCATTCTGAAAGGACCCTGTGGCAAGAAAGCGTAGCACTGATAGGACTTAGTCTGTGGGAGGGATGTGAAGAACCAGAACCTTATGGGCCTGGCGGCGCAGGGTACGCCTGAAATCTCCTTGGATTCACCTGCCTCAACTAACAGAGACACGGGACACTCTGTCAGGCGTAAAAGATCAGATTTTATTAGCTGCAGCTAGTACAGTTGTCCAAGAAGTACACAAGGTATGTTCTCAGGAGACTGCCACTTTACTTTGTGGCGCACAATCTTATATACCGTATAAAAACCATTTATTAACTACATACACTCCCAGAACACATAGAAAGGAGCCAGTAAGAATAATGTAAAGATAGAACAGAGCCAATAGAAATGTCGGAAAACAAGACAGAACAAAGTATCAAGTGACTTAAGGTTGCCTCCCCTCCAGCTGTGTTTGTCACCCCTCCCTTGAACTAATTCATTAACCGATCCACAACGAAGTTGCATGTGGTGCGATAAGTTTGTGTGCGTTTGGAGGACAGTTGTGAAATGAGAGAATACTAGCAAAGGACAGCGAAGGCCAGACGATAAGATAAGATCGGCGGAGAATAGTGTGAGCCTACAGATAGTTGAAACAAGGATTAGAAAACCAGACAGGGATTAGTATACTCGGTCAGACCTTAATACCAGCCTTGTAAAGATAGAGGCAGAAGGCTGTTTTGAACACCATGTTGCAGAATAAGCAGAAAAGGCAGAATGGACTTCGTTCGCTGTGCTGCCTGAGTGAAGGCAACATAAAATGGCGGCGGGCCACAAAATGGCGGGTCGATACGATCGTATTAAAAATCGAATTTCCTCAGACCCTCCTTTTGCCAGAACTCAGGCAAGATACACAAACTCATGTTAATCTGAGTCGATGTCTATGGCCATGAGGTCATCAAGCTGTTGCTGTACCATCATTTTGATATTCTCTGCTCTTTGTGACTTGGGTTTGGGAATACATGCAGTAGCACATAGGTTGCAGATGGCAGGACCGCAGTGCATACAAAGACAACAAGAGAATATAAAAGCTAAAATTACTCCAAAGAATGTCAATACCTTCCAACCCCATTTGGACAGTAATCCCCAAAACCACTCTGAAAAGGACCAATCTCCTTCGTCCTGATGAATCGACTCGGAGATTATGTGTAACTTAGAGATAGCTTGGTATACTGTCGGAGCGTCATTAGGTATGAAAATACAGCAACTTGATCCGATCAATTTGCATACTCCACCACGGTCCGCAAGAACAAAGTCTAAGGCAACACGGTTCTGCAAGGTCATAAGACGATCAGCCTGTAGTTCAGCTGTAATGTTACTTAAAGCTCCTACAGTGATGTCTATGGTGGTTTCTACGACATGAACCAATTGCCTTATATTTCTGCTGTTGGCCATTGGACCCCAGAAGGGAAGAAATCCTTTGAGGAAATCTCCTCCCTCTTGTCCTGCTGTGTCTTTCGAATCCACAATCCCTCTGCCATATCTATTTTTATGATGGTTCGCAGGAGCGGTGTATGTAGGGGGAAGAAGAAAGGCTATATAACAAGTACCAGAGAAATCAGCTGGCAACCATGTATAAGCCCTATCGTGGCAAACGAAGTATGTACCTTGAGATGGTACTAACGGCAGTGAATTCAGGGCTGAATAAACATATGTATGGGAACATAAACTTTCTCTTTGTCCGGTGTTTGGAGTTCTACCATTTATTTGCAGACAGAAATTTCCTTGTTGGGGTATGACCCATATCGGAGGAGATTTTCCTTGCTTAACCTTATCATTGAGGCTGGAAATGTAATTAGTTATGTTCCAATTGGTATATGCTTTTCTTTCATCTATGGAAGCTTCACTTTTTTCCATGATTTTAGCCATAGCTACCATTCCCTTTATCAATAAACTATGACTGAAATCTGAACCAACACTATGTGAACTGACAGGTTGTTTAATTTTACTTTGATATGCATTATTGAAAATGACAAAATAAGCCCAAGCGGAACCTTCATAGGAGAATGGAAGAACTAAATATGGCATTCCTTTTTCTACTGTATGTGGTATGAGTCCACACACCCAACAGTCAGTTGTATTGATCACTAACTGATGTTGATGTAACAACTGGACGAAGGAATTGTTAAAGTATTCAGTTCTTCTGATGAGTTCATGCTGGGGAAGAGTGTGAAATAGGTGCGGAGAGATAGTAGAAGAAGATGTAGAGGTAGGAGAAGAGACAACTTTTTGCTGCAGAGTAATAATGATCCAGTTTACAGATGCCAAAAGAATACACGACAATATAATGACGCATAGAGCAATACTACAACGACTATATATTTCTTTACAATTATTCTTTACATTTTTACTTTCTCTTTTATCTAATGTAGCCTCCATCTTTCTAAGTGGATGCTCACGGCAATCTTCCTCAATCACTGTAGTCACGATTATCTACTGTCCTATGACACTGTGAGGTCCTGCAGGCCTATTGCCACTTACTCAGGTCGTAACTAAGACTCCTACCGTGACCCTGCAACCGGGATAGAGTACTACATAGGAGAGAAAGTTACAAGTTCTTTGGTCTTGGTCTCAAATTATAGCGTTCCTGTCCAGAGGCAGTCTGGTTTTGAAACAATGTTCCTGGATTTGTCGTGTTCAAGCGACGATGCGATGGTATTGCTTCTTGAAGGATGTCGTCGTCCTCTTTCTCAGAAAGTGTTCCAATTAGACGTGCATCACTGAATGGTACAAATTGCGGAACTTTCTCACTTTCAGAGTCACTGATGCCTCTACAGACCCACTGATCGAAAGGCAAGGGCAAAGGCACTTTCTTGCAGTGCACGGCATGCACCCAGTTTTTCTTTCCTTCGACTTTAACTGCTGTTCTTGTGGTCAAAAGAACCAGGCGTGGCTCTCTCCATCTGGGCTCCAAATTTCTCTGTCGTTGGAAATTTTTCGTGCAGACCCAGTCACCTGGTCGGATGGAATGACCTGGGTCTGTGGAAGCCTCTGGTAGAGCACTCTGAACCTGTTGATGAAGAACACGCAATTTAGTTGTAAGGTCATGCAAGTAGTCAATCAACATCGGGTATGGCAAGTCTGAGTATTTCTTAGGGCGAGGAACTCCCCATACATTAGCTGGGCGACCAAATATCACTTCGTAAGGGCTAAGCCCCAAACGAGAGTGTACTGCTGTTCTGGTGGACAGAAGAGCCAATGGTAAAGCATCTGGCCAATTAAGTCCTGTGCTAGCTTGCACCTTAGCAATTTTAAGCTTCAAGGTTCCATTGTAGTATTCTACTAAACCAGCCGACTGTGGGTGATTCGCCGCGTGGAACTTCTGTTTTATGCCAAGACCTGCACAAACTTTTTGCATGACTTGACCCACAAATTCGCTCCCATTGTCACTCCAGACAATGCGCGGCAAACCAAACCTAGGGAAGAATTCTTTCAAAAGTATTTTGGCAGTTGATAAAGCAGTATTGTCCTTCAGAGGGTAGGCTTCTACCCATCTAGAAAAAGCACATACTACCACCAGAACATATTTTAAGGTGTTGCATCGTTCCATGTGAATATAATCGATCTGCAACACCTCAAATGGATATGTTGGAGGAGCAAAATGACCTGCTAGAGTTGGGGTTCCCTTTCCCGGATTGTACATCAAGCAAACAATACAATGTTTTACTACATTATTTGCACACTTTGGGATCCCCTCATTTTGCCACACTGGAGCCAGAAGTTTACATATTCCTCTTGCACTTAGGTGAGCTGGACCATGTGCCATAGTAACTACAGGTAGTACATAAGCATCTGGTAACAGCCAACGTTGATGTTCTGATAATTCAACCCAACATCCCATCTCATCTAACATTCCTGTACTTTCCTTCCACTTTCTCAACTCATTCTCCGTAGCCTCTCCTTGAATTGATTTCACACTCTCTACTGTATCTTCACACATTCCCTTTTCTCTTACGCAGTTTGCGGGACCTGCAACATACATTCGACTTGTGTTGTCTCTGGCTGTCTTTTTCGCTACCTCATCTGCAAATGCATTTCCTCGACCAACATCGTCCACAATCTTTTTGTGTGCACTACACTTCACGATCGCTATCTGAGTAGGCATTGTAAGTGACTCAAGAAGTTCAGTCACTAATTGACCATGTTGTATCTTAGTACCATGGGAAGTAAAGAATCCTCTTTCCTTCCATAAACGCCCAAAGTTAAACGCTACACCAAAAGCGTATTGGCTATCAGTGTACACGTTTACTCTTTTTCCTTCGGATAACACACACGCTCTAGTTAAGGCTATCAATTCAGCTGCCTGAGCTGAATTATGTCTAATGCGTGCTGTCTCCACAATCGTATGCAAAGTAGTAATAGCGTAGGCTGAAACTGTATCTCCATTCGGGAGCTTGAAACAAGAACCATCTACCCATAGTGTTCCATCTGGATTCACTAATGGCGTGTCTTTTAGGTCAATTCTACCCTTAGTCTCTTCTTCAGTACGGAGAAAACAATCATGCTGTTCAGAGACATCTCTCTCTTCTGGAAGAGGCAACAAAGTAGCTGGATTCAGGGTATTACATCGTTTGATGTGTATGTGACTAGTCAAAAGCGTCAGCTCATATCCGGACAACCGAGCACTCGTAAGATGCTGCGTTTTTGTCCTATTTAGTAAAATATCCACTGCATGTGGCACCATAACAATGAGAGTATTATCTAGTACTACTCCAGCAGACTGTCGAATAGAAATTGCTGCTGCCGCTGTCGCCTTAAGACAACTAGGCAATGCTTTAGCTACTGGATCTAACGTAGCTGAGAAATATGCGCATGGTCGCTGTTGATCTCCAAAACGCTGCGTTAAGACTGACAATGCACAACCCTCTCTTTCGTGGACATAGAGCGTAAAGGGCTTACTGTAATCAGGAGTACCCAATACAGGAGCAGAACATAAAGCAATACGCAAATCAGTAAAACTCTTCTGACATTCGTCAGTCCACGGAAGAGGCTGAGGCGTATCTTTTAAAGTTAGCGCCAACAGCGGTTTAGCCAATAAAGAGAAACTCGGAATCCACTGTCTACAATAAGAAGTAATGCCCAAAAAGGCACGTACCTCTCTTTGTGTGGATGGCACTGACATTTGTGCAATTGCCTGAATTCGTTCGGGGGTCAATCGTTGTCCCTCCTTTGACAAGAGATGACCCAAATAAGTCACCTCGCGACAGACATATTGTAATTTAGAAGGAGAAACCTTGTGATTCAGATCAAACAAATGACGCAACAGTGCAACGGTCACGTTTTTGCAAATCTCCTCTGAATCAGCGGCAACTAATAAGTCATCCATGTACTGAATGAGAGCGGCACCGGACGGTAAGGAAAAGGCATCAAGATGACATTTTAGAGCTTGACTGTAAACAGAGGGACTTTCACAATAACCTTGAGGTGCGCGTTTAAACCGGAAGCTTCGGCCTCCGAGGGAAAAACCAAAAATATCTCTACTCTCTTCGGCGATGGGAATACTAAAGAAAGCATTCTTTAAATCAATAACTGAAAACCAAGTCGCTGTAGAAGGTATCATCGTCAACAGAGCAGTGATATCTGGGACTACAGGAAACTGCGGTACGACAATCTTGTTTACCTCCCGAAGATCAATTACAAAACGATAAACAGGAGGCTGAGAAGGATCAGTGCGTTTAAGAACCGGAAGAACAGGACTGTTACATGTATTTCCTCTCGTTTCCTCAACCACACCCTTCTGAATCAAATCATGGACAATTTCCAGAAGTGCTTTCTCACCTTCAGTAGAGATTCTGTATTGCGGAATACGTGGCATTTCAGCATTGGGCTTAAGAGTAACAACATAAGGTGGGATCTCAAGACAACCAACGTCATTCGGACTCGTAGCCCAAAGCGTTTCGGGAAGAGAAAGCAATTCAGGTGGGAATTGATCTTTTGATAAGTACATTGGACTAGTCATTTTCTGTCCTAGAGTGAGGTATACACCAGAAGGTGAACAATATATCGTAGCATGCATTCTTTTTAATAGATCTAAACCCAACAGATTTTCACCACAACCATTCGTCAGAAGAAGCGGAGCTTCTAAATCATAAGGGCCTATTGAAACAGGCAAAGGGCAAGAAACTGGATTGCGAACAGGGGCGCCAGAAAATCCTACAGATACATTCGTTAAGCCAGACAAAGGTGCGCCAGGGAGTTTAGAATGAATGATAGAGCTTCTCATGGCACCAGTATCTAAAAGAAATGGCTCTGAAACACCCATTGTAGTGACATTAACATAAGGTCCATTCTGATCCACTGGAATTGACGTAACCCCCTTACTTTGTCCATGGCTGTCCTATTCAAAATGAAGACTTTCATTCCCTCCTTCAATATACTGATCCTCACTGTAATACTGTGTAGACCTAACATTTTGCTGATCAAAGTAATTTCCGGAATTTGGAGGAACAAAAGAACGCTGCCCTTGGGTTAACACACCTCGACCTCTACCTCTATTTGCTGACTGAAGACCACCACGACCTCGTGAAGCAGATGTTGCTCCATTACGCTGCAACAATGCCGGACAATTGTTCTTAAAATGACCTTCCTCCCTACAATAAGCACATTGATTGGGACCTAGCAAAGGTCTTGGAATGAATGGTTCAGGCTTTTGATACAACCTCTGAAACTGCGGAGGCTGTTGAAACTGAGGCTGAACATAACGAGGAGGATAAGCCTGTTGCAAGAGAACTTTAGTTTTTAATTCTTTCGTCTTTTTCTCTTGTTTTTCCCTTTCTTCTTTGTCTCTATTTTCATAATATTGTGCAGTAGCCAATATCTGGGCGGAAGAAGAAACTGCCCATGAACTCTCGGAGTCTTTTAGCTTGTGTGATAGTTCAGGAAGCAAGTTATATACGAACTTATCCACAAATAATCGCTGTCCCCCTTCTGTAGCCATATCTTGACCACTGTGATCAATGAATGTCTCCTCGAATCGGGTAAAGAAATCGGAAACACTTTCATCTTTCTTTTGTTTACATGCTGCTAGCTTATCCCAATTAACTCTCAAAGCAGGCATCATTGTTTTCATTAATGTAATAATCCTACCAGGGAGTTCTGAGATCAAAGCATCGGGCTTTGCACCACCTACTTGACCTCTATCTGCGGCAATAATAGCATTCCAATCGCCGCCTAATTCTTGAGCGTGATCCTCTCTACGAATTTTAGCCCATATTGTCTGTGGAACTACATTTCCCATCAACATGTCAATATCTGCTAGATTCATAGTACATGCATCAACTGTTTGCGACAACTCTTTATAGTAACCAGCAGGATTTTTGCGTGGATCTGGTAGTGACTGTTTAAGTGCTAAAACTTCAGACCTTTTCCAGGGGACATGTATCCATATGCGCTGAAAATGCGCAGGAATAGCTGGATTAGCTACAACTTCTTCCTTCCATATTGGAGAAACCTCTCTCATGGGATAGTTTTTCAGTGCTGTCCTATCTGAAGGATCAGAATCAGGAAAAGTCTGTGAGAACAATAGGGATCTGAAAGAAATAAGTGTTCTGACAGCGTTTTCAACCTTAGGACCCACAATAAGTCCTTTGTCAAAGTCAGCCTGAACATCTAACAGATCCTGTGGGACCGAACCCAAATTCATATCCTCCCATTCTTTAGCGAGAGTATCGCACATAACTTTAAAAACATATCTCTGCGTAGGTGCATTCCATTGCAGAAAGGTGGACATAATATCAGACGTACTATATTGGGGACCCTTCTTGATCCATCTACAAGCAAGTGAGTCCAATTTTTCTCGCTCTTCGGAGTCTGGGAATTGACTACGAGACTGTCTTCGAGAAAAAGCTGGAGACACATTTAAAGCTTCAAAGAAAGGTGATAAGAGACCAGAGACAGTATTGGCAAATCGCTTACGCATAGATGGAGAATTTGACATAAGGATAGGGGACAAGGTATTTAGGTGAATTAACTAAAGGAGCATTAGGAATTGCCAAAGGAGCAGAAGGCAAAGGAGTTAAAGGCAAAGCTGGCATAGGCAATACTTGAGGAGGCAAATGTGGAAAAGCTGGAGCAGGCGGAAGCACAACTGGCGGCTGAACAGGCTGTAACATCGGGGGTGCATTAGCACCTTGTACATAGGGCGGAGGCAATTTCAATAAGTGGGACATTAAGGAATCTTCCTCAAAATCTTTTCTCTTATCAAGGGAAGAGATAGGCAACGTCGGATAGCATTTATCTATTGCCATTCGATGCTGTCTGTCTGAAATTTCCATTACATTATCTATTTCATCATCTTTGAATTGCTGAGCAGCCTGTATAATCGTCATTCCCTGTGTTTTCCTATCTCGATTCGCTTGTTTAATTTCTCTCTGTTTGGCTTCCTTACGCCAAAGGCGAAAAGAGTCAAACATTGCCGGCCGGGCTTTTCTTTTAAATAACGTTGCTTCTAAATTATCTAGCACATCAGTTTCGAAACTACAATTTTCTGGCCATTTTAAAACACCATCTTTCTTTGTATATCGGGTCCATGTCTTATTAAAGGCAATAGGACCAACACCATGTTTAGAATAGAGCTCATATGTGGGAGTTCCAACCGAAGGAATCGGACAGGAGTCCTCAAGCTGGGAGTCCCTATTACAACCAAAGCAACAAAGTTTTCCAAACTTAGTCAGACCAGACATCTCACGATTTTTACTGGCTGTTCACAAACATCAAGGGGGTAAAACTTTCAGTTTACACAGCACAAATGCACTTACCCCTCGGCTTTGGCCATTGCAATGGCCAAATCTAAGGACCTAAGGACAAAACAAAGACCAAAATTTGTGGGCGCGACCCACCAAATACTTAACTAAGGATGTCTTCTTACACCAACAGAGGCCCGTCTATCGTCTCGCTTTACCATACATCATCAAAGAAAGGGCCAAGGCAGGGCGGCAGTCAGGGCAGCAGTCGTCAGTAGCCGTCAGGAAGGAGTAACCGCGCTGAAAAAGACCTTCGGACCACTTCGACATACAGGGGTCGCTTGACGTGGCTCGCGATTCCTCCAGAATTTTCTTGCGGGGTTCCTCACGACCTTCAGGCAGAACCGGTACCGCTGAAGCCGCCCCACGTTGGGCGCCAGTTGAAGAACCAGAACCTTATGGGCCTGGCGGCGCAGGGTACGCCTGAAATCTCCTTGGATTCACCTGCCTCAACTAACAGAGACACGGGACACTCTGTCAGGCGTAAAAGATCAGATTTTATTAGCTGCAGCTAGTACAGTTGTCCAAGAAGTACACAAGGTATGTTCTCAGGAGACTGCCACTTTACTTTGTGGCGCACAATCTTATATACCGTATAAAAACCATTTATTAACTACATACACTCCCAGAACACATAGAAAGGAGCCAGTAAGAATAATGTAAAGATAGAACAGAGCCAATAGAAATGTCGGAAAACAAGACAGAACAAAGTATCAAGTGACTTAAGGTTGCCTCCCCTCCAGCTGTGTTTGTCACCCCTCCCTTGAACTAATTCATTAACCGATCCACAACGAAGTTGCATGTGGTGCGATAAGTTTGTGTGCGTTTGGAGGACAGTTGTGAAATGAGAGAATACTAGCAAAGGACAGCGAAGGCCAGACGATAAGATAAGATCGGCGGAGAATAGTGTGAGCCTACAGATAGTTGAAACAAGGATTAGAAAACCAGACAGGGATTAGTGTACTCGGTCAGACCTTAATACCAGCCTTGTAAAGATAGAGGCAGAAGGCTGTTTTGAACACCATGTTGCAGAATAAGCAGAAAAGGCAGAATGGACTTCGTTCGCTGTGCTGCCTGAGTGAAGGCAACATAAAATGGCGGCGGGCCACAAAATGGCGGGTCGATACGATCGTATTAAAAATCGAATTTCCTCAGATGGCATTAGGATTACATATGGTAGGCAATAGATCAGGCTCCAACTGGGTACATAGAACCATGATGGTCAGACAATTCAGACAAAAGATCTGGATGTTATGCCTGTCCTCCAGGGTAGCAAGGTTGACTAGCGGACAGTACACTGGTGCATGTCTCAATCTCCTCATGACAGAGAATCTAGAATAGAGAAGAGAGAAAGTACAATGTGATATAGTTGTCAATGTCAACAGTTTGTGACACACATCACATGTGTAATGTCCCATACGTGGTACACAGACCTGTCCTACACTGACCACGTATGTAGTCATGCTATATGCCTATATGGTTACACCACCAATGAGGCTCCAAGTATCTGGACATGCACTTTATCTCACAACTGCCCATATAACCTCACTGTGACATGCATGTCACATATATAAGCGTAAACATGATGCCACTAAATAGGCATGCTCTGCATTCTGGACAGAAAATGTGTTTGGTGCACTTATTTTGCTGCAGCAAGGCATAATAGGTGCATAAAATGGCAGCCGCCTGTCTTGCATGCACTGGTAAGATGGAGTGACCCAAGTCCTCCGACGTATGTCATCACGGCAGTAGGTGGTTGCAACCGCGGTACAACTTTTCATTGGTTAACATTGCTGTCTATGGGGAACTGTGGCCAATGGCGAACATCGCTGGATGTGATGGTCATGTAGGCGGCAGCCATGTCCGCCATTTTCTGCAGCCATGCTCGCTTGACTCCTGACAATCTTGCTAGCAGCACCTCCACGACGTGAGCTGCTGTGCACTATCTCTTGAAGCCATCATGCCACGTCCTGCAGTTGATAGGGCACCGGCCTTCACCCAAGAAGAGCTGGAGAAACTGGTAGAAGGGGTCCTTACCCTGTATGGACAGCTGTATGGGGCACCAGAGGAGCAGGTGACCCAATGCCACTGTCATGTGTGATAGGGGTGTGTGTGAAGGTGAATGGTGTAAGTGTACTGGTCAAGGAGTCCATGCATGCAGGAGGCATGGGGTTAAGGTTTGTGAACCGTGACGATGGGTATGTGTGGACATTTGGTGAGTATGATGTTTATTTACCACTGCCGTTGGTATGGTGTCAGTCTACATGACTTTTTCTTTCTGTCTGTGCCATCCATGCAGGTACATGCCCATCAGAAGAAGGGGATATGGCGTGCCATCACCAATCAAGTGTGGACCCTGGAGGTCCATAGCCAGCGGAGCACCCATTGTGGCAAGCAGTGGGAGGGCCTGAGTCGTTGGGCCCGGAAGATCACGGAGACCCCACTGGGGATGTCCTCCCAAAAAGGGAGGGGTACCCGTCAGACCCTGACAGCCCATATGGCCTGCATTTTGGCAGTGGCCTGCCCTGAAGTGGATGGGTGTTTGAGCAACAAGGGGTGAGCACTGACTGTATCCTGGGCAAATCATCTCCTAGATGGAGTATTTGGTAAGTTGGCAGGCCTTAAATGTGATTGGGTGCCTCACTGCAGGCAAAGTGACTGTTGTTTATGCTACATGTTTATTGACACTTGGAAATGGGTATTAGGCACCTTGGCTAAGTATCTTTTGTAGATGTGTGTCCATGCTTTACAGTCAGTGAATGTACATCTCCCATTTCCATACCTCTCCATGTCTGTAATGTGGAGATGCCCTAATGACATAGGCACATGTGTGACTCCATCCTGGCCATACAATGGATGTGAGTGTTTGGATCACCCAAAGCATTGAGTATGACCAGGTCCGTCCATCTGCATAAGAGGCTCTGAGGTGTCAGTCCACTCCCATATGTGTAGCCTACCTGTATATGCAACTGTGTGACTCTCCTTTTATCACTTAAAATATATACATCATGTACTGTAGCTGGTATTGAAAGATTGTGGGGCTGGCATTACAGTTCAACCACATGAATGGCCTTCATGGGACAGGAGTATTGGCCTGTTTGCTGACTAGGTATAGGTAGGTGATCTGCTGACTGTAGGGTATGTGTAGGTAGCTGTGGTGTGATTAGTTTTGTTTGACCAATGACTTTGTGTTTTACCACTGCACATATTAGTTGCTCAATGTTCACCAGTAGCACATTGTATGTTTTGTTCAGTTGAGCCGCCTATTGGCTTTGACATGGCATTAGCCATTACTTTCTGTATTCAGTTTAGCCGCCTATGGGCTTTGACATTGCATTAGCCATTACATTCTGTATTCTGCCTATTGGCTTTGACATGCTATTAGATATTACATTCTGTATCCAGCTTAACTGCCTATTGGCAGTGACATGCTATTAGATATTACATTATGTATCCAGCTCAGCTGCCTATTGGCTTTGACATGATATTATACATTACATTTTGTATTCAGCTCAGCTGCCTATTGGCTTTGACATGATATTATACATTGCATTTTGTATTCAGCTTAGCTGCCTATGGGCTTTGACATGATATTAGACATTGCATTTTGTATTCAGCTCAGCTGCCTATTGGCTTTGACATGATATTAGACATTGCATTTTGTATTCAGCTCAGCTGCCTATTGGCTTTGACATGACATTAGACATTGCATTTGATATTTAGGTTAGCTGCCTATTGCCTTTAACGTGGAGTTAGACATTGCAGTTGAGAATCCAAGCTGTATTTTTCCAAGCTGTATTTTTGCACAAGATGAACCAAGCTGTTTTCTTCTCACAGTAGACTAGACCTGATAAGAGAGGGTACATGGGGTGTTTTTCTCTCTGCTCAAGCTTGGGAAGAGGAGCAGTCTAGGAGATCTGGCGAGTCTCCAAAGGCTTGTGTAGTTTTCCGGAGTCTGAGAGGAGGGGGCACACCTTTGTAATGGATGTCTCAGGGCTTCAGAGAATTAGATTCAAATCTGCCTGACTTCGGACTGGAACTTGGCGCCAGTTGCCAGTCTCCCGTGTGGGTAGATAAATCTCTTTCTCGCAGTTGACCAGGAGTCATCAACTTGCAGACCCTAGAAAGATGAAGCTGTAAATAGTTTCTCACACGGTGAAGTATTTGTTTTGCTTTGCATTCAATATCTTATAAATATAACCTGCTGTGTATATTGCAAACTGTGATATATTTTGTTTTCATTGAACATGTGCTTGAAATCTATTGATTCGTCTCTTACGAACTTGCGGTTGGGGAAGAATTAACAACAATAAAAGTCTTCTTTGAACTCAGAAGTGCATTCTTGATATGTTATGTAAGTGCTGAAAACGAGATAAGAACAGAAGCACTACAGTAGCCAACCTAGGATACTGATACATGTAGAATTGATGAGGCCTGATTGCACAGATAATGCATTCCTAGAAGATATACCTGTTGTAATGTGGCCTTTAAAACTATGGGATGGTCCTAGAGGTGATAAGTGCCCTGGGAGATCCCTAATTTGTCACCTCTGTGTGTATATGGCATGTATGACAAAGCCCTAGCAATTCTTATGCTGCAATGCTGATTAACTGCCTACATCATGTCATAATGGAAATTTGGGGTCACATCTGATGACCTATGACTATTACAACTTGACTTGGGTAATAGGTAGTGGCATATTCGTAGCGGTTTTGGTATAGTATGACACATGGTGTGTTGATGTGATTCACATTTTGTATTCACTCTACTCAGGCTGCCTTGTGCGATAGTGAGATGTGTAATTGGTGTACAGCCAGTTGTGTCTGTCCATGTGTGCCTCATGAAAGCATATGTTTCCCCTCTGAGAGGTTTGTTGTCTGGGCTCAGTGACAGGTTTTGCCATTCATGAAATGGTGTGCGTGAGGCTAGAGTTATCATGGTGTGTAGGCCAACTTGTGCACCTGCATGTGTGGTGGCATTGGAAGTAGTCCATGAGGTAATATGTGTATTCCAGAGGTACATTTGTTGTGACACTGCACTCAGTGGATGTGGGATATGTGGAACATGGCCCACTGTAGATTAAGTTTGCAGTATGCTGAGTAGTGATATATGTGTTGGGTGTCAGCTGCTCTGGATATGTGATAGGGTCTGACTGATCACAGGGCTAAACCACAGATTCACATAGTACACATCAGATGTGAACTGTTTGGGTGTATGACTTGTATTGGTTAAATCCGAGTTGTTCTCCATAATAGCATCACTGTACTGAGTGGCCAGCCATATCATACGGCAGGTAGGTGCTGTGTGGTCTGTGAGTGGAGTTGTCTTCACTGTAATTGACATATTACAGAGGACATGGACTAATCAGATGTTGTACATTAGAGGCATAGAGAGTGTTGTGTTCAGTCTGCTGCACATCCAGTGGGTTAAAGGGGTATGAAGATGTAAGATGTTTATTCAGGCATACTATTGATACAGCATCCAGGGCATGCTGTGGCAACTAAAATGGCTTTGGTTGGCATAATGGAGATGACTCTCGTAGTACAGTCCTACTTAGGTACTGATGTAGGTGTGAGGATTGGCATACAGATGTGGGTAGTAGTGACATGTAATGACATGATTTAGGTAATGTAAAATGGCAAATGCATTTGCCTAACCATGATATGTATAGTCACAGATAAACATGTTTATCTGTGTCTATGGGAGGTATATGTTGACCCTTTCCCCCCCCCCTTCTGTCTCTCTCTCCGTCCCTCTCTCTTTGTGTACATCAGCATCATCTGGTGAAGAAGGGGCACAGGCGAGTGGGAACGCAGCAGCCCGCAGGATCCAGGAGTCTGGAACAGCGAGGGCGTGGTACCCTGTGGGACAGAGGGCAAGGGGAGTGTCACGGGGGAGACTCGATCTACCACCTCTTCTTCAGAATCCTCCTCTGGTGGACACTCATGGAGGTGTCAGACCCATCTGGGACCATCCCAGCACCATCTTTGTCTGCCACCCCCATACTACCACTGCCCTCCCTGAAGCTCCCCATCCAGTTGCCCGTGCCCGCTCAGGCAGGAGGGTGGGCATCTTCTTCACCGCAGGCACATCTGCCCCTGCCCCGATCAGCCCTGGTGCCCTAAGTGAGGAGGCTGTTAACCTACTGAGGTCGATTTCTGTGGGTCAGTAGACCATTGTGAATGCCATCCAGGGACTGGAAGCTCAAGTTCAACAGAGCAATGCATTCCCAGAGGGCATTCACGGTGCCATGGCAGGCCTACAGAGATTCTTTCAGGCTTTGGCCTCCACTCTGATGGCAGCCAGTGTCCTTTTGTCTAGTGTCCTCCCTCCACCTACCTCTTCCCAATCCCAAACCCCTCTCCCCATACCCATCCTAACCACACCTACACACAGGCATGCATCCACCTCATCAGACAAGGGTAGCTCAGAAAAACACAAGCACCAGAAGACCAACCACTGGCATGCACACAAGCAACACCCACCTGCATGCACACCAACATCCACACTTTACACTGACTTCCCCGCCACCCCCTCCTCCACAGACACTACACCAGACACACCTTCAGCCACCACACCATCATTCACTGATGCAGCCACCAGTCCTATCTTACCCACAGTCAGCACAATAGCAGACCCTCAGACATCCACCACAGCCACCACAACTACTGACACCTCCACATGCAGCTCATGTACCATACCTGCAGACACCACCCCAACAGTCACCCATCCACCATAGCATCTCCCAGCACCTCCTCCCCCCCTCCTCCCAAAACACCTAAATGCCTGCACTCATCCACCCAACCCAGAATCATTCCACACATGCACTTGCACACAAGACATCCACAAAGACACATTTTACAACTACTCCCTCTCTCTCCACTCCCGAACTCTTATGCCATGACAGCCCCATGTGTCAAAGAAGCATTTCCTCTTGGAGTTTTCCCTGTTCCCTACCGCTCTCCCACCCAGTGACACCCCCAAGTGCTCTATGTCCCTCCCCAAATCCAGCCCTTCCATCTCCAAGTCCTCCCCTGACCCCTTAGTAGTGCCCATGCCCCTCCCTCTGCCAAGAAGTCTACCTCTCCCAAGCCCAAGGAACCCCATCCCAAACCAAAACCCAAGTCCAAGGAAAACCCAAGTCCAAGGCTTCGTAAGCCCAAGCCTCCCCTTAATACCCCTAATCTCCCCGGAGGTGCCTGCCTGCCCCCTTGATGCCCCTACCCCGTGGAGGTCATTTTGCATTCAGGAATCATGTAGGGGCACAGTGAAGTGCCATTAGTGCGTTTGGCACTTGGATCCTTGGACTGGCCAAAAGCCTCATGATTGTAAATAGTTATATTTTTATCTTACTATTTATCATTATTAATACATCTGGACCAACCTGGTGTTGGATTCAAAGGTAACATACTTGTCCTGCCTTTCTTTCTACATGGCTGTTTGGTATTTGTGGGCATAGGTTAGTGTGTGTGTGACGTGTGTGAGGGTTGTGCTAGCTGTTGTGCCTGGCCTGCACGTTGGGTGTGTGGATCTGCCATTTGTCCCGCTGTCATTGCTGTGTATTGTGTGTAGGGTATGTTTGTTACAAGCATGTGTGTATGTGAATTGTGTATTGTTTGTGTAGAGATGTGTAATGGTGGTGCTGTGTGCCCTTGTGTGCTTGTTGTGTGTGCGTCCATGTGTGTGGTGGTGGCTATGTCATATGCATTGTGTGTGGTTTGTGCGTAGTTGATGTATGCTTAGTTGTATGGCAGTGTGATTGTGCTGATTGGTTGTGTGGTGTTGTTATGTGTTGTTGTAAGTATGTGTTGTCATGTGGAGGTTTGGAGGGAGATTGTGTGGCCTTGTGTTTGTGTAGTTGTAGTGTCATTGTGTGACTCTGTGGTGTTGTGTATGATTGTGTTAGACAGTGCTGGTGATGTGTTTGTATGGTTTGGTGTGTGTATGGCATGTGTGTGTTGACCATGGTGTGTGTAGTACAGGTGTGCTTGTCTGTGGTGTGTGTGCATGTGTATGTAGGTGCATGTGTTCATATGGGTCTGTGGCTACGTGTGTGTGTGTGTGTGTGTGGCAGTTGCATGTTGCCCCAAATGTGTATGTTGTGTGTGCGTGGGTACTGATGCCTTTCTCTCCAGTGTCCAGTAGGTGTGTGTTCATACGGTTGGCTGGTTCTGGAGTCAATGTGCAAGGAGGAGCAGCAGGAAGACTTCCAGTTCAGGTTCCATGGCGGCTCTGGGCAGGTATGTTTCTGAAGGTGAATGTTTCCGCCAGGGTTTTCGTGGTGGTGTGACTGAGGCAGAAACAATAGCAGTGTGCAGCCTCACAATGTGTCCAGTGGAAACATGCTCCCAGCCCGTCTGAAGGTGCCTACCGCAGTCTGGAGAAGTGAGATATAGGCCTATAGTTTCTCACATTCTGGGGGTCTAGTGGGGGCTTTTCTTTTTAATCATAGGTAGTATTGAAGATTTTGCCCAGAGAACTGGAAACTGTCATACAGTCAAAATGTTATTTAGTAGTCCTGTAAGATAGACAGACACTGTCCTAGAAACCTCATGTAAAATGAGGAGGGCAGGGGTCAGAAGATTCCCCCAACTTTGCGGAGTTAATGAGGTTGATTGCCTTCTCCACAGAGGGAATTTTCTACAATAATTAGCGCCTTTTGCTCATTAAAAAGTGAATAATACTCAATCTTTTCTTCAGAAAGGTATTCTTTCCTCCACCTGTGCTCTTGATATCTGTATTTCAGTTTCAATTATTTTAGTTCCTGTGAATAGGAGGGGGCTTAGATTTTTCCTGTGATTAGTTACTGTTTTTACAGGGACTATGAACAATACTGCAGAATCTATCCAATTTACATAACTCACTACTGCAGTTTCAACATTATTGTCTAAGACAGGACTAGAGTTTGAAAAAGAGTCATTTAGTACTCCAAAATTAAGGTTTTTTCAAGAGCTAATTTTAAACGTACTAGAAGAGCTTGAACTGGGACCGTTACAAGAAGAAGCTTTAAGTGTGAGAAAAATGGCCTTATAATCTGTCCCAACTAGAGGCAGAACATTTTCCAGATTTAGGCCCAGATTATTACTAAATACTCCATCTAGGGGATGATTTGCCTTTTATGATCTGAGGAAGAGCAAAACCTTTAAGACTGTCTACAATATGTTCAGTATTTGAATTATCAAGAAGGGCTAAGTGAAAATTAAAATCACCCATAGTGGTGAAATTAGGGAGATCAATGCAAGATTCCATGAAGTCCTGCACAGTCTGAATACATTCGCCCCTAGGGCAAGGTGGACAATATTTAAGGAAGCCCTGAAAGGAATTCATATTTATAAATTTCAAATTAAACATCAGGGTTACACAATTGAACTGGGTGATAGGCTGCCTTTATAAATTTGCGATAGACTATGGCAATGCAACCATCCCTCTTTCCTTGTCAGTCCACTCTTTCCAAATTAAAACCATCAGAGATGGCAATTATACTTATTCTTGATTAGCTACCAGGTATTTAATAGTGCACATGAAATCACCTGCAGAATACCTTTCCACTCTGCTTTCACTGCAGGAGGAGGTTGAGATATGTTTGGGCCTAATGAAGAAGAAGTATATTTGTTAAAAACAAATTTGCATGTCAAGCATTGGTAACTGCCTGGTTTACTATTAAAATCATGAATATTTCAGGAGCCATGCTTACCGTCATTGTGCAATCCAGGAAGGGCTTCACTAGAGTATGCTAAATGGAAAAACAGCCAGGGGTTCTGACGCAGGGCACAGTAAACAAGCAAGAAAGCATAAAATAATTAAAATAGGCAATACAGCCTACCTCACAGCGTAAATGGAAAATATAGCCTACTAAGAAATCAAAATGCTGGCAGCTTGGTATTCAGTCAGAATGTTGTGCAGACTTCTTTTTACACTACAGCATTAACAATAATCGAAGGTTTCATTATTTACAATTGGAGGATATTTTCAGGGTACATTATTGAGGTGAATTATATATGGAAATTAATCCTACAGTTCGAAATATTTTTATTTCGCATTGGATTACTGTTGGACTAGGGAGTTAAAATTAGATGTTAAAAGGTAAATAATTAGATTTCATTTGAGTCTACAATAGTAAATATACTCTTAGTTTAATTCAAATGCCTGGAAACACATATTTGCACAAATATCGCAATTTAATATTGACTATTTAACTATTAATAAAGCTTATTAAGTGAAAGAAAATCATTGCCGTGACCACAGTACAAGTTCACAAAGTTTATTCCTTTCATGTAAATGAGCACTGAAAGCGCTCAATACAAATAGACATACAACACATGGTAATAAGAAGCTTGCCATAGGTTGGTATAAGAGCAGACTGCAGGTAAGACTTTAAGGTAAAGTTATAAAAGGTCAGTAAAAGAAAACTTAAATTACAGATCTGTACAAATACCGGCAGACACTGTGCTAAATCTTACTTTTAGCTCAAACTTTAAAAGGCTTTAAAATACTTATTTAACACTATTTACAAATTATAAATAAATCATAGATTCCTCAAGAGTAACCAAAATTATAAAAATATCACCACTTTGGGTGTTCTAAAAAAAAAAATCGGGTTTCTTTGACTGAGTTTAATAATGTCCTGGTTAGCAAAACTGTAAAAAAAACTTACAACACATTAGATTCATAAAGAAAATTCAGAAGGTGCTTAGTTAAACAGAAAAGCACATTTTTTAAAAGTATTACAAAACAGAAATGGATTCCACTTTTGTCAAACTCCTTTGTCAACAATTACCGGTGCTAAAGATATAAAAAAAAGTAACAGATGTATTTTCTTTAAAAAACATAATCACAATGCAGAGACATAATAGTTAATTTAGCAAAGGAAAGACAACTGAATTACTTAAAACTTGCACATTGAGTTTTGGATCAGAAAACAGAAACGAGTAAATAGGATGTGAGTGGCCAGCCACGCCCTTTAACAAATTTAACTTAAAAAGGTAGCACTAAACTACTTACCGACAACACATCCTACACTGAACAGTAACTGAAAGGAGTGTTAAAAGTACACCTACAAAATAGGAGACAGAGAGCTTGTTTTATCACCTCATTCACGAATGCCCTTGGAGATACCAACATCCTTCAGTTTCAACACACAGTCACTGCCTACATCTAATTGTGCCTTAAGAATACCATATGCAAGATAACCAGGCAACATGGAATACGTGTACAATGAAAAGAGTAATTTCACTGACATTCCTGTGCAGACACATGAAAACACATAAAGCCACCCACATACCAAAGTGCCATTTTTTTTAGAAATTCAAGTGAATTGCTACAGTATGAAATCATGAGTTTGCAAGGGATTGCCTGTGGTTTCTATGGGTTTTCAATTTCTGCATTATCTCCTTTGGCCACTTTGGTGAGTATCTCCAGCCACTTTGTGAGCATGTCTTCATCTTCAGCACTGAAGACTATGTTCTGCTGAGACTGGGACAGCTTGAAAACATACTTCATTTCATGTTTTTCAGTGGCACTTGGCAAGCTCACTTCATACCCAGGCAATGGTATTGCACGAGTCATGCGCCCATCCTAAAACAAAGTAAATGAAAATGTATATAATGTGAGTTCATTTTGTAACAGCCAAAAGAACAAATTGCAACACAGAATTACAGAATAGCTTGGGTACTGGTGTTATATAAGTGAAGTTAATAGAACAATAGAGTTAGCATTCCACCATGTTTATATTTTGTTGTACATTTGTAGTGTAAACTTTCCTGACAATTACTACAAAATGTATCACTGCAAAAAAAATAACACACATGATCCAGAAGTATTTTGGAGAAACTGGAAAAGAGTTTGTGCCTTAAATAAAACTGCAAATAAAATTAGAATAAAGCTCTTACACCTAGGGCTACTATTTCTGTCTGTGCCAACAGAAATTACTTTGTTCGATCCTCTGCTCTCCTATTACAAATAATTGTTTTCAGGTGTCTACAGCCAATTCGATCTACTCAAGTGAGGATTACAGCACCCAGAAAACATTAGGGACCCTATTCACAGATGTTTTGTGCATTTAAATTTAACTTCAGAACAAAAGTACATTATCGGTACATGATTCATGTAATCAAAATCATAAATCATTTATACCTGCAAATTAAACTCGATATGAATACAACACTAGTAGACAGATTTGATTTTCCAACAATCTTCTTATTGATATTTTTGATGGTTGGTAGATCTTAACCAATACATCTTGACCATATTTTATACAATGTTTTTGGTGACAAACACCCACTGAAAGAGTGCTATAAAACATTTAGGGGATAGGATGGGAAAGTGTGTGTTATGTGGAGCGTGGGGTTGGCCAATATACCATTAACAGCTCAATATCCATACATTTGTGGGCCTTGATAAACATTGTGCATGGTTCTTCTCACCACAGAAATGCACACAAAATCATTCCTAAAAAAGACATGGTTGGATGCATTTCAAAGACGCTAAAGGGATTATAGGAGATGGCTTATTTCCACAGTCAAATATATTGTACCACGTATAATCAAACAGACTGTTCATCACATGGAAACCCACTGAACTGTGCATGAAGATTTAGGACACATATTTCCATTCTTAGAAATAAATCTATGAGGCATACATTTTCAGCCTAACTAAAACATTTGGCTAAAAAAAAAAAAAAACACAGGATACAAAATTAAAGCCTAGGACTTGAGACATTGGTTCTGATTCACAAGCGAAAGTAAGAAATCTTCACCAACAGGTCTACAAACTCAAATGGGTGAGGATTTACAACTTTTTGGAAGTCACATAATTTTTCTTGATTATGCCTGGAAACCCACACCAGTCCAACTTTTGAGACATAATCCTAGAAATTGTTTGTAGAGTTTGCTTTTCTCCCTGGCAGAAAAAAAACATTATCAATCTGAAATCGAACACATTGTACAATTATGTACTGTGAAATGTCAGTGCCTCTGTGCAATGGTGCAATTTGTCTTCTCAATTGGAGAAAATCCCCACCCTACTCCCACAAGAAGCTTGTATGTATAATGTTCATTTCTAATACTAGACAAGGTTGTAACTCTTCCCATGTCAGGAGTAAATTTGCAAACATTTTCACGGTGGGATCAACCCATAAGCTTGTGGTTGTTCATAAAATGTGCTGGAAAAGCACACCATTGAACGCCCATTTACCAACCGGAGCATGATTTACTTAGGAGCATAAATACATGATTCTGGGGTAAAATTGCAGAAGTAAAAGGATTTAGGAATGTAGGACACCTTTAAGGAATGTCTTGCAAATGCATATCAAAGAGTCCGTCTGTTTAAAATGAATTTGTGAATCAGCCCCTTTGTGGACTTGAAGCAGTTTGGCAACCCAAATAATATCCAGAGGTTGTTTTAAATTTTAAACCATTAGAGATTACAGTTATATTATCTGTTATGCTTTTGCACACAAGTACAAATCCAAGTATATAAAATCCTCATACTGCATCAAACCCTTTACATATTCTTTTTATGTAAAGTACATTTATTGCAGTAATATCTCAAAATACAGTCTTAACTTTATTACTTCTGTGGACACCCACTGAATAACTACTGATGCCGGAGACCCCTGCCTAAGCAATTTCTATGGTTTGAACCTCAAAACAATATGCAAAAGGAAACAAACATGTATAAATCAAACAAATAAACACATTCAGATATATTTTATTTAATTCGCTAATAGAAAAGTGTGAAAATTAACAATTTGTTTTTAATGTGAAGGTTGGAACTTTCAAAAATGTAATGTTATTTAATAGAAACCAAGCAAAATGTTAGACCCTGCTGTATTACCTTGCCTTTCAAGTTCCTAAGGTACGCATTATTTTTTATCAGCAATTATTAGTGCTGCTTCAAGAGAGGCCAGTGCTGATGCATTTTCTTTCTCAGGATTATGCTTTAAACGAGGTCAATAAATTGTTTCACCAAGCATAAGGGTGTGGAAACATAAGGCATCACATTTTCACAATAAGTCAATTTAGAATGACAGTATGATCGCATGGGTCATACGAGGAAAACTCCAGTCTAAAATAAGTTAAAGGGGTTTTATTACAAACTCGACTCAAAGTCATGTAGTCAATTCTAAAAACAAAGTAATAAAGATACAGACTCACCACTGGTTGACCAAGGTGACAGAAAAGATTCAAACTAACTAACATCAAAAGGACTAAACATTCATCAAAAGTAATACAAAACATTAGAAGAATAATCTGATGTACAGAAAACAAGAGCTGTTCAGTTCTTTCAAACTTTAAGACAATTTAAAGACATCTAAGCTTAGCTAGGCAGGGCAAGGGAACCCAAACAGATTAGCACATCAAAAGTTAATGTGCTGGGCTGAACACATGTGGGCAAAGGTTATAAAAGAAAAGGACAAAAAGAATTTGGAAAAATTACATCTGGTGCAAAAGGTGACTAACCAACATTGGCAAAAAGAAGATAAAAGGGAACGTGTTGTCATGTCAGAAGCTCAGTCAAGAGTCTTATTCTTGGATTAAGGGGAAAACGTTTCTTAATGTCACCAAAGCATTGGAATAAAGGACAAGATTAGAGAGGGCTCTACCTCTCAGAGCCCAAGGGAATAAGAATAAGAAAGTAGGGAAGACTGACCAACTGAGGAACAGTATATCAAAGTTCATAGTGCAAGATGTAACTGTCCAATGGAAATCAATCATGCAACATGGAACTGCAACACCAGTGAAGATTCCCATTACCAATATGTAGAAGGCAAAACCTCACCACCCATCAATGAAAATTGGATGTCATGCACCTTTTTGACAAATAAAGATGCCAATTTCTTGCACTAAGCCTGGGAGAGTATTGGTTCTGGTGTGATGTTGCCAGGGTGGGAGAGTTCCTTGACTACACTAAAGAGAGTTTTGGGCTGAGGTGATTTGGTCTGAGTAATCAATCAATCAATCAAGGAATTTGTAAATAACACTACTCACCCATGAGGGTCTCAAGTGCTGCTACTCCTCGAACAGCCACGTGTTGAGGTGTCCCCTGTAGTTAAGTAGGCCCTGTGTCTGTCACAGGTGGGTGGGAAGAGTGTTCCATGTCTTGGTAGCGAGGTGGGAGAACAATCTGCCTGCGGCAGTCAGTAACAGGTGGCTCGCGCGAATTTACCTGAGACTGTGATAGTTTTTCAGTGTCATTTTGTATTTACACTTGGCATCCTCAGAATAAACACACCTCCAGGCCTTTACATCTAGTTTATTCTACCCTGAGTGCCTCTGTAAACCATAGGGCAGATGGGTGAGTTCTGGCTGGGCATCGAAGTTTAGTTTGCTGAACAATGTCCAGTGAGTCCTGCAACCAATCATCAATCTCAGGCTGATCTAACTTGAGCATTTGTGCTAGATTGGCGTTGTTCTCCTCAGTTGGTAATAGAGGGCTGAGATGTCCAGTCACAACTAAGCACTGGTCCTCAGCTGTGGTCTGCCTCTCCTTCTAGGTGGAGCTGAGGAGGTACAGACAGAGTGAGGGACTGCATAGTAGTCTGACCACAGTAGTGGTAAAAGATGGCAGTGACCAGATGTTCTAAATTGGAAAAGATCAGATCAAGAAGGTGGCTTGCTTTGTGACTGAATGTGGAATTAATAAGGTCTAAATACAATGCCCTAAGAACTTCGATTAAGTTCTGACCTTGGCCGCAATGGCTGTCATCTAAGACAATATTCAGATCTCCTAATAATGCAAAATTGGCCAATCTGAGAATGAGGGGGGCGAGAAGTTTATGCAGTAGCATGCACCAGTTGCCTGCGTATTCCAGAGGGCAGTATATTCATGTGCCAGAAAATATAAATTTGGTTTTCAGGGGTGTGGAATTTAATAAAATATCTATTTGTTCTGTAAATAAAAAATCTGCTTGTGCCTTCGGTGTCATGTAGTGTGGCAACAAATTATGGCAGCAAATTATGGCAGCAATCTCATTGTATAAGAGCTCTGATATTAGCCTCTCTAATTATGCCAGGTCTAATGCTATATTAGGGCTTGAATACTAGCATTTTTTTTTAGTTTCCTATCTTTCTGCAGATGTACATACTGGTGGTGGAGGTAACAGTAACATTTCCAGGACTGTAATGCCCTTTTGAGTCTATGCAGACCTACTAACTTCCATGATTTAGGTCTTTTCATCAGCCCTTCTCGAATCTTTTCTCATTCTGAGAAAAGTTGGAAATTTACTTCTGACATGAGCGGAAGTAAAACTTCTTCCAGGGTTGGGAAACAAGTGGTTAGAGGGAAACTTGTAAATGCAACAGATTTGCACATGAGCAAATTTACACACACATATTTACTTGTGCTAAAATATGGTTGACAAACATTTTCTAGGAGTACGATTTCCTGGTCTAGTTCTGTAGATTCTTGCGAATTCATGAAATATTGAAATCTGCACTAATGCAACAACATATACCACAAATGCACTTTTGTGACTTTCTTTAAACACCAGACCCCTAAATAGGTCTGGCATTAACCAAGAGATTTTGTTTTTATTACATTGCTATCTCCATCACTGTGAGTGATACCTGCTCTTTCACATAGAGCATTAAGCCACACCAAGTAGTTTTGTTCAGTGCCAAGAACTACTCTGGCAATGTCCGCGCCTGTTGTGTGCCAATGTTTGAAACAATGGTGAGGGCCACGCAGTTCCCACAAGAATAACATTTTGCAAAAAGCCATGTCAAAACAAGACATGCATTGACAAAACCATAAGCAGGGCCACTAGAATTATGAGGCAGGAAAGAGTCAAATTATGCAGCAGGGTTGAGTAAATTATGCAGCAAGAAAACGCAAATTATGCTCCAAATTGTGGCACATTTTATAAAATTACTTTATGATTTTATTGTTTTTAAACTAGGTAACACTCTTGGCTTTGGTTGCACCTCCTTAGTACCTGCTTAATGCCCAAATACAGGAAAAAGCAATAGAAAGGTGACCAGTCCAGCTTTGCAAGCCTTTACATTTTTAGTAACTTTTGAAGGGTTTGAGCTAGAATAAATAGTTTTTGTTAAAATCTCTGGATTATGCTGCAGATTATGGATTATTTGGCAAATGTGGCGAATCTATAATTATGCGAAAATTGACACGACCGCACAATCACATAATTCCAGTAGCCCTGGCCATAAGACTGACCACCAATGGCAGACGTGTTGCTTGTCAATGTTTGCTTACTTTCATGTTTTCCATAATCTTGTTGAAACTGGTTACACTGATTGTCCATTATGACTAGTATTTGGAATAACTGTTGTGCATCAACACATTTTACTAAATGAAGCTGAAAAGAAATGGTACCTAAAATTTTACAGTAATTTTGCAAAACATATTTCTTTCCTAGTTGCATTTTTCAGAAATAAATGTATTTTGAAAGTAAAGAATCCTCAATCTTGCCTTCAAGCTTGTGCAAATATTTGCAATTTATAAGAGAGCATTCTGGGAGCATTATGTATAGCCTCATATTGTTAACATTTCCAAACTTCTGGGTGCATGTACACATTTGCTTGCTGGAGCCTGTGTCCGTAGTTCAGTCCGAGCTAACAACATTTATTTACGGCCCTCACCATAGTAATTAATAAAGACTCTGCATTAATGAATCATGAATACAAGTTTGAACAGAATTAACATAGGGACATACATTACCTCAATTACAGTTTCCTTCCCTGCTCCATAACCTAAAATGGCATCCAAAGGGTTGTGCTGCTTGTTCCTAGTTGTTCCAAGGACAAAACGGACATAGAATTTTTTTGTCCTTGACACCAAACAATATGTGCTGGGCGTCGGACTCGAGGAATTCAAACCCCCTGTGGTTTTGAAGTCCAGCGAGAAGGACACCACATCCAGGATGGTATCGACAATTTCTGAATATTGCATTTGGATTTAGTTTGAAACACAATGACAAACACCCCTCCTGGTTCCCTAGGCCTATCTCTTCTCACCATGCAGTAGTCTTGTGGTAAGGATGTGATGATATTGGGCATAGAGGCCTCATGGAGCCATGTCTCCAAAAGGAACACGACATTGGGAGCGTAATCCATCATAAAGTTAAATAAGCATTTGCAATGCAATGTGTCTCGCACTTGCTCGAGTTAGAGCTATTTGCGTTTAAAATTACTAACTGAACTTTTCTTGCTACACAAACTGAAAATAAAAAGTAAAAGAGTTGACATAAGCAAGCCAATTCAAAGTGCCACCGTGAGAGTGAAGGAGGCACACAAAACAAATAAGAAGTTCGCTCGCAGTCAAAGTTATAATCAAAAGTGCAATTATTTATGTCACAGGGTCGATCGCCCAGGCGGTAACTAAACTGACCCTAAGGATGAACAAAGGAAAAGCAGTTACCAACGAAAAGAAAGGATTTTTTAAATGCAAGCCCACGAATGAGTTAGAGTGATGGGCGTGCAGTGGGAGTGGTTAAAAGCCCAGATACATACCAACACGTCATAAAAGCAGCGCTTGCACGCTGCGATGCTCAACCTTAACAGTATTGCTGATGACTAGATAGTGATTGAACAAGTAATTCAATGCAGGTGCCCCCACTTGATTTGGATTGATACTCTTCAGCTCTCAGCTTCCATTACAGTGCTGTTAGTGACTTGTGACAGTTGCAATATTTATCTCTGCATTGATCTCTGGATACATACATTTTTTGTGAGTTCTGTTACATACATGAATGATGCAAATGGAAAATGTCACTTACCCAGTGTACATCTGTTCGTGGCATTAGTCGCTGCAGATTCACATGCTGTGCACAGTCCGCCGTCTGGTGTTGGGCTCGGAGTGTTACAAGTTGTTTTTGTTCGAAGAAGTCTTTTCGAGTCACGAGACCGAGGGACTCCTCCCACTTCGGTTCCATTGCGCATGGGCGTCGACTCCATCTTAGATTGTTTTCCCCGCAGAGGGTGAGGTAGGAGTTGTGTATGCTATTAATAGTGCCCATGCAATGGAATGAATACGTATGTACAAAATGAAGGTTAAAGTAATATATTTACAAATGTACAAATGTTGAAGATCTACTTCCAAACGGCTACAGGCTCCCGGGGAGGCGGGTGGGCGCATGTGAATCTGCAGCGACTAATGCCACGAACAGATGTACACTGGGTAAGTGACATTTTCCGTTCGGTGGCATTTGTAACTGCAGATACACATGCTGTGCATAGACTAATAAGCAGTTATCTCCCCAAAAGCGGTGGTTCAGCCTGTAGGAGTGGAAGTAGTTTGAAATAAAGTTCTTAGTATGGCTTGACCTACTGTGGCTTGTTGTGCAGATAACACATCTACACAGTAGTGTTTAGTAAATGTATGAGGCGTAGACCATGTTGCTGCCTTACATATTTCGTTCATTGGAATGTTTCCTAGAAAGGCCATAGTAGCACCTTTCTTTCTGGTTGAGTGTGCCTTTGGTGTAATAGGCAGCTCTCTCTTTGCTTTAAGATAGCAGGTTTGGATGCACCTAACTATCCATCTGGCAATACCTTGTTTTGAAATTGGATTTCCTGTATGAGGTTTTTGAAAGGCAATAAATAGTTGTTTTGTCTTCCTAATTACTTTTGTTCTGTCAATGTAGTACATTAGTGCTCTTTTGATGTCTAATGTATGTAGTGCTCTTTCAGCTATTGAATCTGGCTGTGGGAAGAACACTGGTAATTCTACTGTTTGATTTAAGTGGAACGGTGAGATAACCTTTGGTAAGAATTTTGGATTTGTTCTTAGAACTACTTTATTCTTGTGTATTTGAATAAATGGTTCTTGTATGGTAAACGCCTGTATTTCACTTACTCTTCTTAGAGATGTGATGGCAATGAGAAATGCAACTTTCCACGTTAAGTATTGCATTTCACAAGAATGCATGGGTTCGAAAGGTGGACCCATGAGCCTTGTTAAGACAATGTTGAGGTTCCATGAAGGAACAGGTGGTGTCCTTGGTGGTATAATTCTCTTTAGGCCTTCCATAAACGCTTTAATGACAGGTATTCTAAACAGGGAAGTGGAATGAGTAATCTGCAGGTAAGCAGATATTGCGGTGAGATGTATCTTTATGGAAGAGAAAGCTAGATTGGATTTTTGCAAATGTAGTAAATATCCTACTACATCTTTTGGAGATGCATGCAATGGTTGAATTTGTTCATTATGGCAGTAATAAACAAATCTTTTCCATTTACTTGCATAGCAGTGTCTAGTGGAAGGTTTTCTAGCTTGTTTTATGACCTCCATACATTCTTGTGTGAGGTCTAAGTGCCCAAATTCTAGGATTTCAGGAGCCAAATTGCTAGATTCAGCGATGCTGGGTTTGGATGCCTGATCTGTTGTTTGTGTTGTGTTAACAGATCTGGTCTGTTGGGTAGTTTGACATGAGGTACTACTGACAGGTCTAGTAGTGTCGTATACCAAGGTTGTCTTGCCCATGTTGGTGCTATTAGTATGGGTTTGAGTTTGTTTTGACTCAATCTGTTTACTAGATATGAAAGGAGAGGGAGAGGGGGAAAAGCGTACGCAAATATCCCTGACCAATTCATCCATAGAGCATTGCCTTGGGAGTGCCGGTGTGGGTACCTGGATGCGAAGTTTTGGCATTTTGCGTTTTCTTCTGTTGCAAATAGATCTATTTGAGGTGTTCCCCAAATTTGAAAGTAAGTGTTCAGTATTTGGGGGTGAATTTCCCATTCGTGGACTTGTTGGTGATCCCGAGAGCGATTGTCTGCTAGTTGGTTCTGAATCCCTGGAATAAATTGTGCTATTAGGCGAATATGGTTGTGAATTGCCCAATGCCATATTTTTTGTGTTAGGAGACACAACTGTGTCGATTGTGTCCCCCCCTGTTTGTTTAAATAATACATTGTCGTCATGTTGTCTGTTTTGACAAGAATGTATTTGTGGGTTATCATGGGTTGGAATGCTTTCAACGCTAGAAATACTGCTAACAGTTCTAAGTGATTTATGTGAAACTTTCTTTGATGTATGTCCCATTGTCCTTGGATGCTGTGTTGATTGAGGTGTGCTCCCCACCCTGTCATGGAAACATCCGTTGTTATAACGTATGTTGGCACTGGGTCTTGGAAAGGCCGCCCTTTGTTTAAATTTGTACTGTTCCACCATAGAAGCGAGATGTATGTTTGGCAGTCTATCAACACCAGATCTAGAAGTTGACCCTGTGCCTGTGACCATTGTGATGCTAGGCACTGTTGTAAGGGCCGCATGTGCAACCTTGCGTATGGGACAATGGCTATGCATGAAGACATCATGCCTAGGAGTTTTAATACTATTTTTGCTTGTATCTTTTGTGTTGGATACATGGCCTGTATTACCTTGTGAAATGTTTGAACCCTTTGTGGACTTGGAGTGGCTATCCCTTTTGTTGTGTTGATTGTCGCTCCTAAGTATTGCTGTGTTTGACACGGCAAAAGGTGTGACTTTGCATAGTTGATGGAGAAACCCAGCTTGTGAAGGGTTTGTATAACATAATTTGTGTGATGTGAACACTTTGTTAGCGTGTTGGTCTTGATTAACCAGTCGTTTAAGTAAGGGAACACGTGTATTTGCTGCCTTCTGATATGTGCAGCTACTACTGCTAGGCATTTTGTAAAGACTCTTGGCGCAGTTGTTATTCCGAATGGCAACACTTTGAATTGGTAATGTATTCCCTTGAATACGAACCTTAGGTATTTCCTGTGCGAAGGATGTATCGGTACATGGAAATACGCATCTTTTAGATCTAATGTTGTCATTTAGTCTTGCTGTTTGAGCAGTGGGATTACGTCTTGTAATGTGACCATGTGAAAGTGGTCTGATTTGATGTAGGTGTTTAGTGTTCTGAGATCTAGTATTGGTCTTAGAGTTTTGTCCTTTTTTGGTATTAGAAAGTACAGTGAGTAAACTCCTGTGTTCTTTTGTCGACTTGGTACTAATTCTATTGCGTCCTTTTGCAGTAATGCTTGAACTTCTAGTCCTAGAAGGTCTATATGCTGTTTTGACATATTGTGTGTTTTCGGTGGGACGTTTGGAGGGAGTTGGAGAAATTCTATGCAATAACCATGTTGGATAATTGCTAAGACCCAAGTGTCTGTTGTTATTTCCTCCCAAGATTTGTAGAACTGGCTTAGTCTTCCCCCCACTGGTGTTGTGTGAAGGGGTTGTGTGACTTGTGAGTCACTGTTTATTTTGAGGGGTTTTGGGACCTTTAAATTTTCCCTGGTTTCTTGGGAATTGGCCCCCTCTGTATTGTCCCCGAAAACCTCCCCTTTGATATTGTCCCTGGTAGGTAGGTGGTCTTGTCTGTGAGGTGCTGGTTTCTGTGGGTTGACCTCGAAACCCTCCCCTAAAAGTTGTTTTACGAAATGTGCCAAATGTGCCTCTGCCCTGCGGGGAGAAGAGTGCGCCCATGGCTTTGGCTGTATCGGTGTCCTTTTTTAATTTTTCAATTGCAGTGTCCACCTCCGGCCCAAACAATTGCTGTTCATTAAACGGCATATTGAGCACAGCCTGTTGTATTTCAGGTTTGAACCCAGATGTGCGCAGCCATGCGTGCCTCCTTATTGTGACTGCAGTATTTATTGTCCTTGCAGCTGTATCCGCTGCATCCATGGAAGAACGTATCTGATTGTTCGAGATACTTTGTCCCTCTTCCACCACCTGTTGCGCTCGTTTTTGGAACTCTTTGGGGAGGTGTTCGATGAAATGTTGCATCTCATCCCAATGAGCCCTGTCGTATCTCGCCAGGAGTGCTTGCGAGTTGGCGATGCGCCACTGATTTGCCGCTTGTGCTGCAACCCTTTTTCCCGCTGCATCAAATTTGCGGCTCTCCTTGTCCGGAGGTGGTGCGTCGCCTGATGTATGCGAGTTGGCTCTCTTACGAGCTGCCCCCACAACTACTGAGTCTGGTGTCAGTTGTGATGTAATAAAAACAGGGTCTGTGGGCGGTGCCTTGTATTTTTTCTCCACCCTTGGAGTTATGGCTCTGCTTTTAACTGGCTCCTGAAATATCTGTTTCGAGTGCCTTAGCATTCCTAGGAGCATGGGAAGGCTTTGATAATGGCTATGGGTGGAGGACAGGGTGTTAAAGAGGAAGTCATCCTCAATAGGCTCCGAATGTAGCGATACATTATGGAATTCGGCTGCCCTAGCTACCACCTGTGCATATGATGTACTGTCCTCAGGTGGTGACGGTTTAGTTGGGTACGACTCCGGGCTATTGTCCGATACTGGAGCGTCGTTGAGGTCCCATGCATCCGGATCATCCTGGCTCATTGTGGTATGAGCTGGTGAGTGTGTTAATGGTGGAGTTTGTGCCGGTGATGCATGAGTTGATGGTGGTGGAGAGGGTGGTGGAGTTACCTTCTTTACCACCTTTGCTTGTGGTTGCTTGTCTCCTTGATGGAAGTCAAGTTTCCTTTTCCTTTTGATTGGGGGAAGAGTGCTGATCTTCCCTGTATCCTTTTAAATAAAGATCCGCTTTTGCGTGTGATCTGGCTCTATTGTTTGTAATTCCTCCTCAAATCTGTGTTTTTTTAGTTGAGAGGACAGTCCTTGTTCCTCTGAGTAGGAACCAGTTTTCGGTTCAGTTGCCTGGTGTTTCGGCACCGAAACCGTGTCTCTGGATTTTTTCGGCTCCGACAAGATCTTTTTTCTTTTCGGCGTCGTGCCCTCTTGGTGCCGACCAACTTCGGTGCCGCTGTGTCGGTGCCGAATTTTATCTGCGTCACTCTCTCGGTCCCGAGATTGCTGCGTGCCTGTATCTCGACCGGAGTCGGATGACTTCGGCACCAGCTCGCCCTTTTTCGGTGCCGATGGACGGTCACCTACTTTTCGGGTTAAGCCATGGCCTGTTGGCGGTGGCGTCCCCTGGGCTTTGTCAGTCTTTTCGTGTGATTTTTGTTCCGACGTCTTACTCACGGCTGGCGTTTCTTCGACATCGAATTCTTCGGAATCCGACTCGTGGATGGAGAAAGTTTCTTCTTCCTCCTCCTCGAACCGTTGTCCTGTTGGCGTGGACGCCATCTGCAACCTCCTGGCTCTTCGGTCTCTGAGCGTTTTTCTCGACCGAAACGCGCGACAGGCTTCGCACGTATCCTCCTTGTGCTCGGGGGACAGGCACAAGTTACAGACCAAATGTTGATCCGTATAAGGATATTTATTATGGCATTTAGGACAGAATCGGAACGGGGTCCGTTCCATCAGTCTCGAAGTTGCACGCGGTCGGGCCGACCAGGCCCCGACGGGGGATCGAAATTACCCCAAAGGGCTACCGGAGCTCTTCAAGATTCGGTGTCGATTTGTTCTAACTAACCCGATACCGAACGAAACAATACCGACAAATTTTTCCGAGATTCTGACTAACTTTCCGACCCGAAACACGGAGCGAAAAGGAACACGTCCGAACCCGATGGCGGAAAAAAAACAATCTAAGATGGAGTCGACGCCCATGCGCAATGGAACCGAAGTGGGAGGAGTCCCTCGGTCTCGTGACTCGAAAAGACTTCTTCGAACAAAAACAACTTGTAACACTCCGAGCCCAACACCAGACGGCGGACTGTGCACAGCATGTCTATCTGCAGCTACACATGCCACCGAACACTAACTTTCATATTGCACAGAGGAGATTATGAAGTGGGTTATATCCTACCCGGGTGTATTTGTGCACATGGTGCATGCGTTGCACCTGCGGGTCGGAAGCACAAATGAAACCCAGAGAATTGAAACAACATAGGCAGCAAATACAATATACTGTGAAAAGAACAAACATATTAGTAACTTTTGGATTGGCTGGAGAATTCTGCACGTCTAAGGAGAGACAGTCTATTCTTTATTACCACAAATTTCAGATTCAATGATAATTTGATGTTTGGGACTCGAGTGATACAGGTCTGAGACTTGGATACTGCCAGACCACTGCTTAAATATTCAGCCTTTTCTCGTGCAACAAACTCAGCCCGATTTTATTTTATGGGAGATTAAAATAAAAATTGTAACTGATTCAAGCTGTAAAGAAGCAATCAAAGCGGAACGGCTGTGCAACAGCTCTGTAATACCAGTAGTTACAGATTTACGACCAAGACATTAACTTGGGGGGAGAAGATCCAAGCAAGGGGTTCTCTGCAATGGTAAAACAGGAACCTTATTTCTGCATTCAGGTACCACCACACAACAAACAGCCTTTGTCGCGCGCCAGGTCTCCAGTGGTGCCTCAGACTGCCTGCCGCTTGATTTTTGCACTCATAAACGGATTACTAATTAAAGAAACACTACGGTAATTAAATACGGGAAACGCCACTACACTTTTACAGTGGGACACATTCTGTTTTGCATTCAGACTGCATGTCATAGGACACTGTCTTCTTATTTACAAGAGATAAATTCGACCGGGAGTTGGTGCTAAAGTCAACTAATAAATTAAATCTGCTGCGCTTCATCAGAGCACGAAATAAGTTCATTGTCTCAAAATTACCATTTCTCAGAATTGCCTTGCTAAAGACCAAAAAGGGTTACGAGAATTTAAACTGAAAATAAAATAAAACACCCTTTGTCAATCACACAGCAAACCCGCAAATAGGCCAATATATCTGCCAGTTTCCTGTAGGAGAACTTAGAAGAGCAGGCCCGAAATAGATATCTATCGGCGATGTTTACTCTGAAAATACGGTTTTGCCTGCTTTTCCAATGTAAAGCGGAGTTTTGATTTGCTTATAATTTTGGAGCCGTTGGATGAACCTACACTAACCTTTACAAAAAAACAGATGAAAATCTGGGTGACTATTGGCAAGTCTATTTTTGAATGAGGGGACTAAAGGGGTGGAGTCATAAAAAGCATCTTCCAGTTTGGCTTCCTCAGTTAACTTTACTTTCTGTAACAGAAACAATGCTGATTAGAACTGCATCAAACTTGGCCCTGAAAATAGAACTTTACTCAAAGGAGTACCTTTGCTTCGTTTGATGTAAATCTGTTGAGTGTTAGAAATGTGGTCTGTAGTTGGCAGTTGGTTTGCACCCTGTCCAAGTAGGGACCCTCACTCTAGTCTGGATAAGGGAGATATGCAGCTCAGATAACCCCTGCTCAACCCCTTGGTAGCTTGGCATGAGCAGTCAGGCTTATCTCAGAAGCAATGTGTAAAGCATTTGCTCATAACATACAGTAATACAGTGAAAACACTACAAAAGGACACCACACCAGATTTAGAAAAATAGCCAATATTTATCTATGTCAAACAAAACCAAAACAAGACAAATCCAACATACAGCAATAAAGATATGAATTTTGCAATAATTACTTAAAAATACAGTTCTTTGAAGTCAATAGATCCATCTGGGGCTATCATGGCGTCGTGAACAACAAATCCAACAGTTCAGGCCGGCCACAGGGTCATGGGCCAGCTACAGTGTCGGGACGAACCACAAACAGTACCTTGGAAATGCAGGGCATCATGATCCTCATGATGAGATCCGGATTGCGGAGTCGCTGGTGTCGCAGGTATCAGTTCAAGAGGTTGGTGCGGGGGTCCTTTGACCCTTGAAGTCACACGCGTTGCAGATCAAACTTCTGGCTGATGACAAAGTCAGGAGCGCTGGTGTGGATGGCGTCAGGGCTGCGGTGTAAAGCAGGACGATGCAACATGTGGTGCCCACCGGTCAGGGGCAGGCTGCAGCTCAGTGACCCGTCCTGCGGCGTCGGTGAGACCAGGGCTGCAGTGTGAAGTATGGCAGTGCGACATGAGGTGTTTCCAGGTCATGGTGCAGGCAGTGGCGTCGTTGCTGAATCGCTGTCGTCAGTAGACCAAAGGCAGCAGTGCGGCAGGCTCCGTGCCATGCCCATGGGTCGTGGTGCAGACACGGACATCTGTTGACGTCACTGTAGTTGATGGCACTGGCGGTAGGAGGCTGCAGTGCGGGAGGGGAAAATGCTTTGTGTACGTCACAAGCGGTGTCCTCAGGCCACAGTGCAGGCAGCGGCATTGGTGTCAGCGTGGAGCGTTGTCATGGGATGCCAAGGATATGGTGTGAGCAAGGCGATGCGGAGCCAACAGGTCATGGTGCAAGCAGCGGCTTGCTGACTGTCAGGTGGCAGCATCGGGGAGACCAGGGTTGTGGTGCAACGTGGGGCACGGCTCTGTGTGGTGTTGTCAGGTTACTGTGCAGTAAGTGGCGTCATTGATGCCATTGCAGTGGTTTTTCTTCTGTTGCAGAAACAAAACACACAATTCCCAGTGCTGTAGGCAGATGTAGCTGGAGTATTTGATATCCCTAAGACTTCCAACAGGAGGCAAGCTCTACTCCAAGCCCTTTAAGGAACCTCACAAGGTGGGTACACAGCAAAGTCCAGTCTTTGCCCTCTTTAAGGCAGACGCAGCAACTGCAGGCCAACCTAGCAAAGCGCACACAGCAAAGGAGCAGGACTCCTCCTCCAGCTCTATAGCTCTTCTCCTAGGCAGAGATTACTCTTGATCCAGAAGTGTTCTAAAAGTCTGGGGGTTTGGGTCCACTACTTATACTCCTTTCTGCCTTTGAAGTAGGCAAATTTCAAAGGAAAGTCTCTGTTGTTGCAAAGATCCTGCCTTGCCCAGGCCTGGCCCCAGACACACACCAGGGGGTTGGAGACTGCATTGTGTGAGGGCAGGCACAGTCCTTTCAGGTGTAAATGACCACTCCTCCCTCCACTCTAGGCCAGATGGCCCATCAGGATATGCAGGATACACCCCAGCTCCCTTTGTGTCACTGTCTAGAGGGAATTCACAACAGCTCAACTGTCAGTCTGACCCAGCAGGCAGAGTCACAGAATGGTTTAAGCAAGAAAAGGCCCACTTTCTAAAAGTTGCATTTTCAAACAAACAATTTAAAAACCAACTTTACAAAAATATGTGTTTTTAAATTGTGAGTTCAGAGACCCCAAACTCTAGATCTCTATATGCTCCCAAAGGGAAACTTCACTATATGTGCCCAGGGCCTGTACCCAAATGCTGCTAGTAGGCCTGCAGCACTGATTGTACCACCCACATGAGTAGCCCTGTAAACATATCGCAGACCTGTCACTGCAGTGTCTGAATGTGCAGTTTTGCACTGCCAATTTGACCTGCCAAGTGTATCCATTTGCCAGATGCAAACCTTCCCCTTTACTACATATAGGTCACCTCTACGGTAGGCCCTAGGTAGCCCCATGGGAAGGGTGCAGTGTATTTAAAAGATAGGACATGTACTGTTGTGTTTTACATGTCCTGATAGTGAAATACTGCCAAATTCGGTTTTCACTGTTGCAAGGCCTCTCTCTCCAATAGGTTAACCTGGGGATTGCCTTTAAATATCTTTTTAGAGCAGTTTCCCATTGGGAGCAGATAAAGAATATGGGTTTAGGGTCTCTGAACTCACAATTAAAAAATATATATAGTGAAATTGTTTTTTAGACTTTTAGAAAGTGGGCATTTTCTTGCTTCAATCAATCAATCAATCAGTTATTTGTTAAGCGTGTTACTCACCCGGTAGGGTCTCAAGGTGCTGGAGGGGGTGCTACTGCTTGAAGAGCCAGGTCTTGAGACATTTCCTGAAGGTCAGGAGGTCCTGGGTCAGACGTAGGTTGATGAGGAGGGAGTTACAGGTCTTGGCGGCAAGGTGAGAGAAGGATCTGCCACCAGCTGTGGTACGGTGGCGAGGGTGAGGGTGAGGTTGGCGGTGCGGAGCTGGCAAGTCAGGATGTGGAAGTAGAGACGCTCATTGAGGTAGGCAGGGCCGGCGTCGTGGAGAGCCTTGAGAGCGTGGATCAGGAGTTTAAAGATAATCCTTTTGTTGACGGGGAGCCAGTGGAGGTCTCTGAGGTGGGTTGAGATGTGTTTGTGGCGAGGGAGGTTGAGGATGAGTGTTGCTGAGGCTTTCTGAATGCGCTGAATTTTTCTCTGGAGCTCGTCTGTTGTTCCCACGTAGAGTGTGTTGCCGTGGTCCAGTCTAGTGCTGACGAGTGCGTGGGTACCCCTTTCTTCTGGTTTCAATGGGTATCCATCTGAAGGTCTTGCGAAGCATGCGAGGGTGTTAAAGCATGAGGATAAGATGGCGGTGACTTGCTGGGTCATAGTGAGCGATGAGTCCAGTATGAAGCTGAGGTTGCGTGCGTGGGTGGTGGGTGTTGGGGCGGCTCCTAGAGTGGCAGGCCACCAGGAGTCGTCCAATGCTGATTTGTTGGAGCCGAAGATGATGATCTCGGTCTTATCCGAGTTCAGTTTGAGGAGGCTTGCCTCCATCCAGTTGGCGATGGCGTGAAGTCCGGTGTGGAGATTGGTCTTAACGGTTGCAGGGTCCTTTGTGAGTGAGAGGGTCAGCTGTGTGTCGTCCGCGTAGGAAACGATGTTGAGGCCGTGGGATCGGACGATGTTGGCGAGCGGCACCATGTACACATTGAAGAGGGTGGGGCTGAGAGAGGATTCCTGGGAAACTCCGCAGATGGTCTTGCTGGCTTTTGACAGGAACGGGGGAGGCGGACTCTCTGGGTTCTGCCAGAAAGGAAGGATGTGAGCCAGTCCAGGGCCTTGTGGTGGATTCCAGCATTGTGGAGGCATGTGCGAAGTGTGTTGTGACTGACGGTGTTGAAGGCTGCAGAAAGGTCAAGGAGGATGAGGGCAATGGTTTCACCTTTGTCGAGCCTGCTCCTGATGTCGTCGCTAGCAGCGATTAGAGCTGTATCGGTGCTGTGGTTCTTGCGGAAGCTGGATTGGGAGATGTCAAGTAGGCTGTTGTCCTTCAAGAGGCAAGATAGTTGGCTGTTGACTATCTTCTCAATTACCTTCGCTGGAAAGGGGAGTAGGGAGATGGGTCGGTAGTTCTTGGGATCTTCGGGGTCGGCCATGTTTTTTTTTAGCAGGGCGTTGACTTTGGCGTGTTTCCAACTCTCCGGGAAGATGGCGGTCTCGAAGGAGCTGTTGATGATGGTACAGAGCTGGGAGGCGACGATTTGGCTGGCTTTATTGATGACGTGGTGGGGGCAGGGGTCGGCGGCTGAGCCGGAGTGGATGGTGCTCATGGTCTTGGTGGTTTCCTCGTCGTTGGTGTGGGTCCAGGCACTCAGGATGTTGGTGTGGAGGGGTGTGTTGGGGTCGGCGTTGGCATGGTGGTCATGGGGGTCGGCAGTGCTAAACTGCCATGGATGTCTGTGATCTTGCAGTGAAAAAAGGTGGCGAGGGAGTCGCAGAGGTCTTGCGAGTGTGGGGGGTCGGCTGAGCAAGACTTGGGGTTGGTGAGTTCCTTGATGATGCTCAACAGCTCGTTACTGTTCTGTGCATTGTTGTCATTGTTGTCATTTTCTTCTTTGTAGAATGATCTTTTGGTCGTCCTGATGAACTGGTGATGTTTGCGGATGGCAGTCTTGAGGGCGGCGTCACTGCTCTCTGTTTGTTCTTGGCGCCAGATCTTCTTGGCTTTCCGGTATTCCTGCTTGGAGGTCTGAAGGTCGGCAGTGAACCAGGAAGTTTTCTTGCTGGTGCAGGTGTTGGAAGTTTTCCTAAGTGGAGCGAGGGTGTTGGCGCAGTTGTCGAGCCATTTTTTGAGGTTGAGGGCGGCGGTGTTGGGGTTGCTGGTGTTGGGTGGTGGGGCGTGGGCGGAGATCAGTTGGTCCTTGGAGATCTTGTTTAATTTGCAGTGAGGGGTCCGTTGCTGGTGGTGATGAGCGGTGGGTTTCTGGAAGGAGAGATGGACACAGCAGTGGTTGGTCCAGTGGAGTTTGGTGGTGTGGGTGAAGGTGATGTGGCTGCTATTGGAGAAGATGGCGTTGATTGTGTGGCCACCTGAGCGGTTGGTGTCATGATGAGTTGCTTGAGACCGAGGTTGGCGAGGTTGGGGAGCAGGGCTGAGGAGTTGCAGTTGCCGGTGTTCTCCAGGTGAAAATTCAGGTCTCCGAGGAGCATATAGTCCGTGGAGGTAAGGACGTGGGTGCTGATTGTGTTGCAATGGTGTCGCAGAATTGTGGGTGGGGGCCCCGAGGTCTGTAGACAAGGGTTCCACTCAGGGTGGTGTTGGTGATGACGTAGATCTGGAAGTGCAGGTGTCCTGTGGCATCGTGGGTTTTGGTTGAGATCCTGATGGTGCTCCTGTGGATGATGGCGATTCCTCCTCCTGGTTTGTTGGTGCAGTCTCTTCTGATGATTTTGTAGCCCTCAGGGATGGCTATGGCGATGTTGGTTTCTGAGGAGGGGTTCATCCAGGTTTCGGTGAGGAAGGCGATGTCTGGGGAAGTTGTGAGCAGGTCCCAGAGTTCGATGGCATGCTTGTGGACGGAGCGGGTGTTGAGGAGGATGCAGCTAAGGTAGTTGTTTTAGGTGGCATTGTTGTGGTGCTTGGTGGCTTGAGCGCTGGTTAAGTTGCAGGTCCGGCATGAGAAGGGTCCATGGGTGTGTCTAGGGGAGGTCTGGATGCAGGCGGTGGGTTGGCCAGGGTTGAGCGCGTGGAGTTCTTTGGCGGTGTAGTGACGTCTGGCGGCATGGGGGAGCACCTGGGACAGGGGGACTGGCGCTAGGCACAGATGGGTGCAGATGGGCTTGCCTCTGGCGCTCCTCCAGCGCAGCCGCGCAGCAGCCGCCATTAAGAAGGGGACGAGGGTGGGAGGAGCAGCTGGGAGGCAGGGAGCGGTGGCAAATAGGGGCGCAAGGGGGGGGCCGCAGGGGATGCAGCGGCAGGAACGGGAGAGTTGATAAACCGGCGAAAAAGGTCAAAAAGCAGAAAAGGCACTAAAACAGAGTAAAAAAAACTGAAAAAGCACTAAAACAGAAACGGCACAAAAGGTGGAAAAACAGCACAAATTACACGAAGACAAATTACAGGATGGACACACAATACTTACGGCAAACACTAGACACCAGGGATGAGGTACAGGCGGGTGCCTGTGGGTGGTGGAGGGCCTCAAACTCACAGCAGCAACAAGGGCAGGGTCGGGGGCACAGTGGCAGACAGGGGGAGCTGCGCAGTGTGTATAAATTGAAGCCTGGCCTTAAAACAGGTCAGGGGTCACTCTGTGCACCGTGCAGCAGCCGCAATTAAGGTGGGGAGGTGGGAAGGAGGAGCATAGGGGAGGTGGGAGGGAGGAGCAGCTGGGAGGTGGGGAGTGGTGGCAAATGGGGGCGTGAGGGGGGTGGGGCCACAGGGGACACAGCGGCGGGAACGGGAGAGTGGATAAACCAGTGAAAAAGGTCAAAAAGCAGAAAAAGCACTAAAACAGAGTCAAAAAACAGAAAAAGTACTAAAACAGAGTCAGAAAAACAGAAACGGCACAAAAGGTGGAAAATAGGCACCAACAACACAAAGACAAATTACAGGACGGACACACAATAATTACAGCAACCACTAGATACCAGGAATGAGGCGCAAGCGGGTGCCAGCGGTTGGTGGTGGGCCTCGAACTTGCAGCAGCGACGGTGTGGTCGGGGGCACGGTGGCAGACAGGGGAAGCTGTGCAGCGTGTATAGAGCGAAACCTGGCCTTAAAAGATTAACCATTTTGTGCCTCTGCATGGCGGCTGAATACATATCTGGGTCAGACTGACAGTTGGGCTGTTTGTGTATCCACTCTAGACAGTAACACAAAGGGAGCTGAGGTGTGTCCTGCATATCCTAATGAGTCTTCCTGAGCTAGGGTAGGAGGGAGGAGCTGACACCAGCGCTTGAAAGGGATGTGCCTTGTCTCAGATAATATAGTTTCCAACCCCCTAGAATGTGTCTGGGGCAGGGCAAGAAAGAGGCAGGGTCTTGTGCACTACAATGACTTTCCTTTGAAGTTTGCCTACTTCAAAGGCAGAAATGAGTATGGGACTGCTGACCCCACAACTTCAGATTACGTCTGGATCAAGGGGAACTGATGCCAAGAAGAAGACTTTGAAGCTTGAGGAGGACCTGCCACTCTGCCTGTTGCTTTGCTGAGCTGGCCTGCTGCTGCTGCTTCTGCCTGAAGAGGGAAATTAATGGACTTTGCTTTCTGAAAACCTGCTTGTGAAGTTTCTCTAAGGGCTTGGGCAGAGCTTGCCCCCTGTCCCGAAGTCTAAGGGCGGTCAAAGACTTCAACTGCCAGTGCCTGGTCTATTCAGCTGAGAGTCCTGACTTGCTAAGTGGTGCCAAATCCAGTCCCTGGGCCCTTAGAAGTGGAAGCTGGTAACCTGTGAGGGAAAATCGATGCAGTGCCTGTCCTGTGGCTGAAAATTTGAAGCAGCTCCTGCCTCGCGGCAAAAGAATTGATGCAGCACCTGTTCTCAATACGGACCCTTTGCACAGCGCATCAGAATTTTTCACGCATCGATCCTGGGCATCAAACTCTTCATCTTCACAGCACAGACCTGAGTCTGCTTGTCTGGAAATTGACGCATCCGTTCCCTGTGAGGAAAGAATCAACACATCGTTTATCCGACTGAGAAAGAATCGATGCACAGCCTCACTTGCATGTAAGGAATCAAAGCATTGCTTGCTTTTCCGACGCGCGCTCGCCTGTACGGCTTTATTTTTGATGCATATCAGGCACTTTGTGCTAAAACAATGCATCCATTGATTTCTATGGATTAAGACTCTTTTTACTTTAAATATCTTTTTAGTGCAGTTTCCCATTGGGAAGAAGGAAAGGATTGGACTTAAACCTGCTTGTGAAGTTTCTCCATGGGCTTGGACTGAGCTTGCCTCCTGTTCTGAAGTCTCAGGGACATCAAAGATTAATCTACCAATGCTGGGTTCTTCTGCTGCATATCCTGAATTGCTAAGTGGTGCCAAATTCAGTCCGTGGGCCCTTAGAAGTGGAAGCTGGTAACCTGCGAGGGAAAATCCATGCACTGTTGTATGCACATCAGAAAAATCGTTGTAGTGCTTGTGCCGAGGTTGGATTTTTATTGCTTTGGTCTTGTTTGATTTAAAGAAATATTGGTTATTTTTCTAAACTGGTGTGGAGTCCTTTTGTGGTGTTTTCACTGTGTTTCTGTGTGTGTTGGTGCAAATACTTTACACATTGCTTCTGATTTAAGCCTACTTGTGCCAAGCTACGAAGAGGGTTAGCAGGGGTTATCCGAGCTGTGTATCTCCCTTACACTGACTAGAGTGAGGGTCCCTACATGGACAGGATATAAACTGACTGCCAACTAGAGAAACAATTTCTAACACTAACAAATTCGTAGACCCATGTTGTTTCCTCTGCCAACATTTTAATACTCTCTTCGTACTGCACAGTTCAGGGACCAGAAAAACATAGTAAGGGTCAGACCTGCCAGCCTTACGGTGGTGCCCCCCCCACAACATTTTAAGTCCATAGTAAAGTGCACTACAGGTTCCGAGGGCTTGTAAATTAAATGCTACTAGTGGGTCTGCAGCACTGATTGTGCCATCCAAATAAATAGCCCTTTAACCATGTCTTAGGCCTGCCATTGCAGAGCCTATTTGTGCATTTTAAAACTACCATTTCAACCTGGCAAAAATAAACCCTTTGGCAGAAGCAACCCTTGGCGGTTGACCTGAATGGTCAGGCGTAATCAGTTATCTACAGTTGGCACATTACAATTCCATATCTCCATTTATACTGATTGGATGTTTGTCATTCTGGTCTCGTTTTATTTATTACATTAAGATCTGTTTTTCAAACCTGCTGTGGGATCCTGTTTGTGTCGTGTTTTCAGTGTTTTACTGTATGAAGTGTTGCACAACTACTTTACATATTGCCTCCAAGTTAAGCCGGACTGCTCTGTGCAAAGCTACCAGATGGTGAGCACAGATTCATTTGGGGTTTGTTTTTGAATTGCCTCGACAACAACTGTGGTTGCTGCTTAACCAGGGCTCACACCCCAGTCAACCAACAACGCAATTTCTCACAATGAGCACAATCAAGGAGTGAGTACCTTAAAGTGGGCAACCTTCAGAATATGAACTTCAAAGATAGAGACACTAAGGCCCACATTACAACCCTGGCGGTCGGTGTTAAAGTGGCTATAATACCGCCAACAGGCCGGTGGTAAAAAAAAAAAAAGGGTTATGGACCCTGTCGGTTACCGCCATCCAACACCGCCACTTTAACACACCGACTGCCAGGGTGGTAACAGCCACTGGGCTGGAGACTTCAGTCTCCAGCCCGGCGACCGTCACATTCCCACCCTCGGGATTACGACCCAGCCTACTGCCTTGGTTTTTGTGGTTTTTGTACTGCCACGAAAACCATGGCGGTAGGCAGTATAAGTGCCACGGAATTCTTTCCCTGGCACTGATAGGGCTCTCGTCCGCCCCCACCCCTTCCCCAGAGTCCTCCCCCACCCGCTCCTGCCCCCGCACATATACACACCCACACGTGCACCCATATACACACATGCACACGTGCATACCCATCTCCACCCATGCATGCACACATACATGCCCACAGACTACAACACACACCAACATACCTTGTCACACACATGCATCCACAACACTCACAATCACTCATTCACGCATGCATCCAACGTGACTCACGCCCACATGCACGCATCCCAAAACATGCAACACATACACGCAACACCCTCTACCCCCCTCTCCAGACGAAGAACCCGACTTTCCTGCATGCAGGGGGTCCTCCGGCTGGAGACGGTCCACGGCGCTGCTGCTCCGCCAGCAAAACACCACCAGGCCGTATAGTTGCTCATGATACAGTCGGTGGTGTTTTGCTGGCGTGTGGTGCTGCTGTCAGCATGGTCATGGCGACAGTGTTCTGCCAGATTTCTGGTAGAATACCGTCGGCGGTCATGATACGCGCTGCCGGCTGGTAGCCATAGCGGCGGTATGTTGGCACCCGTTATAGTGGCGGTAGGAGGTCAATACCACCAATGTTGTAATGAGGGCTTAAATCAAAAGTGCATCTGGAAACAGATTATAAAAAGGGCAGTTGAGTGCCCAAAATTGTCACAATGAAGCTGTACATCATCATGGAGAAGCTCAACATGAGGTGTGCCTGTTGTGACCAGGACTAAGGACCTAGAGTCTGCCAGTTTCCCCAACTAGGTGTGGGGACATCACCCAGGAGAATCAAAAACACTTCCCAGGAGCCTAGAGCACCTGCGTCTGCCTGGCCCAAGACCAGTGAACCCTATGAAGAGAAAGAGATTGCCTGGAGGGAGTGAGGTCCAGTGTGGGTCCTACCATGAGGGTTCTGGGTGCAGTGTGTAAGATTCAGATCCATCGACACCAGTGTACCAATTGAGTTGTCTCCCCATGTGTGCTGTGTGTCCCCCATATGCCAGGTGGGGGCTGTGGAGAGGACTGGACAGCTGCACCAATAGGGTGTGCCTGTGTGTGTGGTATGATCCCCTCATGCCAGGGTGGTCTAAGCAAAGAGAAGAACTCTCTGCCCTGGGCTGTGCTGGGAACTGGAGAGGGCTGTTGCCAAATCAATGCTGCTAAATGATCCTCATTTGCCAGAAGGGGATTGTGAGTAAGACTAAGAGCTGCCACTCTGTGTGGGCTGTGAAGACCCCCTGCAGGTCAGGAAGGGGCTACAGTCCAGGAAAAGGCCATTGCCCAAAGACAGTGTGCTGTCATAATCACCTAGTGGATCGGAGGAGCATTGTGGACATCTGCCACCACACATTCCATGGCAGGTCAAGAATGCCTGCCTCAGGATTCTGGACCTCCATTCAGGGGAGTACAGGTAAGCCTGATAACAGTTGTCCAGGTCCTGGGGGAATTCACTCTGACTGACAGCCAAGGTATGGAGAAATATGGCATTTTGCTCAAAAGCCATATTAGTACTTCTAAGACTCAAACTCACTGGCAAGGCCTAGCTTGGATGTCACCACATGTGAACAGGGAATAATCATCTGTAGATGTGGAAGTGGGGCAGGAGCTGACCCAGGTAACACTAGCGAGTCTACCTTAAGAAGACTGTGTATATTGTTTGAACCGTTTTGTATTTCTACTTTATTTTAATAGTTAAATACGCCCTTTACATAAAATAAGTATTGGACTTGACATTCCTTTATTAGGGTAGCTGGGCATACTTTGATTTGTGAGTTTGCGCTCACCTTACACATACCTTCTCCCAAGACATCCTTGGACTGCTTGACCCGCACTACCACTGAGTGTCAGGTGCTGAAGGGCTAGATGGGTCAATTGCTCAGAGCCTAGAGTCAACAGGGCCCTGTGACGTTTGGAGTAAAAGGCCTCAACCACCATGTTTGGTCACAGTAGCTCCTGCTTGTCTCATGGCCCTCTGAAAAGGGCTCTGACATGGTTATATATCCCATCCTTCTTATGTGAATACAATCCCTTCCCTGCTTCTTATAGCCTTTGCCCAGTCACAATGGTGTTTGGCTTTTGGGGCTGGGCTGTGGTGGTTGGCAGGGTGCGCTAATGGAATACAGAGCCTGGTTGGAGGCCACGCACAGCTGGTGGACAACCCTATGCAAGTTTTTGCCCATGGGCAGTAGGTGTTGGTCATAAGGTGTGATGTCTGGCCAGACCGCATGGGTCCTGTAGTGGTGTTTAGTAACCAGGAGTGGATTGAGCGCAGGAGATGGCCAAGGACTGTAGACACTGTGTGGGTAGCCCCTCTTTTGAGTCCTATTCCTGGTGGAACAGCTCTAGTAGGTATCCCGATAGTTAGCTGGACAGAATCTATATGAGACCAGAGCTGGGCAAGGCCCTATCCCCCAAAATATCATTCACCAACTGGTACACCCCACCACAAGACTGCAATACTCCTGGTCTCTCCATGTTTGGGTGGCCTGGCAGTGTCTGGCCAAGACCACCAAACTCACAAGACTTTACTCCCCTGTAATTCCCCTGGAACGTTTAATGGGTCGACCAACTGACTATGTTGCAAGAATCCTCTTTGGAAACAGTGGACAATCTCTTCCATAATGGCCATCTTGTTCCATTTGACTAATTATGCCAAGATCACAACATTAACCCCCGCCCAGTACTTATTACAGGGTCAACTACTGGCAATGGTATGAGCTCTATGACACATGATAGACAAGGAACAGGTCCCTACCAGGTGGAATGGGTATATAAGGCCATAAGAAGACATACAGGTACTCCCCTGACTCAGTCCACAACTAGGAGGAGGATATGGCACACCCCCTTCACAAAACTGAATGGGACAAAGCCCTGGAATCCCCTTAGAACATCTTCTGTAACACTTCAAAAACATTCAGTACATGGTGACCCACAGGGCATACCTCACGCCTTCTTGTCTAAATCAACTTTGTCCTACAGCCCACCTCTCAAACCCCAGATACCAGGCCCAGTCAGCTGTCCTCCACATATGCTTTGGTCATGCCCTAATATCACTGTATACTGGCACACAATTCATGCCAAACTAGCAACCTTCACTGAACTTGTGACCCTCAATATTAATTGGAGAAAGAACCACAAAGTCCAGTCATGCTTTGCCACCCTTGCTTTACTGTTGTCTCACTATGCCCTGGAGAGCCTAATGTCTCCCAATGGCATAGAGTACTTTTCCGATGTGGAGACGCCGAAAGCACCGCTCTGGGAAGAGGCCTGCGGCCTCCGGAAGCACCTGTTCACAGTGGCCTGGAATACCATGCTTACCCAAATTCGAGAACAGATCTGAATTGATCCTCCCTCTTTCCCATGATCCCCTGTGACTGTCTTACCTCTCCCCCTTGACCATCAACATCACCAGGTTCATGCCCCGATCGTACAAGTCACACATCCTTCATTCCCCTGGCAATGCTAGAGAGGCTGGGTGGGCTCCCTGGCCAGTCCCACCCTGACTATTCCTGTTACTTACCACCCTTCACCCATGTACCTCCCTTTCCAATCGCTTGCTTCCTCAAAAAAAATTGCTTGTGCTACCAGTTCCCTTGTTATTCACCTCCACTCGCAAGTTTCCCAGTTCTCATTATCACCTCCACAGTTGACACCAGAGGTTAATACACATTACACCGGCTACCATGGGACACCTGGGACTAACACAACTCAACATATGTATGGGACTGCTTTCCGTAGCCACAATCCTCTTACCCCATTGTTCTAATGAAAGCGCTATATTATCTGGAATGTAAGTCTCTACAACTTCACATGTTGTTGTCTGAACCGCTTTACACACCTGGATACCCCTCATTATTTTCTCAATGCTCAAACATGCTTGTTTGTAATTACCATAGCTGCAGTTTAAAAAACAGTTGGGGGCCATCCTCTTGCCGTGGATATCGACCACAAGAGCTGGTCTTCAGCCAGGCACTGTGCATAGCGTGCCACAGGTGGTCTTCAGGGCCTATGAGTTGAGAAAGACACACTGTTTTGTTGGGTTTTATGAATGTTTCCCAAATGAATCTTTTTTATTGTAGCATTTTTGATGTTTTGGGATTTCAAGATTTTTTGAGTTTTTTGATCTTGAACTTTGATGATAAATCAACTTTGAACATTTTTGTGTTCTGTATTGGTAGAAATCTGTGTAGTGCACTTCCCTCTTCTTGTTCCAAATCCTGCAGTTCTAGTCTCTGCATCACATATCTGTTTTGCACATCATACAATACAACAAAAAGCCTTTCAGGAGGAGTTTGTTATCCTATAAAGGTTACTGCAGAACCTGTGCAAGAACATTTTGCATTAATTGTTCTCCAAGGCTTTCAGGTGTGTGGGTTTATTATCTTTTCTCACTGGAACCTCAAATACTCCTTTTCATACTTCATTACAGGATGTTTATTCAACTGTATACCAGCAAAGTTCTAAAGGGTACAGCTTTTTTTTTTAACATATTTTTATTAAATTTTCAATAAAATCAAACATTTCGATGCATCCATTTAGCAGCAGTGATAGGATGTTTACAGTTATAATAGTTTGCTGGGCGCTTATTTATTAGATTTAACAAACAACCAATAACTTTCGTACACCGCTAGATCCGCGCTTTTATGTCTGTACTTACAGGCATTGCTAGTTCGCGCGTTTGATACTATCTTTCGTGCGGAGGTTTCGATGCCTGCAAGAGTTCTAGTTCAGGGCGAACCCTAAGATGGACGGGAGAGAGCGGGGGGCGGGGGAAGGGGCAACTTAACTTCTGAAGACCCTGAGTTTACTAGTTGGGGACGATGGGCTGTGTGTATTAATTGGCTAGTGTGTATTTGGGGGTGCAGTGTATTTATATCTGTGCTTAGGCACCATTGGCAGGTGTGTGCGCTACTCATGATTACTGTGGTATTGCAACCGGGGTGAAACCTACAATTGTCTATGTTATCGCGTCTGACTGCTATTCAGGGAGGTTTTTCGTCATTCTTTGTTTCTAGTTTGGAGACCAATGTGCCCCAGGTTTCACAGCCCGAGTGTCGAGGACCACCTCGCGCCAGTTTCGTTAGTACCTGATATTCAGCACGTGTCCAGCGAAGCGTAAGAGCGAGCCAAGCTCCATGGTCAGGGGCCTTAGAGGCCTTCCAGTTCATGGCTATTAGTCTTTTGTACATTGCATAAGCCAGGTCTACGAATCTGTGCATAAATTTGCTCCTTTTTGTTCTGGTCCTGAGGCCAAGTAGACAGGATTTGGGGTTCGCGTCCAAGCCCAGGCCAGTCATTTCCGACAGTGCAGTGGTCAGCGCGGTCCACTCCCCCCTTACCTGCGGACACTCCCAGACCATATGATAAAACTGTGCTGCTGGGGTTTTACATCTAGGGCAAGTTGGGTCCGAACCAGGGAACATACGTTTAATTCTGGCTGGCGCTAAATAAGTCTGATGTAAGTAATTAAATTGTGTGTATCGGAATCTGGGGTTCCTTGAGACCTCGCGTGTGTGGCTCAGGGCTTTTGACCATTCTGTCTCTGTGATCGGGTCAGGCAGTACGGCATTCCACCTTTCTCGGGCTTTCTGCAGATTAGACTCCGGGGGCTTATTTAGTAGTTTGTATGTATTTGAGACTACTTTTTCACGTGTGTCGTAGCTCAGCATATGGTGTAGGTTTATTGAGATGTCTGGCTCAGCGTCCCCGGGCCCCCTTGTACCTCTAATTGCATGACATATAGCGTGGTATGTCAGAAATTGCCCTGGGCTGATCTCTGTGAGGGCCTGTATATCTTCGAAGGACATTAGTTTTCCTTCCTCGAAGCATTCTCCTACCGTGCTTATGCCCGCTTCTATCCAGGTTGCGGATAGGTGAGAACCAGTTGTCACCCATCCAGGGATTCGTTCTAGTGGTATGAGAGGTGAGTAGTGAATTTTTTTGGCATCTTTTTGAATATACTTCTTCCAGTATGCATGTGCTGCTGCCATCAATGGGTTTGCGCATGTGCTTTTAGTTTGCTTGCTCGAGAGCCACTCAAGCAGGGGGACTCCCCGGAGTCGGGTTACCAGCCAGGCAGCTTCCGCCGACCCCGAGTTATGAATCCAATTTGAGATCCACTGCAGCTGTGCTGCCGCAGAGTAGAGCTCAAAGTTAGGGGCTCCCAGTCCACCCGCCGCCACTGGGTGATATAGTGTGTTGAGTGCGACTCGCCTTCTGCCATCACCCCATACCAGCTGCACCAATGCAGAGTTTAAACTGTTGAAGAAACTTTTAGGAATTATGATCGGCAGGGCAGCGAAGTGATATAGCAGCCTGGGCAGCACTAGCATGTTGGCTATGGCAACTTTTCCCAATGGTGAGAGCGGTAATTTATTCCAGAAACGCAATGAGCTCTTTATAGATGTCACCGCTCTCCCCAGGTTGCCATCCCTGAGGTCTTCAGCACTGTGATAGACGTTAACCCCGAGATATTTGAATGTGTCGAAGCACCATTTTAATGGGCCTGGTGAAGTGTTCTCTCGTCTCGCTGGGGACCGGCCAACCAGTGGGAATATACAGGATTTCCCCCAATTAACTATCAAGCCCGATATCTCTCCAAACTCGCGTAGCAATGACATCACCGGGGGCAGTGCCTCCCCAACACTGCGTATATAGATCAAAGCATCATCTGCATACAATGATATGACGTGGGATGTGCCGTTCCTTACCACCCCCCATTCTTCTGTTTTTGCACGGACACGCGCGGCCAGTGGTTCCATCGCCAGGGCGAACAACAGGGGGGAAAGGGGACAGCCCTGCCTTGTTCCCCTGCTAATTGGGAAGCTCTCTGATATGACTCCTCCTGTCTTCACCCTGGCCTGCGGGTTGGTGTACAGTATGCGTACCCATCTTATAAATTTTGGGCCTATGCCCATTCGCTGCATGGTGGCAAACAGGAAGTCCCATTCTAGTGTGTCGAATGCTTTTTCGATGTCTAGCGAGATCACTGCTTCCTCAGATGCACTCGGGGGGGTATCGCCCATTACGCTTAGTAGCCTACGAATGCTGAGAAAGGTGTTGCGTTTTGGGATAAATCCATTCTGGTCTTCGTGTACTAAAGTGTGCATATGAGGAGCTAGCCTGTTGGCTAGTATTTTGCCAAGTAGTTTGCAATCTAGATTTAGTAGAGACAGGGGTCTATAGGACCTAACGTCAGTGGGGTCTCGCCCCTGTTTCGGGAGGACCACTATCATTGCCTCTCTCATTGTGGGGGGGAGACTTCCCTTGATCTCTGCTTCTTCCATGACTTTTAGGAGATGTGCGACCAGGTGTGTTGCAAAAGTGGAGTAGTATTCTGATGGCAGGCCGTCTGCCCCTGGAGCTTTATTTCTAGGTAGTTGTTCAAGAGCCTTATTTAGTTCTCCTAGTGTGATGGGGGCCTCTAATGTCTCCCTGTCATTTTGTGTGAGTTGGGGCAGAGAGGATTCCACCAAAAAGGACTCGAGTTGTTGGGGGGTGCATGATGTGCGTGTGCTGTATAGCTGTGTGTAGTATTTCCTGAACGCATCATTAATTTCATCCTGTGTGGTTGCTATTGCGCCTACGCCTAACACTATTGCCCCTATTGGGGGGCATTGCCGTTCCTCCCGCAGGAGCCATGCGAGCAGCCTACCCGATCTGTCGCCTTCCGCTTGTAATCTGGTCAAGTGATATTTGTAGTCATGTAGGCGTAGTGTGGCGTCTGCAGCTGCGTATTCTGCGCGCGCATCTTTTAATGACGTATATGGTGTTTCGCTGCGGGCTACTGCGTTTTCTAGTGCTCTTAGTTTCTTTTCCAGTTTGGTAACCTCTGCATGGAGTGTGCGTCTTAACCCCCATGTAGTGGAAATGCAGTGCCCGCGGGTCACTGCTTTATGTGCGTCCCACTCTACTGCTCTTAAGCTTGTAGTGCCAGCATTCAATTCCCAGTACTGCTTGAGCGCTGTACTCAAAGCGTCTTTAAATGCAGGGTCCTGCAACGCTTCCACTTGTAATCTCCAGGTTGGGATCGCTTGTCGCCTCCTGCCCCAATCTAAAGTTATTTTAAGCGGTGAGTGGTCTGATAGTGACTTAGCTAAGTATTCAATCCCGTTGGTTACTGTGCAAATGTCCCGGGTACCCCATAGCAGATCTATCCTAGTGTATACTTTGTGTGGTACTGAGTAAAATGAGTATTCTCTGCGCTGCGGGTGCTTCATGCGCCACAAATCGCAGAGACCCATGTCACTGGCCCATGTCACCAGTGGGCACCCGGGGCGTCTGTTGGCCGCTGAATGTGTGGGGGGGCTTGACCTATCCAATGTCAGGTCCGGCGTATTATTGAAATCACCACCCCATATTGCAGGTGCTGCAGGGTTAGTCAATAGAGCTGGGGTGAGCGTGTTCAGGAACACAGGCAACGCAGTGTTCGGGGCATATACTCCTATGAGTGACAATTGTTTTCCGTCTAATTTACCCTCCACCACCACGTACCTACCTCCCTGGTCTATCCTGTATGATGTTAGAAGAAATGGAACACTCCCTGCCATCCATATCAGGACCCCCCTCGCAAAGGTTGAATAAGATGTGCCTACGATCTGACCTCCCCATCTATTCCGCAGTTCTTGTAAGTCTGGGTCCAGTAGGTGGGTTTCTTGTAAAATTGCAATGTGTGTGCCCTGGCGTTTGAGTCTTGCATGCACCCTGGACCTTTTTCTGTGGTTCCCTAGACCCCTGACATTCCAGGTGACTATGATATATTTGCTTACGTTGTGGGCTGTTTGCTGGGCCATGTTTGTTTCGTAGTGGTGCATCTAACAGTCTGGTCCCTGATGGGGTCCAAGCAGTCCTCCCCCTCCCCATCGCCACTACAGCCCGTTCCCCAACCTCCATCTATGTGTCTTGTGTTATGCGCAGACCTGCGGTGTACAAACTGGTAATTACCCTCCCTCCCTCCCCAACTGGATCCCAACCCCAACTGTGAACCAACAAAAAAACAAACGCACACCCCAGAGAGGTGCGACCTAGGCAGTGTCCGTGTGGATGCCTGCGGGGGAGCTATAATACTATCCGGGTGCGGCTCATTATAGGGGCTCGCATCCTTCTGCAGATTCAGCCTGCAAGTTGTGTGGGGCATCCCCGGGGCGCAGCAAGCCAACCCTCCCCTGCCGCGCGTCACCTCCAATTACACGCAGGCTAAATACAGGAGTTGACTCTGAAAGCAGAGAAACAAGGATACATAATTTCAAGCGATATATCCAGCCGCTGTCGGCGGGACACACAATATTCAATCCTGTTCTCCTTCTGTGGCAGCGGGTCCCGCCCTGGTGGTGGGTCAGCATCAGTTGTTCAGAGTATGTCCGCAGTCCGGGGAGTAATCTCTGGGCCTTTCAGCGACCCCGTCAGTGTGGAATCCGAGCTTATTGAATCCGATTCCGAACCCTCCTCCGGATGGGTTCTGAGTGTCTCAAAAGCATTTTGTGTCAGCAGGGGAGTTTCCTTCAGGACCCTGGCTCTCTCTTCCGCAGCCTGTTTCTCCGTAGGTTGACCCCCGGGTCGTCTTTTGGGGCGTTTCCGATTGGATGCTGTGGACCAGTTGTCGTTAATACCGGTTTCTTCTCGGGGTTGGGCAAACCCCTTGGCATGTAGCCATGTCCAAGCGTCTTCCGGAGATGTGAACACGTGGGTGCGTTCATCTGTTAGTACTCTTAATTTAGCGGGAAATAGCAGAGCATACTTTATGTCATGTTCACGGAGACGTTGCTTAATTTGAGCAAAGGAGTTGCGTTGTCTTTGCACTTCCTGAGTGAAGTCTGGGTAAGCGTGAACAGTGGAGTCCTCATATTGAAATGGACCATTGCTGCGGAATTGTTGCAGTATCGCATCCCGGTCTCTAAAGTTCAGGAACCTGGCTATCAGCGGTCTTGGGGACTGGCCCGGTACTGGGGGGCGCCCGGGAGTCCTGTGTGCTCTTTCTACTGAGAAGAATTTTGACGGGGCTCCGTTCAGGACCTCTTTGGCTAACCACTGTTCCAGTTGAATCTCTGTGTTTTGTTCTATTGATTTTTCCGGGAGACCAAGAAACCGTATGTTGTTGCGGCGTGATCTTCCCTCCGCCTCTTCTGCTCTCCTCAGCAGTGTTTTTACCTCTAGGTCCAGGCGGAGAATTTGTTTTTGGTTGTCCGTTACTTTGGGGCACATGTCATTTAGCGTCTCTTCCGTTGACTTCACTTTTTCGGATAATTTGCGGTGGTCCGCTCTAAGAATATTTAGATCTTGCGATACCGTATCTATTCTATTTTCTAATGAAATTTTAGTGTCCATAATTGCTTGGAGTACTCTCTCGAATTGTGTAGAATGGGCCAAAAGTGTAGATTCCAGTGATTGTAAGGTAGGAGTAGGTTGTTGGTCCCCAGGCGCTGGTCCCTGCGTGCCCCGGTCCTGATTCCTCGCTGATTTTGATCTCCCGGCCATTTTGACTCGATTTATGGGTCTCTGTTTCTACTGCGCTTACATGAGCTCCTCGAGCCCCAGGTTGGACGGATATGGAGGGCTGTGTGTACTCACGGATCCCCACCGTCATGCGCTTTAAGTTTTTTGGATTACAAACTGCCTAATATTCCACGAAATGAGTTCCTGCTTGGTTGCCCGTTTCCAGGTCCCTCACCCGGCGCCAGCGGGGGGGCGACGGATAGCGGGATGATCTCCGAAGTCAATCCAATATGCCCATCATGTCGGCTCCAACGATTCAGGGCCTGGGCGTGGGTCCCCCACCCTCACAAGGTCAATTGCCATATGCACTCACTTCCAATTGGGCTTCCATGCAGGGTTCTGCTCCTCTTACCGGGGGAATGGTGGAGTCATAATATACTTCGGGGGGGGCCCCACTCGTAGCCCGCAGACGTTCATGAATTGCAGGAGCCACTAGGAGTGACCAGGGGGGCGTGTAGAGCAAACCGCCAGGGCTCCAGATGCGCACCGTGACTTTTACTGCGCGACCCCCCTGAGTCGAAGGGGGGGGCACGCCTTGCAGCCGGAACGCAGGCCAAGGGGGGGGGAACCGCCAAAGGTCCCCAATCACGGCTTCACTGCCCCTCCGCTCCTCCCCACCACAGCAGTGGAGAGGGTTGTTCAGCGGTAGAGGGGGGGGGGGGAGGGAGAGCCCCGAGGCAGGTCCGCTGCCCTTCCGCAGCGGGATCCCCCCACCGCCGCACCCCCACCTCACCTCAGGGGCTCCGGGACGGAGCTCCGAGCCTCGCACCGAGGCAAAATGGCGGCCGCAGTCCTGAGGCGATGTCGTCCCTCGGCGGCTCCTCCGTTCAGCCCCGTGACTTTTACTGCGCGACCCCCCTAAATCGAAGGGGGGGGGCACGCCTTGCAGCCAGAACGCAGGCCAAGGGGGGGGGAACCGCCCAAGGTCCCCAATCACGGCTTCACCGTCCCACCGCCCCTCCCCACCACGACAGTGGAGAGGGTTGTCCAGCGGTAGAGGGGGGGGGGGGAGAGCCCCGAGGCAGGTCCGCTGCCCTCCCTCAACGGGATCCCCCCACCGCCGCACCCCCACCTCACCTCAGGGGCTCCGGGACGGAGCTCCGAGCCTCGCGCCGAGGCAAAATGGCGGCCGCAGTCCTGAGGCGATGTTGTCCCTCGGCGGCTCCTCCACTCAGCCGCCCCAGCGCCCCCGTGGCCGTCAGCAAGGGGAGAGAGGCTCCTAGAGCGGGTTACTCCTCTGTATGAGGATATTGGCGACCCCAGGGTGCCCCGCAATCGTTTTGGAGGCGAGCCCGAGACGGAGCGCTTTACGAAGCGTCCTTCCCGGTCGCCATCTTGGCTCCTCCCCTCTAAAGGGTACAGCTATCAGTCCACTACTTAACATCTGCTAGCAGACTTTGCAGAGTACCCTCTGCGCATTGCATTTTTCTCTCCTTGTGATTGAGTGAAAAACTCGTAAATGGTGGCATCCTTACTTTAAGAGATTGGCTGACTGGGGTATGAGCCCCGGATTTTTTTTTTTTTCTTTTTTTTAATAAATAGAACAAGACCAAAATGACAAAAATTTAATTAGTAGAATGTAAGTTATGATTTTTTAAATAATAAATTGCAGAATAGCACTTAGAAGCAAAAAGTGCCAACTGGGGATATCTGATCATGACAAAGTCAAATGTTCAGGCCAACCACGATGGAGGACCCAGGTAGGCCTGCTGAACCAAAGTACCTTAAATCCTAGTTGCAGAGGATTGCATGGATCCGAAACAAAGATGTGTCCTGCAGCCGATCCCATGCGCTGGTTCTGAGACACAGTGAGGCTGTGGTGAGTCTGTAGTGTAAGATCTTATTGGCCTGGCCGGGCTGGCAATGAAAAGTCTGGTGGTGGGGATGCGTTGCACAGCTGAAGCGATCCATCGGTTCCGATGAGTGCTGAGGCTGTGATGCAGAGCAGTAGCTTCATCGTCGAGGCTGCAGTCAATGAGGGATGTGAGGAGTTTGCGACAGAATAAGTATCACGCAGAGGCATTCCTGAAAGTGATGCTTCAGTCCCAATATGGGGCGACCTGTTGGTTCTGCTGGAGCAAACACCTTAGGCCCCCTTCCTCCAAGGGTCCAGGACTGGGCTGGCACCACTTGGCAGGGTAGACTCAAAGATGACAGAGTTCAGTGTGGAAGTCTTTTATGTTTCTTACACCTCATATCAGGAGGCCAGCCAGCTAGCCACTGGATTCATTCTGGGTTTAGGGCTGGAGAGATGCAAGTCCAGTCCTTCTCATTCCCAGGCAGTAGGGCAGCAAGCAACAGGTCAGCACAGCAAAGAAGGAGTCAATCAGAATAGTAGTCCAACAGAGTGGCAGTCCTTCAGCAGACCTCCTTACTGGCAGAGTATCCACAGGTCCAAAAGTGTACTTAAGTGATGGTGTCAGAGGTCTAGTATTTATACCCCCAGTTGTGCCTTTGAAGTGGGGGAGACTTCAAAGATACACCTTTGAAGTGCACATAGTCCCTGTCCTTCCTGCTCTGGCTCCAGACTCACTACAGGGTGTTATGCAGCCCTTTTTGTGTGGCTAGGACACACCTCATTCAGGTGTAAGTGAGGCTGTGCCCAGCGCCTCCCCCCAGTATGACATATTGAGGCTCATTAGGTCACACCTAAGCTTCCATCATGTGTAGCTGTCTAGGAGGAACACCAAAAGCCCAGCTGTCACCCCAACCCAGACATGTGAGCAGACACAGGCAGCAGGCACCAAATGTCTGAAGTAAGAAAATGGCAACTTTCTAAATGTGGCATTTTCAGAATTGCAATTTAAAATCCAACTTCACCATATGTTGTAATTTTAAATTTTATCTCCAGAGACACCAAACTTGGAAATTCTATCTCTTACCAATTGGAAGGTATACTTATAAAAGGTTATAGAAGCAACTCCAATGTTATCCTATGGGAGGGATAGGCCTTGCAGTAGTGAAAAATGAATTTAAGGGTTTTTCACTACCAGGAAATGTAAAACTTTAAAGTACATGTTCAACTTTTTAAATACACTGCATCTTCCCCTTGGGACTAGCTGGGGCCTACCTTAGGGGTGAACGTATAAGTATTAAAAAGGAAGGTTTGGGCATGGCAAAAGTTTTAATTTGCCAGGTTGAAATGGCAGTTCAAAACTGCACACACAGGCTCTGCAATGACAGGCTGGAGACATGTTTAAGGGGCTAATTACGTGGGTGGCACAATCAGTGCACTTTACTAGGGACTTCTAAGTAGATTAAATATGTCAATGCAGTATATGCCAATGTTACCACATTTTAGGGAAAAAGCAGAAGCACTGGTTAGCAGTGGTAATGTGCACAGAGTCCTAAGGCTGGCAAAAACAAAGTCAGCAAAATCAGGAGATCTGAAAACAAAACGTTAGGGAAACCATTCCAAGGAATCCAGGGCTAACACTCTTTCTCCAGAGACCAGTCTGTCACAGCTGGACAGGCTTCAATCTTGATGGCCCCAAGTACAGGTCAGAAGAGTGACTAGAGCTTTAATCCTGGACATCAGCCTCAGTGATATGTGCATCAAAACATTACCAAAGGGCAAAGCCCACTCTTTTTATTTATCTTATCAACCCAACTTCATCATCAGACGGACCCAGGACTCTTTGATCAGTGACCTCTTCAGAATTAAAGTGCCCCTATGGATGTGTACAGAAGACGCTAGCATTTCCTTCCTCCAATGTGTGTCCCAGCTCTCAAGAAAGCAGCAATACAAAATCTATCTGGGGGAAACCTTTATCTTTGCCTCCTCCTCTAGCAAGCCCTGTGCCTCCCAAAATGGCACTCAGTGACTTCCATGTTTTGTGTCTCTTGCAAACACACACACACATACACACGCACGCAGAGCATTCAATCTACTGCACCCTTGCTTTGGCATCTGTAAATCCCAGTGCGCTCACACAACACTGCACGCTATCTCCTACATACAGTACCAGTTCACGGGCCCACACATAGCCCTACACGTACACACAACCATGTGTGCTAATTTCTGATGCACTGTACCTACTTGGCAGGCACACATGTATTCCAACACACACATGCAACTGTGTATGCTATTTCCCGATGCACTGTACCTTTTCACAGGCAACCATACACCACATACACCTCAGCACTGCACACAATCCAATCAAGACCAAGAGTAAGTTAAGCATAGAGCAGCAGACACTTACCATAGTGGGCCAGGAGGTGCTACCAAACACACATTATGCTGCCACTACAGTGCTTGCACTACTTAGCTTTCAAATTGCAGCCAATGAAACAGGCCTATGTCATTGCACACATGCATGATCTATGTTTGCTCATGACCAAACATCGTTACTAGGGAATGAGATATCATTGCATCTGAGGCACTCAGGACAGGGGTACACTTCTATCACCATGCAAGGGAATTTTCCATCTCAACACATGAAATTAAAAAGAAAACAGGAATTTACTCGATAACACACAATTAAAGTGACACAGTCAACTACTAATAAAACCTTAATGTATGCTTAAAATAAAGCTTTGAAATTCACTCTAAAAATCATAGTTAAATTACAGTTATGGTTATGAGCCAAGGAATAGTGCAAAATACCACATATCTTACTCGATTCCGAGCCCAACTGTACAACCTATTCCAATTTCATTTACCACCTGCTCAGAGCAGGTAGCAAATGGAAACAGGGTTGCTGTGGCCCAGAAGTTGAACTAGTGTCCATGGCCATTGGAGGCATATATCAGCTGTCTTCTCCCCCCCATGGTGCTGTAGGAACCACATAGGGCCAGGCACCTTTCTAGCAGAGCATGGATCCCAGTAATTTCATGTCTAAAAACACCACAGCACTTGTGAAATGACAGAAGGATATCCCCTAGAGGATTCTGCTTCACCATACTCAAAAAGCAAAACCTTTCATTGAGCACCTTCTGAAACTGTGCTATCAGGCCTCCCTCTAATCAGGCAAGATAAGCTTTCAGTTTTGAGAAAGCATAAGGTCTTGCTGTAAGAATCCACAGTTTCCACACAATACCATTTTCCGCACTCCCTTACCTAAAAAGCCAACATTGAACATTGGCAAAAATGAGACATTTGCAACATCAAAATGTTCCTTGCCCCATCCTTCACATCACAAATACAAAATCAAACATAATTTACTTTTACAATGAATCAATTCTATTCCCTTTAAAGTGACATTTTCTGCCACTTTTGACAGATTTCCACAAAAGGCAAACACTGCAGCAGAAAAGGAGTGCACTTAAAAATATCCTGGTCAACTTGAGTCATTTGAAGGGGATAGGCAATCTTTTTTCAAAAATTGTTTTTAGTGATAAGGCGATAGGCACTCTTAAACAAAGCTGCTCCAGAGACTGGGAATTCAAAATGGGGAGTGACCATTGCCTGGCAGCTTGCCTGATGCAAAACTGAGCATTTCTGCATGACCTGGTGCTTGCTCCCATTACTGAACATGCACCTCTGCCTGAAACAAGTAGAAAATATAAGCTCAGAGAGTCGTCTTTGGTGGTGTTGATTCTATCGGCATGCCTATAGGCACACATGCTGCCATTTTGACAGTTAACCATGCAGCTGCCCTTTCAGAGATTTCATCCTTCCCTTTGGTTACCTTCAGTCACCTAGGGCAGCCCCTGCATGCTTATGAATAAAACTCATGGATAAAATCATTGTTGAATCATTTACCACTTAATATAGCTCTGTGCAGCTAGCAATGGGCAAACAGCAGAAGTCCTCTAAGCACACAAATGGCGGAGAACTGCAGGGGGTGCAGGGAATCCCCTTAACTCTGTGTTCCTAATAAGGCCATATTGCCCAGAGCTTAAAATATGGATGTTGATTAATAGTTCATGTGAAGTTGGGGGGGGGGGTGAGAGAGAGAGACAAAACTAGGAGGAGAGGGGAAGAGAGTCAGCGTGTGTTTGTGATAACTAATGTTTCATTTAGTAGCAGAAAATGTAATTTTTGTTTTTTTATGAAAGTGAGAACTCTGAAGAAACTGGCAAAGAGCAGCAGAGAGGTGGACTGGGATTAGGAAAGTACATCATTTCACTTCAACAAGTTGTATACTTCATTTGCATCATTGCAGCATTCCACAGCCAACACCACCTTTACCTGAACACTTCCTTGTACGTAAAGCACCAGGGGCTCGCTCCGTGGAATCGCTACCCACACTCTATGCCACGTTTTTCCTTTGTCTAACAACAGAAGGTTGCTGCAGAAAAGGCTGTTTTCCGTCGCCAAAGAGGCTTGCTTCTGGAAAAAAAACAGGACAGGAATATTTTATGAGCCGAAATCCTTTTAACTCTGCAGCAGTAATGAAATGTTCAAAATGGAAGAGGCAAACTTTATAGTCAAGTATTTGCATAATGTGATTCTAGCACTCAAGAAAGGATGCTGAGCTACTGTATTCATTGGAGGGAGTTGTAAATTCAAGATTAATGGGTGAGTATAGGAATAGTAATCAAGATGGCAGTGCTTGCTTCAAGCCTGGCACTAAACCAGGCCGACTAAAATTGATGGAATGCAGCTTGCCTAGTCAATACAGAATCAGGTTTGTGGTCGATTCTAATTAGGATGTGCCCGTCACTAGACATGCAATGGTTATCATGACAACTAAATGAACATGTTACAAAACTGGTTCACTTGTGAGTAAAGACACCAGTGCTGACGTGTTGATTCTTGGGCTCCTCTCAGGACTGTGGTCCATTCTAATTGGGATGTGTCTGTCACTATACATGCAATGATTATCATGACAACTAAATGAACATGTTGCAAAGTTGCCCCACTTGTGAGTAAAGACACCAGTGATGACATGTGTCCATTCTTGGGCTCGATTGCATTTATGGCCCTGGAATAGTAGTTTTTTATTCATAAGGCATTAATGCTTAACCCTTTGGGTGCCTTGGACGAGCTGGTCTCGCCCTCGGCCATGGCGCTCGTGTGCAGAGGACGAGACCAGCTCGTCCTGCACCCGGGCCCACAGGGGAAGCACTAGCGCTCCCCGTGTGCCTCCCACCCACACCCCCATCAGGAATGGAAGGGGAATTGCTTCCCCTTCCACCCCAACCCCCTCGTATTCCCCGCAGTGACATCTGATGACGATGCACTCGGGCAGCAGGAAATGCCCACTAGACACCAGGGATATATTGTTTTTTGTTTACTTTAGGTTTCTATGTATGGGGAGCGACCCCTTAGGCAAGGGTCACTTCCCCTGGGGGGCACATTGTATTTAGGCCATTTCTGCCCCCCTTGGTGGCAGATCGGCCTATTTTTATTAGGCCAATCTGCCCCCGAGGAGGCAGAAACCACTAGACAACAGGGATTTTTTTTTGTCAGTTTTACTTGAGGGGAGCAACCCCTTAGGTAATTGTCACTTCTCCAGCGGGGGGGGGTTGAATTTGTTGTAGGCCATTTCAGCCCCCTTGGATCGGCCGATTGTAATTAGGCCGATCTGCCCCCTGGAGGGGAAGCAGAAAACCCTAGACACCAGGAATTTATTTTTGTTGTTTATTTTATTTTTTATATGTGGAGAGCGACCCCTTAGGCAAGGGTCACTCCCCTTGGGGGCAGATCAGCCTATTTTTATTAGGCCAATCTGTCCCCAAGTTGGGCAAAAACCACTAGACCTAAGGGATTTTTATTTTTTTGCATCAATTTCACGCAAGGGGAGCGACCCCTTATGCAGGGGGCAATAGATCGGTCTATTTCTTAGGCCAATCTGCCCCCGGGTAGGGCAGAACCTAATCAGGCACCAGGGATTGGTGTGTGTGTGTGTGTATGTGTGGGTTTTGTTTGGGGAGGCAGCCCCTTGGGCATGGGTCATTCCCCAAGGGAGCACATTACTGTTGCCCATATCTGCTTGGGGGCAGATCGGCCTATTTTCGGAAGGCCCATCTGCCCCCAAAGGGGGCAGAAAGCCCACCAGAGAAGATTTTTTTTTCAAAGTAAGAGGTGGCCATACCCCCACCCCATATAAATGGGCCAAAGATGGCAGATGGGGCAATTACCCTCTATGCACACCCCGTGGGGGCAGAAAGTCTACTAGATGCCAGGGAATTATAAAAAAAACCTAAAAATAGTGGGGTGGTGGCTACCAACTAGTTTGGGGCTGGTTATGCCCCCACCCCAACTGAAGGGGGTAACAGTCTTTCAGCTCTCCCCCGCGCACTGAAACATCTTATCCCATGGCAAGCATAAGGACATTTGATGTTTTTGGGTTTTGGTTTTACAGTTGGGCCATGACAGCTTGGCTAACTCTGAAAATCGCCCCACTTGGAATGGTGAGGACTGCATTTTTTGGACGCGGCTATATAGAAAAACCCACAAGAGCTAGACACATCTGAAAACTAAACATCTGGGTGATTCTAGGGTGGTGCGCTTCAGATGCAACCCGCACCAATTTCTTATCCACAATGTCCTGCAAACCACCAACTTTGCTGGAAATCACACGTTTTTCCCCCATTTTTGTGATGGAACCTACCAGAATCTGCAGGAATCCACAAAATTCCTACTAACCTGCATTGTCTCATCTATACCGATAAAAATTCTGCCCCACTTGTCAGCCTTAAAATGTTTTCCCCCTCACTTTCGACATGTTTTTGGCTCTTCCCTGGCACAGGCACTTGGCCCACCTACACAAGTGAGGTATCATTTTTACCAGGACACAGAGGGGAACGTAAAGAAGTAGGATATTTGACCCGGTGCGGTGATCCCACACAGAAATGTGGGAAAAATGTGTTGTTTTTTTTTTAACTAAATTTGAGGTTTGCTGAGGATTCTGGGTAAGAAAACATTGGGGGATCCACGCAAGTCACACCTCCCTGGATTCCCTCAGGTGTCTAGTCTTCAGAAATGTCTGGGATTGGTAGGTTTCGCTATATGGCTGCTGAGCCGAGGACCTAAAATGCAGGCCTCCCCTGCAAAAACAGGTAGTTTAGTATTTGATCATTTTGATGTGTCCTCATAGTGTTTGGGGCATTTCCTGTCACGGACGCTAGGCTTATCCACACAAGTGAGGGACCATTTGTATCAGGAGACTTGGGGGAACGCTGGGTCGAAGGAAATTTGTGGCTCCTCTCAGATTCCAGAACTTTCTGTCACCAAAATGTGAGGAAAAAGTGTTTTTGGAGTCACAAGATGTACTACAAGTTACTCACTAGTGGACAATTCACATGGGGGCAATCTCCATCAGACTGTATTTCTTGCAGTGGGAGGAAGTGAGTATGTAGTGTCATGTGAGCGTAGCAGGGTGCAGCATGCACAATGAGCAGTATCAACTAGGAAATTAGAGATGAGATCTGCAATCAACCAGGATTCTAGGAAGGAGTGTAGGAACTTGGGTATCTACAGCATTACACACTCCCAGTGAATGTTTAAAGAGTAAGTAACATTTTCTGCTTGTAGCATGTGTGGCTGTAGAAACACCTGATTTTCAATAACTGCAAAGCAGTACCAATCGTAAGCGATGGCTAGTGTGTTGATGATACGGATGCCTGGAGCAAAGTACTTAGGGCTGTCTTGACAATTACTGACTGCTGGAGGGCTAAGATGTCCATGCAAGTGCTTGGTAAAGGTGTGTGATATCATCCAGGTAGTAGCTTTGCAAATGTCAGTTATTGGTAAGTTACCGAAAAGAGAAATGGTTACTCTTCTTTTACAGGTGGAGTGCGCCCTGGGCAGAAAAATAGGACTCTCTTAGGCCTGTGGTAGCAGATTCGGCAGCATTTGATTATTCACCAAACTATACCTGCTTTAGACATGGAGTAACTTTTGGGAGACCTTGTAAAGGCTATGGAGAGCTGGTTAGATTGGCTGATGGGATTCATCTTGTCAATGTAATACATGAGAACTTTTTGGCATCTAAAGTATGTAAAGCTCTCTCCACTATTGAATCCAGGTGCAAAAAGACTCGAAACTCTGTAGTCTGATTAAGATGAAAGGATGATACTACCTTTGGCAGAAACCTCTGATTTGTCTGAGAGCAAGCCTACCCTTGTGAATCTGGATAAAAGGTTCTTGCAAGTTAAGTTCTTGCAGAGTAGCCGAGGTGATATGTTGGTTCCAAGGAGAGGCGAGAGTGCAATGCAAAGTCTTTTCACTGGAAAAGTCCACGCAGCAGAAGCAATGTGTTGGTTCTGCTTGGCGTTACACAGCACACCTGAGGAGGAGTCAGTTCTGCTATAGCCACAGATGGGCTGGCAGAGCAACTTCATGTCCACTTCCAAGGGTTCAGGACTGAGGTGGCACCACTTGGTAGGGTAGGACTCACATTTGCAAAGTCCAGGTGCTGGCTACAAGAGACTAGCCCTTAGGGTCACTGTGGTGGTCGTGGGTACAGGTTGCAGGTTCAGTCCTCACCCAAGCAAAAGGGCAGTAGGTCAGCACAAAGTGGTGGCTTTTCAGCAGCACTAAAGTTCTTCCTGGCAGATACTTCCACAAGTCCAGAAGTGTAATGTAGAGTCTAATATTTATCCCTGGTACCGCCTTTGAAGTGGAGAGAAGCTTCTAAAGGTTTCCCCCTGCAGTGCACAGGTTTCCTGCTTCCCCTGCCCTGGCTCCAGACTAACTACAGGGGGTACGCAATCCTTTGTAAGAAGGCAGGTCACACCCTATTCGCCTAACTATCAGTGATGGCCCATCCAGACACACTTAAGCTCTCTATTGTGTGTTGCAGTCCAAGAGGAAGACACAAAGACCGACTGCCAACTACACCCAGTCATGTGACCCTGAGACAGGTTGCAGGCACCAAATGGTTAGATCAGGAAAATGCCAACTTTCTAAAAGTGGCATTTTGAAAACTTTAACCAAAAATCTGACTTCATCATAAAGGAGGATTTTTCATTACAATTCTAAAGACATTAAACATGAACTGTTTACCTATTCCCATTTAGAAGTTTCAACTTATTAAATGTAATAAGGTAACTCCAATGTTTTCCTGTGGGAGAGGTAGACTTAGCAAAAGTGAAAAACGACTTTGGACGTTTTTCACTATCAGGACATGTAAATCCCAAAAGTATGTTCTGCTTTTTAAATACAGTGCAACCTGTCTTCTGGGCTGTCCAGGACCTACCCTAGGGGAGACAGGGGAGACATATGTATTAAAAAGGAATGTTTATGCCTGCAAAAGGTTTATCTTGCCAGGTTGAAAGGGCTGTTTTAAACTGCACACAGAGACTACAACAGGCCATGTTTGAAGGGCTGCTTATGTGAGTCACACAACCAATCCATAAGGCCCACTAGTAGCATTTAATTTATAGACCCTGGGTACATGTGGAAAGATTTTACTAGGGACTGATAAGTACATTTAATATGCCAAATGGGGATAAGCCTAAGTTACCATGCTTTAAGGAGGGAGTACATGCATATTAGCACTGTTTAGAAGTGATAAAGTGTACAGAGTTAGAAGGCCAACAATAAAAATATTAGAACAAGCATTTGCAATGCAATAGGTCCCGCATTTGTGAGAGTTAGAGCTATTGGTATTGTAAATGATAATGTTTTTTTACCTATGTGTTTTGTTGTGTAGTGGATGTATGTGGTGTGTAGTTGAATTATGTTGGTTGAAACTGAATTGATATTTGTGGAACTGTGTGGGGTGGTATTGTGTGGTGTATTTGTGTAGTGGAATTATGTGGCATGGTGAATAGCTAGGAGTGAGAGCTGTAGAGAATAGATAGAAAGGAAATTAGAGAGGGATAGGTAGTTTGTGCATAAAGTGGTGAATGATATTTAGGCAGAAGAGCAGCAATAGTGTGTGAGAAAGAGAGAAAGAAGTGGGCAGCATACCATAAACGTATAAAGAGAGAGAGTTTGTGTATGCACAAGATATTTGAAGAAAAGGAGTAGAGCGTGGTTGTTGAAAAGCTACAAGAAAGATATTTTGCTTGAAGACCTGAAGTGAACTATGTGAGAGACTCTGTAATAGTGCATGAGAGAGTTAAGGAGAGGGATGATATTTTGTATGAGGAAGAGAGAGAGATGTATGAGTGGAGGTGGCATTGAGAAGGGGTGGGCAGGTAGGATAGAGGTAGATTAGTGTACAGCAGGACAAGGTATAGGAAGGTAGTATGTACAAGTTGGTATTACACGCAGGAGATATGTAGTGTGAGGGAGGGATGAGTGTGTGTAGTGGTATTGCAAGATGAGAGGGTATAGGGGCAGTGTTAGAGAGAGAAGAGAGTTACAGTGGCTGTGTTGCGTTGTGGAGAGATGACAGTGCTGGCGGAAGTGCAAGGGAGAGATTTGTTGTATTGCAATAGTTTGTTGTGGAATTGGGTTATGTGAAATTGTGTGGTGTGGAGTTTTGCAGTGGAAATATGTTGCATGGAGTGCTGTAGAATTATGTGTTAGTATTTAAATGGTAGAAAGTGCTTTAAGCTAGCAACACTTTTTTTTTTAGGATAGCTTTAAGATAAAAACTAGATACATGAAGCTGCCAAACCCTTTGCTGTGGCTATCAGAGCCGATTAACAAAGGGCAACCTTAAAATAAAACACTGCTACATTGTAGCATAAATAAAATATCTTGGGATCCTATATTCGTACACACTGTGTTTCTGCTATAATTAAACCCTTCACCATATAAATATATACATGAAAGAAATAAAATGGTGCATGTTGCATACGCTTTAATGTAGGGGCATTCTCTTTGAAGGTTGCCTTGGAGAACAAAATAAATACATGAAGCTACCAACCCCTTTGTTGTGGCTATCAATACGCATTAACCAAAGGCAACCTTAAAAGGAAGCACCTCTACATTGTCGCTCTAAAATAAAGTGTAAACTATAGGCAAAAATGCTATGTTACTGCTCTAAATAAATCCGTCCCCAGCTAAACACATAGATTAAATAAAATTCACAGTCTTTCTGAAACAGTTTTAAAGAAGGAGAAGGTGTGGGCAATGGGGGAGGGGGAATTCAATAATGTTGTGGGTGGGGTGAATGCATCAGGGAACAAAGAACCTGATTTAGAGTATGGCAAACAGAGTACTCCATAGAAAACGTCTTCCGCCATCCCGACACACACTACTTACTCCATCCACCAAAAGCCAACACAATCCGCAGGATTTGACAAATGAGGATGTGAAGCTGTGGTTTTAGCATGTGGCAGTGGCATTCAGAGTGTTTACGATTCAGACACGGAAATGGGTCACAGGCTTAAATATAGAATTATGATGTGCTGGTCATTTTAGCTCGACCTACCGGTGTCTTTCTTGGAGATGATTTCCTAGTGGTGCATATTTTGAAAAAAGGACAGCACTGTCTGTGAAAGTGCCTTCCAGTCTGACGTCTACAACTGCTTTGGAAATGAAAACATGTGTTGGACGCACGTTTTCTCTCTGCTGTAAAACTAGATCTGGTAGCGTTTTCCGGTTTCTAAAACAGCCTGGTCACTAGTAACAGAGACCAAGTGGTTACGGAAAACTGCTGAACTGCAGATCCCGGAGGGCTTCTCTTTTGTATGAGGGAGTGTCCGTTCAGGGACTTTTGTTCTTTTTAGTGTGTGTATGTGACTGGTTTCACATCAACATAAAAGTACGAAAAAGTAAAAAATAAACTATATTTTTCACTATTCTTATAGAGATTTTAATTTAGATCGTTGTTGCATTTTTTTCTAAGTGTTTGATTATATTATCAGCTAAACCTTTTTTATTTAAAGTGTTTGGGATAATATCGGCATAGGAATAATTAATCTTTTAATATTCCTATATAAATCATGATAATTAATGTTATTAAAGTTGTTTCATGAATGGACTGCACTGAAGACTTTGCAAAAAGTGTTTTGGGTTAGTATGCACAATGAGCAGTGACAGTGAACGAACATACTGTACCCCCTGCGGCACGCAGAAGTGTTCAGTTGCATCTGGAATGCACAACACTCGAGCCCCTTCAGGTCTGATGCAGCGGGCAGATGCTGGGAGCGAGGCGGTTCACTTGACGGCTTCTGCCATTATGTCCTGCCGGAGAGCCACGTTCCCGGCGAACTGCTGTTCAGAATGTAAACAGGGGCGTGCACAATGCAAAGACTCACGTACTCCCACATGACCAGAGTATAACAAGCATTTGGAATGGAATAGTCATGTTTTTGCTAGAGTAAGAGCTCATGGCGTTGTAAATTACTGACTGGACTTTTATTGCCATACAGACTGAAAATAACAAAAGGAAGAGAGTGAGGGTGAGCTGGCCCTGGAAAAGTCCCCCTCTGCTGTTGGTTTATGTTTACAGAGGGAGCTGGTGGGGAGAAGTAACTGAACAAGCAGCCACACTGTTGAGGTGAAACAGGCAAATGCCAAAAAAGTCCCTTACAGAAGAGATAAACAGGACATAGCGTAATTACACAGTACTTTGTACTGCTCCCAAAGTGAAAAAAGGCAGGACAAAGAGGCAGAACTGACCACTAGCAAGCAAGGATTTTTGAAGGACACTGCAACTAACAAATGAGAAGGCTGGAAATCACTCTATAGTATACTTAAAAGTATACAGCAGGCCGAACGTTAACGCTCAACCTAAAAATATTAGGGGGGAGTAAGTCTAAACGTTTGGGGGAAGACTACCCTAAGTCTTTCCTCACTGAAAGGGATGTTGAGAAGATGCAACTCAGGTTTCAGATGTGGATCCAGGTTCATCGGAAGAGGAAACTGTGTTGCTGTCTGTAGTGGCTTTGTCTGCAACTTTGAGTGTGTAACAAACGGTGGCTTTCAGGTTGGTTTTGCCCTCAGATGCTATTTTCTTCTGGGTCTTCCTGTACTCCTCTGGGAGATGTTTGACAAGTTCCTGCATCTCTCCACACTAGAACTATCATATATTGAAAGGAATCAAACAGAATTGGCTTTGTGCCAATGTGTGTCTACCCTATGGCCACCCTTTTGCCTGATGGAGTTTTCAGAGTCAACTGTATCTTCGGCACCAGCTTCAGAGGTGCCACTGGTGCTACCTTCAGGTGCGATGATGACGCTCACTGCCCATAGACTGAAAAGGGCTTTATGGTCAGTGAAGATCAATGTCCTTGGGCCAAGCCTTCATTGACTCTGAAGCCTTCTCAAGAGTGCTGGATGGAATCTGAAGGCAATGGAGGTCCTCAAGGAGCTTTATGTCTGTGTGAGGGGCTCATGGGCTGACTTCCACAGGAGCGATGCTGTAACACACTACTGGTTTTCTGATGTGATCATGGCTTCATCACATGGGTCTCAGAGACAGATGTGCTATTTAAGACTCTGGGCATCATCTTATTTTGAGGGCCATTGATCTTTGGATTGATGTCTTCCTCATGCTCTACAGCGTTTTAAGGTAGTGGCTCCACTCTACATGCTGCCTGGGTTATCTGGTTCTGGATGGGCCTGCCTCCTCGTCCTGTTTTTTGCCAAAGGGATCTTCCTTCCTGAAAATATCCAGAGCTTCGAAGGGTGCACCTGTTGGTGCATTTTGCCATGTCTCAAGCACCTCTCCCTCTGGTACCTGAGGGTTTTCCTTTAGCAGACGGTGAAGCAGGACTTGCCAGAGGTTTTGCTGTGGCCAAAGGAAAGACACAAGTTGCATATGTTGGGATGGTCTGACCACAGGTATTTTGAGTTGTACTGGGGGAAATGTTGAAAAGGTGTCCTTCCATCACCCCATTCTGGTCCACATTCTCTCATGCTGATGAGCAGTAGATTACACATGGTCCCTGAAGAGAGTGGGGAGAGCCCAAACCATTCAGGTTGTTGAGCGTACGGTGCTTGTCCAGTGAAGTAGCATGATGAGGAGTCGTAGAGCCGCCAAATGGTTTTCCAAAGCATTGGTATTTAAATTCAACTAACTCAAAGCCCTCCCAGTTTACTTCCAAACCCAAAAGCAGAAAAAAGCATCTGGCATACGTCAGAACCTACTGGCTGAAAATAATCTAATATGGAGTAGGTTCCCATGCGCATTGTCCACTAATGGAAGAGTCACAGCACACCTTGTGACTCCAAAGCCTTCTTCATAGAAAAACAACTCCCAAATGTCCAAGCCCAATACTAAGCGGGAGGAGTATTAAAAGTATCATTATCTACAGCCACACATGCTATGAACATATGTTTACTGTTGATATCAATTTTACACTTCATGGGGAGTGGATGCCGCACAGCGCCACAGCGCAACCGTCTTTTTTTTTTGTAATGTCTATGGGGGATGGAATGCCTATGTGGATGCTCCCACCTTCTTGGCTTTGGTCAAGAGTAATAGTGGGTTATTTTGATGCAGTACGCTACTCACCATATTATGTTTACTGCCTTGCCTTACCCATGAGACGATTTTGTAGGTCCTCATACCACCTGCTCTGGATGCAGCCCGACCCCTTGTGCACTTCCCTGTTTTTCCTTCATGCTATTGCCAAGCTACAAGAAGGGAGTTCTTTACCCATCCCAAGTCAAAATTTAAATAACAATCATGACACTTAGACAGTTGGCGGGTGCCCAGATGTTCTGTCTCACATTAAAGCACACAGAAGTAGCTAGACCTTGACACACCAGTGTCATAAACAAAGCAGGACATTTTACAAGGCTGCTGTGGTTTCTTTATTGTTAGTGGAGGAAGAAGAAGCTCTATGAACCATGTTCAGAGATTATGCCAAGCAGGGGGATAAAAATAAGTAGGGTATCCCTTTCTAGCCCTTGGCAGGGAGATAGGGAATAACACAAGCTCTAATGTCAGCTTTTTGGTAAGGAGAAGAGAATTTAAGATATTACCAACAACAATTCATGGTCCTCTAGTGAGGACATGATGGAGCCATCAGAATGTCTCCCAGCCCTTTGGAAGGTGTGGGATGATTATTTACTAAATCTTGCCTCCTTAGCAAAGTCGGGTGTGTTTTCAATGAACGATTGTTCTATAGCTGGATTCACACTATACATGTATAAGCATACCTATTTTTACCCACCAATTCATACATATTTGTGACCCCACAATTCCTGACCCAGATCACTTATTTATTACTTATAATTATTTATTAGTGATAATGACTTTGTGACAAATTCCAGTGAAGTACCCACAAACATCCTTGCCTGTCATTTTGTGATGAGTGCTACCTTCAGATGATCACTTATTCAATACCTCAGAAAATGAAATGTGGATGAGTGCAACAGAGAGTTGTGGGATCATCAGACAAATTTAGTAAATATACGGGAAGTGCAGATCATGGAAGTGAGGATCTTGACCACATCAATTAATACACATATAAGCACTGATATGCAGGATGACCGATTACAGGTGGAGCAAGAGATTCCATGTAACCAACACACTTGATTGAAAGAAAAAAATTGAGTGTCCATGAAGAAATATTGCTCACAGGTACTATAGTTCCAGAGATGTGCTTTAGAACGGTGTATTAAGATTTTACTTTTTAACCAATAGATGTGGAAATATGTGATGATAGTCATGTATGCCCCTTCAAAAAAAGAAAACTTGGTGGTAGAACCTTCCCTGCATGTGAAGATGGAGATGCTGGCTCCATGCAATATATAACTAATAGTAAAAAGCATGTTCAGGGCTCCGTTATGCTCCCAGTCGAGGCCTATCTCTAGCAGTGTCCTTGTAAAGAGAGAACCATACCATTTTCCATAAAGGTTAATTACTATGAAGTGTCAGAGTAAGAATCGCCAAACTAAAGGATTGTAAAAATAATAAAATAAAAAAAGTGTCCCTTATTTCTGCAGTTCATGTTATGGGGAACTAGTTTAACCTTATGCTGGCTCTGACCCCAGGATTTGGGACATCGGATCACAACCTTATCAAATTGTCAGTATAACAATTATATTTTTTTCTTATTACAGAGGGATATACATGTTGCATGTCAAATAGCTTACATTTCTACTGTGTATACCTATTATTTCATGTGTACTGTTATATTTTCACATCAATTACACATTCTACATTTATTTGGTCATTAGAAGTAGGTCATTTTAGACCAACAAATAAAAAATAATTGGCCAGTAGTACAAAGCCCTTTTGCTGTGGCAAATCAGTTACTGACCCCCAAGTTGCATGATAACTGATAGCCAAAGGGCATGCTGTGCCTATGGGACTGATTCCGCTTTGGTGGTCATATTGGTAATATGGGGAAGAGGCTGTTTGCATTAAAGGACAGAGCAGTGGTCCTCTTGACTGATGTCTCAGTTCTCCATTCTACCAATGGAGGGTGCTGAAGGCAGCGGTCAAGAGATGACCACTGTCCTTATCCCCAAAAGTATTAACAATTAGGAACCAATGTTTTAAAAGCAGCCCCCATCCCTTTTATGGACATGGGTTGCTCTAAAAAAAGGTTTCCAATTTGGGAAAGCACATACATGAACGGTGCCCAGCTATCTCTTGAATGGCTCAAACTCAATGCATTCACATTTAATTAAAGGGTGGTTGCAAATTGCAAACATCCTTATTAATATTCATTAGCAGCTTGTAACGCAACCTAATTTAGAAAACGTTCACACCACAAATTGACCGACTTGCGCTTAAGGTCACATCACAAATTTAACTCTTATTTGGAAAACAGTTGGTCTACAAATTGTATATACTGCATTTACGAATGGGAATTTAACACCCTGCACAAAGTTCCCATTTTGTGAAGAAATTTGGAAAAAAGAATACTTAAACTAGTGATTCTAACAATATGGAAGCCATTTATTGTGCTCTGATCTTGCTTAGAAGATTACCTCCAGGGCTGCTTTTTTCTTGTATTCACCAATAATGTCAGCTCCTGGGCTGCCTGGAACAGCTGAAGACAACTGGAAACATTCCTTACAAACGCGATTATGACGACTGTTGTCTGCAAGTGGCTTAAATTCAGAGCATTTTCCACAAATAACCTGCATCAAAAAGATACAGCTATTTATTTTGATAAATCAAACAATGTTAAAATAGCATCAATATTTCTTATTTTTAGTAGATAGATGTGTAAATAATGCCAGAAGAAGAAAACATGGCAAACGCCCAGTACCTTTAGATACGGATAAGCCTCACATCATGAATACATAGCGGCTAATATCACAGTACAACTTTAATTTTCTTCAAGTGCTCTCTTAAAGTAAAATGATCATAAAGAAGTCAATTATAGAATTGTTTCTCCTCAATAACTGCGAGTTATCTTGAGCAAATGAATTGTTTTATCCCAAATTATGTCTGGGAAATGTTATTTTCATAGCAGTTGAGCAAATGTGGCTCCAAGGCAGTTTATTGTGTCATCATTAATCATGTCAGGGAAATTTCACGGATTTGAAAGGTGAAGGATCTGGACAATTTGGAAATTACCAGTCAGGCAGAATTAGCAAAAACAGACTGGTAAAAAACATGGTGATGTGAATAGTCTATTAATCACAAAATGAGCCAGTTCCATGAATATTTATTATAAGATATGTACACACTCGTTCTAACTAGTGAGTAAAAGGAGTGCACACGGATTTGGATTTTTACAAGATAGATATTCTAAGCGCTTTAAAGAGGCACACGTTCCAATCCATGTAAAACATATAATGCAATTTTAAGTTTTTAAAGGGGGTTACTTATTGCAATCACCCATGTTGTACTATTTCCCCCAGTGGCGATGTGGGAGCTCGGATATGCAATATGTGGTACTCACGCATCCACACTGTTTGCAGTGATGTCGCCTTTTTGTAATAGAATTAAAGGTTTCGTTGCAGCTCTTGCATGATTGTTTTTCTTTGTCTCGCCTTAATTTCGATTTTTTCAAAGCATCACCCTAAAATCAAAAAGAAAACCTTGGTTTCAGTTCCGAGTTAATGGTTTTGTGACTTCCAGAAGATTAAGTTAGACAAACATTAGCTAAACAAACTCCACTGTGTGAACAGACAGAATAACTACAGCTGGTTAAATAATGTAAGGTTAAGCAAGTATGGAGAGTGAAGGGATGGAGGAGGGATTAGAAAAAGTATTTGAAATTTTAAACAACCCGCTGCCTACAGATATTTCACAAGCAGCAGACGTTTAAACATATTGCAAAAGCATCCAAATGAAGTAATTCAGTGGCGTAACCCAGTTACTGTGCTTAGGGGGGCCCCTGGAGCTTGCCCCCCACCCCTCCCCCACCGCACAGGCTAATGCTATGCCACTCAAGCCAATTCCACCATTGATATCACAAATTCATGTTTCTCCACTCCCCATATAAAGTACAGAACTGCATCGTGTAGGAGGCAGACTTCTGTGTCAAACTGGAGGTTTAATGCCTGGACTTCAGTAGGAGTAATAAAGTAGTATTTGATAAGACATTCCCACACAAAAAGAGGGACGTCTTTAATGAAGTCAGATTCAGAATTCGACTAACCTTTTTCTAGCCTCTCCCACTAGCTTCAAGCTGCTCAGTATCCTAGATGATGCTACAAAATCACAGCACATAACATGACTGAAACATACAGATGACAGGATAGTTCCTCTCCCTCTTTTACACATACTACTAGTCACAGGATAGTTCCTCTCCCTCTTTTACACATACTACTAGTCAAAGCAGTGTTCAAAATATAACTTAGGAACATAACAATCATAACTTGTTTTGTTTCAAATAATAGAATTTACTCACAGCTGCCCAAGCACTGCTGATTCATAGGTGCAGCATTGATCTTTTGATTTTTCATAAAAATATACATGCAAATTACTTACTTTCAATAAACGCTCCTTGGGGCGTGGTCTGGCCGCAATCCATGATGGCCGCCTAGGAGCCGAGCTCCTTAAGGCAGCGGGGACGGCGGCGCTGGAGGTGCACCAGAGGACCCCCGAATACAGCAGGTGTCTGTAAAGAGGTCAGTGACGGTGGGTGGCCGGCGCTCGCGGCGCGGGAGGTATGCCCTCCCCCAAGGACGGCGAGCGGAACGAGATTGAGGCCAGCGGCAGGATCTCAAGCCGCGTCCTAAGGTACGGAGATACCCCGGCGCGGAGTGGCGTGTCCCCCGCAGGAGCCAGAGGGGGAGAGACGCACCCCTCCGTTAATACCTGCACTTTGGTGGCGGCTCAGCCGCAGTCCCCAGAGCTGGCAAGCGGCCGGGGAGCCGCCCACTCTTCGATCCTTCTCGGCCGGTCAGCGCTGGAGAGGGAGAATGGGACGGGCCAGCACCGCGGCCCAAAACAAGCGGAGGCCCGGCGTTGGTGAGACATCTCCCGGTGCCTCCTCCCTTCCCTTGCCCCTTGGGGGCAATGGAGCGCGGGGAGCCCCCCTCGACTACCGTCCCCTGTCGGGCTGGTGACGGGAGGCCCCACCAGCGGAGCTCCAGGGACGGCTGCCCCCACCTCCCAACCCTAACCACTGCAAAGAAGGCCCCCCCGGGAATGGCAGAAGCCCCACCCGGAGACAGAGGCACGAGATCAACAAAGGCTGAGCCAGTGAGCAGAGAGGCACTAAGAGGTGAGGGGGGTGGGTGAGTGAGGAGAAAGACAGGAGGGAGGAGAGAGAGAGAGAAATACAATAACGAACAGTGAGGGGAAGAAAACAGCGGGGAGTGGACCGGAAGAAGAAAAGGCAAAGAACAAGCAAGAAAACACCACTTAATAGGAAGAGAGGCAAACAAAAGAGGGGGGGGAGAAAAAAAATATAAAAGTAAAAGGAACAATACTACATTAACAACAAAAGCGAAAAGTCACTATTAACCCCAACAGAGCTAGAACCAACGAGGTACGGAGAGTAAAGAGGGCCAAGAGCAGCAGCGGACTTCAGCACCAACGCAACTTCTCTCTCCACGGATCCACGGACCCCCAAGCCAACACGGCGGCTAGAGAGCAGCAAGAAGCCTCACCCCTACAAGATTCTGACATAGCACAGTGGGATGCCACCTATTACAGAGTCAGCACCAAGATCCTCCCCCCGTACACACCAAGAACAGCCTGTTCCCCAAGGTCGCTCTGAGAGGTCAACTGGTACTCACTTGAATCTACCAACTACCCAGAATCCTCCTCCCCCTCCCCCCAACACCCCCCCTCCTCTGCTGCCCGCACGTCCACGCTGGTTGTCCTCACTGTGACATGGACGGGCACCATCCGGAGCCTCATCAGCACGGGGAAACCTGCAATGCCCAGAGGCAGGATGGCGGGTAAAGCATCGGGCAAGTCAGCCCGCCAACTACTCTTCTCCGAAGCCCTGCGCCAACAGAAGCACTCTTCGACTGCGGACTCTTGACCTCCCCCCCATGCCATAATGTCAGAAGACGCTCAAGGAGTATAAATGGATTGCATACTACAGGAGATATCGGCAGTAGGCCGCAAACTGGAAGGTATGGACAATGCCATGGCGGCGCTAACAGCGGAGACGAGATCTAAGCACCTGGAGATAGCGGGCTACCAGTCACAAATCTCCGGACTAGACCATCGAGTAGCGGCAGTGGAAAGTCAAGTGGCCTTACAGACTGACAGAGATCAGGAACTCTTCCACCGCCGCAGCAAGCTAACCGACCTTGAGGACAGAAGCCGCAGAAACAATATCCGCTTCATCGGATTTCCGGAAGGCTTTGAGTGTACAGACATTCTCTCTTACTTGCGAG